>NC_073396.1:36351951-37014385 GCF_028641065.1 Leucoraja erinaceus
CGCGGTTCACATAGAAACATAGAAAATAGTTGCAGGAGTAGGCCATTCGGCCCTTCGAGCCTCCACCGCCATTCAATATGATCATGGCTGATCATCCAACTCAGTATCCTGTACCTGCCTTCTCTCCATACCCCCTGATCCCTTTAGCAACAAGGGCCACATCTAACTCCCTCTTAAATATAGCCAATGAACTGGCCTCAGCTACCTTCTGTGGCAGAGAATTCCACAGATTCACCACTCTCTGTCCAACCCCTTAAGAATTTTGTTAGTTTCTATAAGATCCCCCCTCAATCTTCTAAATTCTAGCGAGTACAAACCAAGTGTATCCAGTCTTTCTTCATATGAAAGTCCTGACATCCCAGGAATCAGTCTGGTGAACCTTCTCTGTACTCCTTCTATGGCAAGAATGTCCTTCCTCAGATTAGGAGACCAAAACTGTACGCAATACTCCAGGTGTGGTCTCACCAAGACCCTGTACAACTGCAGTTGAACCTCCCTGCTCCTATACTCAAATCCTTTTGCTATGAATGCTAACATTTTAATGACTGATGTACCATGACACCCAGGTCTCATTGCATCTCCCCCTTTCCTAATCGGCCACCATTCAGATAACAGTCTACTTTCCTGTTTTTGCCACCAAAGTGGATAACCTCACATTTAGATATAATTAGATATAATTTATTGCCACACAGCCAGGCTGGTGGAATTTGGGTTGTCAGCAGCAGTACAATAATAAAGAACACACAACCACAATAAAACTGTAACACAAACCTCCACCACAGCATTCATCACTGTGGTGGAAGGCACAAAATTTGGCCAGTCCTCCTCCATTTCCCCCCCGTGGACAGGACCAGAGTCCAGAGTCAGTCCAGGATCGGCTCTTCCTCACCGGAGACCGCGGCTTTAAGATGGTGTAGGCCGATCGGTCGAGATTTAAAGACTTCGCCGCAGCCAGAAGCACCGTAGACTGCAGGGCCGGCGGTCGAAGCTCCCCTCCAGGGGTGATGGTGAGTCCATGCCGGACCCGCGGTAGAAGTTGGCCGCGGGCCGGCAGTGATGGCTTCTTCTTCCCCGGGTCCCCCACGAGGGATCCCGGGCTGTAGACGCCGCAACAGCTGGAGCTCTGCAGACCGCGGCTTCAGGCTGCCGGCAGCCCCGGGCCAGCGAAACGGAGCGCTCCCCTCCAGCGAGCCCCAGCGAGGGCTCACCCGCTCCACAACGAGAGTCCACGCTGCGCCCGCCATTGAAGCCCCCGGGCGAGTCTCCGGGAAAGGCCGCGCTGATCCTTGATGTTAGGCCACGGGGGAGGCGACCTGGAAAAGTCGCCTCTCCATGGAGGAGGCGACCGAAACGGTTTCCCCCTTACCCCCCCCCCCCACACAAAACACATAAAAAAAAACATTAAATACACTTTAAAACATACTAAAAAATAAAAAAAGGTTTGAAAAAAATGACGCGCTGCTGACATGGCTGCTGCCAGAGCAGCGCCCCCTGTTACACCAATCCACATTATACTGCATCTGCCATGCATATGCCCACTCACCTAGCCTATCCAAGTCACCTTGCAGCCTCCGAGCATCCTCCTCACAGCTAACACTGCCCCCCCCCCCCCCCCCCCCCCCCCAGCTTAGTGTCATCCGCAAATTTGGAGATGTTGCATTCAATTCCCTCATCCAAATCATTAATATATATTGTAAATAGCTGGGGTCCCAGCACTGAACCTTGCGGTACCCCACTAGTCACTGCCTACCATTGTGAAAAGGACCCGTTTACTCCTATTCTTTGCTTCCTATCTGCCAGCCAGTTCTCTATCCACATCAATACTGAACCCCCAATACTGTGTGCTTTAAGTTTGTATACTAATCTCTTATGTGGGACCTTGTCGAAAGCCTTCTGAAAGTCCAGATATAACACATCCACTGGTTCTCCCTTATCCACTCTACTAGTTACATCCTTGAAAAATTCTATAAGATTCGTCAGACATGATTTACCTTTCATAAATCCATGCTGGCTTTGTCCAATGATTTCACCACTTTCCAAATGCGTGCTGCTATCCCCTTTAATAACTGATTCTAGCAGTTTTCCCACTACCGACGTTAGACTAACTGATCTGTAATTCCTCGTTTTCTCTCTCCCTCCCTTTTTAAAAAGTGGGGTTACATTAGCTGCCCTCCAATCCTCAGGAACTACTCCAGAATCTAAAGAGTTTTGAAAAATTATCACTAATGCATCCACTATTTCTGGGGCTACTTCCTTAAGTACTCTGGGATGCAGCCTATCTGGCCCTGGGGATTTATCGGCCTTTAATCCATTCAATTTACCTAACACCACTTTCCTGGCTAACCTGGATTTCACTCAGTTCCTCCATCTCATTTGACCTCCGGTCCCCTGCTATTTCCGGAAGATTATTTATGTCTTCCTTAGTGAAGACAGAACCAATGTAGTTATTCAATTGGTCTGCCATGTCCTTGTTCCCCCTGTTTCTGACTACAAGGGCCTTACATTTGTTTTAACTAATCTTTTTCTCTTCACATATCTATAAAAGGGTTTTGCAGTCAGTTTTTATGTTCCCTGCCAGATTTCTTTCATAATCTATTTTCCCTTTCCTAATTAAGCCCTTTGTCCTCCTCTGCTGGACTCTGAATTTCTTCCAGTCCTCTTGTAGGCTGTTTTTTCTGGCTAATTTGTACACTTCATCTTTTGTTTTGATATTCTCCCTGATTTCCCTTGTTATCCACGGATGCACTACCTTCCCTGATTTATTTTTTTGCCAAACCGGGATGAACAATAGTTGCAGTTCATCCATGCAGTCTTTAAATGACTTCCAGTGCATATCCACCGTCAACCCATTAAGAATCAATTGCCAATCTATCTTGGCCAATTCACGTCTCATACCCTCAAAGTTACCTTTCTTTAAGTTCAGGACCCTTGTTTCTGAATTAACAATGTCACTCTCCATCCTAATGAAGAAC
The DNA here is from genome assembly GCF_028641065.1 of Leucoraja erinaceus. Classification (NCBI taxonomy): domain Eukaryota; kingdom Metazoa; phylum Chordata; class Chondrichthyes; order Rajiformes; family Rajidae; genus Leucoraja; species Leucoraja erinaceus. Next base: position 36,354,924 of record NC_073396.1, read on the forward strand.
TCAACCATATTATGGTCAATCTTGTCAAGGGGCCACGCACAACAAGACTGCTAACTAACCCTTCTTCATTACTCAATACCCAATCTTAGAATAGCCTGCTCCCTCTTTGGTTCCTCTACGTGTTAGTTTAGATAACTATCCCGCATACATTCCAAGAAATCCTCTTCCTCAGCACCCTTGCCAATTTGATTTACCCAATCTATATGTAGATTGAAGTCACCCATTATAACTGTTTTACCTTTGTTCACCCATTATAACTGTTTTACCTTTGATCCCAGGAGATATGGGGCAGTGTGAGATATGGGGCAAGTGCTGTGATTGGCTGCTGAGCGGGAGGGGAGAGAGGGAGAGAGGGAGAGAGAGAGAGAGAGAGAGAGAGGGGGGGGGGGGATGGCGGATATTTAACCCCCACTTTTTGAGTTGATTGAGCCTGTATTATCCCCCAGTTTTTGGAGTTCGAGCAACAACAACAAATAATAATTGTGCCTCCCTCACCGGGACCCCCGAGGACTGTGATTAGACTCTGCCCCCCCACTTTCATAAACGTTCTGCGGCCCCCGACTCATATTACTGAACCGACTCGGGGAGCTAAGATATTAACACAGAAACATAGAAAATAGGTGCGGGAGGAGGCTATTCGGTCCTTCGAGCCAGCACCGCCATTCATTGTGATCATGGCTGATCGTTCCCAATCAATAACCCATGCGTACCTTCTCCCCATATCCCTTGACTACACTAGCCCCTAGAGCTCTATCTAACTCTCTCTTAAATGCATCCAGTGATTTGTCCTCCACTGCCCTCTGTGGCAGGGAATTCCATAAATTCACAACTCTCTGGGTGAAAAAGTTTTTTCTCACCTCAGTCTTAAAAACTTTTTCACCCAGAGAGTTGTGAATTTAGCCAGGGAATTCTTTAAAAAACAATCATTTTTTTCAACTGGTTTCTCGATTCACACCAAAAAGGACCACTGGCCTTCAAGATGCACAGACGTGTATGTAAATGTATTGTGGTAGTTGTTGTGAGGTAAATGAAACTTTCACTACTCGTAATTTACTTAACTTTATTTAAGCTTTAAGCAACATTTCTTTAATACATAAACTCAGAAACGTCTGGCAAACATGGCTGATTCTGCAGGCTTTTCCCGCCCAAAATACTTTGCACATGCGCACACTCCGGAAAAGTCCTGCACATGCGCACTGTCTAGAAGAGCTCCGCACATGCGCACATGCGCCCACTTCATTCTCCCCTCCTATTTATAAGTTGAGACGGTCAGGAGGTTTAATACGTCTTGATGACCGTCGCAGCACTGGAGCTTCAGGAGATAATGGTGTTTCAATAGCTGGGGGTAGATATATTGCTTGGTCATCAACTTCACTCATATTGTTATTTAGATATTCAATTTTAGAATTTCTTGTAGAAGTTTCCATAGAGGATGCTGGAAGTGTTGGAGGAAGTTCTCGATTAGTGTTATCAAGAAGTGACGGAGCTGATGGAGAAGACGGACATGGTGCAAGGTCACGAAATGAGACAGTTGACTGACGTCCATCCCGATAATTGATAGTTGCATAAGAAGGGTTGACATCAGTCGGTTCAACTTCATCAACAAAAGGTTCATTCTTATTTAATCGGACATAACGATGAAGCAACACAGGCCCTGGGCTGGTCTACCATGTTGGCAGAGAAGTACCACTAGAAGAACGCTGTTTGAAGTTAATGAACCACTCGTATGGTTGCAGGAGGGCTGTGATTGGAAACTAAATATTCCAGGATTTCGTTGCTTCAGGTGTAATAGAATTGGAGGGGCAAGAGGTGGAGGTGTTGCATTGCTTATCAGGGAAGATATTACAGCAGTGCTTTGGCAGGATAGATTAGAGGGCTCGTCTAGGGAGGCTATTTGGGTGGAACTGAGAAATGGGAAAGGGGTAGCAACACTTATAGGGGTGTATTATAGACCGCCAAATGGGGAGCGAGAATTGGAAGAGCAAATATGTAAAGAGATTGCAGATATTAGTAGTAAGCACAAGATATAAGTAGTAAGTGATTGTGGGAGATTTCAATTTTCCACACATAGACTGGGAAACACATTCTGTAAATGGGCTGGATGGGCTGGAGTTTGTAAAATGTGTGCAGGATAGTTTTTTGCAACAATACATAGAAGTACCTACTAGAGAAGGGGCGGTACTGGACCTCCTGTTAGGAAATGAGATGGGTCAGGTGGCAGAGGTATGCGTTGGGGAACAGTTCGGGTCCAGTGATCACAATACCATTAGTTTCAATATAATTATGGAGAGGGACAAAACTGGACCTAGGGTTGAGATTTTTGATTGGAGAAAGGATAACTTTGAGGAGATGCGAGGATTTAAAAGGAGTAAATTGGGACAGTTTGTTTTATGGGAAAGATGTGGAAGAGAAATGGAGTACATTTAAAGGTGACATTTTAAGAGTCCAGAATCTTTATGTCCCTGTTCGGTTGAAAGGAAATCGTAAAAATTATAAAGAGCCATGGTTTTCAAGGGAAATTGGACACTTCGTTCGGAAAAAGAGGGAGATCTACAATAATTATAGGCAGCATGGAGTAAATGAGGTGCTTGAGGAGTATAAAAAATGTAAAAAGAATCTTAAGAAAGAAATTAGAAAAGCTAAAAGAAGATATGAGGTTGCTTTGGCAAGTAAGGTGAAAGTAAATCCGAAGGGTTTCCACCGCTATATTAATAGCAAAAGGATAACGAGAGATAAAATTGGTCCATTAGAGAGTCAGAGTGGACAACTATCTGCAGAGCCAAAAGAGATGGGGGTGATATTGAACAGTTTCTTTTCTTCGGTATTCACCAAGGAGAAGGATATTGAATTATGTGAGGTAAGGGAAACAAGTAGAGTAGCTATGGGAACTATGAGGATCAAAGAAGAGGAAGTACTGACACTTTTGAGAAATATAAAAGTGGATAAGTCTCCAGGTCCGGACAGGATATTCCCTAGGACATTGAGGGAAGTTAGTGTAGAAATAGCAGGGGCTATGGCAGAAATATTTCAAATGTCATTAGAAACGGGAATAGTGCCGGAGGATTGGTGTACTGCGCATGTTGTTCCATTGTTTAAAAAGGGGTCTAAGAGTAAACCTAGCAATTATAGACCTGTTAGTTTGACGTCAGTGGTGGGCAAATTAATGGAAAGAATACTTAGAGATTATATATATAAGCATCTGGATAAACAGGGTCTGATTAGGAACAGTCAACATGGATTTGTGCCTGGAAGGTCATGTTTGACTAATCTTCTTGAATTTTTTGAAGATGTTTCTCGGGAAATTGATGAGGGTAAAGCAGTGGATGTTGTGTATATGGACTTCAGTAAGGCCTTTGACAAGGTTCCTCATGGAAGGTTGGTTAAGAAGGTGCAATGGTTGGGTATTAATGGTGGAGTAGCAGCAAGATGGATTCAACAGTGGCTGAATGGGAGATGCCAGAGAGTAATGGTGGATGGTTGTTTGTCAGGTTGGAGGCCAGTGACGAGTGGGGTGCAACAGGGATCTGTGTTGGGTCCACTGTTGTTTGTCATGTACATCAATGATCTGGATGATGGTGTGGTAAATTGGATTAGTAAGTATGCAGATGATACTAAGATAGGTGGGGTTGCAGGTAATGAAGTAGAGTTTCAAAGTCTACAGAGAGATTTATGCCAGTTGGAAGAGTGGGCAGAAAGATGGCAGATGGAGTTTAATGCTGATAAGTGTGAGGTGCTACATCTTGGCAGGACAAATCAAAATAGGACGTACATGGTAAATGGTAGGGAATTGAAGAATGTAGGTGAACAGAGGGATCTGGGAATAACTGTGCACAGTTCCCTGAAAGTGGAATCTCATGTAGATAGGTGGTAAAGAAAGCTTTTGGTATGCTAGCCTTTATAAATCAGAGCATTGAGTATAGAAGTTGGGATGTAATGTTAAAATTGTACAAGGCATTGGTGAGGCCAATTCTGGAGTATGGTGTACAATTTTGGTCGCCCAATTATAGGAAGGATGTCAACAAAATAGAGAGAGTACAGAGGTGATTTACTAGAATGTTGCCTGGGTTTCAGCAACTAAGTTACAGAGAAAGGTTGAACAAGTTAGGGCTTTATTCTTTGGAGCGCAGAAGGTTAAGGGGGGACTTGATAGAGGTTTTTAAAATGATGAGAGGGATAGACAGAGTTGACGTGGAAAAGCTTTTCCCACTGAGAGTAGGGAAGATTCAAACAAGGGGACATGACTTGAGAATTAAGGGACTGAAGTTTAGGGGTAACATGAGGGGGAACTTCTTTACTCAGCGAGTGGTAGCTGTGTGGAATGAGCTTCCAGTGAAGGTGGTGGAGGCAGGTTCGTTTTTATCATTTAAAAATAAATTGGATAGTTATATGGATGGGAAGGGAATGGAGGGTTATGGTCTGAGCGCAGGTATATGGGACTAGGGGAGATTATGTGTTCGGCACGGACTAGAAGGGTCGAGATGGCCTGTTTCTGTGCTGTAATTGTTATTTGGTATGGAGTAGTATTGGTAGCAGTTGCCAGTAGAGATCTGATGGAGTGTAATGCATCTGGTAGAACACATTCCCAGTGCTGATCTGGTATATCATTTGACTTTAAAGCCAGTTTCACTGCTTTCCAAATGATTCTGTTATACCTGACCATTTCCAATAGGATGATATGGTGTTGTTTTACTTGTTGCAATTCCTCTCTTAGAAAGGTAGTCCTTTAAATCTTTTGACATGAATGAGGTGCCCCTATCAGAATGTATGTAACTTGGAAATCCACAGAATGAAAACAGTTGATCTAAACATTTGATAACCATGGCAGCTGAAATATTTGGGCAAGGAAAGTCAAATGGAAACCTCGAATATTCATCAACAAAGGTAAGTATATAAACATTTCGAGAGGAGGATGGTAAAGGCCCTTTGAAGTCAATACTCAAAAGTTCCATAGGTTGAGTAGCTTTGATCAATCTTCCTTCTTCAGGATGGAAGAACCTTGGTTTTAATTCAGCACAGATTCTACATGAAGCACACGTCATCTTCACATCTTCTGTAGAGAAAGGTAAGTTTTTGGAACAAACATAGTGTAACAAACGAGTGACTCCAGGATGACACAGCCCATTGTGAAGATCAGTGAGTGCAGAAGAATGAATAGAGGCACAAAATGCTTGAGTTAATGTATCCAGAGCAACATTATCCTTACCAGGGCGGTACTCAATTGAATAACTATATGCAGATAATTCAATCCTCCATTCATGAATTTTTAATCTTCGTTCGTTTCCAATTATCCAGCATAAAAGCTATTGAACGCTGATCTGTTATCAAAGTGAAGTGCTAGCGAGCAAGGAAACAACTCAATTTCCTTACTGCTTCAATAATTGCTGTAGCTTCCTTTTCGACGGGTGGGTAGTGCAATTCACTACCTTGGAGAGTACGAGACATGAAAGCCACTGGTCGGCCTCCTTGATTTAATGTTGCTGATACTGCTAAATCAGATGCATCACATTCAACAACAAAGGGGAGATCCTCATCGATGGCGTGTAATGTCGCAGATTCCAGTTATTTCTTTAAAGAAGTAAAAGCACCAATTGCTGTAGAATCAAGGGGGGAAAGATTTTGCTCGAATCAAAGGTTGAATTTTGTCAGGAAAATTTAGTATCCATTTAGCATAATATGCAAACATCCCAATAACCCTTTGTAGAGAGTTTAATGTAGCTGGAACGGGTATCTCTTGGAGTGGGCGGAGTTTTTCTGGATCAGGCTTGATTATATCATTTCCAACCCAATAGCCAAGAATATTAATTGATGACACTGATGTTATTGACTTAGCCTCATTTAATGTTAGATTTTTAGAATGTACAACATCTAAAAAACGTTGTACATTTTCATCATGTTCAGTTTGGTATTTTCCTGCAATAGTTATATTATCAAGATAAGGGAAAGTATCTTTAAGGTTTTCCTGTTCAACAAGTTTGTCCATCTCTCTCTGAAAAACAGCCACACCATTAGTTACCCCAAAAGGAACTCTGCAGTAGTGATATAATTTACCATTTGCTTCAAACGCAGTGTATTTCTTCTCTGATTCCTTCAAAGGAATTTGATAGTAAGCACTTTTTAAGTCAAAAGTAGATAATATCTTATACTTAGCTAATGTATTGATAATCTCTTCTATTCAAGGTAATGAATATGCATCAAGCTCCGTGAACTGGTTTATAGTTTGAGAGTAATCAATGCAGAGTCTCTTTCTATGTCTTTCCAAGGGGTCCTTAACCACGACAACTTGTGCCCTCCAAGGGGAAGAACTGGGTTCTATAATCCCTTCTTGTAAAAGATTAGTTACTTCTGTGTTGATAACGTTCCTATAATCTTTACTAAAATGTCTTGATTTTGTAGCAATTGGCTTGCACTTGGAGGATAAATTAGTGAATAATGAAGGACATTCAACAGATGCAGCAGAAAATACACACAATACTGGTAGCTTTGACAATACAAGATCAGGCAGAGTTCCTTCAAACATTATTTGAAGTGATCTGTGCAGTTTCTGGAAATCCTGACCTAGAATTATATCGCTACACAAATATTTCAAAATACCAAGACATACAGATTTATAATTAGTTTTGTTCAGAATAAAGTCCACAATACAAGATCCTATAATTTGAGTATTGAGAGTTGTCAGAGCCATCGAGATTTCTCTATTTGAAGGACTCATAGTTAGATTTGGTCGGGACACAACTTGTTCACTTATAAAACTTTCTGAACTGCCAGAATCAAGTAGTATATTAAGTGTATGGCCATTAATGGATACCGTTGTAGCTGCATGAGACAAGCTCTACGGAAATGCAGCTGTACTTGCACATAAAGAAGGCGTACAACAGGCACATAAAGAAGGCGTACAACACTTTTAGTAGTTGCTTTGGACTTGCATACTCTGGAATAATGTCCCTTCTTGCCACAACTATTACAAGTTGCCTCTCGAGCTGGACATGTCTCTCTCTTATGAATATTAATGCATTTCGTTGTCTCTGTACTGTACACTGACAATGACAATTAAATTGAATCTGAATCTGAATCTGAATATTACCCCCCCGCAAAAGTAACCGTTCCTTTTTGAATAATTATATGCTGCAGCAAGGGCACCTTTATCAGTAGAAATTGTTTCCGTTTGCTCTATATTAATACGTGGGTGAAATTCTTTTGTAGTAGTTGCAGCAGAATACACATTAGATAAGCCATAAGCATCTGAATTTTTCTGAGCCAAGTCTAAAGAGTAAGCTTGATTGTAAGCTGACTGTAAATCCAAGGTTTTGTGTTCTAATAGTCTCTGTCGTATTAAAGGCGATGCCAAACCATTGATAAAAGAGTGTCGCATAACTTCCTGTTGATATTGATCAGCCGTAACTGCTTTGATGGCACACTTTACTAAGTCTTTGAAGTTCTTGTAAAAATTCATCAAGTGACTCACCAGGTTTTTGTTTCCGAGTAGCAAAGAGGTGTCGAGCGAATATCACGTTGGGTGGCTTAACGAAGAGTTTACTTAGTACATCAATAGCAGAATCATAAGTTGTACATTCCTCTATGTAATCATTTACATCAGAAGAGACAAAGCTTATTAATGTCTTGAGTCTGTCTGGTGCATCATTGCCACACTCATCAAAGAAGTTATTTAGTATACAAAGCCAGTGCTTCCAATTCTTTGCAGCAGCAGGTGAGTTGGGATCCAGATTCAAGCGTTGTGGTTTCAATAGTTTCTCCATCCCAAGTCGGACTGTTTGACTGCTAAGATAAGTTGCTTAAATTGTTGTGAGGTAAATGAAACTTTACACTACTCGTAATTTACTTAACTTTATTTAAACTTATTTAAGATTTATTTAACTTATTTCTTTAATACATAAATTCAGAAACGTCTGGCAACCATGGCTGATTGTGCAGGCTTTTCCCGCCCAAAATACTTCGCACATGCGCACACTCCGGAAAAGTCCTGCACATGCGCACTCCCTAGAAGAGCTCCGCACATGCGCACATGCACCCACTTCAGTAGTCAAAATATAATTGTTGCAGTTGGTGTAAATTTAAATGTAACTAATTTGGATTATTACTTTGTTAAAGCAACCGGAAGTTCCAATCACACAGGGTTTTATTTTATATTCAGGAAACTCCAAAGGCGGGGAAGGAAAATTAAAAATGACCCCCACCCTCCCGTCTCCACCGCCAGTGATGTGATGGACGTGGTGGTCTGGACCAATCGCTGACAAGTCCCGCCCCCGGCGACGTCATGTCCGTTATTTGGCTTATCCGCTCCCTTTAGGTTAGTTGGCTTTTCAATGTCGTTTCCGTTCGGATATTTGGCTTCCACTTCTTCGCTTTGGCATCTCGTCGATCGACGCCATGTCTGCACATGGACTTGGACAGGTTGGGTGAGCGGGCAGATGCAGTTTAATGTGGATAAATGTGAGGTTATCCACGTTGTTAGCAAAAATAGGAAGGCAGATTACTATCTAAATGGTGTCAAGTTGGGAAAAGGGGAAGTACAATGGGATCTGGGGGTCCTTGTTCATCAGTCAATTAAAGTAAGCATGCAGGTACAGCAGGCAGTGAAGAAAGCGAATGGCATGTTGGTCTTTATAACAAGAGGAGTTGAGTATCGGACCAAAGAGGTCCTACTGCAGTTGTATAGGGCCCTAGTGAGACCACACCTGAAGTATTGTGTGCAATTTTGGTCCCCTAATTTGAGGAAGGACATTCTTGCTATTCAGGAAGTGCAGCATAGGTTTACAAGGTTAATTCCTGGGATGGCGGGAATGTCATATGCCGAGAGAATGAAGTGGCAGGGGATGTATACTCTGGAGTTTTGAAGGTTGGGAGGGGATCTTATTGAAACATACAAGATTATTAAGGGTTTAGTCATGTTTGAGCAGGAAACATGTTCCCGTTGTTTGGGGAGTCCAGAACCAGGAGCCACAGCTTAAGAATAACGGGTAAGCCATTTAGAACGGAGACAAGGTAAATACTTTTTCCCAGAGAGAGTTGTGAGTCTGTGGAATTCTCTGCCTCAAATGGCGGTGGAGGTCAATTCTCTGGCTACTTTCAAGAGAGAGCTAGAGAGGGCTCGTAAAGATAGCTGAGTCAGGGGATATGGGGAGAAGGCAGGAATGGGGTATAATTAGTGATGATCAGCCATGATCACATTGAATGGAAGTGCTAGTTCGAAGGTCCGAATGGCCTGCTCCTGCACATATTGTCTATTGTCACTAAACCCCAACGCCAGCCGCTAAATTTGTCCAGTAGGGGCGTGGCTGCCCAGCCTCCAGCTGTCAGTCCTTTCACCCTTTTTACATTTTTTAGTATGTTAAAAAGTTTTGTTTTGGAGGTCTAATCTTTTTTATGTGGGGGTGGGGGGCGGGTGGAAGGGGGAAACTGTATTTCTCAGTCCCTACCTGGTCGGAGATGGGGCTTTTCTCGGAGCCGTATCTTCACCCCTTCCTTGCGGCCTACCAGCGGGACTGGAGCGGCGTTTTCTGCCAGGACCGGCCAGAACTTCAGCTTCAGCAGCGGGGCAGCGATGTAGTACCAGCGTGTAGCAGACGATGCCTTACCCGGGTCGCCGTGTGGTAAGCTCCGGAGTGTTGAGACCGCCGACTCCAACATCGCGGAGCAGTGGTCGCGGAGCGTCCGGCTTTGGCGGCGCTGACTTTGAACACCGCGGGATCTCTCGCCGAGATCACCAGTGTCGGAGCTCCGACCAGCATGGCCGGTGGACTTCTGGCAGCAAGCAGCCGTTCCAGACACTCCAAGCCACTCTCGATGTGTTCTCCCGACGCCGGAGCTCCATCATCCGGCGAGAGGGCCTGAAACATCGGGCCGCCGTTGCGGTGCCTGTGGAGCCCTCAAATAGGCCCCGACTACGGGGTGAACGAGAGGAGTGGACTGGACTTTGTTGCCTTCCCTCACAGTGGGAACCATTGTGGGGGGATGTTTTTATGTTTTATGTTAAATTCTTCTTTAATGTGATGTCTTACTTTTATTGGTGTGCTGCAAATGGCAACTCAAATTTCACTACACCAGAAATGGTGTATGTGACAATAGATGTCCTTTGTCAGCCCCAGCTATTTACAATATATATATTAATGATTTGGACGAGGGAATTGAATGCAACATCTCCACGTTTGCGGATGACACGAAGCTGGGGGGCAGTGCTAGCTGCGAGGAGGATGCTAGGAGGCTGCAAGGTCCCTTGGATAGGCTGGGTGAGTGGAAAATGCATGGCAGATGCAGTATGTTGATAAATGTGGGGTTATCCACTTTGGTGGCAAAAAACAGGAAAGTAGACTTTATCTGAATGGTGGCCGATTAGGAAAAGGGGAGATGCAACGAGACCTGGGTGTCATGGTACACCAGTCATTAAAAATAGGCATGCAGGTGCAGCAGGCAATGAAGAAAGCGAATGGTATGTTATCATTCATAGCACAAGGATTTGAGTATAGGAACAGGGAGGTTCTACTGCAGTTGTACAGGGTCTTGGTGAGACCACACCTGGAGTATTGCGTACAGTTTTGGTCTCCTAATCTGCGGAAAGACATTCTTGCCATAGAAGGAGTACAGAGAAGGTTCACCAGACTGATTCCTGGGATGTCAGGACTTTCATATGAAGAAAGACTGGATAGACTTGCTTTGTACTCGCTAGAATTTGGAAGATTGAGGGGGGATCTTATAGAAACTTACAAAATTCTTAAGGGGTTGGACAGGCTAGATGCAGGAAGATTATTCCCGATGTTGGGAAAGTCCAGAACAAGGGGTCACAGTTTAAGGATAAGGGGGAAATCTTTTAGGACCGAGATGAGGAAAACATTTTTCACACAGAGAGTGTTGAATCTGTGGAATTCTCTGCCACAGAAGGTAGTTGAGGCCAGTTCATTGGCTTTTTTTAAGACGGAGTTAGATGTGGCCCTTGTGGTTAATGGGATCAGGGGGTATGGAGAGAAGGCAGGTACAGGATACTGAGTTGGATGATCAGCCATGATCATATTGAATGGTGGTGTGGGCTCAAGGGCCAAATGGCCTACTCCTGCATCTATTTTCTATGTTTCTATGTGCTTATCCTTTAAACCCCAACGCCAGCCGCTAAACCCCAACGCCTGCCGCTAAACCCCAACACCAGCCGCTAAACCCCAACGCCAGCCGCTAAACCCCAACGCCAGCTGCTAAACCACAACGCCAGCCGCTAAATCCCAATGCCAGCCACGAAACTCCAACGCCAGTTATAAGTAAGCCAGGTCCATCAATGTTATTTCACTTATTTTCATTGCATTCCCAGTACCTTTAGACAGGAAATTATTTACAGAGATTATAAGATGAACCAAAATTCCAGGTGCGACAGAGGTTCACCTGCATCTCCTCCAACCTCATCTATTGCATCCGCTGCTCTGCTGATCTACAACGGCGAGACCAAACATAGGCTTGGCAATCGTTTCGCCGAACAACTCTGCTCGGTCCGCATTAACCAACCTGATCTCCCGGTGGCTTAGCACTTCAACTCCCCTCCCATTCCGAATCTGACCTTTCTGTCCTGGGCCTCCTCCATGGACAGAGTGAGCACCACCGGAAATTGGAGGAGCAGCACCTCATATTCCACTTGGGTAGTTTGCTCCCAAGCGGCATAAACATTAACTTCTCCAATTTCCGGTAGCCCTTGCTGTCTCCTCCCCTTCTCAGCTCTCCCTCACCCGTCGGGCTCCTCCTCTTCCTCTCTCCTTTCTTCTCCCCCCCCCCCCCCTTCACCCTACATCAGTCTGAAGAAGTGTTTTGGCCTGAAACGTTGCCTATTTCCTTCGCTCCATAGATGCTGCTGCACCCGCTGAGTTTCCCCAGCACTTTTGTCCACCTTCGATTTTCCAGCATTTGCAGTTCCTTCTTAAACACTATACTCGCTGGAGTTTAGAAGGATGTGAGGTGACCTCATTGAAACTTACTGAATAGTGAAAGACTTGGATAGAGTGGATGTGGTGTGGATGCTTCCACCAGTGGGACAGTCTACAACTAGAGGTCAGAGCTACAGCTTTTTTTTCATCACGGGGTGGTGAATTTATGGAATTTGTTGCCACAGAAGGCCTCCAACAGGAAGATCGGGGGCTCTGGTGCCGACTACCTCACCGTTGCGGAGCTGGCCGAGTCTGGAGCGGGTGGAGCGGTGGTGGGGCGCTGCTGCGGCCCGACCTCCGGAGATTCGGAGGCTGCAACTGCGGGTCTGGCGGACGGCGGCACCGGGAGCCCGCGGGTCCCTGGGGGGAGACCGCTTTTCAGGGCTCCCGCAACGGCGACTTCTCCCGCCCGAGTTGCGGAGTTGAAGAGCTCCTGGAGCGGGGCCTTACAGCACAGCCCCGCGCGGCTTGGAATGGCTGCGGGAATCTGCGAGCGCACGCCGGGGGCTCTAACATCAAGAACCCGGTGTGCGACCTTGCATCACCCGGCGTGGCTTTAATGGCTGCGGGACAATCGCCATCGCCAGCCGGGGGCTTTGACTTTGACTCTGACATCGGGGGGGGGGGGGGGGGGGGGGGGCGGGGAGTGCAGTGGAGAGATAAGTTTTTTTGGCCTTCCATCACAGCAATGTGATGGATGTTTATGTAAATTATGTTGTGTCTTGGGTCTATTTGTTTGTAATGTATGGCTGCAGAAACGTCATTTCGTTTGGACCTTAAGGGGTCCAAATGACAAATAAATTGTATCTTGTATCTTGTATCTTGTATTCTGTGGAGGCCATGCCAATGGATATTTTTAAGGCAGAGATAGATAAGTTCTTGATTAGTACGGGTGTCAGGGGCTATGGGGAGAAGGCAGAATAGGGTTAGAAGAGATAGATCAGCCATGATTGAATGGCGTAGACTTGATGGGCCAAATGGCCTAATTCTGTTCCTATCACATGACCTTATATAGATGGAAATGGATTTGGGAGAATACCAAACAAAGGACTTTGCAGAAAAGTGACAATTGAAAAATGAACAGAGGTAAAGGATTTGAGGTTTTTTTTTGCTGGGTAGTTTTGTGAAAATGAAGGGCTAATTATGAAAGGAACCTTTTATGACCAGTTTGTTGGCATGGTTTAGAGAGGATGTGGCACAAAATTTGATGGGAATGTAATTATGAGACTTTATGAATTATGAGCTGGGTCGTGTTGCTAAGGTCAGAAAAATGAAGACTGGAAAAGTGCAGAGCATATTCATTAGATAGAAATATAGAAACAAGGACACCCAATGTGGATAACCTCACATTTATCTATATTATACTGCATCTGCCATTTCCTTGTTCCCCATAATTTCACCCGTGTCTGCCTTCAAGGGTTCCACATTTGACTTTGCTATTCTTTTTCCCTTAACATATCTAAAGAAGTTTTTACTGTCCTTCATTACATTCCTAGCCAGCTTCCCCTCGTACTTCATCTTTTCAGCCCGTAATGCCCGTTTTGTTTCCTTCTGTTGTCCTATGAACGTTTCCCAATCATCTGGCTTCCGGCTACTCTTTGATGTGTTATACATCTTTTCTTTTAGTTTTATTCTATCCCTAACTTCTCTTGCCAACCACGGTTGCCCCCTACTCACCTTAGAATCTTTCTTCCTTTTTGGAATGAAATGATCCTGCGTCTTCTGGATTATGCCCAGAAATTCCTGCCATTGCTGTTCCACCGTCATTCCTGCTAGTATCCCTTTCCAGTCTACCTTCGCCAGCTCCTCTTTCATGCCTTCATAGTTCCCTTTGTTCAACTGCATCACTGACACTTCCGATTTAACTTTCTCCTTCTCAAATTGCAGATTAAAACTAATCATATTATGATCACAACCTCCAAGTGGATCCTTTACCTCGAGTTCTCTTATCAAATCTGGTTCATTGAACAACACTAAATTCAACTACCATTATCTAAATAGTTTGAACTAACTTGGTGTAAAACATTCTTGACGAAATCCATGTTGTGAAAATGTTTATTGAATGTATTTCAGGATCCTGAATTTACTGGAAACATTTATTTGATTGCACATTTTCCTGAGATGTTACTACAAAGATAATGAAAAAGGATGCTACTTGCTGCACAGACAACTTTGGCTTTGCCCGTCTACTTCAGCTTTGCCAATGCAAAGTAACTACGTTTCATTGGCATTAAATGGCCTTTAACCAAATAGTACTTTGGACCAAGTTGTTGCAAACCACTTTATTGTTTGCAGTTCATGATCTAGGGTTAGTGATAGGTGTTGGGGAGGATGTAGAGAGGAGGCTATACAAAGTTACTGATAAGATAAGGTCAGAGAAGTGCAAGACTAACAAAAGGTGCCGATCAGTTGGGGAGGGGTAGAGAGGCAATTGTTCAGAAGATTGACAAATAAGCATTTCAAATTTTGTGAGGAGAATAGAGGCAATTGTTGTAATCAAAGAGATGTGGTGCATTTAAGATAAAAGTTTATACATTTTCTTTGTGTTTTATAAAATTATCAGCTGATTTGAACATCAAAGGTTCTTTCATTTAACCAATAATATTTCATGCAGTCACGGTGGTGCAGCCGTATAGTTGCTGCCTTACAGCGAATGCAGCGCTGGAGACCCGGGTTCAATCCCGATTACGGGTGCTGTCTGCATGGAATTTGTACATTCTGCCCGTGACTGCGTAGGTTTTCGCTGAGATCTTCAGTTTCCTCCCATTCATTCAAAAAAGGAAGAAAGATTCTAAGGGGTGTAGGAGGTAACTGGCTGGCAAGAGAAGTTAGGGATAGAATAAAACTAAAAGAAAAATTGTATAACACAGCAAAGAGTAGCCGGTAGCCAGAGGATTGGGAAACTTTCATAGGACAACAGAAGGAAACAAAATGGGCAATACGGGCTGAAAAGAAGTACGAGGGTAAGCTGGCCAGGAATATAAAGAAGGGCAGTAAAAACTTCTTTAGATATGTTGAGGGAAAAGAATAGCAAATGGCACCCTTGAAGGCAGACACGGGTGAGATTATTTTGGGGAATAAGGAAATGGCAGAAGAGTTGAACAGGTACTTCGGATCTGTCTTCACTGAGGAAGACACAAACAATCAGTACCCAGAAGTACTGGAGAACAGAGGGTCTAAGCGGGTAGAGGAACTGAAAGAAATTTTCATTAGGTGAGAAATAGTATTGGGTAGGCTATTGGGACTGAAGGATGATAAATCCCCTGGGCCTGATTGTCTGCATCCCACGGTCCTCAGGGAGGTGGCTCTAGAAATAGTGAATGCATTGGTGATCATTTTCCAATGTTCAATATATTCAGGATCAGTTCCTGTGGATTGGAGGATAGCTATGGTATCCCACTTTTCAAGAAAAGAGTGAGAGAGAAAATGGGGAATTACAGACCAGTTAGCCTGACTTTGGTGGTGGGAAAGATGCTGGAGTCAATTATTAAAAAGGTAATAATGGGGCGTTTGGATAGCAGTAAAAGGATTAGTCCAAGTCAGCATGGATTTATGAAAGGAAAATCATGCTTGACTAATCTTCTGGAATTTTTTGAGGATGTGACAAGTAAAATGGATGAAGGGGAGCCAGTCGAAATAGTGTATCTAGACATTCAGAAAGCCTTTGATAAGGTCCCGCACGGGAGACTGGTGACAAAAATTAGAGCACATGGTATTGAGGGTAGGGTGTTGATATGGATAGAAAATTGGTTGGCAGACAGGAAACAGAGAGTAGGAGTGAACGGGTCCTTTTCAGAATGACAGGCAGTGGCGAGTGGAGTGCCGTAAGACTGGGTGTTGGGGCCGCAACTGTTTACCATATATATATTAATGATTTGGAAGAGGGAATTAGGAGCAACACTAGCAAGTTTGCGGATGACACAAAGCTGGGTGGCAGTGTGAACTGTGAAGAGGATGTCTGGAGGTTGCAGGGTGACCTGGACAGGTTGATTGAGTGGGCAGATGCGTGGTAGATGCAGTATAATATAGATAAATGTCAGGTTATCCACTTTGGTGGCAAAAACAAGGGGGCAGTTTATTATCTCAATGTGTTAGGTTATCTCAGTGGGGTTACATATTGATTGGGTGAATGAAATTGGCAGGGGTGCTGAGGAAGAGGATTTCTTGGAATGTATGCGGGATAGTTTTCTAAACCAACATGTAGGGGAATCAACGAGAGAGCAGGCTATTCTACATGGGGTATTGAGTAATGAGGAAGGGTTAGTTAGCAGTCTTGTTGTGCGTGACCCCTTGGGCAAGAGTGACCATAATATGGTTGAGTTCTTCATTAGGATGGAGAGTGACATTGTTAATTCAGAAACAAGGGTTATGAACTTAAAGAAAGGTAACTTTGAGGGTATGAGACGTGAATTGGCCAAGATAGACTGGCAATTGATACCCTCAAAGGGTTGACGGTGGACATGCAATGGAAGGCATTTAAAGACTGCATGGATGAACTACAACAATTGTTCATCTCAATTTGGCAAAATAATAAATTAGGGAAGGTAGTGCATCCGTGGATAATAAGGGAAATCAGGGATAGTATCAAAACAAAAGATGAAGCATACAAATTAGCCAGAAAAAAAGCAGCCTACCAGAGGTCTGGGAGAAATTCAGAGTCCAGCAGAGGAGGACAAAGGGCTTAATTAGGAAAGGGAAAATAGATTATGAAAGAAAACAGGCAGGGAACATAAAAACTGACTGCAAAAGTTTTTATAGATATGTGAATAGAAAAAGATTAGTTAAAACAAATGTAGATCCCTTGCAGTCAGAAACAGGTGAATTGATCATGGGGAACAAGGACATGGCAGACCAATTGAATAACTACTTTGGTTCTATCTTCACTAAGTAAGACATAAATAATCTTCCGGACATAGCAGGGGACCGGGGGTCAAATGAGATGGAGGAACTGAGTGAAATCCAGGTAAGTCAGGGTGTTAGGCAAATTGAATGGATTAAAGGCTGATAAATCCCCAGGGCAAGATAGGCTGCATCCCAGAGTACTTAAGGAAGTATCCCCAGAAATAGTGGATGCATTAGTGATAATTTTTCAAAATACTTTAGATTCTGCAGTAGTTCCTGAGGATTGGAGGGTAGCTAATGTAACCCCACATTTTAGAAAGGGAGGGAGAGATAAAACGGGGAATTACAGACCAGTTAGTCTAACATCGTTAGTGGGGAAAATGCTCGAGTCAGTTATTAAAGATGGGATAGCAGCACATTTGGAAAGTGGTGAAATCATTGGACAAAGTCAGCATGGATTTATGAAAGGTAAATCATGCTGACAAATCATATAGAATTTTTCGAGGATGTAACTAATAAAGTGGATAAGGGAGAACCAGTGGATGTGTTATATCTGGACTTTCAGAAGGCTTTCGACAAGGTCCCACATAAGAGATTAGTATGCAAACTTAAAGCACACGGTATTGGGGGTTCAGTATTGTTGTGGATAGAGAACTGGCTGGCAGACAGGAAGCAAAGAGTAGGAGTAAACGGGTCCTTTTCAGGATGGCAGGCAGTGACTAGTGGGGTACCGCAATGCTCAGTGCTGGGACCCCAGCTATTTACAATATATATTAATGATTTGGACGAGGGAATTGAATGTAACATCTCCAAGTTTGCGGATGACACAAAGCTGGGGGGCAGTGTTAGCTGTGAGGAGGATGCTAGGAGGCTGCAAGGTGACTTGGATAGGTTGGGTGAGTGGGCAAATGCATAGCAGATGCAGTATAATGTGGATAAATGTGAGGTTATCCACTTTGTTGGCAAGAACAGGAAAGTAGACTTTTATCTGAATGGTGGCCGATTAGGAAAAGGGGAGATGCAACGAGACCTGGGTGTCATGGTACACCAGTCATTGAAAGTAGGCATGCAGGTGCAGCAGGCAGTTAAGAAAGCGAATGGTATGTTAGTATTCATAGCAAAAGAATTTGAGTATAGGAGCAGGGAGGTTCTACTGCAGTTGTACAGGGTCTTGGTGAGACCACATCTGGAGTATTGCGTACAGTTTTGGTCTCCTAATCTGAGGAAATACATTCTTGTCATAGAGGGAGTACAGAGAAGGTTCACCAGACTGATTCCTGTGATGGCAGGACTTTCATATGAAGAAAGACTGGATAGACGGCTTGTAATCGCTAGAATTTAGAAGATTGAGGGGGGATCTTGTAGAAACTTACAAAATTCTTAAGGGGTTGGATAGGCTAAAACAAACCAAGATTGTTCCCGATGTTGGGGAAGTCCAGAACAAGGGGTCACAGTTTATGGATAAGGGGGAAGTATTTTAGGATTGAGATGAGAAAAACATTTTTCACACAGAGTGGTGAATCTGTGGAATTCTCTGCCACAGAAGGTCGTTGATGCCAGTTCATTGGCTATATTTAAGAGGGTGTTAGATGTGGCCCTTGTGGCTAAAGGGATCAGGGGGTATGGAGAGAAGGCAGGTACAGGATACTGAGTTGGATGATCAGCTATGATCATATTGAGGTGCAGGCTTGAAGGGCCGAATGGCCTACTCCTGCACCTATTTTCTATGTCTCTATGTTTATGTTAGGTAAGGAGGAGGTACAGCGACACCTGGGTGTCCTTGCACACCAGTCACTGAAAGTTGGCGCGCCGGTGCAGCAGGCAGAGAAAAAAGCCAATGGAATGTTGGCCTTCATAACAAAAGGATTTCAATATAGGAGTAAAGAGGTTCTTCTGCAGTTGTATAGGGCTCTGCTAAGACCACATCTGAAGTATTGTGTACAGTTTTAGTCGCCTAATTTGAGGAAGGATATCCTTGTGATTGAGGCAGTGCAGCGTTGGTTCACGAGATTGATCCCTGGGATGGTGGGACTGTCATATGAGGAAAGATTGAAAAGACTAGGCTTGTATTCACTGGTGTTTAGAAGGATGAGGGAGGATCTTACAGAAACATATAAAATTATAAAAGGACTGGACAAGCTAGATGCAGGAAAAATGTTCCCAATGTTGGGCGAGTCCAGAACCAGGGGCCACAGTCTTAGAATAAAGGGGGAGCCATTTAAGACTGAGGTGAAAAAAAATGTTTTCACCCAGAAAGTTATGAATTTGTGTAATTCCCTGCCACAGAGGGCAGTGGAGGCCAAATCACTGGATGGATTTAAGAGAGTTAGATAGAGCTCTAGGGGCTAGTGGAATCAAGGGGCATGGGAGAGCAGGCACGGGTTATTGATTGGGGACAATCAGAATGAATGGCGGTGCTGGTTTGAAGGGCCGAATGGCCTCCTCCTGCACCTATTTTCTATGTTTCTATTCCAAAGTCGTACATGTTTGTAGGTTAATTGGCTTGGTAAATATAAAAATTGTCCCTAGTGGGTGTACGATAGTGTTAATGTGTGGGCATCGCTGGTTGGCGCGGACCCGGTGGGCCGAAGGGCCTGTTTCCGCGCTGCATCTCTAAACTAAACTAAACAAGTAAGTAATTTCCATGTAATCCAAATTAATATACTAATTATTTCAACCAAATATTTGCAGTAAACCAAGTCTCCCAAATAGCTATTTCAAAGATAAACATTCTATGAATATTATATAATAAATATTTTTCATCTGAATGTAATGCATGTGGTCGCTGTAGGTGCTCTTATCTGCGCACGAGGATGCAAGAGACCAAATCTTAGTTGGAGTAATGTGGATGTATTTCTGTCACATTGAATATCTAAATATTGTCAGTGAGGCCAAATGCAAACTGGGGGAACAGTACCTCATATTTCACTTGGGCAGCTTATAACGAAGTGGTATGAATATTGATTTCTTGAACATCAAGTAACCCTTCAATTCCCTCTCTCTCTGATTCCCCCCCACCCAAGTCATTGTACTAGTTTCAAAGTCGTCTTGTTGAGTCTCATTGGCTGTAACTAATTTTCACCTGGCCCAAAGTTACAATGGCTTGTTTCCTTTATCATCTTTACTTTTTGCATATCTTTCATTCATTTGTTTTCTATCTCTCTATATCACCATCTATAACTCTCGTTTCCCTTTCCCCTGACTCTTCCTGAAGAAGGGTCTCGACCCGAAATGTCACCTATTCCTTTTCCCCAGAGATGCAATTTGACCCGCTGAGTTACTTCACCTTTTTGTGTCTATGTTCGGTTTGAACCAGCATCTGCAGTTCCTTCCTGCACAATGAATATCTTTACGGGGCAAAAGCAACACAATTTTGGATGAAATTGTGCAGATTCTAAACCACCTCCAGCAGCATTTAGGATAGAGATGAAACTATTGAGTTGTGCTATGTTTTTTTAAACTATAGCCAAGTCCAAAATATCTGCACTACCAAGGCCATTAAAGTGGATTTTAATCACATACGATTACAGATTCTTATGAAACATTTACTCTCTTTCTCTTTTCACAAATGCCACCTGATTTATTGAATATATCCAGCATTTTTGTCGTTACATCTGCAGCATCTGCATTATTTAGCATTTTTAATCATTTGTATTAAACACTTTGCTTTGAGCAAAGTATTTCAGTATTTACTCAGTGTTACAGAGGTAGACTTAGATTGATTAAGCTTACCAGGTAAATAAGTATAACCCTGATCCTTGATTTGCAAGACCTGCTAACATTATATTTTGTTATATTCAGTTATATTAGCGATGTTACAATACCTATCTTCAGCGGCGCTGCCGTTCTGCCACTGGCTGTGTGCGCGACTTTGGCGCCTTTGAGGGGAGGGGGGGGGCGGAATTAAAATACCGTTTTCTCCTGCCTGTCCGAGATATATTTTCTCTGGCTGCTAGCTGATCCAGAAAAATCGTTCCGACTTACGTTCTCGGAAGTTTAAAAAAAATCGCGGGACAATTTAATCCCTGGAGTAAAATAAAAAGCTACTTCTAACGCTGTCAATGCCTACAATGGTAAGGATCTCACGTTGGGGACAAAACAAAATGTAAGTCGTGTATTTTACATATAAACTTGCTTCTTAGGATGACTTTAATCAAAGTTTCCTTGGCGATAAAGTGATTTTGGCTCCATACGAACCGGCAGTGTTTTTCCTGCCGATATGGGATTCAAATTCACTGCAACCGCAACGTTCCAATCGATCGTGTTCCACAAAAACCCACTCGCAAGATGATTAAAATGCCCATTAATTAATGGGAATTAAACATTGGCCTATAAATTCACGACAATGAGATTTAAAAATCATGTTATATTGCGAATTCTTGCGTGAATGTTATTTGAACACTTAGGCTATTTAAAAATGTTAACCTTTTCTTAAAACATGGATAGATGTTTAGATCTAGTAATTGAATTTTGTAATTAGCAACAATTAGGTAACTAACTAATTATATGCTTTAATTTCAGGTCATCCAAGTAAGATTGTTTCATATTTGTTTCAGAATGCTTCAATCTACAATAACTGAAAATTTCATTCAGTTCTCTTAATTTTTAAGAAAGTTATGGGCTTTTGACTGTTCTCGATCACAGCTTTTGAGAAGTCAATGGAAAAATAATAGGGAACAAGATGCTAATTTCAGAGTAAGAAAATGGCCATAACCTTTTTTAATACTGAAGATATGAAAGTGAATTAGGTGTCAAATTAAACTTCTTTTTATGTTTGATCTGATGGGATAAATTGCAGACTTGATTTTTTAAATCTCGAAATTTTGTAACATTGCTAGTTTTCTAATGTAAATTTGATATAACGTAATTAATGAATTAGGAACTAGGGAACACTATTTACATTTCACAGACCAAATTGGATAAAATACAATTTGTTTAGATGCCAGAGAACCATTTAAAAGTAGGTTTGTAAATTGACAAGCAGAAAAAAGATGGGAGGAATCAGTGATGCAAGAGAAAATACTCTTTACACGGATCCTCTGCAATAATCAGACTCCCGGCAATAATTGTCCTTTATGAACATAGCTACTACTTATGCATGGGGTCACTGAAATTGACAAGCAATCACCTATTAATATTTGTGCAATGATAGTCTATTGAACAATGTAACATATGGCCTTCAGTGATTTTAGCTTTCAGTATTAAAAATAACTTACATTAAAACAGATCTTTATTTTTGAAAATCCTACAGGAAAATAACTTTGTTAGAGAAAGTCTGAAACTCTCTAGCCCTAATTCCCTCCAAACAACACAATTGTTTTATAACAGGCGTGTACTACAAGCCCCCAAATAGTCAATGGGAATTAGTAGAGGAAAAATGCCAGGAGATTGCGGGCAACTACAGGACTAATAAGGTTGTTATGCCTGGGGATTTTAACTTTCCCAGTATTTATATGGAGCGGAATTTGTGACCGTGTTCAGGAAAGTTTCCTCAGATTTTATGTAAAGGGCACCACATGGGAGAGGGCAACATTTGATCTATTAAATTGGGAGGGACAAATGGATGAAGTGTTCATGGACAAGCCTTTTGAGATCAGCGACCACTGTTCTATAAGGTTTAATATAGTTATGGAGACAGGGCGGGCCCACAAATTAAAATTCGAATTTGGGGCAAGACCAACTTTGAAGGTATTAGACAGGAACTTGCTCAGGTTTATTAGAAAGAGTTATTTGAAGAAAAACAAACGTCTGGAATGTTCCTTTTAAGCATGCTTTTAAAAGTGTACTGACAAGAGTCCAGGACATGCATGTTCCTGTTAGAGTGAACGGCAAGACAGGTGAACGCAAGGAAGCTTGGATGACGAGAGAAATTAGGCTCTGTTCAAAAGTAAGGAGGAAGCATGGGGCAGGTATAGGCACCTGGGATCACATGTATCGCTGGAGGAGTTTCAAGATTGTGGATCACACTAAAAAAGAAATCAGGACAAAAGGGGGACAGGAGATAGCTCTGGCAAATATTATTAAAGATAATCCAGAGATTTTATGTACATTAACGGAAAAAGAGAGAGAATGAGGCCCCTCAAGAATCAAAGCTGTTTCCTCTGTGCGGTGTCACAGGAGATGGGTAAGATCCTTAAAGAGCATTTCTCCAGTTTTTTACCGTGGAGAAAGACGAGGACTGGGGAACCTGGAGCTGTCAATTGAAGTGGCTTGAGGGCAGTCAGTATTACTGTTGAGCTGATGCTGAAGGTCCTAAAGTGTATG
Source organism: Leucoraja erinaceus (assembly GCF_028641065.1). Taxonomy (NCBI): domain Eukaryota; kingdom Metazoa; phylum Chordata; class Chondrichthyes; order Rajiformes; family Rajidae; genus Leucoraja; species Leucoraja erinaceus. The sequence continues at coordinate 36,377,945 of NC_073396.1, forward strand.
ATGGTAGACAAATCTTCTGGGCCTGATCAGATATATCCGATGACACTGGAAAACTAGAGAGTAAAATGCAGGTGCCCTGGCTGACTTTTACCAGTCATCATTCAATGGGTGCATGAAAATTGGAGGGTGGCAAATGTTGTGCCTCTTTTTAAGAAGAACTGCAAGGGAAAGCCTGGGAACTATAGGCCAGTGAGTTTAACATCTGTGGACAGAGAGTTACTAGAAAGTATTCTGAGATTTTAGATATACATGCATTTAGATGGACAAAGGCTGATTAAGAAATGTCAGCAGTTTTATATGTGGGAGATCGTGTCTCACAAATCTGATAAGTTTTTTGAAGATGTGACCAAAAAGGTTGATGAGGGAAAAGCTGTATATGCTGAATATATGGACTTCAGCAAACACAAGCAGTGAGCAAAAATACAAAGAAAATGATTGTTGATAAGCTAACATTCAGTCTTGACTTTTTTATTGTATTGCACCACCACGTGGAGCTATTCGGTTCATTCATGTGATAGGAGATCATGTCAATACGTGGCAGGGGATTTATTGAAATTTGATTGCATAATGTGAATAATAACCTTTAGCTCAACATAATCTTCAATGACACTAAGCTGGGGGGCAGTGTTAGCTGTGAGGAGGATGCTAGGAGACTGCAAGGTGACTTGGATAGGCTGGGTGAGTGGGCAAATGTTTGGCAGATGCAGTATAATGTGGATAAATGTGAGGTTATCCATTTTGGTGGCAAAAACGGGAAAGCAGACTATTATCTAAATGGTGGCCGATTGGGAAAGGGGGAGATGCAGCGAGACCTGGGTGTCATGGTACACCAGTCATTGAAGGTAGGCATGCAGGTGCAGCAGGCAGTAAAGAAAGCAAATGGAATGTTAGCTTTCATTGCAAAAGGATTTGAGTATAGGAGCAGGGAGGTTCTACTGCAGTTGTACAGGGTCTTGGTGAGACCACACCTGGAGTATTGCGTTCAGTTTTGGTCTCCAAATCTGAGGAAGGACATTATTGCCATAGAGGGAGTGCAGAGACGGTTCACCAGACTGATTCCTGGGATGTCAGGACTGTCTTATGAAGAAAGACTGGATAGACTTGGTTTATACTCTCTAGAATTTAGGAGATTGAGAGGGGATCTTATAGAAACTTACAAAATTCTTAAGGGGTTCGACAGGCTAGATGCAGGAAGATTGTTCCAGATGTTGGGGAAGTCCAGTACAGGGGGTCACAGTTTAAGGATATGGGGGAAATCCTTTATGACCGAGATGAGAAAAACATTTTTCACACAGAGAGTGGTGAATCTCTGGAATTCTCTGCCACAGAAGGTAGTTGAGGCCAGTTCATTGGCTATATTTAAGAGGGAGTTAGATGTGGTCCTTGTGGCTAAAGGGATCAGGGGGTATGGAGAGAAGGCAGGTACAGGATACTGAGTTGGATGATCATCCATGATCATATTGAATGGTGGTGCAGGCTCGAAGGGCCGAATGGCCTACTCCTGCACCTAATTTCTATGTTTCTATAAGCTTTCAATTGTATGATGTCTTTAATGTAGTTTAACCCAGTCAAAACTCCTCATCCTGAATAGTTTAGTCCACTTAGTTATCAAATTATGCAAACTTGATATTGTTGGACAACAAACCCACACTGAAACAGCAATATCAGCTTTATTAAGTATAAAACATTTTATAAATATTCTTATTAAAATCAAATATACAAATAGTTTCAATGATTTCAATGTACAGTTATGGTGTTGATAGTACCCATGCACATCCAACTCTGTCATGTAAAACACAATGCAATTGTGTTTATGACCTCTTCGGTTTCATCAAGTTGAACAAGGCTCCTCCACAGCAATAATGTAAAATAGACAAGTTAATGGAGAATCAAACTACATTGTGAATCTTAAGTGTTGGACAGTGTATCCATGAAGGACATGTTTTTATTTCAATTTATATGACCTAGTTAGTGTCATGAGTTACACCATCCAAATTATTTGTTGGAAAATAAACAAGACTAAATTAGAAAGATTGCACTTAAAAAGAATAACAGGCACATCACAACACAAAAAGGCATTCAGTCAAATGATAATGCATATGGATGAAGTATAAGAACAAGCTGCATGGTACAAATGCTCCAGAATAATTGAAAGTTGGTCCCATTAAGAAATTTAGAACTTCTTAAACATATCTGATATTATTAAAGGAGAAACCAGAATAAAGAGGACACAGAGGACCAAATTGCATATCTATTTTGTAGGACTCCATCTTTATTGTTAACAAAACTAGTGTTGGATAACAAACAACAAAAGGATAAATCAACAGTTATGAATGTCCACCTTTGAGAACAAAGGGGTCTTCAAAGCTTCTTCCAATTAATCTACTAGATTCAGGCAAGTCCCCTGAAAGAAAAAAAAGAGAGACATATATATATATATATCTCAAAAGAGCCAGGTGTGGTCTCACCAAAAGTCTTGGTGAGACCACACCTGGAGTATTGCGTACAGTTTTGGTCTCCTAATCTGAGGAAAGACATTCTTGCCATAGAGGGAGTACAGAGAAGGTTCACCAGATTGATTCCTGGGATGGCAGGACTTTCATATGAAGATAGACTCGGCTTGTACACGCTGGAGTTTAGAAGATTGAAGGGGGATCTTATAGAAACTAACAAAATTCTTAAGGGGTTGGACAGGCTAGATGCAGGAAGATTATTCCCGATGTTGGGGAAGTCCAGAACTAGGGGTCACAGTTTAAGGATAAGAGGGAAGTCTTTTAGGACCGAGATGAGAAAAACATCATTTTTTACACAGAGAGTGGTGAATCTGTGGAATTCTCTGCCACAGAAGGTAGTTGAGGCCAGTTCATTGGCTATATTTAAGTGGGAGTTAGATGTGGCCCTTGTGGCTAAAGGGATCAGGGGGTATGGAGAGAAGGCAGGGATGGGATACTGAGTTGGATGATCAGCCATGATCATATCGAATGGCGGTGCAGGCTTGAAGGGCCGAATGGCCTAATCCTGCACCTATTGTCTATGTTTCTATGAGCCTGTAACTGGAAGTGGAAAATAAAAATCATTTTTTGGAGTTAATCAATGTGCCATTTCTTTTCAATGGCTTGTGCCAATGGCAAACAAAACTTGCTAAAGGATAGTGGAACACTACTTCAGGTTTTATTGACAAGATAATTTAATATTCAACTACTTATGGTTCTTTCACTAATAAATCAAAACACAAAATACAAACTACTTGCATACATTTCAGAAGTGTTTTTTATCTGTTAACAACCCCCTCCCCCCTCCCCCCCCGGGTGTTTTAACTCACTGCAACAATAATACATTGTCGGTAGACAAAAATGTTGGAGAAACTCAGCAGGTGAGGTAGCATCTATGGAGCGAAGGAAATGGGCAATGTTTCGGGATGAAACCCTTCTTCAGACTGATATGGGGGAGGGGGGGGAAGAAGAAAGGAAGAGGAGGAGCCAGTGTGCTGAGGGAGAGCCGAGAAGGGGAGGAGAAAGTAAGGACTACCTGAAATTAGAGAAGTCAATGTTCATACTGCTGGGGTGCAAACTGCCCAAGCGAAATATTAGATGCCGTTCCTCCAATTTACGGTGGTGCTCACTCTGGCCATGGAGGAGGCCAAGGACCGAAAGGTCGGATTCGGAATGGGAGGGGGAGTTGAAGTGCTGAGCCACCGGGAGATTAGGTTGGTTTTCGCGAACAGAGCGAAGCGACCGTCAAGCCTGCGCTTGGTCTCACCGATGTAGAGCAACGGATGCAATAGATGAGGTTGGAGGAGGTGCAGGTGAACCTTTGCTGCACCTCATTGTCTTTGCTTTCTGAATTAAACTGCAAAGTAATTATAAATCTTAAAGTGAACAAAATATTTGCAGCCTGACAAAGTGCAATTTAAATGGCCTACCTGGACTGCACTTATCATTTGGCTCTCTTAAAATCACTTTCTTTATATTTGGCAACGATGTAGTTTTAGCAAGAGATTTTACTCCATCCTCCTTGTTCTCATTGACAAAATGAGCTAGAATTCCATACAGTAAAGGGCTATAGAGAGAGCAGAAAATTAACATTCTTTAATCACATGTAACATTTTATTTCATAGAAGTTACTGAACTTGTCACATCATATGAAAGAATTGAAATTATGAAAATATTAATAAAAGGCATGTTATGCAGTAAACATTTGTATTCAGTAAGTAATTATTCATGCAAAATTAGCTTGTAAATGCATATAAATAACAATCACTATGAAACATCTTGAACAACAATATTTGATGTAAACTGTAAACTAAACATGAGCTCTGATTTTCAAAGTCTTGAATAGTATATTACCAGCAGCTAATTTGAGAAGATGGTGAAATGGGGACTGTCTGGAAAGAAATTGCTTCTCCAACATCCAAATAATGTTTCTCAGTCAAATAGTATATTGAGAACATTGTAGATACAAATTTTAAATTTTTTAAATTGCTACATTAGCCTTTTTCTGTTAGTTATTTCTAAGAATATGTTTACTTAGATTTATACTAAATGCTGCTATTTTGTTTTATTGTACAGTTTTCAAATTACACAAATAAATTCCATGAACTAATGGTCATTCAAATGATTTAAAGGATTATGAAAGGATGATTCCAGGGTAGGAACCAATTATATTTCAAAATACACCACCAGTATTAAAGCATAATTTCTTATATTTGTTTGTTCGGTGAGAGAGAAATTAGTAGATCCAGATGAATAGTTGATATTGAAAATGCCCCAAATACCATAAATCTGAAGCAAAATCTCAGCCAATCATGCAGCAACTATGCAGAGCCTTAGAACTGCACAGCACAGGAATAGGCTCATCAGCCAACCCTGGCCATGCCGACCATCCAGCCCATCTACATTAATCCCACATGCCTTCATTAGGTCGATATCAACTTATTCCTTGCCTATTCAAGTGACTATCTAAATGTGATAGCAGCAAGTTCCAGATTTCAATTATTCTGCAGAGGAAAACTCGTCCCTCATATCCAGTTAAAAACTTTCTCCTAACACTTTAAACATATACCTTAATTTGTAATAACCCTGCCATGGGGAAAATATTCTATCAATGCTATAGGATTTTATACACTTTTTGAGATTGCCCCGCCACCTCTTTTGCCTCAAGGAAAACACATCCAGCCATTCCAATCTGAATTTCTTCTGCCTCATCTCCAGTACAACCAATGCAGCAGCAGAACTGCACACAATACTCCAATTGCGATATAACTAGCATTTTGTTAAGTTGAAAAATAGCGTCCCAACATTTGTATTCTGTCCAGATCTATGAAGGCAAACATGACATACGCTTTCTTCATCACTCTATTTAACTTGGAACCAGGAACTCAGAACTCAGGATCTCTTTTCATCAACATTCTTTGGTGCCTTACCATTTACTGTGTGTAGTCTACCATTATGCCATCCCAAAATACCTAATCTCACACTCGGCGGGATTAAATTCCATCTGCCAGTACTCTACTGAACTTTCCATTTGATCTAAATTCTGCTGTTAGACTTCGACTACCTTCTTTGTTATCTACAACACCACCAATTTTCATGTGTGAACTTAATCATTTCTCCAACATTCACATCAAAGTCATTAATATATACCACACCAAGGATTCCTGCACTGATCCTGTAATACACAACTGGGCACAAACTTCTAATCAGAAAAGGATCCTTCTACCACTACCCTCTGTACCCTATTGCCAAACCATTATGGATCCAATTATAGATACAACATGCTGGAGTAACTCAGTGTGCCAGGCAGCATTTCCGGAGAAAAGGAATAGGTGATGTTTCGGGTTGAGACCCTTCATTAGACTGTCACTTATTCCTTTTCTCCAGAGATGCTGCCTGACCCACTGAGTTACTCCAGCATTTTGTGTCTATCTTTGGTGTAAACCAGCAACTGCTTTTCTTTCTTGTACACTTTGGATCCAATTAGCAAGCTTGCCTTGGATCCCCGTGTGCCTTAACCTGTGGACCAGCCTACCTGTGGGACCTTGTCAAAACCTTGCTAAAATCCATGTGGATGATGTCTATCACATTGCCCTCATTAATCAAAAGACTATTAAACTAGTGAGGCCCGAATTTCCATTGCATAAAGTCATATTAAGCCCTGCCTTTCCAAATGTACATAATTTCCCTACCACTGGCACAAAGCTCACCAGTCTGTAGTTACTTGGCTTATCCATGCTGCCCTTTTAAATAAAGGAACAACATTGGCTATCCTTCAGTCATTTGTAGAAGAAAACAGATTTGACATTTCAAGGCAATGACACATATCTAGAAAAGTGAGGTAAAACATGTGTTCGAAACTGCAAAAAGGATAAGGTGAAAACAAAGGGAATGCATTTGATAGGGCAGAGATCAAAGTTGTGAACATAACCACTACTTTAAATTCTGGCAATTAGAGAAAGAAGTGCGAAGAAAGCAAATGTTTTATGATATTGGATACACTGTTTGAAATCAAAAGCACATACATTTTTCTAATTTTAGTAAAATAATTTTAGGATTTGCTTACACAGTTTTTATGCTTGTATCTTCAACAATATTCAGCTCATTCACTAGAAACTGTCTCTCTAAAGGTATCTCAGGTTGGCCAGCCTCTGTGTGGAAAAGTTTACTGTGAAACCGCTATTATTCATTATATTTAATGCAAATATTGATCTAAACAGAAGCAACAGTGGAGATATTATTTTGTATTTACAGGATTGAAAAAAGAATATTCTTCGCAATAAAAATACTTTTTTATTAACAGTGAAGTCAGGAAATTGTTACATGGAATTAATGTCGCATTCCGATTATCTAAATATAAAATCCTGTGATAACTGAACTCTTTTCTTGAAGTCTCATTTTTATGGATACTGTGTGTTATGGCTGCTTTCAATGTAAATAGTTAAAAAAGGTTTTGAAGGTAACACAACTGGAGATGCAGGTAGCATCATGCAATAAAAGCCAAAATACTATAACATAGGCTAAAGTGGAAAATACAAATGGAAGTGTCACAAAAGTCTGAGAATTTCTGGTAAACTTCAGATAATCCCAACCCGTGCCTGAGGGAATTAAGATAAACAAACAGGTAAAAATTAAGGGAAACAAAACTATAGACCCATGTCTATAAGCATATTACAGCCCTGCCTAACTCTTACTTTTAAATCTGTGTGTAATGGCAGCTGAAATTGAGATAGTTCTTCAGAAAGCTGACACTGGTGTAATGTTGACATATGGGAATGTTTGATTGACATACCATCTATTAATCTTAAACTCAACAGCAGTTGAGAGTTTCCAAGGTGTCATGCCCTTATGTATATAAAGTTAAAACCTTGAAAATGTAATCTTGGGGATAAACAATCTGCCCATCTGTGCATATCAACTTTTCAAAAAGAACAAGAGACCAAATCAGTAAGTTACAAGGCATAGAAATCCAAATATTTGGGTTGCAATGACTTACTCTATAAACATTCAAGGTAGATATAGTTTTGGTGAGAATAATTATCCAGTTATGCACCAAATGAATAGGGAAAGGTTATGATATTTGCTTTAAGTGTGAAAAGTCAACTATAATTGAGCTGTTTGCAATTACAGAAAACGAACATGCACAACAGTGTGTAATCATCCAACTTGATCAGTCTCTCATCTTTTTCCTAATATTGCTCACTTGTGTCATTGCACAGCTCTAATTATTATTAGCAACTGTTCAGAAATGTACACTTCATTCGAGTGAATATATTTAATCAATGAATCAAGATGGAGAACAGTCCCAATTGCACTCAAACTACCGTTATCAGATGAGCTGCTTTTGAGCCTTTGCCAACCAGGAGTCATATTCTTGCGAGACAGATCCCCCTGGTGTTCACTCTAATTGGGCCTTGGGAATGAGGTGATAAGCTGCATATGATAAAGGTACTTACATTAATCAGTTTGGTCAAGATTTCCAGTATATTGACAATGCAATGATACATAAATAGTGAAATACTTCCAAGTTAGAATTCTGTTTGACATGCAGGAGAACTCGTAGATGAAGGTGTTCTCCACCCCTTTCTGCTCCAGACTTAGAAATCACGGAGATGATATCAGAAAAGCCTTTCAAACTGGTGGAAACAGTTTTTCACTAGCATTCATGTAGAATTGAGGCTCGGCTCAATTCCATAGAAGTTCTCTACATTTAGGCAAAGACTGCTTCATTTATTTGAGCACTGTAATCCATAATAGACAATTACACTTCTGATCTTACAGCGGCAGAGGAAGCATATGGTTGCATCCAGGATATCCTCAAGAAACTTTTGCAACCTCCAATAAATATCTTCCTTTGTATTACTCCACCCTTTGTAGAGTTTCCCCTGCTTCCCATAGAACTTTGTTTCAACACCACAATCAACTTGCTGATGAAAATCATGTATTTTGCCCAAGTTTTGGCAGTGAATTTTAGAAATGAGTGATCCTTGCAGTAATATATTTAAGGGCATTCAACAGGCTATTATTCAATCAAGGAGATAATATCATGATGAATGGCATGTCTACCATGTTAAGGTTCAGAGTAAACTGCTGTATCAGTAGTTGGTTATTTTACATGGCTGTAAAAACACCAGGTAACAAATATGTAATTGGACTTGCTATTTTCCAGTTTTTCTTTCAAAATAACTGTTACAATTGCTTATTTCTTATGTACAATATTTTCTAATTGTTTTTTTTGCAGTCTTTTTTTCCCCCGAGCAGTGCTTTTCTTTCACTGCCATATACAATTTGTATTTAGCGTACGTTAATCTAGTTGCTTGTGATGTTGCTGCAAGCAAGAATTCCATTGTACATGTACCAAGCATGAATTATATTTTCTCAGAAAAGTGACTTACAAAGATAAAATCTTAAATTTCATTTAACAATGGCCGTACATACCTGCTGTAAGCACTGATGCTGTATATTTGTATTTATTAAACTCAAGATATTCACGGATGAGCTCATTAATAAGAAGGTTTTCATGTGACAGTGGAGGCCTTGGTTCGCTCTGATCATCCAGGGCACTAAAAACCTCAGCTCGAATTCTGGCTTTTAGTTGACCCATCACACCTCTCTTTTCTAAGGTCTCTTTTAGAACTGTAAATCAAAATAATGTTTTTTTAAGTTTAATTTTAAATGCTTGCAGAATTAGCAGGGAACTTAGTTAATTGGCAATACTTGCAATTATAAATGATGGTGTCATCAAAATAAAAGTATTAAACATAATAATTTAAATCACAATCAACAGGTAACTAGAACCTTCCTTAAAATATCTGTTAGTATGATTGACAAGTGGCACTTCCAACAAAAGGGACAATAACAACAGCACATTATGCTTTCAATGACATTATAGAGGATTTCTTTATAGGGTTATTTAACTTTTTTTTTAAATGACTGCAAAACTGAAAGCCCATTAAAAGAAAACATAAATTCATTATTTTAAATGGGAACAGTAAGATACCATTCCATTCCCTATGCCACACCTGAACTCTCACCCATTTCTCCAACCCCTAATATGCATATTTTACGGCAAAAAATTAGGAGAGCTAACAAAATGCTGTTGTTTACTGCAGGGGACACAAAAGTAAAGACATTATGTTTCAATTACACAGGGCATTGGTAGCAGTTCAAATAATTTTTATTATTCTATGGAATTGGTAATCTGTCTCATGAGAATTCTATGTTTGTATCTGTGGAGTTTAAGAGTGAACGAGGACTTGATTAGAGCATGTAAAATCCTAAATGGTCTTGAAATGGTGACTGTAGAAAGGATATTTTAGCTTTGAGAAACTATAGAACTACAGATTAAAATTAAATTGCTGCCTGTTTAAGACAGATGAGGGGTATTTTTCTCTCAAAGTCCTGCAGGTTTTCAGACCCTTTCTCAAAGAGTGATGGGTGCAGAATAACGCCATTACTTTAAAGACAAGTGGATAAAGACTTGAGTTTTCCTGAATGCAGAATCGAGATTATAATACAATCAGCCAGTTAAAGGCATCCTTTTGCATGGCATCTTATTCGCAAATCTTGTTAAATTCTGTTTGTATCCAAATTCTATTTATACCATGACCACTAGAATAATGAATAGAATACTTCATGGATTGTCCAATCACCATATTATTTTGAGCAGATGTTCAGTCAGTCCCGTTGCAAAAGAAAGGTCTAAAGCGAAAAAGGTTACACCAAAGTATCTTGGAATTTGAACTGTTTTCAGGGCAACACAATGTGCATTACGTTGACTGAACAACAATTGTAGATTGCTAATGTGAACACTAACACATACATGGCTTTCAGGTGAGGTCTGAATTTCATACAATTCAAAAGACATTTTTAGAAATAACAGTAGAAAGCGGGAATATTTTAAGTAAGATAATAAAAGAGAAATGTGTGGGAAGGAACTGCAGATGTTGGTTTAAACTGAAGATAGACACAAATAACTGGAATAACTCAGCAGGTCAGACAGCATCTTTGGAGAAAAGGAATAGGTGACGTTTCGGGTTGCAATCTTTCTTCAGACTCAAAAGGAATAAGTGAATTTTTGGGTCGCGATCCTTCTTCAGACAAAAGAAAAAGGTGACATTTCAGGTCGACTCGAAACTTCACCTATTCCTTTTCACCAGACATGCTGTCTGACCCGTTTAATAAAAGAGAAATTGGTTGACTTCAACTGGAGTTTGTTAGAAATATGCTGATAGTCAATGGATGTTTCTTATTTTGGCATACAAAGATTATTACTGAAGAGCACATCTTAGATTTGGGTAGGAAGGATCTGCAGATGCTGGTTTACACTGAAGATAGACACAAAATGGTGGTGTAATTCAGCGGGACAGGCAGCATCTCTGTTGGAGTCTGCACCATGCAGGCTGTAGGCCAGGTGCTGAGCCTGGAACTCAGGTGAGGCGACAGCACTGGCCTCGATCGGAAACATCACCCATTCCTTCTCTCCAGAGATGTTGCCTGTCCCTCTGAGTTACTCAAGCATTTTGTGTCTGTCTTAGATTTGGGTGCTCAGAAATGCGACTCAGCTAAGTGAGTATCTTTCTAGTATGGAACACAGTCACAATATATTCATTTGTAGTCTGGAGGTTCATTTTCAAAAGGCTTGGTTTGTAGAAGTGACAAGCCATGATCTTAACCCGGTCTACGAACAATCCCAATCTCAGTGCAAAATCGGTAAGGTGTTTCACTGCCCAAAGAAATGTCTTAATCGTTGTTGCTGCAATGCTGCATCCGAGTTGAGAGTAACCATACTTTACATCAAGGTAGCTTTTAACCAAATATAGCATTGCAACAACATGGTAAAACTGAAGTCAATTAATATCAAAGGAAAAATGATTTGGTGGTAAAAAACATACATATTGTATCACATTATGATTACCAGAGGATACCCACCTCAGGGCAGTGACCTAGGCCCAACTATTTTCTCAAAGTCATAGAGCATAGAAGCAGGCCCATCGGTCCTGCTTGCCACGGCAACCAAGGTGCCCCATCTACACTTGTCACACGTGCCCACGTTTGACCCATATCCATCTAAACCTTTCCTATTCATGTATCTGTTCATATATCTTTTAAATGTTGTCATAGTTTCTGCCTAAGTCACTCATCCCATATACCCACCACCCTGCTCTGCTGCTTCAGAAATTTACGGGATGTTGCCAGGACTCGATGGCCTGAGCTATGCGGAGAGGTTGGGCAGGCTAGGACTTTATTCGATCAAGTGCATCTATAAAGTCAAGGGGTGATCTAATAGAGATGTATTAAATCATGAGGGGAATTGAAAAGGTGAATAGGTGAATTGATAAGGTGAGCCTTTTACCCAAGTTAGATGAATCAAGAATCAGAGAATATAAGTTTAAGGTAAGAGAGCAAAAGATTAAGAACTAGTGAGGCAACATTTTCACTGAGGGAATGGTGGGTATATGGAATGAACTGCCAGAGGAGGGAGTTGAGGCTGATACAATAACATTTAAAATACACTTGGTCTGGTACATGGATGGGAAAGGTTTAGAGGGATATGGGCCTAATGTGGACAAATAGAACTAGCTTTGATGGGGCATCTTGGTCGGTATGGAAAGTTGGGCTGAAGGGCCTGCATCCATGCTCTGACTCCATCCCACTTATGCATTCACTCTCTACACACATGGGGTATTTACAGAGGCCAATTAACTTACAAACCCATACATCTTTAGGATGTGGGAGGCATCCAGCGGAAACCAACCACAGGGGGAAAATGCAAATTCCACACAGACAGCACCTGAGGTCAGAAATTCATCCTGGGCTCTGGCACTGTGCGGCAGCAGGTCTACCAGCTGCGCCACCCTGAGCAGGCAACTGTAAACTAGCGAGATTCTAACATTACCTCAACAACATTTTCCAAATTCACTAGTGTCCTCATTCAGGCAACATCACCAGTTCCAAGCAGCGGCGTAGCAATTGTTGAGGGAGTTGGTTGCAGCAGAACACATGCAAGCAGTAGTTATGAAGTGACTTCTTCAAACTGACATTGTTGAAGTCCCCTGCTTTAGAATCATAGAATGATACAGTGTGGAAACAGGCCCTTTGGCCCAACTTACCCACACCGGCAAACATGCCCCGAGCTATACTAGTCCCACCTTTCCGCTCTTGGCCCATATCCCTCCAAACATGTCCTATCCATGTAGATTACAGAGGGAACTAATGATGGGGGGAGAATAAAAAGCCAAGAGGTTATGGGATACCTCAAATTGCTGCAGCTATCCATAATAATATTTCTTCATAAATGTACAGAGTATTTCATAGTTGTGCATGTGATCTTATTTCAATAAAGATTTTAAAGTCAATGAGTTTAATTTTATTACTGCAGACGTTAATGGAAATGACCACATGATGTTATCATTTTCCATTTTTTATGCCATATTTGAAAACACCAATACAAGTCTGCTGAATCTAATTTAGTATAGATTGATATGGTATATCAGAGAACAGTATATCAGAGAAATTGGAAAGCTTCTAGGGAAAAAAAAGAGCATTTCTTGAAATATGCTAAACTGAAGGCAATAGGTTGAAGAGACATTGTGAGATAGATTCCAAAGAACAATAGGCATTTTTTAAATGGAGCAGAACTCCAATGGTTCCTGGCAATTAAATAATAGCCAGCTTTACCGCTATGAATTCAGTACAATAAAAACATACAGAAAGGTATCAACTACTGTTGGATCAACTGAAAATTGGGGAGAAATACATTTGAGAGTACAAGTTTGAAGAAAGATCCCATCCAAACATCACCTATCCATATTTTGCAGAAATGCTGCCTGACACGCTGAGTTACTCCAGCACGTTGCCTTTTCTTTTAGTAAACTAGCAGCTGCGATTTCTTATTTCTACATTTGAGATAGACAATTCCCCATGTAGGTTATTCAGCAGGAGCAAAAACTGAAACTGCAAAAATAAACTTATTGCAAGCGTGAATTCGTGAAAGTGACTACTTCCTGAAGATTCAAGCCTTTTCTGCCCAAGGGTATAAAATCATGTATTACATTGAAACGCGGGGAGGTGGCTTCAGTTGCCCGGGCCCGAGATAATTCACTCCGTCGCCACCCACTAAACTTTCCTCCCCCCTCTGGCTTGATCAGACGGAGAGAACCTTAGTTTGTTGGGTTTCTGTCACATATTGTTTGGCAGTGCTTGTGAGTGGGCCCGTGGAGGGTTTATTATCACTGTCAACAGCGTGACTCTTGGTGAACCGTCTCCAGCGGCGCTAGAGTTGGCACCAAGTCCGGCGATAAACGGAATGAAGCCGGCCCACAACACGCCTTCAGCCCGCCGGCCTACAACAGCCCGATCTGCGAGACGATTCGCATCAACTATCATCATTCCCACAGCTGAGTTGAGTCTATTGGCGGCTGCCGACACCTACCGGCTTTCAGCTCGCTAACGGTCGCCATTTGCCCGCCTTCGCCCGCCCACGTGACCGCCGAGCTGGCTGGGCTGTAGAGGGCGCGGTTGCCATGGCAGCGGGTGCAGGCCGCGCCGCGCCGGGCCGGGCCGCTCCTGGCGGTAACGCGGGCACCGACACTGTGCTGGAGTAACAGCATGACGGGCAACATCTCTGGATGATAGACACACGGTGCTGGAGAATCAGCGGGTCAGGTCGCATCTGGGGAAGATACACACACACAGTGCTGGAGTAACCAATCCGGTAAGGCAGCATCTCCAGAGCTAGGACACAAGTGCTAGAGTAACTCAGCGGGTTAGGCAGCATCTCTGGACCATAGATGACACAGTGTTGGAGTAACCATCGGGGCAGTCAGTATCTGTGGACCATAGACAAACAGTGTTGGAGTAACTCAGCGCGACAAGCGGCTTCTCTGGAGGATAGCCACAAAACGCTGGAGTAACTCAGCGGGCCAGGTTGCATCACTGGAGAGAAGGAATGAGTGACGTTTCGGGTCGAGACCCTTCTTCAGACTGAGAGTCGGGGAGAGGGTGACGAGACTCTAGTCTAGAGATATAGAAGGGTAAGGTGTGAAAATGACAAATCAAAGCTCAAAGCAAGGAAATGTAGGATGATTCATCACAATCAATAAAAGTATAAAGAAGGGTCTTCTGTCCATTTCCCTCCACAGATACTGCCTGACCAACTGAGTTCCTTCAGTGATTTGTTTTTTGCCTCATGATGCCTGCATCTACAATTCCTTAAATAATCAACAATTATTTAATGATGTAGTCTTAAACGAGAGCTGGAATCAATAGGAGCCCTGAACAATTTGCCTATCGGTCTTATGAACTCCTATGTGAATGGAAGTTACTCCTTCGATCACCAAACTATATTTATTCAGTGAGCTATTAGGGCAATTAATGTTGCTGTTGCTAATATTAATGACTGAGGATTTGCCTAACACAGCTTACTAAATGTTTTCATTCATGGCTTAACGATCGAATAATGTCAAGTTGCTCGCTTTGAAGTGGAGCCACCCGAGACAGCCACATCACAGCACATCGTCTACAGCAGCCTACCCCTCAAGATAGAGGAGCATGAGGTGAGGCGCACTCTGCGGGCCATCAATCCAAGGAAGGCTACTGGTCCGGACGGCGTCTCTGGACGCGTGTTGAAGGACTGCGCAGACCAGCTGGCTGGAGTCTGGACGAGGATTTTTAACCAGTCTCTGGCCCAGTCCACTGTTCCACCCTGTCTGAAATCCTCCACCATAGTCCCCTTGCCCAAAAAAAACAACATCTCCAGCCTCAACGACTACCGGCCAGTCGCACTCACACCAGTGGTGATGAAGTGTTTTGAAAAACTGGTCCGGGGTCACATCACATCACTTCTGCCCCGAAGCTTTGACCCCCACCAGTTTGCGTACAGAGCGAATAGATCCACAGAGGACGCTGTAGCCACAGCTCTCCATGCTGCACTGTCTCACCTGGAGCAGCGGGGGAGCTACGTGCGGATGCTCTTTGTGGACTACAGCTCTGCTTTTAATACTATCCTTCCCCACAAACTGGTGGACAAACTGGGGGACTTGGGACTTCCACACTCCACCTGTACGTGGATAAATAGCTTCCTGTCGGGTCGAAGCCAGAGAGTCAGAGTGGGCCATCACACATCCACGGCCCTCAGCCTCAGTACCGGCTCTCCACAGGGCTGTGTACTGAGCCCCCTGCTCTACACCATCTACACGCATGACTGCACCCCCGCCCACCACAGCAACACCATTGTCAAATTTGCGGATGACACTACAGTGGTGGGACTCATCTCCGCGGGGGACGAGTACGCCTACCGGGATGAGGTGGAGCAGCTGACAGTGTGGTGCGAAGAAAATAACCTGCTCCTCAACACCTCAAAGACGAAGGAGGTAATAATAGACTTCAGGAAAAACAAAACGGACATGGTACCACTGACCATCAGAGGGGACTGTGTAGAGAGGGTGGCGGATTTCCGCTTCCTGGGAATCCACATTGAGGAGGACCTGACGTGGAGCGTGAACACCACTGCGCTGCTGAAAAAGGTCCAGCAGAGACTGCACTTCCTGCGGGTGCTCAGGAAGAACAACATCACTCAGAGGCTGCTGCTGTCCTTTTATCGGTGCTCCATTGAGAGCATACTAACATACTGTGTATGCGTGTGGTACACCAGCTGCACAGTGGCTCAGAGGAAAGCGCTCCAGAGGGCCATTGACAACGCCCAGAGGATTGTCGGCTGCCCTCTCCTTACCTTGGAGGACCTACACAGTTCCCGCTGCACCAAAAAAACCCAGAATATAATAAAGGACATTTCCCACCCCGGACACTCCCTGTTTGAACTGTTGCCATCAGGCAGACGGTACAGATCCACAAGGACAAGGACAAATAGACTACAAAACAGTTTTTACCCCACTGCTATAAAAGCACTAAATGTGGCCGCCAAGGAACGCAGGGGCGATACAGACTAAGGGACTGTGGTAACGGTGAAATCGACAGAAGGATGGAGGGTTGGGTGTGTATGCGTGTTTTCTCTGTGATTTTTATTTATTTGCTTATCTTTATTATTTTACCGTGGATGTTTCGTTAGCTTTAGAAATGTTTGAATGCTGCACTGACTGGCTGACATTTTAAATTTCGTTGTACATGGCCCATGTTACAATGACAATAAAGAAACTATTCTATTCTATTCTAAGTTGGAACACATTTCTACATTAACAGCTGTATTTGTTCTGTTTGATATTGTTCACAAGAGATAAGTAGGCCACAAAGACTGCTGAACAGCAGTGAATGCCACACAAAAGGTAATCTTGCATGTTTCAATGCAATGAAGCATAGATAACATTGTTAACTTTAATTTTAAAAGGAACTGTGTTAGCTCTGTATCAAATTCTGCAATGTCATTGGTTCTGTTTATCTGTGTGCAGCTTGAATATGTTTGCCATTTTTTTTGTGTGGGAGTAAAATACTCCCACAACAACATTTAAAAATAAACAAATCTCACAAACAGTCATCATAGAACACAGGAAAGTACAGCTCAGAAACCGGTCATTCAGTCCACCTTGTTAACCATGATGCCAAATTAAAGCATTCCCATCTGCCTATACATTGTCCATATCTCTCAATTCTCTATCTGTCCATGTGTCTATGTATGCATGAGTTTGTTGCTATTGTGTCTGCTACTACCACCTCCTCTGGCAGCATGTTCCAGGCACCTATCACTCTCTGCGTAAAATAAACTAAGAAACTCACCTTTAAGACTGCTTAAATGCCCTATCTATGCCTCTTATGATTTGTATACCGGCACTTCTATTTGGTCACCTTTCAGCATCCAATGATCAAGAGAAAACAATTCAAGTTTGTTCAATCCTTTATTTTATACATAAAAAAGACACAAAGTGCTGGTCTGGCAGGATCAATGTGAGAAATGTAGAGGAGATGTTTCAGAATCCTTCTTCAGACTTCAGTAGTAAGTGAGAGACATAGCTGCAAAAGAGTTGTGGACAGAACAAGGCCTGGCAAATGATAGGTAGATACAGGTGAAGGAGATTTTGTTTGATATACAGGTGGACATAGGCCAGAGCAGAAAATAAGGAAACTGAGGAGGGGGGGAAATGGGGCAGGATTGTGGGAAAAATGGGTGCAGTCGAACCATCCGCAGTCGGGGCGATCAAAGCTCCTGCTTCGGGGCAGTCGAAGCTCCCGTGTCGGGGCGGCCGAGCTCCTGCGGCCTGGAGCTCCTGAAGTCGGTCTCTAACCAGGGACTGCGAGCTCCACAATGTTAAAGTCCGCAGGTTCCTGCGGTTGGAGCTCCAAGGTCGATCCCCAACAGGGATTGCCAGCTGCACGATGTTAAGTCCTGCAGGCTTCCACGGTTAGAGCTCCCGAAGTTGGTCTCCAGCAGAGGAGATGTCAGGCCGCAGTGCTGACGGAGATACGATACGGAAAAAAATTGCATCTCCATCGAGGTAAGAGATTAAAAAAAGTTTCCCCCACCCCCAACCCCCCTCCCCTCCCCCCCCCCACACATAAAACAAGCTAAGGAACACTAAAACATACATTTAACACGATAAAAAACAACATAAAGAGGGACGTGACAGACTGTTGGCAAGGCGCCACCCGATGGTGAGGTTTAGTAAGGTCATTGTACTTCTAACCTATATTCTAAAGATGATTTGACAATATTTATAAATGCAAGACTTAGAATTAGTTAGTTTTGTTTGAAGCAATTCACATAGGAAGATTCAACAAACACTGATGCCCTCGTTTACCTGAATCAGTCCACTCACCTGCCTTCCTCCGGCCCCAACACCCATCCCTGCCGGGTGCTCACCATCGCCCCCGACCTCCCCCTCTCCGACACCGAACGGTCGGTCCTCAGCAGAGGTCTCACCTTTGTCCTCCTCCGTCCCCACCTCAGCGCGTTCCGCGCCCACCACGACTTGGAGCTCTTCTACCGTCGCCTCCGTCTCACAGCGTTCTTCCACGGGAAGGAGTCCTCGCCCCCCATTGATGACCCCTTTTCCCGTCTCCAATGAACCCCCTCCTCGTGGACCCTCCCTCGTGGCCCTCCGGCTTTAGAACTTTTTATCCAAAACTGCCGTTGCGACATCAACCGCCTCAACTTCTCCATTCCCTTATCTCACTCCAATCTCTCCCCCCCCCCCCGAACGTACTGCCATTGACTCACTCCGCAACAACCCAGACTGGGTTATCAAACCCGCCGACAAGGGAGGTGCCGTAGTAGTCTGGCGCGTCGATATCTACAAAGCTGGGGCCACGCGCAAACTCTCGGACACCTCCTCCTACTTATCCTGGACCATGACCCCACTGACGAGCACCAGGCCACTATCTCAAGCACCATCACCGACTTCATCAACGCCGACGCCCTGCCCCCCCGAGCCTCCAACCTCATCGTTCCCCAGCCCCGCACGGCCCGATTTTACCTTCTCCCCAAAATCCACAAACCTGACTGTCCTGGCAGACCCATTGTCTCTGCCTGTTCGTGCCCCACCAAACTCATTTCCACATACCTTGACTCCATCCTATCCCCCTTGGTTAAATCCCTCCCGACCTATGATCAAGACACCTCAGACACTCTCCGTCGTCTCTGCACATTCCATCCTCTAGGCCCCCATCCTCTCATCTTCACCATGGACGTCCAGTCACTCTACACCTCCATCCCCCACCAGGATGGTCTCAAAGCCCTCCGGTTCTTCCTCGACCGGAGGAGCAACCTATACCCGTCCACTGATACTCTCCTCCGCCTAGCGGAGTTGGTCCTTACCCTCAATAACTTCTTGTTTGACTCTTCCCATTTCCTCCAAATACAAGGCGTAGCTATGGGCACGCGCATGGGCCCCAGCTACGCCTGCCTCTTTGTCGGGTACGTCGAACAATCCTTGTTCGAGGCGTACCATGGCCCCATCCCCGACCTCTACCTCCGCTACATCGACGATTGCTTTGGTGCCACCTCCTGCACCCACACACAACTGACTGACTTCATCCGCTTCACCACTAACTTCCATCCGGCACTCAAATACACCTGGACCATTTCCGACACTTCCCTACCATTCCTTGACCTCACTATCTCCATCGCAGGTGATAGACTTCTGACCGACATCCACTATAAACCCACTGACTCCCACGGCTATCTTGTGTAACCTCCACTATAAACCCACTGACTCCCACGGCTATCTTGACTACTTCCTCCAACCCTGCTTCCTGTAAGGACTCCATCCCCTATTCCCAATTCCTCTGTCTATGCCGCATCTGCTCCCAGGATGAGGTGTTCCACACCAGGGCATCGCAAATGTCCTCATTCTTCAGGGAATGGGGGTTCCCCTCCCCCACTATAGATGAGGCTCGCACCAGGGTCTCCTCCATACCCCGTAACACTGCTCTCTCTCTCCTCATCCTCCCACTCTCAACAAGGGCAGAGTCCCCCTGGTCCTCACCTTTCACCCCACTAGCCGGCACATACAACAAATAGTCCTCCATCAGTTTCGCCACCTCCAACGTGACCCCACCACTCGCCACATCTTCCCATCTTCCCTCCTGTCTGCCTTCTGCAAATAACGCTCCCTCCGCAACCCTTGTCAATTCTTCCCTTCCCTCCCGCTCCACCCCTTCCCCGGGCACTTTTCCTTGCAACCGCAAGAGATGCTACACCTGTCGCTTTACCTCCCCCCTCGTCCCCATTCAAGGACCCAAGCAGTCGTTCCAGGTGCGACAAAGGTTCACCTGCACCTCCTCCAACCTCATCTATTGCATGCGCTGCTCTAGATGTCAGCTGATCTATATCGGTGAGACCAAGCGTAGGCTTGGCGATCGTTTCGCCGAACACCTCCGCTCGGTCCGCACTAACCTACCTGACCTCCCGGTGGCTCAGTACTTCAACTCCCCCTCCCATTCCGTATCCGACCTCTCTGTCCTGGGCCTCCTCCACGGCCAGACTGAGCAACACCGGAAATTGGAGGAGCAGCACCTCATATTCCGTTTAGAGAGTCTGCATCCTGGTGGCATGAACATTGATTTCTCACAATTCTGTTAACCCTTGCTGTCTCCTCCCCTTCCTAACCC
The DNA here is from genome assembly GCF_028641065.1 of Leucoraja erinaceus. NCBI lineage: Eukaryota > Metazoa > Chordata > Chondrichthyes > Rajiformes > Rajidae > Leucoraja > Leucoraja erinaceus. Next base: position 36,398,497 of record NC_073396.1, read on the forward strand.
AGCCCTCGGGCTCCTCCTCCTCCTCCTTTTTCCTTTCTTCTCCCCGCCAACCCCCACCCCTATCAGTCTGAAGAAGGGTTTCGGCCCGAAACGTTGCCTATTTCCTTCGCTCCATAGATGCTGTGGACCCGCTGATTTTCTCCAGCATTTTTGTGTACCTTCAATGAAAGATAATGCCTATTTACATCCGAAATGGGTGGATTCACTAAGTAGGGAAAATAGTGAATGCCACTAGCTGGAGTCCATGCCCAATATATTATTTGCATCAGAATCTTCCATTAGTATTTTGAAAAAAAATAGCCTGGGCATCTAAGTTGAATAATTAGAAACTGCCATCATGGGCTGAAATAAATTCCCTATGAATTTGAATTAAGTGGTTGATATAAACATGGCAGATTTGCTATGGAGTAGACATAACACCAAGGTACCACCCTGAAAAACTCTGCCCATCCTCTTATCACCTTTACCCCTGAACTTGGAGCCACACAACTTCAATTCAGGAGTGAGGAGGAAATGTAATCACATCATCGTACTGAATGACCAAATCTCTTATTTTGATTCTGTGATTCTGAGATCTAGATACCCTGCCAAACCCTATATCATTTTCATGTGCCTCTCTGAGATCATCTCTCATTGTACTGAAAACTGAAGACTTATTATTAGCCTCCGCTTATTTTCCTGATGGAACATTCAACTAATCTCTTGAAATTAATCTGATTAATCTCCCTTGCACCCATCTCCCTCTTTTACACGTATATCCTTTCTTAAGGAGGGAGGCCAGACCTATGCACAATAATCCAGGTGCAGACTCACCAGGGCTGTATATAATTTCAGAAAATAGACATTAAATGCTGGAGCAACAGACGGGGACAGGCAGCATCTCAGAAGAGAAGTAGTGGGTGACGTTTCGGGTCAAGACCCTTCTTTAGACTGAGAGTCAGGGGAGAGGGAAACTAGAGATATGGAAAAATAAGATATGAAAATGACAGATCAAAGTAGAGTTGGATTCAGACCAAGAGTCAGGGGAGAGGGAAACCAGATGTCATCTGTTATCCAGCTCTGCTTTGATCTGTCGTTTCCACACCTTACCCTACCATATCTCTAGTTTCACCCTCCCCTGACTCTCAGTCTGAACAAGGGTCTTGACCCGAAACATAAACCATTCCTTCTCTCCAGAGATATCCCTTGTCCAGCATTTTGTGCATTCCCGGTGTAAACCAGCATGTGCAGTTCCTTCCTATACATTTTCTCTGCTCCACTGTGAAATCTGCTCAAGGTATGCCTACTTTGTAGAAGTTCTCCTCCACTCTCCAATGAGAGTTCTACAACACACTCTCTTGCTCCTCCCTCTCTGTGATTCCTCCTCCTCTCCAGCTCTGCATTGATCTGTTGTTTTCACACATCCTTCCATATCTCTAGTTTCCCTCTCCTCTGACTTTCAGAAGGATGTCTTTTCTCTTGTAATTAATTTGTTATCTTGGAAGCCAACACTCTTTCTAATGTTATTTTTCCTTCGTAATTTATTTTTTCAGAGCTTCTTACACATAAACACCAAGGGTGCTTTTTAACACCTTTCAGTCTGTTGGCATTTAAGAAAACTCGTTTTCATTTGTTTTTCTTTCAAAATGGACGATTAACATTTTTCCTTGAAGATAGCAATCTGTTCTATACCTACAAACACACATGGCAAAAGATCATGAGTGAACTAAATGAAACTTCCAACAATCTAGAAGTTTCTTGATGTTCGCTTTTTGAAGGCAGCTTTATCCTCGTTTAATTATCCATTATTATTTTTTGTAATTTGATTATCTCAACAACACAGTGAAAATTCCTCAATAATTTGGTAAAAGCCATTGGAAACATGATTTGTAATATTTCAGATTCTTGAACATCAGATACAGGGGTTATATAAAAATTTACCACACCCAAACATGCAGGTTGTTTCAAGGTATTGAGAAACAATGCAGCAGCTAGTGATATTTGATATGAATATGCCAAATATTTTTTATCAAACATGTTATTGGTTGTTTTATTTGTACAGTCTGATTAAACACAAAGATTACTGAGAAAACAAAGAAACATGAATAGCTGCGCCAAGCTGTCTCCAATCTACATGTTCTTCCACTTCTGTGGAACTTCCAGCAGCATTTAATCTCAGTATTCTCCCTGCTGCTGGAGGACCTCCAGTGGTCTACTCCAGCGATACTTCAAACTCATTGTTGTGGCCTTGCACATTGAAGTTGATCCTTTGTAGGTTGCTGTCTCCCTCTTACAGTGGCCACCACTGCGAGCACAAGTGTCTCACTGCTGGGAGGCAGCTTACCAGGCCGGGCCGGGCTTCCCCTCAAGCAGCCTGGAGAAGGAGCGATAGCAGCATTGGCACCCGGACCTGAGGCTGGGCAGTTACCTCACTTCATCTCCTACCCTCTTGCCCCATCTGCATCCAACTCATCAATTTCTGACATATCCCCCTTCTTCACTGGAATACCAGCAGCGATCATGTCTTCCTGTTTCTACCCATTTTTGCTATTGTGGAAATCACTGTCAACGTGACTCCTTGGTTTGCCTACCTACACCTTCCAACCATAGATGCTGGACAGAGCCACTTTCAGGATGCAGTGGTCAGAGAGGAGGATCGCAGTCACCAGGACAACGGGCCTTTAAGACTAAGTTAAGACTGCACTCAGAAGAAGTTTGAAACTTTATTGGCACTAGAGATGTGGCGACTCAATGTACTGTTTCGGCAAAATCTACTATTACACCACTATGTACTTTTGTAATTATCTAGAGGGGAATTGTGAGACTGATCAAGCGGATTTTATGTTAACCTATGATGAATGTTTGACGGCACTGGGCCTGTACTTGCTGGAGTTTAGAAGGATGAGAGGACACCTCATTCAAGTCAAGTCACATTTATTTATATAGCACATTTAAAAAACAACTCTCGTTGGCCAAAGTGCTTTACATTTGGTATATGAATAGTATAACACACAAACTACATACATATATACATATAGCCCTCGCTCAGAGGACGTCAAAAAAGGCTTGGGAGTACAGATAAGTTTTTAGTCTCGACTTAAAGTAGTCGATGGAGGGGGTAGTTCTGATGGGAAGAGGGATGCTGTTCCACAGTATAGGAGCTGCAACTGCAAAGGCGCGGTCGCCCCTGAGCTTATGCCTGGACCGCGAAATATTCAGCAACCCCAAGTCGGCCGATCTGAGTGACCTGAAGGTGGTGTGGTGGGTAAGCAGACTTTTGATGTAGGTGGGGACAAGCCCATTGAGGGCTTTATAGACATAAAGGAGGATCTTGAAATTTATTTGGAACCGCACAGGGAGCCAGTGGAGAGAGGCCAGAATCGGGGTAATGTGGTCCCTTTTTCGGGTGCCCGTCAGGAGTCTCGCTGAGGCATTTTGGACCAGTTGCAGGCGGGACAGGGAAGATTGGCTGATGCCAGTGTAAAGAGAGTTGCAGTAATCTAGGCGGGAGGAGATAAATGTGTGGATGATCTTTTCGAGGTCATCAAACTGGAGGAATTGTTTTATTTTAGCTATCGCCCGAAGCTGAAAGAAGCTAGCTTTTACCATGGCATTGACTTGTTTGTCAAATTTCAGTGCTGAGCCAAATATCACGCCAAGGTTTTTGACGTGAGGTTTGAGTAGTGGGGTAAGTCTTCCAAGGCTGCCTGCTATCATTTTGATTGAGTCGGAGGGGCCGAGAAGGATGCCCTCAGACTTACTCTCGTTTAGTTGGAGGAAGTTCTGGGCCATCCAACACTTATATCCTCGAGGCGGCGGGTAAGGTTAAGCAGGTTTGATTGTTTTTTGGGCTTCAGGGGGAGATAGAGTTGTGTATCGTCTGCGTAGCAATGGAAGGAAATGCCGTGCCTTTCAATGACTTGGCCTAAGAGGAGCATATACAGGGAGAAGAGAATGGGGCCAAGGATGGAACCTTGTGGAACCCCACATCAGAGACTAGCTGGGGAGGAGAAAGAGTTGCCTATGTTAGTAGAGAAACTCCCACCTTTGAGGTAGGAGATGAACCATCTCAGGGCAATGCCATCAATACCAACCCCGTACCGGAGACGGTCAATTAGGATGGTGTGGTCGACAGTATCAAATGCTGTGCTGAGGTTGAGAAGGAACAGGATTGCACAGTCGCCGGAGTCAACGGTGAGCAGTAGATCATTATGTACCTTCAACAAGGCAGACTCTGTGCTGTGGTGAGCCCTGAAACCTGATTGGAAAATTTCCAAGATAGTATTTTGGTGAAGGTAAGGCATAAGTTGACTTAAAATTACCTTTTCAAGGGCTTTTGAGAGGAAAGGCAGTTTAGAAATGGGTCTGTAGTTGCTTGGCAAGGTGGGGTCGAAGTTATGTTTTTTCAGGAGTGGCTGCACCACCGCATGCTTGAAGCAGGTAGGTACAGTGCCAGTGGCCAGAGAACTGTTGAAAATGGGGAGGGTGCTGGCACCAGCTATTGTAATGAAGTCCTTTAGGAGGGCAGAGGGGACAGTGTCGAGGGGGCAGGTAGTAGGTTTCATGGTGGTGATCAGTTTTACAAGGAAGGGTAGAGTAACGGATTGGAAACAATCTAATTTTGAAGAACAGACCAATGAGACAGCCAGGACACGGGAGGGGAAATATTCGTTTTTATGTTCTTTACCTTGCTGGTGAAAAATGTAGTAAATTCCTTGCACTTAGCAGGGGACCCAGTTAAGCTGGTGCTGGGGGCAGGACAAATGATGGAGGTGATGGTGCTAAAAAGGACCTTGGAGTTATAAGCATTTTTGGAGATAAGGGTGGAAAAGTATTTTGTTTTTGCAGATTTTACCGCTTCCTGGTATTAGAAGGATAAGAGGGGACCCCATTCAATCTTACTGAATAGTGAAAGGCCTGGATCGAGTGGATGTGGAGAGGGTGATTCCACTTGTGGGAGAGTCTAGGACAAGAGAGCTCCGCCTAAGAATAAAATAACATATCTTTTTTATTCCCCTTCCCTTTCCAATACCAAGCTGTTTGTACAAGGCATTGGTGAGGCCAATTCTGGAGTATGGTGTACAATTTTGGTCGCCTAATTATAGGAAGGATGTCAACAAAATAGAGAGCGTACAGAGGAGATTTACTAGAATGTTGCCTGGGTTTCAGCAACTAAGTTACAGAGAAAGGTTGAACAAGTTAGGGCTTTATTCTTTGGAGCGCAGAAGGTTAAGGGGGGACTTGATAGAGGTTTTTAAAATGATGAGAGGGGTAGACAGAGTTGACGTGGAAAAGCTTTTCCCACTGAGAGTAGGGAAGATTCAAACAAGGGGACATGACATGAGAATTAAGGGACTGAAGTTTAGGGGTAACATGAGGGGGAACTTCTTTACTCAGAGAGTGGTAGCTGTGTGGAATGAGCTTCCAGTGAAGGTGGTGAAGGCAGGTTCGTTTTTATCATTTAAAAATAAATTGGATAGTTATGTGGATGGGAAGGGAATGGAGGGTTATGTTCTGAGCGCAGGTATATGGGACTAGGGGAGATTATGTGTTCGGCACGGACTAGAAGGGTCGAGATGGCCTGTTTCCGTGCTGTAATTGTTATATGGTTATATGGTTTATAAGGAGGAGGAGGAATTTATTTAGTGGTGAATCCAAATCTTCCCCTCAAGCAGACTGGAGTAGGAGCGTCAGCAGCATCAGAGCCCGGACCTGCAGCTGGGCAGTTACCTCTTCACCTCATTTCATCTCCTCCCCTCTTGCCCCACCAGCCTCTGCATCCAACACGTCAATCTCTGACATTTCCATCCACTTCATTGGAATCCCAACAGCAGCCACATCCTCCTGTTTCCACCCTATTTTGCTTTCTCAACGTGACTCCTTGGTTCGCTCTCCCCTCTCCACCCATTCCTCCCCCTCCCCAGGAACTTTCCCTTGTAACTGCAGCAGGTGTCCCTAGATTCCTCCCTCACCTCCATTCAGTAACCCGAACAGCCCAGCTCTTCCTCCAACCTTGTCTGTTGCATTTGGTGCTCCTAATGCTGTCACCTCTACTTCGTTGAGACGATTGCTTAGCTGATCACTTGCACTCTGTCCTCCAGTGCCAGCTGGAGCTCCTGGTAGCTAGCCTTTTTTATTCCCCTTCCCTTTCCAATACCAAGCTGTTTGTCCTTGGTCTCCTTTATTATAGGAGTGGCGGCACTGTGACATAGGGGGCGGTACAGTGGCGTAATGGTGGAGCGCCAGAGACCTGGAGTTTGCATGTTCTCCTCATGACTTACGTGTGTTTTCTCTGGGTGCTCCCACGCTCCAAAAGATGTACAGGTTTGTAGGTTAATTGGCTTTGGTAAAATTGTAAATTGTCTGTGGTGTGGAGAATAGTGTTAGTGTGCGGGGTGATCGCTGGTTGGCCAAAGGTGTGTTTCCGCGCTGTATCTCTAAAGTCTAAAGTAAAGCCTAAAGTGAGACAATGGAAAATGGAAGAACAGTACTTCATATCCTGCTTGGGTGGCCTACAACCTAAAAGCATAAATATTGAAATTTCCAAATTCAGGTAACTGGCTCCCATTTCTTATGTACCCAGCTTCCCCCTGTGCCCATGCATATCTTTCTTTCCACTCCCTCGCCCCCACTACCCAATTGCTTTTCCACATCCCCACATCATTCATCCATTCATCGACCACCCCTCTCTACAGGGTACCCTAATTTTCTCCCCCTCCATCCCTTCTATCCACCATCCCTCTCTCTCCCCCACTAACTTCCTCATCAGATTCCACAGTGTACATCATTCGGTCTTTTCTACCTCCACCCTCAGTTACTATTTCCACCCTTCCCTCCCTGCCTGACTCATTTGCAAATCAACCTCTCCCCACCTGGATTCTTCCATCACTTACCAACTCTTGTCCCACCCCATACCTTCACCTCTCTCTATCAGCTATCTTCCCTCTAATTCATCAGTCTGAAGGAGGGTTCCGACACCATCGCTCAGCCCACGTGAACCAACCTGATCTCACGGTTGCTTCCCATTTCTACACAGACATTTCTGTCCTCAGTTTCATTCTTTTTAGTGAGGCTAAACACAAATTGGAGGAACAGCATCTCATATTTTGCTTGGGTAGCTTACAGCCCAGTGGATGAATTTTGATTTCTCTCTTTTCAGGTAGCCCCGGCATTCCCTCTCTCTCTATACCTCCCCACCCAAGTCACACTAGCTTCTCATTTTCACCCTACAATCAACCTTGTGGCCTGCTTCCTTTATCAATGTTATTTTTTTGCATATCTTTCATACATTGTTCTTTATCTCTTCACATCACCGTCTATATCTCTTGTTTCCTTTATCCCTAACCAGTCTGAAGAAGGGTCTCCACCCGAAACATCACCCATCCCTTCTCTTCAGAGACGCTGCCTGTCCCACTGAGTTATTCCAGGTTTTTGTGTCTTTCTTCGGTCCCGACACAAAATGTCATCGGTCCATTTCCCTCCTAGATTCTGCCTCCAGCAATTGGTTTCTTGCTCAAATATATAAAAAATAGAAGATAGACGTAAAAAGCTGGAGTGACTCAGTAGGACAGGCAGCGTAACTCAGACTGAAGAAGGGTCTCGACCTAAAATGTCACACATGGAGTCCCGCTGAGTTACTCCAGCTGTTTTGTGCCGATCTTCGGTTTAATCCAGCATCTGCAGTTCCTTCTTACATGTATAAAAAATAAACTGGAAACACCCATCGTCAGGCAAATCTGTAACAGTTATTGTAACATTTGGACGATTTGCCAACAGATCTAACCTGTTCTATGACTAACTGGAAATGCTGGTTATCTGAAATTGTTGAACTCAGAATAGAAGGATGTACCTGTAGAAAGGAGATGAGTAATTTATTTAGCCAGAGAATGCTGAATCAGTGGAATTATTTGCCACAGATAGCTGTGTAGGCCATCATTGAATATTTTGAAAGTGGAGATTGACAGGTTCGTGATTAGTAAGGGTGTCAAAGGGTACGGGGAGAAAGCGGGAAAATGGGGTTGAGATGGAAAGATAGATCAGCCATGATTAAATGGCGGAGTAGACTCTATGGGCCGAATGGCCAAATTCTGCTCCTATGACATGAACTCAGTATTCTGTACAGAGTATTCAGTATTCAGTCAACAGCACCTGCAGCTTTTTTACTTTTAAAGGAACACACCACCTTTCGAATTACCCATCTACACATCCCAACAAGCACTTCTGTGCTAGCAGTGGCAGGGTCTGTAGGCCCAACACTAGTTTAAACCCTTGTGACTGTTGAGATGGTGACAATGCATGGCGATTCTTTGCGGCTGGTCCCAGAGGAGGTTCTACTATCATTATATAGAATTGCTCTACTCTTTTAAACTCTTTTCTACTTGTAAATCTGGCACAATTTCTAGGAAGGAACTGCAGATGCTGGTTTATACCGAAGGTAGACACAAAATACTGGAGTAACGCAGCGGGACAGACAGCATCTCTGGAGAGAAAGAATCTATGATGTTTCAGGTTGAGACCCTTCTTTAGATCCAGTCTGCATCTGAAAAAGGGTCTTGACCCGAAATGTCATCCATTCCTTCTCCCCAGAGATGCTGCCTGTCCCGCTGAGTTAGTCCAGTGTTTTGTTTCTATCTTTAGCACAATTACTAATTGTTTCACTACAATGCTGAGAAATATATTTTGAACTACAGGTATGTTCTGCACTCTGTATCTTTCAATTTGCTCTGCCTATTATACTTGAGTTTGACATGATTGTACCTACATATAGTATTATCTGTTTTCACTGCATCTCAGTACACGTGACAATAATAAACCTAACCTACTACCCATCTGACTTCATCAGTAACTTCAGTATCCTCAAAACTGTAATGGAAATAAATTGTTCTGAACTCTGGAGGAGTGCCTAAGAAGACAGATTACTTAAATGACATTTGAAGTTAAGTGTCATTGGTCGCGTCTTTATGGAGAGAGAATGCTTCCTGGTAAATAACCAAGAAATAGACTTGGGCTGAGAGATGCGGTGCAGCTACATTCAACAATTGTTCAAGTTCAAGTTCAAGTGAGTTTATTGTCGTGTGTCCCTGAATGAAATTCTTGCTTTGCTTCAGCACAACAGAACATAGTAGGCATTGACTATAAAACACATGAATAAATATTGTGACAATGATTCAGAGATGTTGTGCTCCCTGTGAAGAATGTACGCACGCTTATGCTAATGTGAAATAATTAATGGGTGGTTTTATTTTCTAGTGCAGCCAGCTTGGCAGTGTTGAGCTGAAGTTTTGGTGCGTGGCTTCTCCCCAGGACGAGGATTAACCCCTGCGCTGCCTGCGGCTGATGAATCGAGACTGCATGGAGTGAGCGCAGAGCCGCTGAGGGGAGGTGCAATTCCTTCAGAGGAAGGCGGCGGCGGCGGCGGCGGTGGCGGTGCGGCGGTGGCATGGACGCTTTCTGCAGCAGGCGTCGCGATGATGTCCTTTGGGTGAGCCCCGTTCCCTTTTTCACCATGTTATTTGTGTGGTTAGTGGTCCGGTTAAACGCCTGAGACGGTTGCTGAAGTAACCAGCGGCGCCTTTTACTCGCACGCCGCTTTCTTTCATCTTCAGGCTTTGTCGCGGGCTCGGCCTCGCCTCGCTGCTTTGGGTTTACAGCAGCTTTGGGATCAGTTGCTGGGGTCCACTGGGCCTGAAAACCCTGGGGCACAGGCTTGCATAAAGCGGTGGGCGCAAATTGCCAACTCACCTAATCTGCTTTAAGAGGACGAAATCCGATCTGTTCCCTATAAAGCGCTGGTAGTCAGCATGGACCCGGCTAAATAGGATGGGTGTGATTCGATGTATCCCAGTGCGGTCCACAAGCCGCTGGAGTGAATTTCTTGTGGGGGAAGGAAATTACCAAACGTTTACTGATGGAGAATGGAAAAGGATTTGGGAATATTTGTATTTAGGAAGATATGTCTATCTTTAAGAATATTAAGATTTGTTGAACCCCCTCGTCGCTCGTATTGAGACAACGAAAGACCTAAATCGGATGCCCGGTCTTTGGGCAGAGTAGGCGGCGGCAAAATACTGTGTTCAATTAAAGGTTAAAGGCCAGATAAATGTGGAATTGAAATTATCAGACAAAAAGCTGGAGTAACTCAGCGGGTCAGATAGAATCTCTGGAGAAAAGCTTAGCGCAGAAACAGGCCCTTCGGCCCACCGAGTCCGCACCGAGCAGCGATCCCCGCACATTAACACTACCCTACGCACAATAGGGACAATTTTACATTTATACCAAGCCAATTAACCTACAAACCTGTACGTCTTTGTAGTGTGGGAGGAAACGGAAGATTTTGGAGAAAACCCACGCAGGTCACGGGAAGAATGTACAAACTCCTGAGTTGGATGACCTGTTCCTGTGCTATACTGTTCTAAGATTCTAATTTTAAAGGAAGTGTAAGAGGTACAAGGTGACAGACTTAATGTGGGGATAGATAGATGTGAGCAGAGGAGATGGGTAAAAATTGGGTAATGGTGCAAATGGGTAAAAGTAAAAATTGGCAATAGTGCAAATTCTGCCAGTCTTTCTGCCACATGAATTAGATGAAGAGATGTTAAGGGCCTGTCCCACAAGCAAGCGACACCATGCGGCAAGCGCGATCTAACGTGGTCGCTTGAGCTGTACGGCCTCGCGGGGCCGGTCCCACTTAGATCGCCGGAGCCGTATGGAGTTGTGCGGAGCTGGTCCTGACATCGCGCGGGGCTCCGAAAAACTGACCGCGTTCAAACATTCCGCGCGGCAACGGCCTGCCGGCCCGCCTCGACGCCGTGCGCACCGCCTCGAACGCCGTGCGCACCGCCTCGACGGGCATACGCAGCGTCTTGACACCGTACGTCACAAGCAAACTTTCCGTGGACTTCGCTCGAACTTCACGTCACTCACTCGACCTCCGCGCGGCCCCCGCTTCCGGTTTGGTCGCGCTCGCCGCATGCAGGCGCATGCTGGTGGGACCGGCCCTGTACGGGGATCACTCGACCTCCTCACGGCCCCCGCTTCCGGTTTGGTCGCGCTTGCCGCATGCAGGTCACATGCTCGTGGGACAGGCCCTTTACACTCCAGCTTACTGATGGCATCCTTTATAGAGGCACGTTAATTTATGGAGATGGATAAATGAGAGGGCACATCTCTGACATATGGGGTTGAATATAATTTATGTCTAGATTTTGGCAAACCACTTTTAATGGAGGGGGAAAGAGTGGCCTGTGAGAAATCAAAGGAAATGGAGTAAATGGAGATCCTGAAAAACATACGCATGGATACATAAATGGGTTGATGGATTATTAGGGTGAGAACTGAAGGATGATATTTGGAGAATTTCAAAGGCGAGAGTGCATAGATTTAAGGTTGTGAGGAGCAAAGTTTAAAGGTGAGATACAGAGCAAGTTCTTTTTTGGAAAGAGGGTGGTTGGTGCCTGGGTCGTATCGTAGATGGTTATCAAAAATTACAGCAGGATCTTGGATCAGGTGGGCTAAAGAATGGTTAATGGAGTTCAATGCTAATAAGTGTGAGGTGATGCATTTTGCGAAGTCCAACCAGGGCAGGACTTTCACAGTGAATGGCAGGGCCCTGTGGAGTGTTGCCCAGCAGATCTAGGCATTTGGCTACATAGTTCCTCAAGTGGCATGGATATGGTGCTCAAGATGTCTTTTGGCACATTGACCTTCATCAGTCAGCGTATTGAGTATAAGAACCAGACCATTTCCCTCTATTAACACTCTCCTCCGTCTAGCAGTCCTTGCCGTTAACAACCTCTCCTTCGACTCCTTCTACTTCCTCCAAATCCAAGGCGTAATAGCCATGGGCATTCGCATGAGCCCCAGTTATGCCTGCCTCGGTATAGGGTACGTCGAGCAATCCCTGTTCCAGGCGTCCATTGGCCTTATCCCTGAACTCTCCCTCTACATTGACGACTGCATTGGTGCTACCTCTTGCACCCATGCAGAACTCACAGACTTCATCAACTTTACTACTAATTTCCATCCTGCACTCAAATTCACTTGGACCATCTTTGATATCTGATTTCTTGATCTCACCATCTCCATCACAGAAAATAGACTATCGACTGAAATCTTTTATAAACGTACTGACTCCCATAGCAATCTAGACTACACTCCTTCTCACCCTACCTCCTGCAAAGACTCTATCCCCTACTCCAATTCCTCCGTCTATGTCGCATCTGTGCCCAGGATGAGATGTTCCATACTATAACCATATAACCATTACAGCACGGAAACAGGTCATCTCAGCCCTTCTAGTCCGTGCCGAACACGTATTCTCCCCTAGTCCCATCTACCTGCACTCAGACCATAACCCTCCATTCCTTTCCCGTCCATATAACTATCCAATTTATTTTTAATTGATAAAATCTTGATTGAGAAAGATTTCCTGAACACGGTTAACAAATTTCAGCCCGTCCAAGCCCTTAGTACAATGCCAGTCACAGCTGATATTCAGAAAGTTAAAATTGCCCCCACCATTACAACCTTATTATTCTTGAAGCTATCACTGTTCTTACTTATTTCCTCCTCTAAAAATGTGAATAATACAAATGGGTATTCAATGGTGGGTATGGGTATGGTGGTCCAAAGCACCTGTTTTTGAAGCCTCCAGTAAGTCTCAATAACTTCTTATATTCATAAATATACCTTCATTTCCAGATCACGTCAAGGGAGCGTAAATCGGACAAAATAACAGACACTAGGCAATAGCCGAAAATAAATAGTGAATGATGGGGAACCGGGGTGGTGAATTTCACAGCTGACTGCATAGTCACCGGTGGTTGAACAAAGAAAGTTATCAACAGAGGCGGCCAGACCACAGAACCTTTCTAGCTGGAGATATATTCTTTTCATTCAGAGCATGGTAGGGCACAGGAATGTGATGCCCTGAAGGCTGGTGGGGCAGAGGCTCTCACATTTAAGCACCAACAAGAAAACCTGAATCATCAGGTCATAGAAGGACACCAGGCAAAGTCTAATATTAAAGTTAGAAGGGTGGAGAGACCATGGGATTGGACTGAACTGAAGGTCAAATAGTATGCAGAGTATAAATATCAAGATCCAACTTGTTGCAATGGCCAAAGAGAGAATGGAACTGGTAGCTAAGGAAAATACATCTTAGGGACTAAAAACAGTGTATTTCATTGGAAAAAATATCAGATTATACCAGCACTGTACGCCAATAAGTAGCCTGATATCACAGGGTCAGTCGGGGGTTGAAGGTGGTAATGGTGAGGTAAACTTTGATGTATTGCTGAAGGGTGAAACCTAACAGGTGGTCAGGGAGCAAATTTGAAGGGCAAAATGTAGATAAGTAATAATACAATGTTGATAAGGTGATCACACAATGTACAATTCCAAATGGATTCTAATCGTGTATGAAAGTCATATGGTCAGCATGGAAAGTTGATGCATGGGGGAAAAGAGCTGCTACTCTTGATATATCTATTATTCGTGCTTGCATTAGGTAATATATTAATTCTGTCTAATGCAAGTCAATGTAGTGTGTGTTTTTTAAAACTTTGGCACACAAAAGCTACAAATATGTAAAGTAACTTACCTAAATAACCTAAATCACTACAAGATCAAACTAGAGATTAATAAACAATGTATTAAATGTATAAAACACGATTTGATGGGAATGTAGACCAGGTGATATTATAGATGCAACATAATGATCAAGATCAGAAATCATATCTACAATAAACATGCTGAACCTTGTGAAGCTGTGAGCCAAGTTAGAGAAATTGTAACATCAAATAAAGTAGGAAGATACCTGGACTATTTGATTGAGACCACCAGAATCCGGAAAATAATCACAAATTAAATAGAAATGGGGATCCAAGATGTGGTGATCCAGAAGTCTTTGCAAAGTAGCTCTGAAACATGAACATGTTTAGGGGTGGGACGTGGACTGGGAGGGGATCTTCCATTATTGTTTTCCAAATGTGAACTAGTACATCTTAGATGTCGTAATTCTTAAGGGAACGGGTTCCTCTCTTCCATCATAGATGAGGCCCTCACTTGGGTCTCCTTGATATCCCACAACTCTGCTCTTGCTCCCCCTCCCCCCAGTCGCAAAGGGTACAGAGTCCCGACCTTTCACCCCAGCAGCCGTCGCATACAGTACATATTTCTCCGACATTTTTGCCATCTCCAATGGGATCCCACCACTGGTCACATCTTCCCATCTCCACCCCTTTCCGTGTTCCACAGAGACTGTTCCCTCCGCTACTCCCTGGTAAACCCGTCCCTTCCCACCCAAGCCACCCCTTGCCCAAGTACTTTCCCCAGCGACTGCAGGAGATGCAATACTTGTCCCAATATCTCCTCCCTCAACCGTCCAAGGACCCCGGTAGTTTTTTCAGGTGAGGCAGAGGTTCAATTGTACCTCCTTCAACCTCATCTACTTTATCTGCTGTTCCAGCTGTGAACTCCTATATATCGGTGTAACCAAGTGCAGGCTCGGCGGTCGGCTTGCCTAAACCTACCTGATCTCCAGATTGCTAAATGCTTTAACTCCCCCTCCCATTCCCACACTGACCTTTCTGTCCTGGGCCTCTTCCATTGTCAGAGTGAGACCGAGAGCAAATTGGAGGAACAGCACCTCATATTTCGTTTGGGCAGCTTACACAGCTCAGTATGAACATTGACCTCTAACTTCAAGTAATGTAAAATGTATTCTACATTTACCTTGATCTCCACCCCCTTTGATGTCATGTTCTCACTCCTTGCACATCCTTATCTCTTCCCCTCCCTTGACTCTCTGTCTGAAGAAGGGTCTCGACCCAAAACATCACCCATTCCTTGTCTCCAGAGATACTCCCGCTGAGTTAGTCCAGCTGTGTGTGTGTGTGTGTGTGTGTGTGTGTGTGTGTGTGTGTGTGTGTGTGTTTCGCCTAATTTTTTTTTTAGTGTAGAATTCCCACATGTTGCTCTTTCATCTGTACATACTTCTAATTCTGTATTTAAAGCAGTTGTACTTGATACAAAAATGAGAACATTCTCTTCTTTACTTCAAATGTTTTAGCTACAAAGTGAAATGAAAGGATGTCAGGAAGATAATAAGGATACTTTTATGATCATATGCATTCATTTTAGCAACTCAGTACTTTTCTTATTAATGT
This sequence comes from Leucoraja erinaceus, assembly GCF_028641065.1. Taxonomy (NCBI): domain Eukaryota; kingdom Metazoa; phylum Chordata; class Chondrichthyes; order Rajiformes; family Rajidae; genus Leucoraja; species Leucoraja erinaceus. The sequence continues at coordinate 36,413,643 of NC_073396.1, forward strand.
TATATCAATCTGATTTATTTGGATGCCTTATCTTCGCCATCTTTTATAAATCTTTTACAAATCAGAAGAGATGTTGGAAAATAAAACAAAAGATGACGGGTAGATGGATTCTATACTGCAAATAAAGTACATACGACATGATTTTTAAAGATGATTTTATAGATTTTGGCTTGCCAAGTGTAATTAACATAATATATAATAATCTAATTTATTTGTTAAGCACCTGTCAACCAATGACCAAAGTGCTGTACGCCAAAAAGAAAAAAGCTTTTACAAGGCAGAACAACAGAACATACAACTAACACGATGCGCATAAAAAATAAAAAATCAAACAATAAATTAAAAAAACATAAAACACAAGTAGAAACAACGCTAAACTGCAAATAAAGTAATAAACAATTCGACACCTCACTGGTTTACAAAGGCCATGATTTTAGATATTTCTTCAGGAGTGATTTAAAAACAGCTAGAGAAGGGTAACGTGCAGAGGCAATTCATTCCAACAATCTCGGAGCCGACACAGCAAAGGCACGGTCCCCTCTGTCCGTAAGAAAGATCATCTGACAGCTGCTTGGGTAAAGCTCGATAGGTAGACGGGGCACAAAATGCTTAGGGATTTAAAAGTAAATAAAATGATTTTAAAACGAATCCTATACTGAACAGGCAGCCAGTGGAGAGAGGCCAAAAGGTGAGAAACATGATCATGCTTTCGTGTGCCTGTCAAGAGACGAACAGCTGCATTCTGTACCATCTGGAGACGGGCGATGGAGGACCGACTAACCCCCAGATAACATAGAACAAAACCGTGTGTAAGAAAGAGCTGCAGCTGCTTGTTTAAATCGAAGGTAGACACAAAATGCTGGAGTAACTCAGCGGGTGAGGCAGCATCCCTGGAGAGAAGGAATGGGCGACTATTCGGGTCGAGACTGAAGAAATGTCTCGACCCGAAACGTCGCATAGAGATGCTGCCTCATCCGCTGAACATTTTGTGTCTTACCATAGAACAAAACAGAACAGCGTGTGATTGGCCAACTGGTAGACAACTCAATGTTAAACGTGCTTTGAATGGACTAAAAAATACCCGACATTTTTCCGTTTTTCTCTAATTTAATATAAATGTGCAAGTCTTCTTCATATCGAGTTTCAGGGGTGATTTATATAAATATTTTTACACAATATGTGAAAATTTCATGTAATTTGGCTCCTCGGCCCACAGCCTACCAACATCGTTTGCATCTTTCATTATCTCATACAGTTGTGTACAAAATTAAATCGTAGCAGGTTTCTGACTTGCTGAAATACTTAGTTTTGGGAAATATTATCCAATTGATCATGTAATTCAGTTGGGGGATGGAGGGTGGGTGATGGTGGTGAAGAAATTGTTGATACTTTGGGTTGGTCCAGATTTCAACATCTGCAATCTCTTGTGTCTTTTCTGCTTGTTTATCTCATTGCAGGCATGGTTGGCAGGTTTAGCCTTTGTCAGGGAGTTCCCTACAATAGCTATCCTTATCTGCTGGAATATTTGGGAAATCCCTGATGGATTTTCTTCTTATTTCTCATCTACGTGCCACCATCTAAACCTATGTTGGTGCAACAAATAAAATTAAGTTGTGATAGCAACCCGCACCTTGTCTCCACCTGTATTAAATTTAAATTGCCCTATGTCCAGAATTCGGTGACAAATGTCAAGAGGCTGCATCAGTTGGTTCTTTCTGTTTAGTGCAGAATCTGAGACCCCCATTGGTTTTTGGTATGCGAGTATGTATTGTCTGGTTATGGAATAAGAAGCAACTGGCTAAGAGGAAAAGGCTTGAACATATTTTACTATTATTAATTATGAATGACTTGTCTTTAACTGAAAATTATTTTCTAAGGGTGGCACAGTGGCGCAGCAATAAAACTGCTGCTTCATTGCGTCAAAGACCCAAGTTCAAACCTTTCTGCAGATGACCTGTGTGGAATTTGCATGTTCTCTCTGTGACCGTGTGGGTTTTTTCTGCGTGTTCCAGTTTGCTCCCACATTCCAAAAATATGTAGGTTTGTGGCTTCTGGAAATTTCCCCTGCTATGTAGGATGTGAAAATGGGTTAACATAGAATTTTTATTTAGAATGCATGTGGGATACATAAAGCTAATGTATGGGTGATCGATGGTTGGCGTGGACTTGGTGGGGTGAACAGCCTTATTCCACGATTATCACTAAACTAAAGTAATTTAGATTTTAATGGTATTCGAATCTATTTTAATAAAAGCAGTTAAAAATCATTTGTTATCAATACGCCCTATCTTGCTTTGTCAGCTGATGAAGGCCGTCAGCGTTTTGGTGTCAGGTTCTTCTCTGTGATGCACAAATCCCAGTGAACACTTAGACAATGTCATTTGCACTCCAGGATGTAGAGGGCTGATGAAATGGGCCTTTCATATTAAAACAATTAGCTACTTTTGTGGGGATCAGTGACTGATGTTTCTGGGCCTCCCAGATCCATTTCATTGTCTTTGACCTCTCTGCGCTGTTGCAATAATTTGGGACTGAATGAGAATGTTTGCAACTATAATGGCCTATTTGATCGTGTGGTATACTTGCCTCCCTCATCAAGTTCCAATACGCAGACGACAACTGTGTTGCAGCTCTCTCAGAAAATCATCTGCAACAGACCCTGACTGCCTTCAACAATGCATACACAAAACTTGGACTTACCATCAACTCCAAGAAGACTCAGGTTATCTACCAATCATCACGAACTGAGACAATTCGGAAAGAACCGTCAATTCAACTTGGTGAAACAACTCTGGAAAATGTGGATCACTTTCCATACCTTGGAAGTCACCTCTCCTCCAATGTTGACCTTGATGATGAGATCCAACATCGTCTGAAGTGTGCTGGAACAGCTTTTGGACGTCTTCAAACGAGTCTTTCAAAATCGTGACATCCGAACAGACACCAAAATGTTAGTGTACAAGGCAGTGGTGACTCCAATGCTCCTGTATGCATCAGAAATCTGGACAACATACCTACGGCATCTGAAAACACTTGAAAAGTTCCATCAACGATGTCTTCGGCGCAGCTTAAATATCAGTTGCGAAGAGAGAACGTTGTGAATGAGGCGAAAACGTCTAGCATTGAAGCTTTCGTCATCAAGAACCAACTAAGGTGGGTCGGTCATGTTGTTCGGGTGGAAGACAAGCGTCTACCAAAGCAAACCTTCTACTCCCAGCTTAAAGAAGGCAAACGTAAAAGAGGCGGACAAAAGAAGAGATTCAAAGACGCCTTAAAAGCTAGCATGAAGAAATGTGAAATCGACATCGACAATTGGGAAATCAATGCCAAGGACAGGAAACTCTGGCAAACCATCATCAAAGAAGGAATAGTGACCTTCGAAGCCTAGAGATGCGCAGAATTAGAATTAGAACATTTAGATAGTAGACAAAAGTGCTGGAGAAACTCAGCGGGTGCAGCAGCATCTATGGTGCGAAACGTTGCCTATTTCCTTTGCTCCATAGATGCTGCTGCACCCGCTGAGTTTATCCAGCAATTTTGTCTACTATCTAAATGACATCAAGTTGGGAAAAGGGGAAGTACAACGGGATCTGGGGGTCCTTGTACATCAGTCTATGAAAGTAAGCATGCAAGTACAGCAGGCAGTGAAGAAAGCGACTGGCATGTTGGCCTTTATAACAAGTGGAATCGAATATAGGAGCAAATAGGTCCTTCTACAGTTGTACAGAGCCCTAGTGTGCAGTTTTGGTCCCCTAATTTGAGGAAGGATATTCTTGCTATTGAGGGAGTGCAGCGTAGGTTTACAAGGTTAATTCCCGGGATGGCGGGACTGTCATATGCTGAGAGAATGGAGCAGCTGGGCTTGTACACTCTGGAGTTTAGAAGGATGAGAGGGCATCTCATTGAAACATATAAGGGCTTGGACACGCTAGTGGCAGGAAACATGTTCCGGATGTTGGGGGAGTCCAGAACCATGGGGCACAGTTTAAGAATAAGGAGTAAGCCATTTAGAATGGAGACGAGGAAACACCTTTTCTCATGGAGAGCGGTGAGTGTGGAATTCTCTGCCTCAGAGGGCGGTGGAGGCAGGTCCTCTGGATGCTTTCAAGAGAGGGCTAGATAGGGCTCTTAAAATAGCAGAATCAGGGGATATGGGGACAAGGCAGGAATGAGGTGCTGATTGGGGATGATCAGCCATGATCACATTGAATGGCTGTGCTGGCTCGAAGGACCGAATGGCCTAATCCTACACCTATTGTCTATTGTCTAGAAGAAAAGAGAAGAAAATGGAAAGAGAGGCAGCAACAACCAAAGCGCAATCTGCCATCTGGAATTACCTGTCCTGAATGTCGAAGAACTTTCAAAGCCAGGATTGGACATAAGCCACCTGAGAGTCCATAAAAACCACAGAATGTAGACCATCAACCTCGACCTTGAGGGATAGCCATGATGACGACGATACTTGCCTTGTCTTAATTCATAACTTTCACCTATCATCTCTCTGTGCTCATGGGCTACCATTTGCTTCCATTCTACCAGTACGTTGAATTAAAAATTAATCATGGTCTTGATTAATCCTAAATGGGTAATCTCCTTCTCATTTTTTTAACCTTCCAAGAGGCATGCATTATTTTAACTCAAGACTGTTGTGCCTGTATTTTCTATTCACAACCAGCAATTTCTGTGCCCAAAATGTTCCCTTCTTCATCCTCTCGCCTGTCCCCTTGGCTTATCTGGCGTGAATGATTGATTTGTCATCAGTCTGAAGAAGGGTCCCAACCTGAAACATCAGCTAACCATGTTCTCCACCAGTATTGCCTGGCCTATTGAGTAACTTCAGCACTTTGTCGTTTTTTGTAAACCAGGATCTGCAGTTCGTTGTAATCCTGATTGTTCTGCTTGTTTGATGCTACTTTCAATAATGCTTTGACTTTCGGAAATTAATTTGTCTTGTCTCACTTTTCTATTTTAACTTTTTTTGAAATTCTGAAATTGTAAAAGTTATTCATGCACGGTGGCGGAGCGGCGAAGCAACTTCCTTACTGCACCAGAGACCCGGATTCGATCCTGATATCCTGGTATAAATGTAAAATTGTCTTGTGTGTCTGAGGTAGTGTTAATGTGTGGGGATTGCTAGTTGGTGTGGACTCGGTGGGCCAAAATACCTCTTTCAGCGCTGTATCTCTAAACACATGTGTTATATCTTGTTCTGCGTTGCTGAAAAATTAAAGTGACTAGAAAGGTATAGGGGAGGGGAGAGGGGTGGGGGATGTCAGTTATATCACAACTTTTGTCACCGTCAATGTTAGCATCTTTCATTATTTCATACAGTCATGTACAGAAATAGCAGGTTTGTGCCATTTGCTGAAATACTTTAGTTTTGAGAAATTATCCAGTTGATCATGCAATGAACTATGAACTCTTTACTTTTCATTATAGTAGTTAAATATGTTACATTTTGTTATTTGGTCTCAAACTGGCTTGGGTTTTGATTTTAAATTAAACTAAATATAAAACCAGGGGCCACAGTTTAAGAATAAGTGGTAAGCGTTTAGAACGGAGATGAGGAAACACTTTTTCACACAGAGAATTGTGAGTCTGTAGAATTCTCTGCCTCTAGGCAGAGGGCAATAGAGGCTGGTTCTCTGGATATTTTCAAGAGAGCTAGATAGGGCTCTTAAAGATAGCGGAGTCAGGGGACATGGGGAGAAGGTAGGAACGGGATACTGATTGGCGATGATCAGCCATGTTCACATTGAATGGCGGTGCTGGCTCGAAGGGCCGAATGGCCTACTCCTGCACCTATTGTCTATAAAACATGGGGCTGGACTACTCACTAAGCATTCATTAAACTATGAAGGTTTTTCTCTGATAGGATTGTTGATGATTTGTTCAATGTTATGTATGACATTTGTCACGGGAAATGAGATGTTAAAAATTGCTCTGGTAATATGTTGCTTGTGATGATAATTTTGGGTAGACAAAGGGGTAATTGCCCAGATAAGCCATGTCAAAATTATTGCAGACTGAAGATAGACACAAAATGCTGGAGTAACTCAGCGGAGAAAAGGAATGGGTGACGTTTTAGGTCGCTTTGTCTGAAGAAAAGGAGGTCATTTAATAATGAAGAAGGGGAGGTCTAGAATAAAGGGGAGGTCATTTAAGACTGAGGTGAGAAAAAACTTTTTCACCCAGAGAGTTGTGAATTTATGGAATTCCCTGCCACAGAGGGCAGTGGAGGCCAAGTCACTGGATGCATTTAAGAGAGAGTTAGATAGAGCTCTAGGGGCTAGTGGAGTCGAGGGATATGGGGAGAAGGCAGGCACGGGTTATTGATAGGGGACGATCAGCCATAATCACAATGAATGGCGGTGCTGGCTCGAAGGGCCGAATGGCCTCCTCCTGCACATATTTTCTATGTTTCTATATTTCTAAAAGGCTCTCGACCCGAAATCTCACCCATTTCCACAATACATAAATCTACTCTGTCAAAAACCTTCAAGATCGTGTACGTTTCAATTGTCTCAACTTGCTCTTTCAAACTCTGAGAATAATTGCCTAGTTTATATAGCCCGTGCATTAAATAAGGAGACCACGAATACAGGCAGAATGCACCACAGCCTTATATAAATGGGTGTGTGGGAAAAGGTCTGAAGGTGAGAAACGACCAAGACCAATCGGGGCCGGCCACAATTTATCTTGGACAGGTGTAATCTCAAGAGGGAAACAAAGTAGAGAACTGTGGAACTGGTAAAACAACCAAGGTGGAGGAAGGGGGCAAGGTGGGAGGGGAGGAGCAGTTTAAAATTTGATACTGCTGGGTTGTAAGCTACCCAAGCAAAATATGAGGTGCCATTCCTCCAATTTACATGTGGCCTCATTCTGACAATGGAGGAGACCCAGGACAGAAAAGTCCACATGGGAAGGAATGTTGGAATGGTTGGCAATCGAGAGATCTCGTAGGTCTTGGCGGACCATGCGCAAGTGTCCAGTGAAACGGTCGCTGAGTATGTTTAGTCTTGCTGATGTACAGGAGCCCAAATCGATAACACTGGGTGCAGTAGATGAGGTTAGAAGAGATGCATGTGAATGTGAATCTTTGTCTAACCTGAAAGGACTGTCCTGTTCCCTGTATGGTTGAAGGATGGTGTTCTCTATGACAAATGTTAAGCTAACTGTCTGATGGTCTCCATATTTTCCAATCTATTGAAACGATTTCTAAATCTTGAAGTTTGTAAAATTAAAACCAATGGACTAATTATCTCAATAGTTAAAAAAAATCTTAATTGGAGTAATCGGACCAGTCACTCTTAAGATCTATCAATTTGTCCTGTATCATTTCCGTGTGTTTATAAATCCTAAATAAAGAAAGAAATTGCTTGTGATAAATATTCTCTGTACATAAATTACTGTTTCACTGTATATGAATGTTCTGTAATGTTCTTGGGACAAGCTTATTCATTGTTCTGGTCCTGGCTTTGCTTTGATTGGAGCTGCATTCTTGATGAAGTTAAAATTCTTGACCTACCACACATTGTTTTTAACGGACTACAGGCCTTGAGGTTTGACATACTTGCGGATAGCCGAATACAAAGGCAGTCTGTTGCTGTCTATTGAATTGTGTGGTTAAGGTTGACGGAAATTGCTGGAGAATTTGGACACAATTCTTAAAATCAAGATTGCAATATTCACATTTGTATTCATTAATCATCTTAAATGCTTATAGAATTTACAGTAAATAAAATAACATCAAATAATGCAATGTGCAAAAAATGATTAAAGGTTTTATTAATTAAAGTGCAAAATGTATTGTTTCCGTTTTGAAGCTCGATTCTGGTACTAGTGACCAAAATTCCAATTGCAAGTGTCGAACACAAACTGGTTATGAGACCAGACAGTACATCAGTTTTTGGGTGCTGAAGATTGCATCAAAATTAGCTACACCTCTGGTCGAGCTGTTTCTGTACCTATAATAGTTAATAATAAGTTATATTAAATAAGTTAATAATACTATTACCAGAGTATTATGTTAACATAGTCTTTGGGATATGGAAGGAAGCTGGAGCACTTTGAGAAAACCCACATGGTCACGGGAATTGCACAAACTCCACACACACAGCACCTGAGGTTACAATTGAACCTGGGTCTCTGGCACTATGAGATGGCTGCATTACCAGCTGTGCCACTGTGCTACCCGACTCAGGGCTCTCACTTAACTTTTTTCCCTGTTGCCAGCTGGGCAACCTAGGCAGCGTTTTAGGTTGCCAAATGACAGTTTAGGTGGCCATTTAAGATGGCTTGCATGACGCGTGCAATAATGTGCTCGGACGAAATGCGTAGTTCCCAGTCGGAGTTATGCTCAATGAAGCATTCACATATTATTTCTGCTTCAAATAAAGTCACAAACTAAACGTATTCACCAATCAAGACATTATATATACCACAATGACATGCGGCAAAATTATAATACCGTATCTCAACTCTTTTTACACATTGCAATTAATGCAATTTCTATTATTTCTTTCCACTTCCAAACAAAAATGTGGTTGGATTATTCAGCTTATGATCAACCTGTGTCAATAAATCCTGGACCATGGTAACATATGCCAGGCATGTTTTCTGTGAAGGACCGAAAATTATCATGGCATGGCCATAGCATGGGTCGTTATTGCTATTGGTACAGAAACACTCTAGCTTCCCACATAATTCATCCACAACAAAATATACAGGTTGCAAATAAATTTCTAAAGGCATTTTATGATAATAGCTGTTAAAACAGACTATATCCATCTGACAGGTTAAACATGACACTAACTGACAAGAGATGGCCAAAGGACATACATGCAGCAAATGTTATTTTGGTAATAGTTTAAAGGTGTAAAAACGACACATTACCAGACATTCAGATTAGATGTATGTGTTGAGAACAGCAATGAAGATACCCAGTTTGTAAGCACCAGATTGAAAAAAAATTGTTGATAAACCCTATTTCCATCATTCCCACTTCAGAATTAACGTTAAAATTTCAACTGAAATATCTTGTGACAAAATTTGTGATGTAGAAGTTTGTGACTCTGGAGGTTAAACCTGGATCAATCGAACGTATAGTTGTGAATGTTTATTTATGTTATTTATTTATTTATTTATTTTATAGTTGTCATTGACTAACTACAGTACTGATACACCATATTAAAAGCATTGATTTGCCGTTAAAATTAATTCTGTAATAACGTGTCAATGGTAGCAGTGATAATCGAACACTGCGGTTTTAATGCTTCACGTGTTCACAATTTAATTAATCCATCTTTATTGATTAAAACAAATAATAACATTGGGAATTAAAACATATTTGATTGCATTCTGTTATCAAACAGTCAATGTTCGCTCTGAAGACATTTCCAGCACAATAGGGTCGGTCGGGGAGGGGTGTGAATCAGTACGGGATGGATAGATGGCGTGGGCGGGGGTTGAGAAGGCAATCGGTGCGGAACAGATGGATTGAGGCAGGGGAATTAATGCGTGTTGTTTGGGGTAGGTAAAATTGTGAGGGGAGAGCGCGGGGGATATCAGTGGGGTTGAATGGGGCGGATCAGTACGGCATGGATGGGGGATCAGTACAGGATGAATGGGGGTAGACAAAAATGATGGAGAAACTCAGCAGGTGAGGCAGCATCTATGGAGCGAAGGAAATAGGCAAAGTTTCGGGCCGAGACCCTTCTTCAGACTGATCCCCCCATTCTTCTTGAATGGGGGGGGGGATCAGTACAGGATGGATGGGGGGGGGGGGGGGGGGATCAGCGCATGATGAATGGGGGGGGTCAGTACCGGATGAATGGGCGGTTCAGTACAGTGTGGATCAGAGGGTCTGGGGGGATGGATGTATGGGGGGGATCAGTACAGGACGGATGGGTGATCGCTACAGGATGAATGGGGGTATCAGTACAGGATGAATGGGAGGAATCAGTAAAAGATAAATGGGGAGATCAATACAGGATAGATGGGGGGATCGATGCAGGATAAATGGAGGGGGGGGGGGGTCAGTACGGGATGAATGGGGGGATCAGTACAGCATGGATGGGTGGAGCAGTGCAGGATGGATAGGAGCAATGCAGGATGAAGGGGGGGGGGGCAGTGCAGGATGGCTGGGTAGGGGGGTCGGTAGGGGATGAATTGGGCGACCAGTGTAGGATTGATGGGGAGTGCCAGGAGAATCAATGCGAGGTGGATAGGGAGATCAGTGCAGGATGAATAGATGGGGGGGGCGGGGTTAGATGGGGAGGGGAGCACAAGGGATGTCAGTGAGGACTGAATAGAGGAGGGAATGGGGATGAGTGCGGGATGGAGAGGAGGAAGTCGCAGGATAAAGGGGGGGGAGTGGAGGGGAGAGAGAGAGAGAGAGAGTCCTCGGACAACACCGGCATCATCGCTGCCTTGGCCGTCCCTGTCCACTGCCAAGTGCCGCCACTAAAGGGGGAGGCAGTTGGGATCTTCCCTTTGTGTCTATCTTCGGTATAAACCAGTATCTGCAGTGCTAAGCCGGGCAAAATGACTCGCCGTTTAGGTTGCCTGCCGGCACTTTGGGTGGTCATTGGCACCCGGGCAACCGTTAAATTCGAGCCCTGCTGTTACAACACTGGCATCTGTTTGTAAGGTGGAAAATTGCCTGATTTTTGACTTCCTCATAAAAAGTAGATTTCAAGGTGACTAATTACTGCTCTCAAATATCTGCTAAGTGGTAGAGGCTGTTCACTAACCAACTATTTATTTGTATTTCCCCTCAACTATTGGCTGTAATTTCAGATAATGTTATCTTGAATAACTTCTACTTCAATACAAAACCATATCTTTGAGAATTTGGATGGATTCCAGCAATGCACTTTCTACAGTTTTGTATTCTATATGTCTTATTTTTATTCATGCTCCATTGCCCTGTTATATTAACCGTTCCTATTAGGGCGGCAATGTGGCGCAGCGGTAGAGTTGCTGCCTTAACCCCTGTCTCACAGTGCGAGTCGACCCATGAGTGACCCCGAGCTTAAAAACAAATTAAACTCGTGGTAATCACGAATGATTAACATAGTGGGAACGTCGGAACTCGTGGACGCAACTTAGTGACTCGTGGCTCTAACGGCAGGTACTCGTGAAACTTGTTAACTCTTGAAAAATTTCAAACATGTTTAAAGTTTTCCACGAGTCAAATTTACTGTTGAAGTTAAAAATTGAAACATTTAAACTCGTTGTAAGAACTTGGTGGCCCGTGAGTTTACCTTAGTGACTCTTAAGTCTACCGTGTTAACTCCTGGGCACTCTGAACTTGGCAGCTGGACAGAGAACAGTGACCTGGGAGATTAATTCCGTTATCTCTCTGATGTTGATTCGTATCTGTATGCTTATGTTGTTTTTTGCCTGTTTGAGCATGTTTTGGTTTCTTTTGGATACTCCCACTTTTTCTAATAGCTTAAAGTGTTGAAAAGCTTTTTACTAATCCGTTTGATTCTCACTGTTTGTTTACTTCATTGCACAATAAAATAGAGTTCTTTGTTTTCAAGATCAAATTGATGTCTGGAAGTCTTCATTTTAATATCACTACAAAGTCTCATGACTTGAATGTAATATTCCTTTCATCATACAACACAAAATTGAGGAAGTGGCACAATATATTCACATCTTGATTCTCACAATCATTTGTGAGAGTTAAGGACTCAGGTGCCTCATATGCTGTGCTTATTAAATGTTAAAATTTGTCCCCTCTCAGTAGATCAGAAAATAAGACAAACAGCACGGTGAATGTGAAACAAAGTCTTTATTCATCGTGTTCAATATAAAAAACGCTTTTTTGCACATATTGAGACAAGGAGCACCACAGCAAACAACAGTGGTCTGAAAAAGGGCTTCTCAACAAATGAAACACAAATAAGTATTTCCAGTATATAGTCTCATTCAGCTGAGAAATGGAGCACAAGCCTAAATTCAGGCAATAAAAGAGACAATGCAAAGCACTCAATGGCAAGTTTTGAGATCTACCATCAGATAAGCAGATGCATGATAACCACTTTTTAAAGAAAAGACAGGTGCAATGAAATTACTTATACTAAAATGAAAAAATAAATCCACACTTAAAGTTAAATAAAACATTGATAGAACCGCTGGCCGAAACGGTTAGAAATCACCCGAATATTCAGATATAACACTAAGGACTCAAAGAATAAAATTTAATTGATATCCTTTTATATATTACTAATACACAAACGAGTATACCCACCTTATTAACACTAATTGAGGAATTTGGCTCTTTTTCAGGATATAGAATAAATTGCAAAAAAAGCAAAATTATGTCTTTAAAACCACAGGATTCGAGACACTTACTAAAATTCCCCTTCAAAATTGCAAGAGAAAAATTCAAGTATCTGGGTATTAAAATTACGAGAAGACACAAATCATTATTTAGTGCCAATTTTATGCCACTATTAAATAAACTGAATGATATGATTAAATTTTGGAAAACGCTCCCGCTCTCCTTGATAGGTAGAATTAACGCTATAAAAATGACTTTCTTACCACAATTAATATATTTGTTTCAAGCGATCCCAATATATATTCCAAAATACTTTTTCAAAAAACTAGATTCTACTATCACTAATTTTATATCGGATTACAGAGCACACAGAATTCAACGAAAGCATTTGTGAACCTAAAGAAGTTGGGGGTTTATCATTACCTAACTTTATGTGTTACTACTGGGCAGTGCATATTAAGAACATCCACTCAGCACTTGGAGTGGATGAGAATGGAGAAAGAGTAGTGCTATCCGCACGATATAGGAACGATCTTGCTCTCACGATAAAATTGAATAGTGTAATATACTAGACCAAGTGCATACCCATTGGATCTGTTCCCCCAACGTGCGGTTGGGGGGGGGGGGGGGGGGGGGGGGAGGCGGCATGCAGCGTCACACACACTAACATGAAGGGGCAGAGACAGAGAGAGAGACAAACAGAGAGGGGCAAGAGGGATGGGGGGTGGAGAGGAGGAGAAGAGGGGAGGGTGGGTGAGGGGGGAAAGGTGGGGGAGGAGAGAGAGAGAGTGGAGTGGGGAGAGAGAGGGGGGGTGCTGAGAGGGGGGGGTGAGGTGGGGGGAGCAGGGAGGAGGGGAGGGAAGAGGGTAGGTAGGGGGTGTGGAGGGGAGGGGGGTTTAGGGGAGGGACGGTGGGGGAGGGGATGGAGGGGAGAGAGAGAGAGGGGGGAGAGGAGAGGGGTAGTGATGGGGAGAGGAGGGGGGAGAGAGAGAGAGAGAGAGAAAGGGAGTCGGGGGGGGGAGAGAGAGAGAAAGAGAGAGGGATAGGGAGAGAGAGAAGTGGGGAGAGAGAGAGAGGGTGCCTTTTTACTTCAACCCAAACAACCATTTGCAGGCAGTGCTTTTTTCCTCAAATTAACCATATTTTCATTTTCAAACCACATTATGGTTACTCACAGCTGTGGTGACATTTGTTCAGTGTTATTCAGAGCTCTGATTGAGGCACACCACTTGCAGAGACTGATTGAGGCACACCACTTGCAGAGACTGATTGAGGCACACCACTTCCTGGTTTTATAGTCCCTCCCCCTCCCTCCAGCAGGGGCAGCAGAGAGAATGGGAAATTTTGTAAAAACATTAATATCTCTGTCATTTTTCATCGATGGGAAAAATCCTCAGCAAACATGCAGCGGAGGGGGGCTCTGAGCAAGGTGGCCAAAAATGACGGCCGTAGGTGGCGGCGTTCTCTCGGAAATCGCAGCACAGAAGGCCAAAAGCGGTCAAGAACAGAGATTTAGTAATATAGATAATATAGAACGCAATTATTCACAATACAATAAGAATTTGGAAACAAATAAAAGTATCCTTGAAATTAAATAATCTATCAGTACTAACCCCACTATTGAACAACCCCGTATTTAAACCATCTCTCATTGACAAAACATATCAACAATGGGAGAGACTGGGGATTAGGAAAGTAGGGGATCTGTATGAATTGAACACACTGTTATCATTTCAACATTTAAAATTAAAATTTAAACTGAAGGATAATCAATATTTTAAATATATACAGATATGTGACTTTATGAAGAATATACACATTGATTTCAAACTATATTTTTAGACCCTTTAGAAGAAGCAATGAATATTAAGGCTGTTACAAAAACTAATATCATACTTTTATAATAATATATTAAATAGAGAATTACCCTCAACAGAAGCACTAAGAGAAGATTGGGAACATGAGCTAATGATAAAGATCTCGAAGTGAAATGATGGGAAAAGTATCTGATGAACACACATAATTGTTCTATTAATGCAAGACATAATTTAATTCAATTCAAATTATTACATAGACTATATTATTCAAAAACGAGGTTGAATAAATTTTATCCAAACGTCTCTCCCAGATGCGATAAACGTTTGTTTCAAAACGCTAATATGACACGTTCATTTGTAGGATGTACAAAGTTGAATAAATTTTGGAGCGATATATTTGATACATTTACAAAGCTTTTCAAGTCCACAATAGAACCTAAAACGGAATGGATTATATTTGGAATAATAGTAGAAGATATCAATTTAAATAAAGACCAAAACTTTTTTTAAATTATGGGTTAATAATTGTAAAGAAATTGATACTTAAATTTTGGAAAAATACAACCATACCAACTGTTAAAATGTGGATTAGGAATATGATGGACATAGCACGCCTTGAAGAAATGAGACTCTGACTAATAGATAAATATGACCAATTCTTAAGTAGTTGGTCTCCTTTCATCGACTTTTTGGAATCATGTGATGCAGCGGTACCGTAAAGATTGCTGAGTTCAGTTCATGCCGGGGATATATCTACATCTCCGAATAAAGATTTGAAAATTTCTCTTTTAAGGGGCCTTCTCTCCTATTTCTACTTTCCACTTTTTATTTTTTTTATATACACACTTCACGTTTTTCTATTCTTTACCATCCATTTTTCCTCTTTTTCCCCTTTCTATTGTTTTCTTTTTCTTGTCTTGCTTACTTCCTTCTCAAAACATAAAACTAGAGGTTGTACATACCCGTGGGAACTCGGTTAAACTCTTGATCATATACTTGGAATCTCGTACACAACCACGAGTCTTTCCCTCAGGGTCACTCGTGGGTCAACTCGTACCGTGAGACAGGGCCATTACAGTACCAGAGACCCGAGTTTGATCCTGACTCCGGGTGCTTGTCTGTACGGAGTTTTACGTGCTCCCAGTGACCGTGTGGGTCTTCCCTGGGTGCGTTGGTTTCCTCCAGCACTTCAAAGACGTGCAGGTTAATAGGTTAATTGGCCCGTGTAAAAATTGTACCCAGTGTGGAGGATAGTGCCGGTGTATGGGGATCATTGTCGGCGCAGACTCAATGGACCAAAGGGCCTGTTTCCACTCTGTATCTCTAAACTAAACTAAATTATTGATTCAAAGCCAAATATAATATAATCTAAGAATCAGATGAATGTAAGGTTTCTTATTTTACTGTGTTTTACTAAAAAATTCCCTGGTTTTTATCTACTCATTTTGGTTTATTAAGTACTGATATGTGTTTAAGCTTGCACAAAGTTCTTTGGATTATTCAATTTCAGATTTGTGATATCTGCAGTTTTTGTTTTATTTTTGGTTACAATATGAGCAGGTTGTCCTCTGGCCTTTCTGGAGCTTGGATTGTCCAGAAATTTTACTTCGGAGTCACGTGAGTGACTAAGTGAAGACCCCGTCCAGCACGCATGCGTGCCATAGTGTCTCACGCAGTGCACAGCGACGGACGGGAGTACGAGCTCTCCCGCAACAATTTGAAAACGGACCTTCAGGTAAGCAAATTTTACTCTGAGGACATGGTGTTTTCGAAACCCTGTTCTGTTTTATTTTTAAATAGAACAGGGAAAACACCAAGGAAGGTCGTTCCCATCGGGCTACTATGGACCAGGAGGGTTCCAGTAGTGGGGGGCGACTGGCAGCACCTGGACCGCACAACGCTGCGGTCCACAGTCACCAAAAGCATTTTGAGCCCAGCCCAGCGCCGCTAGCATAGCTCAAGGGAACGTTGGCGACCAACCGCAGCGGGCTGGATGTAAGGCACAATGGAAGTCGGACTGGCCGGTTCAATCAGAAGAGCCCGGCACTGTAGACTCCCGCCCGAGAGCGGCTAAAGGTGACCGTTTCAAGCTTTATGGAAAGGCTCATGGAGCAAAAACTCCAGCGAGACTTGCTCTGGGAGATGGGGCAAGCTCGCCAAGGGAGCACAAACACTCCCGCTCCAGTGCACTAACAGCACTGGCCATCACATTTCCCTCAACAGAGGGGACCGTTGGCGACCAGTGCTGGGCTGGTCAAGAAGAGGGGTCAACTGAAGAAAATCGGGAGTATGTTTGAGGTACAGGACCAGGAAGAGCTGCTGGGTGTGGTGAACCGCTACGTGGCAACACCACGAGCGGGACGGCCGTTACAGCCTACACTGGCGGCCAGCTTACTACCTGTCCTTTAAACCTCTCCAAGACAGGTAGTCATTGAGGCATTGGACTTTATCACGCCTCCCCAGAATTGCATTTGATCAATCTGCCTGCCATTACAGGGGGTACATTGAGCAAGGTATTTAAACCCAAAAAACTTAAAAATTGCAAAAAATGTAGATACCCCTATCGTCGGCTATCACTTCACATACTCATTCCATGGCAGGGTTGAAATGCCCAAACACTTTGGCTCTACTGTGCAACACAGTATGTGTTTGGCAACCTCCGGAAGGAGGTCATAAGACCTGCCCTCAACCTCAAAAATTCGCAGGACTGTGTAGAATGCCGACCTCAGAACCACAGATCCTGCTATTTGGCAAAGAATTACCAAATCAAACCTAAAATCTGGACGAAGAATCCAAGGCATTTGGCCTCATGAGGGCAGGACCTGGAATGAGCAAACCACGCAAAAACCCAGACGGCAGTACCTCTACGCATCCACTAGTAGGCGTCTACTTCATGGTACTGGTGAAAGCTCGGGGACCGCATACCGTCCCCGCAAGTCTTTTGGGACAGGGCCCAGAGCGGGCCCCATGGAAAACGTGCCATCCCCCAACAACACCACCCTGACAGACAAGGAACCAGAAACCGAAGAAATGAACACACCACCAAACAACAGTGGAGGTAGGTGGGTATGGTTCCTCCCATCACATAAAAGGTGAAGGGGATTGTGCTAACAGGGCGGGGGGGGGGGGGGGGGGGAAACTACACCTGGTTTTGGAAGCATGAAGAACTATCACACTTGGTAGTTATATACCAAAAAGCATTCAAGGATAAAAATTGAATTTAAGAAAAACTTGCCACCAGTTCAGCATGCACCCCAAAGGGGTTTTACCCTCTCATTAAAAAGAAAACATGAGGGACAAGCTGAACTGGAGAAGACATACAAAGGGGTCATAAAGAAGTCTAAATATGAACCTTTGGAATTCGTATTAAATTTACTAAAAAAACAACAACAAAAAATGGTGAATGTCGCACCATCATGGACTTAACCACATTGAATACTTTCGTCAGGTATACACACTTTAATAGAAAACATTTGTAACTGCCAAACAATGGATTTCCTAAGGATACTTCATGGTAGGCATCGACTTAAAAGATTCATGCTATTCAGTACCCATTCATAAGATCATCGGAGATACCTAAAAATTTACCTGGATGGGGTAACTATGGCAGTACAAATTATTGACTAATGGGCTAAATATGATATATGTTTTCCAAGATATTTAAACCAGCCCTGACACTATTAAGGAAACGTATTGTCATGGCATATCTCGATGATATTTAACAACAGACAAAACCATGGAATTTGCTAATTCAGCAGCATTAGCTACTAAAAACTTATTTAGCCTGGTCTTTGTCATACAATCCAGATAAATCTACATTGACACCATCCACAACTATGGACTATCTGGTATTCAATTAGCTCAGTCCACATGTCTATAACGTTGCCAAAAGGAAAGTCAGCAGAATTGGCACAAACCTGGAACAAATTAATGGTGAACAATCAACCAATCATTCGACAAAGTGGCAAGAGTAGATGGGAAATTAGTAGCAGCATTACCAGCTACCTAACTTGGACCTTTCCATTAGAGCAAAGGTGCTAGCGTTTTAAACACATAACCCATATCCAGAACAAGTGGTAGATGGACTAATCTAGAGTCATCACCACTACAGACACTGGACATAAAACCTAGTTGGAAATGTTGGGTGCGTTCTATGGGTTAAAAGCATATTGTTCAATAGTGCACCATTTTGCATGTTCGTTTACAATTTGACAATATCACAGTGGTGGCCTATACTAACCACGTGGGCGGAATAAAATCGATATCATGTGACAATTTGATCAACAATCTGGTAATGGTGTGTCGTCAAACATATTTGGCTATCAACAACCTACCTACCTGGTAAGCTAAATACTGTGGCAGACATGTTAGACATCAAAGTATTTGCTGAAATTACAAAGCACCAGATATGGAACACCAGATATCGATTTCTTTGCATCCCGACTGAATCACCACGTACTGATGTATGTCGCTTGGGAACCAGACCTTGAGGCAACGGCGATGGATACATTCTTCTGCGCCACTGGGGGGGGGGGGGGAAACGAATCTCTCCCCCCCCCCCCCCCCCCCCCCCCCCCCTTTCTTTCTGCTCATCAGTCAGGTACTACGCAAAATACAGATGAACTTTGCTTCGGACTTTTTGGTAGTACCCGACTGGCCTACACAGCCATGGTTCCCAGTGATCCTTGACAGGGTCATTGAAACCCATGACCATTCCCCACGGACCAGATCTACTGATCCACCCTATATCAGGCGAAAGTCACCCATGCCATGACAGAATAAGCCTACTGGGTTGCAGATTCCAAAAAAGACCTTTTGATGGACCTGGGATTGTCAAACAGGACCATGGACACGATGACAGCATCTCACCGACTTCCACCAAGAAACAATATCTCTCCAGTATAAGAAAAGGGGAAACATACTGCTCGAGAACAGAGACAACCTACTAATCAACCACCAACCACTATGTACCGGAGTTCCTGGCCAGCCTTCACCACGATGAAGGTCTGAACTATAGCACTATCAAATGTGCTAGAAGTGCACTGTCAGCCTATCTAAGACAGGCACCAAGGGAAACAGGCCATAAGTCTCGTCCACTGGTGACCACATTAATGAGAGGTACCTTCTATTCAAAACCCCCTAGACGTAGATATACCAAGATCTGGAATGTCAGCGTTGTCCTGACATACCTAAGGGATGGCCACCAGCCAGATCCCTTACTCCGAAAACAGCTACCCTGTATATGGCCATGCTGATGGCTTAGTCTCAGCATAAGGGTCCAGTCCTTTTACCTACTCAGACTGGACAATATGGTGGTAACATCAGACCAAATCACATTCACCATTCAGAAGCTGGTAAAACATAGACCAGGAACTTCAGGACTCATTATGGAATACCGGGCGTACCCACCTGACCACCGTTATATGTCATGACTCACCTTCTACAATATATCAACACAACCTAAAGTTCCCGAGGGAGACAAAAATGGGTCAGCCACAAAAAAGCCACTGGGTCAGGGTACCGAGTCAAACCATCTCTGGATGGCTCAAACAGGTATTGGGAGCTGCTGGAGTGGATACCAATATTTACACATCTCACTCCACCAGAGCAGCATCCACGTCGGCGGCTAACAGTATGGATGTGCCACTGGACCTAACCTGATAACAGCGGGGTGGTCCATGGGAAGAACTCTCAAACATTCTACAACTAGCCATTATAAAATCTGTTTCACTTGCAGAGAGAATTTTAGACACTGCAAAAAATATATAATTTAGCCCGGGGGAGCATTAATTCCTTTGTTATTATTTTCAAATAATACCATTGTTGTTTTACAAACAGATTCATGTTTGATTACGATAACATACTTCCTCCCTTGGATGACCGGCAGCGAGTGAAGTATGGACTGTTACACGGTTTGAAATCACAGAGCTTTAAAATCTTCACGTAGTCATTCACATGACTCCGAAGTAAAATAGTAAGATTAAACGAGAACTTACCAGTTTGAAGTTTGATCTGTATTTTATAAGGAGTTATGATGAGGGATTACGTGCCCTCCGCTCCCACCCTCAATTATAGAGATCAACTGGTATCTTAGTTCTCCTTATCTTTACTAAGTTTATTTCAATTATTGTGTTTTCTGTGATTCCACACCGCTGCTTTGAAGTATGTCGCGCATGTGTGCTGGGCGGTGTCTTCATGTAACCCCTCATCATAACTCCTCAGAAAATACAGATCAAACTTCAAATTGGTAAGATCTTGTTTAATCTTACTATTAATTGACACTTTTAGCTCTGCTTGTGGTGACTGGTGCTGCAATAATTTAGCCTTTTAACCTCTAACAGTCCACAAGGTACTGGACTGGATATGTTTAGCATACAGTAAAAATTGATGATGTTGCATTTAAAAACAAATCTGACACAGAGGATACGGAATATTACAATATTAATCAAAGACAATATTTAGTTTGTGATTAAGAGTTTAAAAAGGAACTGCAGATGCTGGAAAATCGAAGGTAGACAAAAATGGTGGAGAAACTCAGCGGGGTGAGGCAGCATCTATGGAGTGAAGGAAATAGGCAACGTTTCGGGTCGAAACCCTTCTTCAGACCATTCAGTTCGTAATGCTCATTTAATAGGTGAAGAATTAACTAAGTAAACCAACCAGGTTACATGGCATTACCAATGTGGGGCCATTTTTTTGGGTAACTTTATGCACAATGACCTAGCACTTCATTTAACTGTTTTTTAATTCTATTTCTTACACTCTGGTTCGTTTCTGGCTGCTGCCATACCTTTTCTTCCACCAACAGCATTTCTCTGGATTATGCGTCTATTTACGTATTTCTATCCAATGTTTCTTCTATGTCTTCTGATGATTGTGCTTTCCATACGGGAGGTTCAAATTATCTATTATTTTGATCTTTTTAATATTTTTCTTGCTAAGTGCAGTCTAGATTGGAAAACCAAATAGAGCTAGGGTATTACTTTGCTAAACCATCTTTTTCTATTTGCACGTATAACCTTGGCATTTATTATTAGTCTCTTCAACACACTCAAATTTGTTATGATATTTCAAAATTTGGCCACTTCTACTATTTCAAAGGTTCATTTTGATAGAGAACCTTGCCTTTCTGTTCAGCATTATCTGAATGTGGACCTCAATATCTAGAGTCATGTTTGATTATCATGTCCATCTATATAGATCTGTGGGAAAATGTAACATTTTCTCAATATTTTTTTCTTCCAACCAGATTTTGCTTTTTTGTGAGTGATTTAATATTTTTCTGTTCCAAATTCTGATAAAGTTGTATACGTGAGTATTTTTGTTTCCACTCTGGCATGTTCCTTTAAGCAGATTATCCTCTGACTATCCTTGATCAGACTTTGCTGGCTTTACCTTGCACTAAACGTTATTCCCTTATGTATCTATCTATATCTATTACTAAAACTCTCACCTTGACCACTTCTTGTCTGTTGTACTAAGGTACCCTATATCGCTAGGATTATTAAGCCACCTTACTCACCGTCCACTTCTGCTCCAAGTCACCAAGTTTTGTTCTGATTGGTGAAATAGTACAAAAGTTATGAAGGTTGTGAAGGTTTCCCCCCTCCCCCTCCCCCCACAGCCCACCCCCTCCCCCTCCACCACCCCCCCCCCCCCCCCCGTCCCAAACACTCACCCCTTCCCCACACCCCCCTCACCCACACCCCTGCCCCCTCCCCCACCCCCCCCTCCCCCACACATCCCACCCCTTCTCCCACACCCACTCCCCCCCCCCCCCCCCATTTCCCCCACCCCCCACACCCCCTCCTCAGAGTGGTGGAATATTGCTTTGGGGGAACGGGTTGAGTTGGGGGAACAGGTGAGTGGTGGAATGTTGCGTTAGAGAATGGGTTGCGTTGGGAGGGACTAGGCCTCCTGTGTTAATGGGACCCAATGGGTCCCACTTAGTCCAGTATACTGTAAATGGCTCAAATGCAATAATGCATTGCCTTTCTGCTAACTAGTTAACACGCAACAAAAACGTTTCACTGTACCTAGGTACACTTTCCAGTAATATCTCTGCTTAGAAACATGCTAAAGATTCTTCTGCTTTATTGGAATACAAAGAACGAGTGACATTCATGCCATAAAGATGCCATGAAATTTATTTAATTTTTTAAAGAAAACATCATTTTCTGTTGTAGAACTTAAAATCTTCACTTAATGTTTTGCAGGATT
Organism: Leucoraja erinaceus; assembly: GCF_028641065.1. NCBI lineage: Eukaryota > Metazoa > Chordata > Chondrichthyes > Rajiformes > Rajidae > Leucoraja > Leucoraja erinaceus. The sequence goes on from NC_073396.1 coordinate 36,435,975, forward strand.
CGAATAAAACATGGTACACAGAAAATCCAGACTTTACAAACTGCTTCCAGAGAACCATCCTAGTATGGATCCCTTGTGTCTACATCTGGGCATGTTTTCCATTTTACTTCCTTTATCTTCGTTATAACTCGCAAGGTTATATTAGGATGTCATTGCTCAATAAAACTAAAACGGTAAGAGTGATGACTGTTTATTCAATTTTTAATGTACTTGATTGTCACAGATTTAGATGTTTTGTACACTTAATGTCACATGCTTAACTCGTATCTTCCTATTAGGGAAAGATAAGTGTAAACAAATAGCTATCTGAAATGTTGGCCTTTCAGCAGCACAAGCCACGGGAATTGTAATTCTGCGGCCTTTTAACTGATCTATGTATGGATTCCAAGGTGTTCTCTTAGCTGTGAAGGAATGAGTATCTAATATCTCTGAATGGCAGTATTTTCTTTTTGTACATGGCTTATTTTATGTGTAGGAAGGAACTGCAGATTTTGGTTTAAATCGAAGATCGGCACAAAATGCTGGAGTAACTCAGTGGGACAGGCAGCATCTCTGGAGAGAAGGAAAGACAGAGATGCTGCCTGACCTGCTGAGTTACTCCATCATTTTGTGTCTATCTTTGGCTCATTTTATGTCTTGCCACATAATATTTTCTCGAACATCCAAATTACCAAGAGACAATCCTTTCATCATGATTTGAATTTTGGTGCTTCTCACCTGGTTTATATTTTTAATATTGAAAAATACCAGGATCTTGTAACTGATTGAACTCTGGCCTTGGTCTGTATTCAATTATGCTGTGTCTTGTGGTTTTAACAGTTTGAGCAAAATATTATGCTTGACAATACAGGTTGAATGCAGTGTTTTTTCCCCAACACCCTCGGTTCCAGAGCCTTTCTGGATTATCTGTTTCTCTGGACCAACAGAGGTCACATGAAAATGAAATCTACAATACACCCCTGGCCCACTAATTACCTCCCTCTGCGTCTCTAAAGCACCATAGTGTGCCAGAAACCTAAGTTCAACAGATTTAATATGTGAACTGAATGTGAATGGAATGACCTGCTGACCCATCCCTGGATCCCACCGTCTTGACTCACAAAGTTCACCAGTGAATTCACCTTCATCCACTGCATGTTCCAGTGACACGGCTGTTGCGGCTCACTTTATAACCCCTGGGGACATTCTTTTGCGGCACTTTTTTTGCGTTGCCACCGACACCTCTTCCCCCAGAGGTGCCGAAATACTCCACCTTGGAAGCAACAGCAGATGAGAGAGAGAGAGAGAGAGAGAGAGAGAGAGAGAGGGAGAGAGAGAGAGGGAGAGAGAGAGGAGGGAGAGGAGTCTCTTGGCAAGCTTATGGATCTGTGATGTGGCAAGTCAGAAAAAGTCCTGTAAAATAAAATGATGAAAATAAATTTATTATACTGTTTGAAATAATGCTTTAATGGGACACGTTAAAACATTATGGTACATATACAGCTTGATTAAGGAATGCTCAAGCTCCCTATGGTGGCAGAGTTTGTAATGATTATAATCCAGTGTGACAATCTCCATTACCATGATTTATGTTTCTGAGGTCACATGCTGTCTCATACTTGATTATTTTTTAAATCTGTTTGATCTTGATACATAATCTTGAGAATTATTTATTTTTGCATTGGCTATATTTAAGCTCTTGGTCATGGTCTCAAATCCTTTTATTTTGTAGTCAAAACTAGGTGCATGTTTTATTGATCAGACTTTCTTTGTTCCTTTTTTCGCTTATCTCTTTCTTCTACTCCATTTTCTTTTTTGTTGTTGTCAATTCTCTTCGAAGTAGAAATTGGTAGTTACGACGTTGTGGGTATTATGGAGACATGGCTGAGAGAGTATCGGAGCTGGGAGCTGAATATCCAAGGTTACATGTCCTATTGGAAAGAGAGACAGGTGGGCAGAATGGATGGGGTAACTCTTCTGGTAAGGAATGTGTTTGTCCTTAGCAAGGGGTTACACAGGATCAGAAGTTGTAGACGAATCCTTGTGTTAGAGCTACGAAACTGCAAGGGTTACAAGGCCCACGTGGGAGTTAGTTTACATGCCTCCAAATAGTAGCCAGGAAGTAGGGTACAAATTTAATCAGGAGAAATAATGTTGCAATAGTATTGGGGATTTCAATATGAATGTAGATTGGGAAAATCAGATTGGTACTGGACCCCAAGAGAGGGAATTTGTAGAGTGCCTACAATATGGTTTCTTAGAGCAGCTTGTAGTTGAGCCAACCAGGGAAAAAGCAATGCTCAATTTGGTATTGTGTAATGAACTGGATTTGATTAGGGAGTTAAAGGTAATGGAATCCCTAGGAGGGAGTGACCATAATATGATAAAATTCAATCTGCAACTTGAAAGGAAGAAGATGAAATTGGATGTGTCGTTGACACATTGACACGATTACTGTTGAGCAAAGGTGACTACAGAGGCATGAGGGGGGGGGGGGGGGGGGGGGGGAGTCTGGCTAAAGTTGATTGGAATATGACTTTAGTTGGAATGACGATGGAACAGCAATGGTAGGAATTTCTGGGAACAATTTGGAAGACGCAGGATCTTTTCATTCCAAAGAGGAAGAAAGATTCTAAGAGGGGAACGAGGCAACCGTGGCTGACAAGCGAAGTCAAGGACAGTATAAAACTAAAATAGAATGCATACAACATTGCAAAGATTAGTGGGAAGTTAGAGAATTGGGAAGCTTTTTAAAAACCATCGGAAGGAAACTTAAAAAGTCAATATGGGGAGAAAAGATTAATTTGGAAGGTAAGCTAGCCAGTAATATAAAAAAGGATAGCAAAAGTTTATTTAGATATATAATGAGTAAGAAAGAGGCAAGGGTGGATATTGGAGCATTGGGAAATGATGTTGGGGTAGTTATAATGGGCAATAAAGAAATGGCAGATTAATTTAATATGTTTATTTGCATCAGTCTGTACAGTGGAAAATACCACCAGCATGCCAGAAATTCAAGAGGGTCAGGGGTGGAAGTTAGTGGAGTGGATATTACCAAGGAGATGGTGCTGAATGGTCTGCAGGTGGATAAGTCACCTGGACTGGATGGACTGCACCGCAGGGTTCTGAAAGAGTTGCTTTAGAGATTGTGGAGGCATGATTTGTGATCTTTTAAGAATCACTGCTAAAGTGAGGCTGTAAAAGAAGATGAGTGCACATGGTATCAGAGGGACGATACTAACATGGATATCAGGTTAGCTGAATGGGAGAAGGCAAAATGTGGCAATAAGTCGTCAAGTCAAGTCACATTTATTTATATAGCACATTTAAAAAAAACTCTCGTTGGCCAAAGTGCTTTACATTTGTTATAAGAATAGCACAACAAAAGGAGGCTATTTCTAGTTGGCTGCCAGTCACTGGCAGTGCAACAGACGACCAGGTCAGCACTGGGGCAGCTACTCTTCATGATGTATATTAATGATTTGGATGAGGGAATTGAAGGCTTTATGACCAAGTTTGCAGATGATACGAAGATAGGTGGAGGGGCAGGTTGTGTAGAGAAAGCAGGGACTCTGCAGAAGTACTTGGACAGGTAGAGTCAAAGAGTGGTACAGTGTGGAAACAGGCCCTTTGGCCCAACTTGCCCACACCGGCCAACATGTTTCACGTAGGGACAGTGGGCAGAGAAGGGAATACCGTGTACAAAAGTGTGGAGTCATGCATTTTGGTGGTATGAATAAAGGTGTGGACTATTTTCTAAATGGGGAGAGAATTCAGAAATCAGAGGTGCAAAGGGACTTAGGAGGATTATTGAGGATAAAATCATGTGGAATAGATCAGGTAGATGCACTGTCTCTTACCCAGAGTAGGTGATTCGAGGACAGAGGATGTTGCTTTAAGGTAAAGGGGAAAAGATTTAATAGGAATCTGAGGAGTAACTTTTTCACACAAAGGGTGACGGGTGCATGGAACAAGCTGCCAGAGGAGGGAGTTGAGGCAGGGACTATCCCAACGTTTAAGTAACAATTAAACAGATACATGGATAGGACAGGGTGGGAGGCATGCAGGCAGGTGGGACAAGTGTAGCTGGGACATCTGAAATGTCCTCATTATTCAGGGAACGGGGGTTCCCCTCCTCCACCATAAATGAGGCTCGCACCAGGGTCTCTTCCATACCCCGCAACACTGCTCTCTCTCCCCATCCCCCCACTCGCAACAAGGGCCGAGTCCCCCTAGTCCTCACCTTTCACCCCACCAGCCGTCACATACAAAAAGTAATCCTCCGTCAGTTTCGCCACCTCCAACGTGACCCCACCACTCGCCACATCTTCCCATCTCCCCCCATATCTGCCTTCCGCAAAGACCGCTCCCTCCATAACTCCCTTGTCAATTCTTCCCTTCCCTCTCGTACCACCCCCTCCCCGGGCACTTTCCCTTGCAACCGCAAGAGATGCAACACTTGTCCCTTTAACTCCCCCCTCGACTCCGTTCAAGGACCCAAGCAATCGTTCCAGGTGCGACAGAGGTTTACCTGCATCTCTTCCAACCTCATCTATTGCGTCCGCTGCTCTAGATGTCAGCAGATCTATATCGGTGAGACCAAGCGGAGGTTGGGCGATCGTTTCGCCGAACACCTCCGCTCGGTCCGCAATAACCAAGCTGACCTCCCGGTGGCTCAGCACTTCAACTCCCCCCCTCCCCCTCTGTCTCCGACCTCTCTGTCCTGGGTCTCCTCCATGGCCACAGCGAGCAGCACCGGAAATTGGAGGAACAGCACCTCATATTCCGTTTGGGGAGTCTGCATCCCGGGGGCATGAACATCGAATTCTCCCAATTTTGTTAGTCCTTGCTGTATCCTCCCCTTCCTCAGCCCCCCTGCTGTCTCCTCCCATCCCCCAGCCTTCGGGCTCCTCCTCCTTTTCCCTTTCTTGTCCCCGCCCACCCCCGCCCCGATCAGTCTGAAGAAGGGTTTCGGCCCGAAACGTTGCCTATTTCCTTCGCTCCATAGATGCTGCTGCACCCGGTGAGTTTCTCCAGCTTTTTTGTGTAACCTGTAGCTGGGACATGTTGGCTGGTGTGGGCTAGTTGGGCCAAAGAGCCTGTTTCCATGCTGCATCACCCTGACTATGAATCTATTCCCAAAAAGTTAATTTGCAAGTAAATTTGGTAATAAGGAAGGCAAATGCAATGGCAGCGTTTATTTTGAGAGGACTAGAATATAAAAACGGAAGCTTTATAAGGCATTGATTAGACAGCATTTGGAGTACTGTGAGCAGTTTTGGGCCCCATATCTCAGAAAAGGTGTGCTGTCCTTGGAAACAGTGCAGAGGAGGTTTATGAGAATGATCCCAGGAATGATTTGGTTAACATATGATGAGCATTTAATGGCTCTGTGCCTGTACTCGCTGGAGTTTAGGATGAGGGACACCTCATTGAAACTTACTGAAAGTGAAAGGCCTGGATAGAGTGAATGTAGAAAAGATGTTTCCACTAGTGGGAGATTCTGGGACCAGAGGTCATAGCCTCAGAATAAAAGGACATATCTTTTAGAAAGATGAGGAGGAATTTCTTCAGTCAATCTGAAGAATCTGTGGAATTGATTGCCACCATTAGCTGTGGAGGCCAAGTCAGTAGATATTTTTAAGGCGGAGATTGATATATTCTTGATTAGTAAAAGTGTCAGGGATTATGGGGAGAAGGCAGGAGAATGGGGTTGAGAGGGAAGGATAGATCATTCATGATTGAAGGCGAAGTAGAACTTGATGGGCCAAATGGCCTAATCCTGTTCGTATTACTTATCAATATAATCTGGTTGGTTTCCTGTGTGCATGTCACTGAGTTTTCATTGACTCCTTCCGTCTCCTCCTCCCTTTCAGTATCTTTATTATCCCCAGAACTTCATTTTTAAACAACGTCACAGTTTGCCATCAAGCCAGTCACACTTTGACCTTTCATTTCTTTCCTGTACCATAAAATCAATGTTAATTAGTACCCATCCTATTACATGTGTGGATTGTGATGAGATGTTTTGGGCTTGTTTGTGTTCTCCTCAATTACTTTTCCACTTGGTAGATTGCTTGTATGCACAGGGAGGAACAGAGAGGAAACTAAATATCGAGCGACGCCTCACATTTCCCCTCAACTGATGAATGTCTGCTTCGCAGTTTGGACCAACAATTGGAAGCATCAGTGCTACATGGATACACAGTGCATTGAGAAAGTATTCAGACCCCTTCACTTTTTCCACATTTTGTTACATTACAGCCTTATTCGAAAATTAGTTACAGTCATTTTTTTTATCATCAATCTACGCACAATACCTCATAATATAAAAGCGAAAACAGGTGTTTAGTAATTATTGCAAAATAATTTAAAATAAATAACTGAAATATCACATTTACGTAAGTATTCAGACCCTTTGCTGTGACTCTCAAAATTGAGCTTTGGTGCATCGTGTTTCCATTGATTATCCTTGAGATGTTTCTACAACTTGATAGGAGTCTACAAGAGGTAAATTAAATTGATCGTACATGATTTGGAAAGGCACACACCTGTCTATATAAGGTCCCACAGTTGACAGTGCATGTCAGAGCAAAAAACAAGCCATGAAGACGAAGGAATTGTCTGTAGACCTCCGAGACAGGATTGTGTTGAGACACAGATCTGGGGAAGGGTATAAAACATTTTTTGGAGCATTGCAGGTACCGAAGAGCACAGTGGCCTCCGTCATTCTTAAATAAAACTTTGAAACCACCCGGACTCTTCATAGAGCCTGGCCAAACTGAGCAATCGGGGGAGAAGGGACTTAGGATAGAGCCTTACTAACATATTCAGGGAGGTGACCAAGAACCCGATGGTCACTCTGACAGAGCTCCAGAGTTTCTCTGCGGAGATGGGAGAAACTTCCAGAAGGACAACTATATCTGCAGCACTCCACCAATCAGGCCTTTATTGTAGAGTGGCCAGACAGAAGCCACTCCTCAGTAAAAGGCACATGACAGCCCACTTGGAGTTTGCCAAAAGGCACCTAAACAAAATTCCCTGGCCTGATGAAACCAAGATTGAACTCTTTGGCCTGAATGCCAAGTGTCACGTCTGGAGGAAAACAGGCACCGCTCATCACCTGGCCAATACTGTACCTACGGTGGCAGCATGGTGGTGGCAGCATCATGCTGTAGGGATGTTTTTCAGCGGTAGGAACTGGGAGACCAGTCAGGATCGAGGTAAAGATGAAAGGAGCAAAGTATAGAGAGATCCTTGATAAAAACCTGCTCCAGAGCGTTCAGGAACTCGGACTGGGGCAGACGTTTACCTTCCTACAGGACAACGACCTAAAGCTCACGTCCAAGACAACGCAGGAGTGGCTTTGTGACAAGTCCGTAAGTGGCCCGGCCAGAGCCCGGACTTGAACCCGATCGAACATCTCTGGAGGGACCTGAAAATAGCTGTGCATCAACACTCCCCATCCAACCTGGCAGAGCTTGAGAAGATCTGCAGAGAAGAATGGGATAAATTACCCAAATACAGGTGTGCCAAGCTTGTAGAGTGATACCCAAGACGACTTGAGGTTGTAATCACTTCCAAAGGTGCCTCAATAACGTACTGAGTAAAGGGTCTGAATACTTATGTAAATGTGATCTTTTTCAGTTATTTATTTTTAATTATTTTGCAAAAATTTCTAAACACCTGTTTTCACTTATTTTATTGTGGGCTATTGTGTGTAGATTGCTGATAAAAAAAATGAATTTAATCCATTTTAGAATAAGACTGTAACGTAACAAAATGTGGAAAAAGTGAAGGGGTCTGAATACTTTCTGAATGCACTGTAGAATGTGTTCTGGCTAGAGGACTTTGTTTTCTACCAGTGCGAATAATTTTGTTGCAATGCTAATGATTGACGATAGTTAATTCACCTCTACTGCAGAACTAACATTAAGGATAAGGTACACAAAATTGCTGGAGAAACTCAGCGGGTGCAGCAGCATCTATAGAGCGAAGGAAATAGGCAACGTTTTGGGCCAAAACCCAATAACACTAAGGATAAACTTGCTTGACCTCCTCTTAACTGATCTACCTGCTGCAGAGGCTGTTACAATTCTGAAGTACAGGATTGTGGGCATGCTAGTTAATATGCAAAAGGTAGAGCCGAGTGATCTCTCAACCGATGGTTCAATGCATGCTAATTCTGCCGCATCTCAATAGACAATAATGGTGTAAGGTGAAGAAGGAGGACTATGTTCGAGGAAAATCCTTGTCCTCAATGGCTCAGCATGTGAATGCTGGAGATTAGGCTGAAGCCCTTGCTAACATCTGTAAGAAGGGTGGTGTGATTTTTTTCCAGGGCTCCACTGTCAACAGAAGGTAGTCTTCATTCACTTTAATATACATATCAAATATCAAAGGTAGACTCAAAATGCTGGAGTAACTCAGCAGGACAGGCAGCATCTCTGGAGAGAACGAATGGGTGAAGTTTCAGTTCGAGACTCTTCTTCAGACTTGATATGTCAAGTTGGTTATCAAAGTTGTGAGCATTGGTTACAGCAAAGGCTATGGAACCAGGCAAAATCCAACTGAAGACTTGCCCCGTAACTCACTGTGTTTATAGCCAAGCTGCTTCATTATAGTTGCAACATAGGCATCCAGCTGCCAATGCACAACATTACCCTGATATGTGTTGCCCACGAAAGCATGATACTTCAATCCAGCTAATTATTCTCTGGATTGTCTACTCTATTCAATGTGACGATGGAATGTCTTCAGCAGTGGTTTAAGCAACACTTGGTCACTGAAGCTCAGTTTGGAGTTTGGCAGGACAACTGATCGCAACATGTCATCACATCCTAATGTGGACCAGAATGCTGAATTCCAGAGGTAAGGCAAGAGTGATTGCTGTGGATATAAAGGCACTATTTGATCATTTGGCATTGAAGAGCCCTGGTAAAACTGAAGGCAATGGGCATCAAAGGAATGACAGTCTAATGAGAGAATTCTTAAATTGTAAGAAGTGGAAGATGTTATGCCTTGTCTATTTTCTTTAAAATGTTCTTGGAAGGTGTTGCCCATGGAATTGGTCACTCCTAAATACCCTTGTTCTTTACTGTAACATGCTGTAGGGCCTGTCCCACTTGGGCGTTATTTGCGCGTCACGCAGGTGGCACGCGAAGATTTTGTGAATCCCAAAATCCTGGGGCACCGTGCGTCAAGGAATCTGGAAAGCTATAGCTTTTTTTTGCATGGATACGTTTCACTTTATGATGGAACTTCCAACAAATGAAATGGGTTGCTAAATATGCTTTATTGTAGCAGCTTAGTCTGGTATTAAATTTTGATTGAAATTTGTGAAATACATTGAACTCTATTCTTGCATAACATCTTCAGCATGGGTTGAATCATTTTGCATCACTGCAGTCTATTTCAAGGAAAGTACAGGTGCACAACCTTTTATCCGGTGTTCCGGAAACCGAAAAACTCCGAAAACCGGCCATTTTTTCCAGATGTCGTCTGCGCACCAAAGCTCGCGTTTGGCGCCAAACTTGACCCGAAATGACCCACGGTCAACCCAGGTCTGTACTACTGCAGCGCACCAAACCGGGGAGACGCTCGCATTGCTTTGGCGCCTTTTAAAGGGGGGGTGAAGGGGTAAACTTTAATTCTTAGTCCCCTACCTGGTCGGAATGACCAATGCCTTACGGGTCGCCGTGCAGTAAGCCCCCAGCAGGCTCTGGCCGGTACTAGCTCCGACAACTCTACCCCTGGCTGCGAGGCGCTCCAAATCCAGCGCGGCCCGCGGCCGGACGAGCTCCACGAATGTCGGGAGACGCGGCGTCGCAGCGCTATAACCAGCGGGGAGCGGTAAATGCACCGGGTGCTGTGCGGCAATGTTAGTCAGTTAGTTTGGAGGGCTTTTATGTGAGCCAGGGGGGAGTTGCCGGGGTCGGAGCTCCAACCGGCGCCGCCCCGGCCGGACGGACCCCCAGCTCCGCGAGAGGCGGGGTAGGGGGAATTAAAGTTTCCCCCTTACCCCCTACTCCACCACCACCACGTGCAATCCCTCCAAACTAACGCAGCGCAATGTTCTCTTTCTGATAAGGCAGCTGCTCCAGACTTTTCAAGCCGCCCGCGCTACCTACCTAATCTACGCTAAAAATCTTCCATTCGGAAATCCGAAAATGTCCGAAATCCGACAAGTGTCTGATCCCAAGGCTTTCTGATAAAAGGTTGTGCCCCTGTATAAGATTACCATTGAGATTTGTATTGTTTATTTATCAGTATGATACATTTTGGTTTACTTTCTTTAATGCTACAGCAAATGGACATTAAGATTATCTTAACATTAATAAATATGAAATATGCTTTTTTTTCAGGGTTTGGGGTTTACATTATGGATAATCTGCTGGGCAGACCTTTTCTATGCTTTCTGGGAAAGAGGTAATGGATTTGGACGAGCTCCTGTTTTCATTGTGAGCCCTGCAGTGCTTGGGGTTACAATGGTAAATGCCTTTCTTCTAAATTAATATGACTAACTTGCACTTTTTGCAAAGCAGAACTATTTTGTGTTGTAATCATTGATTAGCATTTCTTATTTCAAATGGAGAATTGAAACTAAAACAAGTTTTGATAATCTTGTGACTGGGTACTTGTGTGAACAAACTCTCCATGGTTGCTGATCACATGAGACTTTCGGTCTGTATTTTATAAAAGAGCTGCATTTGATGAGAACAGTTTTTTTTTCCCCTGAGGTAATTTGAGTGATTGGATCAAGTGTTATGACTTTTTAGCCATATCATGTAAATGAATCAAATTTTATGCACTTAATTAATTTTTTGTTTAATACTTATTGGGTTGTAAGCTGCGACATTTAACATAATTTCCTCTATCTGAATGTCTTTAGTATGAGGCATACTAGAGATGTCAATGAATCTGAAAACTAATAACTCGCAAGGACATGATTATTTACATCCCAGTGATTGTAAGAAGCAGCTATAAATATAGTGGATAATGATAATCATCAAATTCTATATATTCTTGAAGGGTTCCTCCAGATTGTGACTAATTATTTAAGGAATTTAAGGATTGTGACTCATTTATTTAAGAGAGAAAGCCGAGAACTACCAATCTCTCGCCCTTGTATCCTCTGTGTCCCATAGTTCTGCTCTTGTTCCTCCCTCCCCACTCCACCAGATCGAGCAAGTATAGAGTTCCCCTGGTCATCGCCTTTCACCTCCCCAGCCTCTGCGTCCAACACATTATTCTCTGACATTTCTGCCACATTCAACGCGGTCTTCCCATCCCTACCCTTTTCCACTTTCTGAAGAGACTACTACCTCTGCAACTCCTAGGTTCACTCATCCCATACTGCCCAAAACTACCCCTTCCCCAGGTACCTCCTCCCTCGCTTGCATCCTGGGACCAAACAGTCCTTCCAGGTGAGACAGGTTCATTGTGTTTATTGTATGTTTTGTTATTTATTATTATTGTGTATGACTGCAGGCAGGGCGAGGGAGAGGGAAAGGGGTGAGGAGAGGGGGAGGAGAGAGGGGTGGGGTACGGGAGGAGAGAGGGATGGGGGAGGAGAGAGTTGTGGGGGGACGGGGAGGGATGGGGAGGGAGGGGAGGAGGAGGGATGGGGTAGATGGGGTAGGGGAAGAGTGTGGAGGGAGGGGGAGAGGGGAGAGAGTGGGGGAGGGAGGGGTAGGGGGAGAGGTGGAAGAGGGACAGAGGGGTAGAGGAGGGAGAGAGGGAAGGGGGTGGGGTAGAGAGGTAAGGGGGGTAGGGGAGGGGGAGAGAGGTGTGGGGGAGGGGGTAGATGGGGTACCACCTCCAATTTAAATTCCATTTGGAATATTTTGGAGGACCAAGAAACTAAGAACCAAGAACCAAGAACATGAGACATGACCTCTTCAAACCTCATTTGGTGCTTTTGATAAGGCCTACTTTCACATCAGTGAGATCAAGCGTTGACTGTGACTGTTTGGCTGAACTGTTTGAAGATGTTATATATTGTCAATGATGTATACTTTTAAATTGTTGTTTGCTATCAACTGCATCAGTCCTTTGAACAAGGAGTATTGGTGAGGCATAAAATTGTATTCAGACTTATGCCATGCTAACATTAAACCTTATGTTTTTGTACTTTAGTTGGTTGCAGTTTTCCTTATTCAGTATGAGAGATTGAAAGGGAAACAATCCTCTGCTATTCTTTTGATCTTTTGGCTGCTTACATTGGTATGTGCCATTCCCAAATTAAGGACAATTATAATGACTTGTATACGTGAGGTAGGAACAATTGCATTATTTTTTTGTGCTAAGGTGGTTTTAAATGATTGTATTTAATTCATCCAATGTCTAGTTTCAAATGCTTTATTTGTATCTGTTTCTTCCTTATTTCTGAAATTTGGTGTATGTTTCCTTGAATGCTGTTATTGCACTAGCATCCTCTATATAAATTAAACAATAGTGGCAAAAGGCCATTTTTAATAATGGAAGGCTTGATAGTCTGTCTTCATCCATCAAGATTTTCTGATGTGTTGCTGGGCATCTTTGGAGAGAGCAAACTTAATATTGAATAAGAATGGAACCTAGTTCCTGTGTGTAAGCCTCAAGCACACGTTGGATCCATAATTATTGCACAAGTTTCTGTATTGGAATTGAGCTATTTTTTTTACAACACGGAAATTTTGTTAACTACCATTGGGATCGATAAGATGGCAAGGTGAATTAGTCATTTTTAATACTTAATATACTTTATATTCAAAGTACACTTCCAAGTAGTTGTCATCTGACCTTAAACATCTTGTCTTTGATTTGATTAATTTGCAACTTTGGATTGTGTTTAACATTCAGAACAAAGTTCCAAAATTACATGCAATGCTTCAACAGAACCAATTACAGGAACTTTGTGGCTTTTGTTCTTTGCTTTGCGTGTGCTTCTGAATTGAGATGTGAATTTGTCTGTAGGTTACTTTTGGGGAACTTAACATGATTTGGCTTTTAGGAAGAAGGACAAAAAAATTACTTGCCATCTAATAAATTTGTTATAATGCCTTGTATCACATCAATTGTCAAAACATTTTTCAGTCAATTAAATACTTTCAAAGGTGTAGGAGAGAGAGCACATTAAATTGTCTGAATATTGCTTAATACAGATCAAGCTGTTGTGGAACTATTGATTAAAAGTGTAGGCAAGTGCACTGGGGTAACAGCCAGTTCAAAATTGAGACATGCATATTTTGGCACCTGAATTAACATTATTATCAAAGATGGCATTGCAGGCAATGCACTTTTCCCTTATTGTTTTACTTGAGTAGGCTGGATACAGATACAGGGTTACTGTTGGTAGCTGCTGGTTTATATTTGTGCTTCTTGCATTGACTGTACAGCTTGATTTCATGAACTCTCGCAAGTCAATAACTTGTAAAGTGATTATATTGTATATGTTAATTGAAGAACAAAGCTCGTGGGCACTTTTGACTGAGTTCAAGGAGGGTCAGCACTTAATTCATTAATTCCAAGTCAATTGTGTGGTGTACTTTTCACCGGTATTTATTTAATATTAATCTAGACCAAATGCTGGCACATACCTCTGGCACATGTCTTCCCTTGCCCATCACCCCCACTGTTGCTCTCATTCAGTGTATTAATTTTTTAAAAGCCCTCGTTTTTTAATTTCAAATTCACAAAGAGTTTTGCCTTGTTGGTTATTTGATGCGTTGTACTTCCTGCTGTCCTTGGTTTTTGTTTTTCTGCCTTAATGCTGCTATCTAGGCCTTCAACTCCACTTTCTGTAACCCTGTATATGAGCACTGGCTCGTTTTAACCTGAAAATATCATCTTAAAATCTATTTGTTTGGACTATGCTTTCATCCACTATGCTCCCCCTTCTTAACCTCTCTTCCCTTGTCCTATCTTACTCCACATCCTTCTGTCACTCCATTTTCATTGTGCAAGTGTTTGTCTAATAAAGTGGCTACATTGGTGGAAGCCATTGCATAAAAATATGGGACAAATAATCTATAGAGTAAAATAGCACATGTAGTGAAGACCTGTTTGAGATTCAAATATATTGTAGTATATGTTATAGTGTAAAATCATATGCAATGTTCTTGGCCCCAAAGAACACAAAATACATTTTAACATAAACATCCACCACAGTGACTCCTCCAAATTTTGCCACATTCCTCACTGTGATGGAAGGCAAAATAAAAGTTCAATCTCTTTCCTTCCTTGTTCTCCCGCGGTCGGGGGCCTCGAGACTTCTGTTGATGGGACGATCTTGGCTCCCGTAGCCGGCAGTCGGGCCCTCCGCATCAGGGCGGTCAATCTCCTGCATCGGGGGGGATCTCAGCTCCCCCGAGCCGGGCGATCGGACTCTGGGTCAGGGCTAGTCGAACCTCCTGCAACTTTGGAGCTTCCCGACATCGGTCTCTACCCGAGACCGTGAGCCCTTCCATTTTAAAATCAGCAGGCTCCGATGGTAAGTCCACGGACCCACGGTGGAGCTCAAAGTCAGTCTCGAGCAAGACTTCCAGTTCCATGATGTTAGCCCGCAGAGCGACCAGTGATATACGATCCAGAAAACAATTGCATCTCCAGCAAGGTAAGAGATTGAAACACGACCCCCCCACTTCCCACATAAAACAAACTAGAGAACATTAGCACAAACTTTTTAAAGCACACTAAAAATAACAAAACAGACAAAAAGACAGACAGACCGTTCGCTGACGGCGCCACCCGGTAGATGTAATTAAGATTTGTTCTTTTCCATTTTCCAGTTTTTGTTTGTTTTGTCCAGTGAACATACTATTTTCCAGCAGCTCACAATGATAATAAAACAGTCTCTGCAAAGTAATTTTCTTTCTTTTTCAGCAACGTATGACTGATGTTTTTCGGGAAGTTACCTATATTATCTATTTTCTTCTGGTATTTGTACAATTCATACTTTGCTGCATAACAGATCATCCTCCTCTCTTCTCTGAATATGTTCAGGATGCTGTGAGTATTACATTGATTTAAACAAAATTGACAGATATGTGGTTACAGTGAGAGGGTTTATTATAATGAGAGTGCCTTGTTATCCTGTGATGGACTAACAATCCAGAGACCTGAGATTAAATTTTGCTGTGGAATTTAGTTTTGGTTAATAATCTGTAAATTTTTGATAAATGTTAGCACCTAAAATGTAAAAGCCTATTTGGTTTGCTGGTGTCCATCTAGGTCATCCTTTCCTGGTCAGGCATATAAATTATTCCTGACCCACCCATGTGCTTGACTCATTTATCATCAGTCGAGTCGAGAGTATTTAATTGTCATGTGTACCAACTAGACAACAGTGGTATTCTTTATTGCTTACGACTAATATGTCAGTAATTGGGATATCGCAGATATAATAAAGGCAATAATAACCACGATTGGTTGAAACTAGAGTGTAATGCAACAAAAGACAGCGACCATAGGAGATCACCATTGCTGAGATTAATTACATGTAGTGTTTGAGCCTGATGGGAAATAGGTGTTCTTGAACCAGGTGGTCACAGTTTTCAAGCTCCTTTACCTCTTCCTGATTGTAGTAGTGAAGTGAGAGCATGGCCTGGGTGCTGTGGTCCTTTGATATTGGATGCCTTTTTGAGACTTCCTCTTAGAGATCCCTTCGATGAGGAGGAGTCAGGACTGGACAATGACTTCCACCCTCTGTAATCTCCTTCATTCCTGGGTGTTCAAGATGTCAAACCAGGCCATGATGCAACCAGTCATTATGCTCTCCACTGCACACATGGATTATTTGTTGACATACTGAATCTCGTCAATCTTATAAGGAAGGACAGGCATTGATGAGCATTCTTTGTGAAGGCATTGACGTGCTGGGCTCAGTTCAGATTTGCAGATATGCACACCCAGGAACTGGAAGCTATTGACTCCACTGCTGTCCTGTCGGTGAAGACTGGTTGAATCCCTTTCTTTTCCTTCCTAAAGTGAACAATCTGATCCTTGGTCTTCTGTTGAGTGCATGACTTGTTCTGGAACCATTCAATAATCTTATCAATTACCCTCTTGTACTCTATCTGATCATTACCCATTATTCGGCCAAATATGGTGTTATTGTCAGTGAAATTAAAGATGGGTTTGAAGCTATATCCGGTTGTACAGCCATGGGTTTAGAGGGAGAAGAGAAGGGGCACTGAACACACATCCTTGATGGTCCTGTGATTATGGTTATCATTTCAAAGGGATTAGGGATGCTGTCCTTGGGCTTAAAAAGTGTGGTAATGTGGGAAAATGTTTCCCTTAGCTGAGTATTTATTACAGGATATGGGATATTTATTCCAGGATATGGGATATGACTATTAGGACTAAGATAAATGTTTCTATACTGTGGGTGGTGACACTGTGGAATTCTCTACAGAAGACAAGTATTTTAAATAGACTTCAAGGCATCATTAAATATGGTGGGAGTGCTGCCAATGAGATAAAGGGTCAACCACGATTGTATTGTCAGAACAGAAGGGCCAAATGGCCGTCTGATCTTATTATTACAATCTGACTGAAAACAACATTCACTTATTTTAATATCTAGCTAGATGCATTGTATGTTGTTGCTACACATCTGGGGAACTTATACCATTGTTAAGTTTCAGGATATTGGCTTTTGAACAGTTTCAATGCATTGAATGTTTCAGGTTGATTTTTGTTGCTGAAACTCTTTTTTTCCTGTTTAAATCTAGAAACTTTGTCCTGAGCTAACTGCTTCATTCCTGTCAAAGTTAACCTTCTGGTGGTTTACAGGGTATGTTGTATTTTGGGTCTCTTCTTGAAATGAATGCTTTAAAATGTTTTCCAAATAAAGTAGAAACCAGTAATATGTAATATGCATGTTTTTATTACTCAAAGTAAAAATTCCGCTGTCAGTAGTATACTTGTGTATTGCAGAGAAAATACCTTTATTAAACTGTTGTTCATAACTGCCATGGGAAATTCACATGAAAATAACTCCTTGTATCTATTGTTCATTTTGCTCATTGGACAGTTGTCTTAGGGTTAACCGAAACTAAAGAGGGAGCAAACCAACTGTTTAATACTAGTCTGAAAATGCCCAGTATTTGTTCTAACCTCAATTCCAGCCTTTCCTCTTATCTCTGCAGTTCCTTCATTAGAGGCCAATTAAACTGTAATTAAATATTTTTTATGATTTGTCAAGCTCCTCATTGTTAACCTTAGTAGATGGGAGCATATCGAGCAAGACATGCCTTCTGAACAGCACATCAGCTCGTGTAGTTCATTAAATGTTGCAAGAAATTAAATTGTTAATGCATGTATTTGAGGCCTAAATTTAATGAAAGTATGTTTTTTGCACGTGGACATAATGCGCCCTTTGAAGATCAATCTTTGTTTTGAGCATTTTTTTCAGAGTAATTTGTTCTTTTACAGGATAAATAGTTCTGCCTTCAGTTTTACAGTAGTAATTAATTTACAGAGTCTCGTAACACAGGCCCTTCAGCCCATTATTTTCATGGTGCCCAACATGTCCGGAAGTGGCGGCGATGTTAACAGCTGCGGCTCGCCTGCAGTCCGTCTGTCTTTACTTTTTTCTGTTGGTTTTTTTCGTCTTGTTTTGGTTAAGTTTTAGTTTGTTGGGTTGTGTTAGAGGGGGTGAAACATGTTCTCTGTCTCTTCCTTCGGGGGAATGCGACTTTTTTTGTGTCGTATCCCCCTTCTCTGCCTCCATCTGCGCTGAGGCCTAATGGCGGAGCTGGCGGCCTCCAACCTGCGACCGACCCCGAGGCTCCGGAGGCAGAGCCAGCCAGGACTTACCAACGGGAGGCTGGCCGACTTCGGGGCTAAGGCAGCGGTGGCCCGACTTGCGGCCTGGAGCCGATGCAGCGGGGCTCGGAGCTGAGACTGCGGGACCCGGAGCTGGGGCAGCGGCCTGGAGCTGGGACGGCGGCCCGGAGCGGAGACTGCGGGACCTGGAGCAGCGACTGCGGGACCTGGAGCTGGGGCGGCGGCCCGGAGCTGAGACTGCGGCCTGGAGCTGGGGCGGCGGCCCGGAGCGGAGACTGCGGGACCCGGAGCTGGGGCGGCGGCCTGGTTCGGAGACTGCGGGACCTGGAGCTGGGGCGGCTGCCCGGAGCTGATGCTGTGGCGGGCCGTCTCGGAGCGGAGACGGCGTTCTGGCTTTCGGTGGCGGCGACATCACCACGGAGGTCCGCTGGACTGGAGAGCGGCATCTCCGGCCTGGATCGATCGCCTCAGCACAGAGGGAGAACAAGGAGGGAAGAGACGGAGACTAAGACTTTGCCTCCATCACAGTGAGGATGTGCTTGGTGAACTCACTGTGGTGGATGTTTAATTTGTGTTTATTGTATGTTTTGTTATTATTGATTCTGTGTATGACTGCAGGGAACATAATTTTGTTCAGACCAAAAGGTCTGAATGACAATAATGGATCTATCTATCTATCTGTCTATCTATGTACCTATCTATACTAATCCCATTTTCCAGCATTTTGTCCCCGACTTGCTCTGCATTCACAATTCTAGTCCAGATTCTTCTTAAATATTCTGAATGTAGCTTCCTCCACCACCTCTAGCTGTGCATTTCTCGTTGTAACCACTCTCTGAGCGAAATAATTATTCCGCAGACCCTTGCAACCTTTTATTTCTCTCCCTCACCTTAAGCCTATGACCTCTGCTCTTGGAGACCACCTGCTGTGGTGATCTTGCAATCTACCCCTACAATGCCTTTGAAAATGTTCTACATCTCTGTCAGATTTTTCTTCAACCACCTATGCCCTAAGGAAAACAAACCCAGCCCACCAATTCTCATCATAACCTAAACATGCCTTTCCAAGCACAGAAACATGGCATTTTAGCCTCGCTAGATTGTGCAAACATTTATGCTTTGATTAAAACATTTCCTGCCATTTGATCTAAAACAATAGGCCTCTGCCATTTATTATTTGTTCTAAATCAGCCACACCCTTGGTAATAGGCCTCTTGCCACCGTTCCTTCATTGAATGTTATGCCACTGAGATGTCTCCACTTCTCCTTGGACTTTTTGGATCATGTGATGCACGGTGAGGATTGCCGATTTCAGTTCATGACACGGACCCTTTCCGGTAACAGATTTGAAAAATTCTTTTACATTCCTTGCCACTCGTTTTCCAATCTCCTTTTTTAATGTTTTTATATACTCACTTCAGTTTTTCTACTCCACAACTGGAAACCACTTTTTCTTTTCTATTGCTTTCATCTGCTCTGTATCTAAAACTAGAGGTTGTACATAACTTGGATTACGGTATTACATAGTTGCCATTAGATGCCACTGGACTGTTTTTGTTTATTAACTTCTAATAAAATAGACTCTCCACGGAAATTTCTTCTGCCTCAACTCTGTATCTAAACCTTCCATAACTTCAAAGAGAGCCATTGATCGAATGGATGCTGGTTTAAACCGAAGATAGACACGTAATTCGGCGGGACAGCAGCATCTCTGAAGAAAAGGAATGGGTGATGTTTTGTGTCGAGACCGTTCAGACAAGACCCGAAATGTCACCCATTCCTTCTCTCCAGAGGTGCTGCCAGTCCCTCTGAATTATGGCAATGAAGTATATTTTCTTCACGCCTTGGTCATGCACCTCCTCAATTCGCACACCATTTATTTTGTTTTATTTTGGAAATTAGATCCATTCTTATTAAAAAAAAGTTATTTGGAAGACTGGGAAATTGTTTATGGGTAATTATCTTTTCCACTGTTATTAAAATTGTTGTATGTACAGGGCTGTGTATTTTGAGATGCTTGCACTGTAGAGCTGATGACTATTTCTTATCACCATATACATTGTTTGAGTTCATGTGCTTCTAAAGCCACATTTGCTCCACTGCAAAAGTTGATTGCCTCATTGTTATTTTTATTACAAATATGACAGTGGTGGAGAAGATGAAAATACAGGTTTGTGCACCAGATCCAATACAGGACCGTTGTAGCTAAAGCAGATATTATTTATTACTGTGTGTCTTAAGATGAATTAGTCTTGATCTTTTATAATTATATTATATGATATTATTTATCAATTATATTTACACGTCATCTGGTGCTAAATGAACTTTTTTAGTAGATATTTTTTTTCGACAATTTAACTTTATTGGATTTGATATTTTAAGTCAGTTGAGTTGGATAATTGTCTCCAATCTGAACTTTACCTTCAAGCAAAAGAAACACATAATTTTGCAAAATATATCACTATCGGTGGAGTATGTGCACTTTTTTATAGACTGAAATAATCTAGTAAAATCGTGGCTGGGTTTAAATTAACAGCAAATCAGGCATATTGATATTTCTTTACATGTTTGTCATATTTGTCCCCGCCGCGAACACAGCAGCCCCCGTCCACGAACAATGGTAAACTCGATGTCCAATGATCTGCAAAATCCATTTTTGAAATACAATTTAAGATTTATAAATGTTATTTTGTTGAAAGCTAATGCTAATCCTATAATTGGATTTTTTGGAGGACTTTGTCACTTTTGTAATTTAGCTCTGTCAAAAGTTGGAACCTTTGTTATTGTTCAATAACTTTTAAGCAAACTAAAAAAACAGCCATTTAAATGTATTTTTTTGCATTCTTTCTTCAGAATGACAGTTTTGGGATATAAGCGACCATTGCAGACAGAAGATTTGTGGTCTTTAAATACGATGGATAAATCTAAAGTTATTGTACCACATCTCGTTGAAGAATGGGAAAAGGAAAGTTCCAAGATAACAAAGTAGGGGGAATATTTATAAATGTTGTTCATAGCAAATCCTTTCACAGATTTTTAAAATCTATAAATTGTACTATTTATCAGTATGCTCAACTGACCTTTTTTTTAACTTTAAAGGCCAAAGGAGATAATGTATTCTCCAAAGAAATCGAGAAATTCAGTCAAAAAGGAACAGGAGAATGCTGATGAAGCACAAGTATTGATTTTGAAGAAGAAAGGGAATTTGAAGCCTTCATTACTCAAAGCACTTTGTAAAGTTTTTGCGCCATATTTTATGATAAGCTTCCTCTATAAAGTGATCCATGACTTGCTAATGTTTGCAAGTCCTGAAATTTTAAAGTGAGTAACAATTACGTTGAAAAAATAGCCATTAAATAAAAATAATTCTGTTCTTTGCAGCACAATTAGAGGTGTATACCCTTTTTACCTATTACCTGCCACGCTTTGTCTTGCCTCTTCTCTCTTCCAGCTTTCTTTCCACCCTTACAATAGGTATGAAGAAAGGTCCCAACATCAACGTCACCTTTCCATGTTCTCCAGGGATACTGCCTGACCTACTGACTTACTCCAGCACTTGGCTTCTTTTTTTGTAAACCAGCATATGCAGTTCCTTGTTTCTACAATTATAGATCTTGTAGTATATAGTCCAATCTAATATATTTAATTCCACATGCATTTTTGTCACAGTTGTGGAAAGCTAATTTTATCTTTCATTAATAAATGATACTGCACTGTTAAAATTTCAATCTAAAATTTACCAGCACAGCTTCAGAAAGAAGCAATATTGTTTACTTCCCCTCAAATGCACAATAGTGATTTTGTTGTCAAGTAGCAAATTATTCTTGTAGCTACAAGATGTTAGTGTCAAAGCCGAAAGTAGTATCTCAGTTCAAAGTGAGGCAGGATATAAAGTGGCTGGAGCTGTGAAAATAAGGAGTTTTAAAGGAAATTTTAAAGGCTGTGAAAGAAGTTGAACGATCATTTGAGGTTGGGAAATTTATGTATTTTTTGTCGAAAAGATGAATACATTCTTGAAAATGTTGAAGGTATGAGAATATTAAAATCAGGAATTTTAATAGGACAAAAATTTGAATAGCAAATTTTATTTCTGCACAGTTGATATGAAAAATGGAGAACAGGAATTGTTATCTGTATGGAAATAAGTGGTTCTGGTGTTGCAGAAAAACTGGAGTCAGGATTGAACATAAAGTCTATGCGGCATCTGATGTTTGTTTTGCCTGATGGTCAGATATAGGGATTGAAATTAATTTGTTTGTGCAGTAATAAAAGAACAGAAAATAAAATTTATTTTGATCACTGTAATGTTCATTTAAAATCCATGACGTGCAATGTGTTTTTTAAAAACAAAATCCCACATTTCTTTTGCGTAATCACATTCATTTACTGTGAAGCAAGGCAGCAAATGTTGGTGTATGGTTTCCATGTTTTATCTGAAGAAACATAGCATTATTTCTTTTTCTTCTGTTAACAGGTTGCTTTTGCAGTTTATAAATAATGATAAAGCTCCAGCCTGGCAAGGCTACTTTTATGCTTTCCTTCTATTTATATGCGCATTGATACAGACCCTCTTCCTCCATCAATATTTCCAAATATGCTTCGTCACTGGAATGAGATTAAAAACTGCTATTATCGGAGCAGTTTATAGAAAGGTATGATTTCATTTTGGTAACCATTTAGTATAACACACCATGAAAAGCTAGCCATAACATATTGTTTTTGAAGTTTGTTATGTTTAAAGGCAAAGATGTGGAAATATGGACAGACCTCAGACCCCAATCAGCCCGTTAATGTGCTCGGACGAAGTGCGTAGTTACTAGTCGGAATTATGCTCAATGAAGCATTCACATATTATTTGTGCTTCAAATAAAATCACAAACTAAACATATTCACCAATCAAGACATGATATATACCACAATGACGCAGCAAAAGTATAATACAGTATCTCAACTCTTTTTACACATTGCAATTAATGCATTTTTTATTATTTCTTTCCACTTCCAAACAAAAATGTGGTTGGATTATTCAGCGTATGATCAACATGTCAATAAATCCTGGACCATGATAACATATATGCTTAACCATGCACACTACAGGTTGATGTAAGCATGTTTTCTGTGAAGGACCGAAAATTATCATGACATGGACATAGCATGGGTCGTTATTGCCATAGATACAGAAACACTCCCGCTTCCAACATAATTTATCCACAACAAAATATACAGGTTGCAAGGAATTTTCTAAAGGCATTTTATGATAATCTATCTATCTATATATCTATAAAACTCTGGGGCCATCCGACCGACTGCCGTCCGGCGCCCTTACTGCCTTTCAATTCGTGCCCGATACTCGCAGATGTCCAATCGGAATGGCCGATGCTCGCAGATGTCCAATCGGAATGGATCCATTTGCATGTACTGCTGCCGGCTGCATTTCTTCCTTTGATTCATTGCCACGCCCAATCCAGACGCTCAATCTCCGAGATCTTTTCCATTTCGGTAGAGATTTCGCTTTTCTTTCTAAGTATCCGCTCCTCATTACATTTCGTCGTGTTGAAGTGCACGTTTTTAATCAAATCCTTCTCCCCCCCCCCTTCCACTCCCAAGTATTTCAAAATTAACTGGCTTCTCCATTTACATGTCAGCTTCCAACACACTTCGAAACAAAGTTGCAAGACAGGAACACTCTGAACTTTTCACTGCTGCAGCAGGCAGGGGAGGTGCCATTGGATTTTTTTTTAAATCCACTGCTGAGGGAGGCAGGGCAGTGCTGGAATCTTACTTTTGGGAACGGCTTCAGTTCCATTGGAGGAGACGGGTGCATGGTGGAATATTGGGTTGGGGGATCACACCATTGAGCGAGCAGACCCAACGGGTCTGCACTTGGTCTAGTAGCTATTAAAACTGACTATACCCATCTGACAGGTTAAACATTACACTAACAAGAGATGGCCAAAGGACATAAATGCAACAAATGTTCTTTTGGTAATATATTTAAAGGTGTCAAGACGCCACATTACCGGACATTCAGATTAGATGTATGTGTTGTGAACAGCAATGAAGATACCGAGTTTGTAAGCAACAAATTAAAACAAATTGTTGATAACTGCTTTTACCATCATTCCCACTTCAGAATTAACGTTAACATTTCAAGAGAAATATCTCCTGACCAAATGTGATGTATATGACTGACTAGAAGTAAAAGCTGGATAAATCCAACGTATAGTTGTGAATGTTGCTCTTTAAATAACTACAGTACTGATATTCCATGTTAAGAGCATTGATTTGCCGTTAAAATGAATTTTGTAATAACGTGTCAATGGTAGCAGTGACAATCGAACACTGCGGTTTTAATGTTTTACGTGTTCACAATTTAATTAATCCATCCACATGGATAAAAACAAATAATAACATTGGGAATTAAAACACAGTTGATTGCATTCCGTTATCAAACAGTCAGTATTCGATCTGAAGACATTTCCAGCACAATACGGTCGGGAAGGGGGGGGGGGGTTGTGTGAATCAGTGCAGGATAGTTAGATGTCGGTGGGGGGGGGGGGGGGGGGCGGGGGGTGAGAAGGCAATCGGTGCGGAATGGATGGATTGAGGCAGGGGAATTAGTGCGTGTTGGTTGGAGTCGGTAAAATTGTGAGGGGAGAGCGCGGGGGATGACAGTGGGGTTGAATGGGGAGGATGGGGGGAGCAGTGCACGATGAAGGGGTGGAGCAGTGCAGGATGGATGGAAAGGGGGGTCAGTACAGGATCAATTGGAGGACCAGTGTAGGATTGATGGGGAGTGCCAGGAGAATCAATGTGAGGTGGATAGGGAGATCAGTGCAGGATGAATAGATGGGGGGAAGGGGTGGGGGAGTAGATGAGGAGGGGAAGCACACGAGATGTCAGTGATGACTGAATAGAGGCAGGAATGGGGATCAGTGCGGGATGGAGAGGAGGGGTCTCAGGATAAGGGGGCGTAAAAGAGAGAGAGGAAAAGGCAGAGGAGGTGGGAAGGAAGGTCAGCGCTCCTCGGACAACACCGGCATCATCGCTATCAAAATATGGAGGGGACCGGGGGACACGATATCTTGGCGGCCGTGCGCGCATGCGCACACTCACACATGCGCGGGGCTTCGGAGGCTCTGTGAACGGTCATTTCTGCTCAATCCAGCGCTAAATGCAGCTCAACTGCCTGTCTCACCTGGTCATGCCTGGACTGATGACATATTTCCCGTAAATCCAGGCAGGGATAACCTGGCGGGACAGGCAGAGTTGAGCTGGGTTTAGCGCTGCTTTTCTGCGCTGGCTGTGGGCACCGTTCCCGTCTGACTCCCGACGTCTCTGGCCACCCTTGGGCGTGGGGGGGGGGCTCTCGGGTGTGGACCTCTCAAAACAGGTGGGGATGTGACCCCCCCCGTTTCTACCCCCCCCCCACCCGTCCCTGCCTGTCCATCGCCAAGTGGCGCCGCCAAAGGGGGCGGAAGTTGGGATCTCCTCGCCACCGCCTCCCCTCCTCCCCCAACCTACAGGAAGGTGCGGGGCCGAGCAGTGCAGATGCCTTAGACGGCGGAAGGAGGCCACCCTCCTGCCTCCCTCCCTCCCTCCTACCTGCCTCGGCGTGTGGGAGGGTTTGTTTTAAAAGCGCCGTTGGCGGAGTGGCAGGCAGAGCCCGCTAACAGGGCAGGGGGCGGGAGGAAGAGGAGATGGAGTTGCCGCTGCTGCTGCTGTTCGGGGCACGTCATTTGCTCCGACCGTCCGTCACGCCACACTTAGTATCTTTCCCACGCATTACAGCCGTCGCCGACACAAAATATCACGTTCCATTTCTCCAGAGATGCTGCCTGACCCGCTGAGTTACTCCAGTTTTTTCTGTCTATCTTCGGTACCAACCAGAATCTGCGTGCCCAGCTGGGCAAAATGACTCGGTGTTTAGGTTGCCTGGCAGCACTTTGGGTGGTCAGTGGCACCCGGGCAACCGCTAATTTTGAGCCCTGAGCAGTGGGTACAATCACATGGTTAAAAGCAATTTGGATAGGTACATGATTAGAAGAGGTTTAAAATGATATGGACCAAACGCAGGCAAATGTTAGTAGCTTAGATTAACAACTTTGTCGGTATGGACAACTTGGGCCAAAAGTTTTGTTTCGATGCTTGACAATTCTTTCACTGTTTTTCACTAAGGCCCTTGTTATTTCGAATGCTGCAAGAAAAACATCCACAGTTGGCGAAATTGTAAATTTGATGTCAGTAGATGCACAAAAGTTCATGGATTTGATAACCTACTTAAATATGGTTTGGTCTGCGCCTCTTCAAGTTATCCTCGCAATGTACTTCTTGTGGCAGGTAATTTAATATATAAAACTCTTTTACCCTCAACTCATCAAGTGGTTCATATTTTTACTGTCAGCTGGTTCATATTTTTGGATTGGTTATTCTTGTCCATTTCTTGTGTCAAGAGGCTACTTACAAATGACCAGCATTTTAATTTGCTGTTGTGGGTAAGAACTTCTTACTAAATCATCTTCCAGGCTCTAAATTTGTTTTTCCGTTAAACGTCTGTGGAAGGGCATTCACCCTCTTCAAAAGCCTAAGCAACTTTGATATAATGTAAGTTTGGTTGGAATTGTATTGCTTGCCATCCAATGCTATCGTAAGTGGCTTCTTGTAAATCCCAGTTATTTTTTGTTGTTGTCTCATTTCACTGTTGTCAGTTTCCTTTGTTGCTATTACCCTGATTATAAAGTCTAAGCAAGTCTACTCTTGTGAGTTAGGTGCTGATAGGCATTGATTGATGAATTGGTGAAACCTGTCCAATTATTCCTTTTGTTTAGGTTAGCTGAGATCTATTTATCTGCTTGGTCATCCATGAAAGTTGATGGGAATCTCCAACTATTTAACACAAACATTTTCAATTTGCTTTGCTTTGCATAATTAGAGCATGGTATTGAATTATTTACCATCTCAAAATTAATCTGCTGTGAAGTCAAATCAGGCTGGCCTACAGAAACAAGGATGGGAGCAGGAGAGGAGCTACTGAGAAGGTGTGTGAAAATGGATCGATGTGCATATGCTGAGCCTGAGAAGGAAGCCGGATACAAGCAGAATAAATGAGAAGCAAGTCTATGGAAAGTGATATTGGGAATGAGTCTTGTTAGAAATTGATGGTGATTCTTCCAAATTAGCATAATGCATTAAATGGAAGGATATTGGGTGGCGTGGATGAATTGTGATCTTGGAATGTATGTTCATAGATCCTTAAAATAACTGGATTTGTCACTGGTTACAAATGCATATTTGATGCTTTATTGTTAGAGGTATGGAGCAAGGAAGTCATGTTGGAAATGTAGGCTGCATTCAAGAAATAACAAACATTGTACACTGTGCTTCTGCTAACCAGAAGATGTGATTGTAGTAGAGAAGGTGCAGAAGAAATATGGGGGAACAGCCAGGTGCGGAACATTTTTAGATGGGCTAGAATATGTGCAGTTATCCACTTTGGTGCAAGCAACAGAAAAGGGGAATACTTGTTAAAAGGTGAGAGATTGGGTTGTGTTGATGTTCAGATGGATATAAATTGCTGGAGGCCAATAGGCGAGTGAGTAAGAGGGATATTTGAATACATGACTAAGGAAGGTAGATAAAAATGTTGGAGAAACTCAGCGGGTGAGGCACCATCTATGAAGTGAAGGAATAGGTGATATTTCGGGTTGAGACCCTTCTGCTTGGAAGAAGGGTCTCAACCCGAAACGTCACCTATCCCTTCGCTCCATGGATGCTGCCTCACCCCCTGAGTTTCTCCAGCATTTTTATCTACCTTCGATTTTTCCAGCAACTGCAGTTCCTTCTTAAACATGACTAAGGAAAGAGCTTTTGCAATTAAATAGAGCCTTGCTGAGACTATATTAATGTTACTGTGTACAGCTTTTAACCAATTGACAAGAGTGGCTCCAGAAAATGTTGCCATATGGGAGATTAAATAAACTGTAATAAGTACTAGAGTTTAGAAAAATGAAATATTCAAAATATTTTAATGACTTGACAGGCTAGATGCAAGAAGGATGTTTTCCTGGTTGAGGACTACTGGGGGGGGGGGGGGGTGTGAGTATCAGAATTAGGGATAGTCTGTTTGAACTGAGATGAGAAGTTTCTCTACTCACTGCGCAGTGAACCTTTATTTACAATAGGATGGCATGGAGGCTCTGTTATGTTCATTAAAAACATATCAATGTTTTCTGGGCACGAAGGCAATTGAGAGTTGCAATTGCAGTTGTACAGGGTCTTGGTGCAGTTGTACAGGGTCTTGGTGAGACCACACCTGGAGTATTGCGTACAGTTTTGGTCTCCAAATCTGAGGAAGGACATTATTGCCATAGAGGGAGTGCAGAGACGGTTCACCAGACTGATTCCTGGGATGTCAGGACTGTCTTATGAAGAAAGACTGGATAGACTTGGTTTATACTCTCTAGAATTTAGAAGATTGAGAGGGGATCTTATAGAAACTTACAAAATTCTTGAGGGGTTGGACAGGCTAGATGCAGGAAGATTGTTCCCGATGTTAGGGAAGTCCAGGACAAGGGGTCACAGCTTAAGGATAAAGGGGAAATCCTTTAAAACCGAGATGAGAAGAACTTTTTTCACACAGAGAGTGGTGAATCTCTGGAACTCTCTGCCACAGAGGGTAGTTGAGGCCAGTTCATTGGCTATATTTAAGAGGGAGTTAGATGTGGCCCTTGTGGCTAAGGGGATCAGGGGGTATGGAGAGAAGGCAGGTACGGGATACTGAGTTGGATGATCAGCCATGATCATATTGAATGGCGGTGCAGGCTCGAAGGGCCGAATGGCCTACTCTTGCACCTAATTTCTATGTTTCTATGAGAGATATGAGGATAGTGCTGTGGTAGATGATCTTGATGGTACAATAGACTCAAAGGACTGAATGACCTAGTCTTAATCCTGATTTCCTTAGTTCTCACAATGATCTGTTGTATGAAGTTTGATCTTGTTGGATTGTACAAAATTTGGATGTGTTAATATGGAGTTGATTTCTCCTGGTTGGTCTTGGTTTTCACATATCGCTGAAATGAGGAGAAATATTTTCACCAACATGGTATTGATTTTTGAAATCATTACCCACTAGGATTGGTTGCTCAGCCGCTGATTATATTTCGGGCCCAGGTCGATAGATTTGGATATGAAGAGAATTGAGGGATATGGGGGAAGTGGCATTTAAGTAAAAGATTATAGATGAACTCATTGAATGGTGAAGGAGGCACAATCGGCCAAATCACTTACTCCTATTTCTTGTGATCGAAGTGCTGCCATATTTTAGTTTAGTTTAGAGATACAGAATGAAAATAGACTCTTCGCCCGACCATCGATCACTCATGCACTAGTCCTATCCTATACACTAGGAACAATTTACAAAAGCCAATTAACATACAAACCTGCGCGTCTTTGGAATATGGGATGAAACTGGAGCACTCTGAGAAAACCGATGTAGTCACAAAGAATATTCGTACTCCATACAGACAGCATCCATAGTCAGGATTGAACCTGTCCTTCTGGCACTATAAGGCAGCAACTCTGCCACTGTGCCACCCCAGTTCTAACCTGCAGGGAGGTGGGATTAAGCTGGGCAGTGTTTTTTGGCCAGCATGAACACCAATTCTGATTTCATGAATGATGAAAATGTGAAGAGATGTAGTGTATTGTGCTGTTTGTGAAGATAGCGATGGAGAGGAATTTTGTTCCTGAAAGATGGATCAGGAAGACTCTACATGTTGTAGCGAAGAGATAAGTTGAGGGCAGTACTCAATCTTGCTACTCTGCATGTAATTTAATGTAGTTTTTGTACTTTATCTATACAGTGTGGCATGATATTCTCAAAACTACAGAATTTGTATCTTTCTCTATGCCTGTTCTACTTGTTATTTGACAGGCATCTTGTTACTGCTTGCTTCTCCTTAAGCTCTTGTCTTGTTTCGGCTGGTCTCCAATTTCCTTACGGCACATCTTGCCCCTTGCCTACTACTTAAAAAAATATTCTCAACTGAATCTTTGTTTTGAGTGTCTTGTTTTTAAATGGATCCCTGAGTGACCTGTTGAAATTTTTGCTGGAAGAGTTGAGAATAGGTTACTATCTCAGTAAGAAACCTTTTGATAAGATCAATTTTGGGAGCTAAAAAAGACCTCTTGCTTGCTCTTTGGTTACAATGGAGGAAGTTTGGGACTAAAAACAAATTTCACCTGAAAACTGATCATTTGTTAAAACCTGTAGAAACTCAGCGGGTGAGGCAGCATCTATGGGGAGAAGGAATAGGTAACGTTTTGGGTCGAGAGATTGAAGAAGGGTCTGGACCCGAAACGTCGCCTATTCCTTCTCTCCATAGATGTTGCCTCACCCGCTGAGCTTCTCCTGCATTTTTGTCTACCTTCGATTTTTCCAGCATCTGCAGTTCTTTCTTAAACATTTGTTAAAACCTTGTAATGGGTTTATCAGTAGCTTACAGGGATGAGTTCAAATTAAAAGAATAAGATTTCTGTTAGTGAAGAAAATCATTAGAAATGTGAAACAAAAACTAAAATCATGGAAAAACCCAGGACAGACTGATTGGTGGAAAGTGAAACTGTTAATCTTTCAAATCTTAAGACTTCCTCAGAACTTCTCAAAACGTCGTCCCTCCCCTCAGCCACCCTGCTCCCTTCCCCTCCACCATACGCTCATTTCCCATTCCCCCCCCCCCCTTCCTTCCCCTTGCTTTATAGTTGACTCCTTATCTGACACAATTTTGTTCCCTTTTCCCTCTCACCTTTGTCACTTGCTCCACTCACCTGCCAATGAAACCCCGTTTCCCTGCATCCACACCACTTGGCAGGCCAACCTTTTCTCTTCCAGCTTTCTCACAGATTTATCAGTCTGAGGAAGGGATCCAACCCAAAACATTGTTCGTTCACTCGATGCATGTTGCCTAACTCGTTGAGTTCCTTCAGCACCGTGTGTTTTGCTGAGGATTCTAGCACATATAGTTCCTTTATTTCTAATATATATTTTATCCATCTTGAGGCATAGATGTAGTTGCCACAAACCGACTTGTGTATAATGGTTGTAATATTCTCATTATATAATTTAGTGAAAGATTGGTAACTTTCAGTAATAGTTTGTAAACTCTAAATGTTTTTGCACTTGTTTAGAATCTGGGTCCCTCGGTGTTAGCTGGCGTGGCTGTCATGATTCTGTTGGTCCCTATCAATAGTGTCATCGCAATGAAGACAAAAACCCTCCAGGTATGTTAAACTTTGATTACGTTCAATAGCCAGTAACCTATTTTTAATTTGCATTGTTTGTAATATTCCTGGGTTCTGCAAGATAAGCCAGTAAAATTACGAATTGAAAATTAACTTCCAAGATACTAATCTGTGATTACATACAATATTGTCCTGTGTACTTATGAATGTTATGTCTTCAAAACAAATTTTGTACAAATTTAAAGATTATTTGAAACATTGCCTTTTGAAATATTTTATTTAAATAAGCCAAAAATAGTAAGATTAAACGAGAACTTACCAGTTCGAAGTTTGATCTGTATTTTATGAGGAGTAACGTTGAGGGAATACATGAAGAGCCCGCTAGTCCGCATGCGCATCATTCTTCAAAGCACCGGTGTGAATCACAGATACCTGTAATGACTTAAACATAGTAAGATTAGAGAAAAAAGATACCAGTCAAGTTTATGATCCAGGGTGGGAGCGGAGGGCATGTATTCCCTCAACGTTACTCCTCATAAAATACAGATCAAACTTCGAACTGGTAAGTTCTCGTTTAATCTTACTATTTTACTTCGGAGTCACGTGAGGGACTCCATGAAGATTTCAAAGCTCTGTGATTCTTGCCGTGGACGAGTCCATGACACACATCTGCCTTGGTATAGGGGAGAAATATATTCGACATCCATACGGTATGTAGATGCAACAAACAAATTTATTAACAAAAGAAATCATAAAACCCCGTATATTCATGGGGACAAATTATATTACAGAACTTAAAATAGTTTTTGAAAAAGTTCCAGTTTCCTCCACTAGTTTATTATAAAATTTACGGAAAGTTCCTTCTGATGACTATCCTGCCGTCTTGAGGATCTGATCCAATGGAACATCCAACTTGTATGCTGCCGACGTAGCTGCAGCCCTGGTGGAGTGAGATTTAAAACAATTAGTATCTATACCTGCTTTAGTAAGTACTTGTTTTATCCATTTGGAAATGGTCTGTTTTGTTATTCGTTTATGAGGCTGTCTGTGGCTAATGAGCAGTGCCTTTTCTGTGCCTCTGATGGTTTTGGTTTGTTTAATGTATTCTTTTAGATGTGTTACCACACACAGTCGCTCATCTGCAGGGTAGTTATTGAAAATCACTTTTAGGCCTGCCGACCCCTGTCTGTTCTGTTTTACCAGTTCCTGGATGTAAAAATGTAAATTTCCCTGCGAACTGGTCATGTTATCCAGCCTCAATTTGTGTAGGGAGTGCGCCCTTTGTGCTGTGACCAATGCCATCAGCTTGACCGTTTTTAAGGTCAAAGTCTGTAATGACAGGCTAGTGGCTGGAGTCCAGTTCCTTAGTAGATTCAGAACGATGCCAACGTCCCATATATGGGAGTATCTGGCCTTAGGAGGGTTAGCATTGAATATGCCCCTCATGAGCTTGGTTACCAAAGGGTGTGACCCCACAGGCTGTCGTTCCGTTTCTCTCCAGAGGTAGGTAGACAGGGCACTTCTGGCACAGTTGATGGCGCTGTACGTAAGTCGTTCGTCATGGTGTAAATTTACCAGAAATTCCAATACCGGTTGAATGTTCGTAGGTCTGTGGATAATGTTGTTCTGGTTGCAATACCTGTGCCATTTTCTGATATATACTAGGTATTGATTTTTTGTTGACTCTCGTTGGGCTCCAGCGATCATGTTCATAGCTCTCGTTGTTAAGCCCAGGTGTAATAAAGGAGCTTTCAGACTCTACAAACCAAAACGTTAATGTGACGATGACAAGGATGACTTGTCCTAGTTGCTGGATTTACCAGTAGATCCGGTCTGTGTTGAATGGTGATGTGAGGTTCTAATATCATCTCCTGTACCACTGGGAACCATGGTTTGGTAGGCCAATCGGGTACTATTAAGATACCAGACGCAGAGTCTTGTCTTATCTTACTTAGTACCCGACTGATGAGGCAGAAGGGAGGGAATGCATAAAAGAACAATTTCCCCCAATGCAGTGAAAAAGCATCTGTAGCTGCTGCCCCAGGGTCTGGTTCCCATGATACATATTTTGGCACTTGGTGGTTAAGCCTGGATGTGAATAGATCGACATCTGGTGTTCCGTATCGTGCTGTAATTTCAGCAAATACTTTTTTGTCCAACATCCATTCGATGTTCTCATTGAATTTGCGCGACCTGGTGTCTGCCACTAAGTTTTGTCTACCTGGTAAGTAGGTAACTGATATCCAAATTCCTCTGCGGATACACCATTGCCAGATCTTGTTTGCCAGATTGTCACATGATGTCGACTTGTTTCCACCCATGTGGTTGATGTATGCTACCACAGTGGTGTTATCAATTTGTAATCTCACATGCTGGTGAGATAACCCTAAGCAATATGACTTAAGGCCGTGAAAAGCTCCAAACATTTCTAAATAATTTATGCCCAAAGTGTGTAGTAATGATGATTCCTGTTCATTCCATCTCCCACCACAGCTGGTGATGGAATCCATGGCACCCCATCTGAGAGCACTAGCGTTTGTAGTGTGATAGACGGATAGCTGTTAATGATTGGATTGGAACAATGCCTAATGTTTTCTTTCCACCATTGTAGTTCTAATATGGCTTCTTTTGGTAGTTCCATAGGTCTATCAAAATGACCTCCATTGTATTTTAGAGCTCTTATTTTTGCCCTTTGTAAATTCTGATAATATAAAGGTCCGAATTGTGCAGCTGGAAAAGCTGCTATTATCTTGCCAATCATTCTCGCCACCTGTCTAATAGATGGTTTTCTTGTGTCAATGATTTTGCTGCAATCTTCCTCGAGGGCTACTGCTTTGTCTTGTGGCAAAGTCACTGACATAAGAACTGAGTTAATGGTAAATCCCAAGAAATCCATTGTTGTTGAAGGTTTCAATTTAGATTTAATTGGATGGATAATTAATCCTAGACTTTCAAATAATTGCATGGTGGCTGTTATTGTTAATTCTGCTTGTTTCACCCTTTTGCCCAATATATCATCCAAATAAGTCATCACAATGTGTTTATTTTCCCGTAGGAAAGCTAAGGCTGGTTTTAATATTTTAGTAAATAACTTGGGTGCAGAAGTAAGTCCATTTGGTAGGGCTCTGTATTGCCAGAGTTGATCCATCCAATTAAATTTCAAATAACGTCTGTGGTCACCTGTTATGGGTACTGAATAGTAAGCATCTTTTAAATCAATGCTTGCCATGTAGTAACCGTTGGAGATTAATAGTTTAGCAGTAGCAAAGGTTTCCATTTTGAAGTGAATATATTTTACAAAAACATTCAAATTACTCAAATCTACGATGATGCGGCAACCACCATCTTTCTTATGTTTAATAAAAATGTTGGACACGAATTCTAAAGGTTCGTGTTGGGTTTGTTCAATTATCCCCATTTTATGGAGTCTCTGCAGTTCAGCATGTGCTTTTGCTTTATCTTTGCCCTTAAGCCTGAACACTCTGTTCGGTACATGCTGGACTGGAGAATTACGTGGTGGTAAGAACTCTATCGTGTATCCCTGGATACTGTTTAGGATATAAGTATCTGATGTTAACTTATACCATGCATCCAGAAAAAAAGTGTAATCTGCCACCAACACCCATGCTTTGGTTAATAAGTAAGGGACCAGACCTACCTACCTCTATGGTTATCAGTGGTCTTATTTCTCCCCTTGTCCCCGAGGACGTTGAGGCCCCGGTGTCTTGGTTTGTGTTGTAGATGGGTGCATCTTCCACGAGGGCCGGCCTGGGCCATGTCCTAAACAAGACCGCTGTTGGATTGGTCTTGCCCTTGACTGTTCCCCGGAGTAGTCCTTGCGACCCATGAGTGCATAGGGGTAGTACTTCTGGGGGTGGCATTTGGTTGCTTTTATGATTCCCAGGGCTTTGGATTCTTCGTCCAAATCTTTTACCTGTTTTGGTAGGTCCCCTCCAAACAGGTAAGTCTTTTCGGTGGTTGTTTCTGTTCTGCATAATCCTGCAAATTTTGGGTCTAGTACCGGCTGTATGCTCTTCTTTCTGATATTATTTCGTTCATATTGGGTATTGCAGAAGAGGGCCAGGGTATCTTTCTGGTGCTGATTCATATCTTCCTCATCCAGGGTTCGTGTGAATGCTATTATCCCTGCGGTGAAGGTTTTAAGTACTTTTTGCTGCAAGACATCCCTTGTCCTGATGCTTGCTCCTACATGCTTCCAAATACATGCGTTCACGGTTGGGACATTAAGGGATTTACAGTTTCCAGGTTGCAAGTGACGCCCCATGGTGTCAATTAGGGCTTGTCCCTGTAGCTGGTTCAGGGACATGTAATTAATACTTGCCGCTAACCTGACTGGTAAATTATCCCCTGTGAGTTCTGGTTTTGCGAATTGAGCCACCATTTCAAGTAAGTTCCCACTCACCCCTTGCACTGAGTTTTCCATCAGTTCCTGTTCAGGGTCAGTCCAAATCTGCCCTGCTATGCTGTCCTGGGAGGCAATAGACGCCGAATACAGCCCTGAATAAGGTACTGCAGAGGGGCTGAATGTCTGCCCAGTAGAGCCAGAACCCCCTCTGGAGTATTGCCTCCATCAGCCGCTCCATTTTCGTCCAGTGCTCTTGGGCACCTGGCTCTTGTGGCTTATCCTGGACCAGCTGCCGCTCCAACGCGATACAGAGCTTTCGAGCGCTGACCGCTCGCGGTCGCTGGTCCCGCAGCTCAAACGCGTTCCAGTGATCTCGGTCACTGGTCGCTTGCTCTCCTCCAATTTCTTCAGCCCCACAGGCCCCTGAGCGTAGGTGGCGTGGGGCTGTTCGAAATCCGAGTCGTCCGAAAGAACGGCTCTGTCGGTTTTACGTTTAGCCTTTCCACCCGCCGGTGGTGAGGCTAGCTCCGGCACAGGTGCTCCCGACAATGGAGACAGCCCTGCACGTTCCTGCACGGCTCTCCCCCGCCAGCGTTTTTGCAGCTTTGGTTCGTCTTCTGTCCATCCTAGAGGTAAGAAAAACGTAGATCTCTTACCTGTCTTCGTTGGTTTTATACACTAGCTGTTTAGGAGGAACGTCCTTCCTCCATCGAAATGACTCGTGCAATGCGTGTAGCGTAATGATGCGCATGCGGACTAGCGGGCTCTTCATGGAGTCCCTCACGTGACTCCGAAATAAAACAATAGTTTGATTCCTCATTTCTTTTGTTAATAATGTATTTACTAGACTAAGTGGAACCGTTCGGTCCCACGTTCGACCAAAGGGACTGGTTTCCAGAGGGCTAGTATGGACATTGTGGGCCGAATGGATTCTTGGGCTGGCAGCTCAGTCACTCAGGCCTGGTGGTTTGGCACCTCAGCCA
This sequence comes from Leucoraja erinaceus, assembly GCF_028641065.1. Taxonomy (NCBI): domain Eukaryota; kingdom Metazoa; phylum Chordata; class Chondrichthyes; order Rajiformes; family Rajidae; genus Leucoraja; species Leucoraja erinaceus. The sequence goes on from NC_073396.1 coordinate 36,472,320, forward strand.
CTCAGGCCTGGTGGGCTGGCAGCTCAGTCACTCAGGCCTAGAGGGCTGGCAGTTCAGTCACTCAGGGCTGGTGGGCTGGCAGTTCAGAAACTACCAGAAATTCTGCCCAAAACAGGTGTGAGACTCTGTGAGAGAGAAGGGGGAGAGGGTGGAGAATCAATTTTAGACATTTTTCATCTATTTCTGCTGATCACAGCAATGAAGGAGGAAAGTCGATCCTGGCCTGGATCTCGCAGGGAGCCAATGAAGGGAGGGAGTAAAATACTGGGGTGAGGTTTAATACTTGCAGGAGGAATACTTACTGATGGGCCGAAGGGACTCCTCCTGGGCTACTACAGGCCTGATAGGCTGAAGTGACTTTACATTTTTTTTTTTTTTAATGTGAGTGAAATCTCAGTGAAAAGCACTTTTTCTGGACTTTTTCTGGCCCGGTACGGGCCTTTTGAGCGAAAATGCTCCTCCTGGGCTAATCCGGGCATTTATGGGCAAAAGGAACTGGTTTCTCGGCTAATAGGGGCCTTGTGGGCCGAAATGAGTTGTTTCAGGCAGGCCAAACAACTAATTTCAATTCCATTTCCATTTCAGTTTCAAGCACAGGGCAGGATAAACAACTCATCACCTCATATTTCGCTTGGGCAGCTTATACCCCAGCGGCATAAACATTGACTTCTCCAATTTCCGGTAGCCCTTATTGTCTCCTCCCCTTCTCAGCTCTCCCTCAGCCCTCAGGCTCCTCCTCTTCATTTCTTCTTCCCGCCCCCCCCCCCCCCCCCCCCCCCCCCTCCACATCAGTCTGAAGAAGGGTTTCGGCCCGAAACGTTGCCTATTTCCTTCGCTCCATAGATGCTGCCGCATCCGCTGAGTTTCTCCAGCACTTTTGTTTACGTTTGATTTTCCAGCATCTGCAGTGTCTTCTTAAACATTAATCATTTTCATTTCATTTCCATTGCCATTTCAGTTTCAAGCACAGGGCAGGCCAAATAACTCATCTCATTTTCATTTCATTTCTATTGGCATTTCAGTTTCAAGCACAGGGCAGGCCTAACAACTCATCTCATTTTCATGAAGGGCTAACAAATTATTTATTGCAAGTACTTTGCAGACTCACAGTTGTGGCCTCTCCCTCGCAATCTTCCAGAGTGACTGACTCGTGTCCAGGCATCCAGGGTTTTATAGTTCTGCCCCCCCCAGAAGGGGCATTACCTTCATCATGGTGATCGACAGGCGAGAGAACCAATCAGCTGATCTCAAGATTTTTTAAACATTCATAACTTTTGTATTTGTCATCGATAGGAAATATCCTCGGGGCTGCCTCAGGAGGACTGAGTAAAGTGGCCAAAAATCATAGCCATTTTTGGTAGTGTATTTTCTAAAATTAATATACAGCACAGACAGGAAGTGGTCAAGATGAGACTTTTAGTTATGTAGATGTTGCATCTTTTCCAATACCAGTGAGACTGCACTAGGTAATCTCTGCTTAGTATTGTGAGACGGCTTTAATTTTATAGTTAAGCTCAGAGTTAACAAACCATTATCAACGTTTCTGTGTGCTATCACTACGGAAGCCAATGTCCACTTTTTGGAATATATGGACATTTTATATTCAAATTTTTTTCTAATATAGTACCAATTGTAAGATGGTGTATTGCCTCTTAGGTTCCAGGGTCAAAGATGTCACTTAAGAGTTGCAGAACATTTTCAAGGGTGGTGTGGGAGGGTGAGCAGCTGAGTTCATTATGCACATTTGTACCAACGACGCAGGTAGAAAAAATGATGAGCACAGTTCGGAAAGAAGTTTAAAAAGCAGGATCTCTAGGGTAGTAACCTGCTGGATTCTTTCTGTGCCATGTGCTAGTGAGGCCAAAAAAATAGGCCAAGCTTAGTTGAAATGCTGGTGCAGGGATTCAGGTTCTTGGAGTATTTCCATTTTATATGGGACACAGATGACCTGTACAAGAGGGAAGGGTTGCATCTGAACTGGAGGACAACCACTATCCTGGGTGGGAGATTTCCTTGTGTCACTTGGAAGGGTTTAAACCAAAGATACTAGAGGACCTCATCTAATATCTTTGGTTTAAATTAAAATGACTAAGTGTGTTTAAAAACAGAAAAGGGACAAGAGCAGAAAAGGATGAGATTTTTTTGGCAAATAAGGTAGACAAATAAAATAAGTTAGAATAGATAGGATAACAAGGTGTAAGTCAAAGAGACGGTGGTCTAAAATGCATTAATTTAAACGCAAGAGGCTTAAGAGGTGGACAAGTTCAGGGTGTGGATTGGGATACAAGAGCCATAACAGAAACATGGCTGAGAGAATAGTAGGGGTGGCAGCTCAGTGTGTCAGGGTACAGATGCTGCAGACATGCTGGAGGTACGGGAGAGGGGAGGGGTTGCCCTTTTTACCAAGTTAGATCATTGCTTCCCGAGAATATTCTTTGGTTAATTGTTCAGTGAGGCTATATGGTGGAATTGGAAAGAGGACAGGTTTGATCCCTTGGATGGGACTGTATTGCAAACAAATTGCCCCACCTCCATTAGGCAGCAAGAATTAGAGGTGAAGTGCAGGGAGCTGTAAGAACAATAGGGTAGTATTAGTGGGAGATTTCAACTTCCTTAATATTGACTGGGCCACCCACTGTGCAGAGGGCTGGAATGAGGTAGAATGAAATGTCAGCCAATGTGTTTTGATGCATTTGTTTGCACTTGAGCAGACAGGATGTGTGTACACTTCAGCATTCATTATGCTCCTACCATCATCAGTTGTATCATCAAGGAAGATAAGGAAGCCAGTACTTTCAGCAGCAATACATGCCCATGCCATAACACCCCCAACACCGTGTTTCACAGATGAGGAGCTATGCTTTATATCGTGCGCTGTTCCATCTCTCCTCCATACTTTGCTCTTGCCATCACTCTGATATGTTAATCTTCGTCTCATCTATCCATAACCCTTTTCTAGAACTGTGGTTGCTCTTTTAAGTACTTATTGGCAAACTATAACCTGACCATCCTATTATTGCGGCTAACCAGTGGTTTGCATCTTGCAAACCACTGGTTAGCCTCTGTATTTCTGTTCATGAAGTCTTCTGCGGACAAATCCACACCTGACTCCTGAAGAGTGTTTCTGATCTGTCGGACAGGTGTTTGGGTTTTTTTCTTTATTATAGAGAGAATTCTTCTGTCATCAGCTGTGGAGGTCTTCCTTGATCTGCCAGTCCCTTTACGATTAGTAAGCTCACCAGTGCTCTCTTTCTTCTTAAAGGTGTTCCAAACAATTGATTTTGGTAAGCCTAAGGTTTGGCTGATGTCTCAAACAGTTTTCTTCTTGTTTCTCAGTCTCATAATGATTTATTTGAATTTCATTGGCACAACTTTGGTCCTCATGTTGATAAACAGCAATAAAAGTTTCCAAAGGTGATGGAAAGACTAGATGCTTCTTCTTCTTTTGTGTGGCGTGCACAACCTAAAGTTGTTGGACAACTTGTTCTATTTGATTTTCCGTTTGTGCACGTCGAGTTGATTGCATTAGTCGAAACAGGGCGGACCACGTGAAGGTTGCAATCTTCCACCCCAGACTAGATGCTGAGAGTTCTCTTATACCTGCATTAAGGCCACACACTGATCTCTCCACTGCCATCGAGTAGAAGGTACAGGTTTCTCCTTCTTCGTCTTCCTTTTCCTCCAGTTTATGATTGAACAACTGCCATCCAAGGCCAGTGCATTTTAATTTAATTGAAAAGAACTGACCAACCAGTGGCTTCTAATTTGACAATTAATTTCAAAAATTGAAAAGGTTGATGTGAAACATTAGAAAAACAATGATAATCAGAGTGGTAACTGAAATGTGCAGTGCAATTTGTGATTGAAAGGTAAAATAAACCATTGAATTCTTGTAAGATGCCCAACTTTCTTAATAGCTCCCTATTCTGAATGGAGAATGCATCTCTTAAAAAAAGTTAGGTAAGAAGCCAATTTTCTATTTTTCTTGTCTACGTCAGACTCTTCAAAAAACCTGCTTAATAGGTTTCAAAGCCCACTCGTGATAAAAAAGATGCTGCATTTTTAAATAGTCTGTGAAACATTGGAGAAATGACAGCACACAAGGATTGATGGAGTAGCGTTATACATTCCTTTGAGTTGTTGTTCAGCTGAATCACACTCTTGTGCTGTCCTACATCTTCTGAACAGGCCCGAATTGACAGAGGAATTTTAGGATCAACAATGCAAAAACAAAAGTCTAATTTATTTAGAATTGTTGTATATTCTCTTAGGAAATATAATATAATTGGATGCACAGATCTGCAATATCACGATGTAAGTTTTGCCCCAAAGTTTAGCTTTTCAGCAGAAAAGTAATTAGCTTGTGGCAACAACAGTTTAGAGACGGAGCAAGTAGTCTTATCTCCCTTGTCTCAAAGTACATTGAGTAAAGAGGCTCTGGAAAACTGGGCCATAACATTTTAATGTTTGTGGGGGGCTGAGATGCCTTGTTGTTTTCTGGTATAATAAAGCCACCTTCAATTTTAATTATACTATAATAAGTAAATTGGCTTCACTTCTCCCAACCTCTCCTGTCAGCCACCATGGGGAGCATACACACCGCAGATTGCTGTAGTTCCTATTTTGGTTATGAATAACAGCTTGGAAATCCAAGTTATTATTGCCTTCATATATGAATTAGTTAAAATTGGTTGGATAGTTCCTGCAAATGAAGAAAATGAAAGTTGAACAATTAGATGGTCTTTTTTTTAAATTGCAGGTGACGCAGATGAAGGAAAAAGACAACCGTATCAAACTGATGAATGAAGTTCTAAATGGAATAAAAGTTATTAAGCTATATGCCTGGGAGCTGGCATTTAAGGAAAAGGTGCTGGACATTAGAGAGAATGAGCTCAAAGTGCTCAAAAGGGCTGCCTATCTTGCAGCTGTGTCTACATTCACTTGGGTCTGTGCACCATTTCTGGTGAGTAAAGTACAATTTGTGGATTGTGCAAATTTTAACTTTTTAAAAAAAAAAGTCAGGGATTTTTTTTTCTTACTATTGTTAGACTGATCTCAAACTGTTGAGGTTCAATTACTGACTGCAATGTAAATGGAAAAAAAAACGACCTAGAAATGTATTTATTTCTGGGTAAAAAAATCTACAAATTAACAAAAGTGTATAAACTCGATAAATAAAATTGGATGTATTCTTTCTTTGGATTTTTATGTAAATGGAGCTTTTAATCAACGTATTTCTACCACCTTTATACCACCCTTCAGCTCCTCCCTCGGCCCTGAGGTTCGGTTTTCACAACCTCACCTGACCTCCCTCTTTCCAATGCAGAATGGACAGATCTCACCAGCTGCCTTACCCCCACACCTCGTGACCTCCGTGCCCATCATGACTTTCGCCTCGGTCTCGGGCCCATTTTCTCTGGTAAGGAATTCTCACCTTCCAGTGACGACCCCTTTTCCCATATCCACCATTCCACTTTATTCCCCCGCTCCTCACAATCGGTCTAAAGAAGAGTCCTGTCACAAAATGTCGCCTATCCATGTTCTCCAGAGATGCTGCCTGACCCGCTGAGTTACTCAGCTCTGCCATTATTTCTGTTTAAAAGTTGGATGGCATTAAGAATTGAATCCTTGGATGTCTATAATATAACATGGTTCTCAGCATCATGTAGTCATTTAAATTTATTCATCGTCTGATCCAATCACATAGAATCAAACATTGACGAGCATGTATATGGAATGCCACTAATCTGGAGCTTTATTTGAGCTAGCATGCTTTGGTTGGTAGCACACTAGCTTCTGAACTTGAAGGAACAACTGGGCTTATTTACCACAGGAGAAATTGGAACACAAACATTTAGGTTGCTCCAGTGTGGGCTTGTATAGGAATGCACGTATTTTGGTGAAATATTTAACTAGATCTCAAATGAAATGTAAAAGGTTCTTAACACTATTTAATCTAGAGATTGGCTAGAATGTCCTTGCCGATTACATTTTTGATTGCACATGAAACAAATTAATCTGGTTATTGTGACATTGCTATTTTTTCGGAACTAGCTGTTCATGACATCCTGAACCCATGACACAGTGTATTTCCTACACTCTGCTATGGGTCTTGTGTTTAAACCCAAATCATTGCCATAAAATACACCATGAAACGCATGGATATTCAAACTCTGAAATATAAACTTATGGGCCTGTCCCACTTAGGTGACTTTTTAGGCGACTGTGCGGCGGAACATGATAGTAACCCAAGGTCACGACGAACCATCAGCTCTAGAGGGCGGCATCTAGGTGGGGGAGACGCGAGTCACGGGGTTGTTATCTGAGTTATGATTTAAGGCCGGGCAACACCCGTGTCAGTTTAGGAGTAGGGAGCTGTATGTAGAAGATTAAACACGTCTAGAGCACACAACCAGTGTCCGACTAGTTTTTGGCTGGACTCCTGCCAGTCCCCGCCACATTGGTGACCCCAGACGCCCAGGAGTGTAATCCTGGAAGGGAAATTTTAAAAGAAAAATGCAATCTGCCACTGCCGCCTACAAGGCCGACGAGGCCAAAGTCAACACGGTCTCCCTGAAGCTGCCAACATTTTGGACCTCGCAGCCGAGGATTTGGTTCCGACAGGCCGAATCCCAATTTCACATCCGCGGCGTTACAGCTGACGAGACTCGCTATCACTATGTGGTAAGCGCCCTTGACCAGCAGACGGCCGGTCGGGTCATTCCTTACCTGGATAGCCTGCCAGTCGTGGGAAAATACACAGGACTTCTCAGCCCATCTGGCTGGGGCTAGGTTCTTCTCTAAGATCGACCTAGTCCGGGAATACCACCAGATCCCCGTGCAACTGGAGGATGTCCCCAAGACGGCAATTATCACACCGTTCGGGTTGTTCGAGTTCGTGCGGATGCCCGTCGGCCTCAAGAATGCCGCGCAGGCTTTTCAGCGCCTGATGGACACCGTGATGCGCGAGCTCGACTTCCTGTTCGTCTACTTGGACGACATCCTCGTGGCAAGTCACTCGTGAGATGAATACTGCGCCCACCTGCGCCTACTCTTCCAGCGCCTCAGTGACCATGGCCTTGTAATTAACCCTAAGTGCCAATTCGGCCTTTGGGCCATCAACTTCCTGGGGCATCATGTGACACGGCACGGAGCAGTGCCTCTCTGGACAGAGTTGAGGTAATCCGCCAGTTCCCGCGGCCTGCTACGACACGTGGCCTCCGGGAGTTCGTAGGGATGGTCACATTTTACCACCGGGTCGTTCCTGCGGCTGCCGAACTTTTGCGGACACTTTTTCAGTTACTGACGGGCAAGCAGTGGCAGATACAGTGGAACGCTGTCGCCATGGCAGCCTTTGAAGGGACGAAGGAGGCCTTGATCGGGTGACTATGCTCGTGCATCTGTCGGCCGACACCCCCACAGCCCTTACCGTGGATGCCTCGGACTTCGGTCGGCGGTGTTTTGGAACAGTCCGTTAACGGCCGTTGGCGACCTCTCGCCTTCTTTATCCGGCACCTGATTGTTGCGGTGCAGCGCTACAACGCTTTCGACTGGGAGTTACTCGCCTTACACCTCGCAGTGCGGCACTTCCGTTACTTCCTCGAGGGCCGTTCCTTCGTAGCCATCACGGACCACAAGCCCCTCACATTTGCGTTTGCGAAGGTTTCGGATCCTTGGTCCGCCCGTCAGCAGCACCAGCTGGCGGCTGTATACAACAGACGTCCGGCGCATCGCTGGGAAATGCAACCTCGTGGCGGATGTTTTGTCCCGTCCAACAATTGCAGCCGTGCTTAACCCGGCCTCAGGGATAGATTACGCCGACTTGGCGGCGGCCCAGCTGGCGGACGATGAGATGCCGACGTACCGCAACGCGATCTCTGGCTTGGAAGGCAGGTGTGAAACAGTGTCTGTGGCTCGCTTGCAAGCCGGCCCACTTGGACCTGAGCGAGCCTGTCCATGTGGCTCAACCGCCCCGTCGCGGGCGTCCGCCGTCCCGGAATTCCGAAGATTCTCCCTAACCGAGCAAGCCACTAGGGCGCGGGATTGTATCTACGTGTTCGGGCCGCCTCGTGCGACGTCCTGTGCAGTTTGGTGCCTCTGGTTCTGGGGGGGGGGGGGGGGGTCATGTGGCGGCACCTGATAGCAACCCAAGGACACGGCGAGCCATCGGGTCTAGAGGGCGCCGTTTAGGTGGGGGAGGCGCGAGTCACGGGGTTGTTATCTGAGATGTGATTTAAGGCCGGGCAACGCCCATGTCAGCTGAGGAGTAGGGAGCTGTATGTAGAAGATTAAACACGTCTGAAGATTAAACACGTACACAACCTGTGTACAACTAGTTTTTGGCTGGACTCCTGCCAGTCCCCGCCATGTTGTCGCCACTTGGTCGCCACATGTTCGCAGGTGGTTGCCGGGGAGTCGCCTTCATGGTTGTGAGGAGTTCCTGCATTCTGGGAACTAGTCGCGGCCTCATTATGGTCGCTGTGAATTTTTCAACATGTTGAAAAATTAGCGGCGACTAGCATGAAGCCGCCATGGAGAGTAGCAAGAATTCTCGTGCCGTAGGTGGGTCGCAAGGAGCTCCTAGTGAGTTGCCAGGAGGTCGAAAGTTCTCTTAGATTATTGTAGGTTGTAGCCAATGCTGACCGGTGAATTTCATTTGCTCATTGTGGAAAAAAACATAAGCAGTAGTTTTCAGAACCAAGGATAACCGACCAGTAATGTTAAATGTCCTCCGAACTTCACAGCTGTGTATCTCTGGCTTATTAAAAGTTGTCTGGCTTCTTAAAAGTTGACTCCACTCCTTCTCACTCTTCCCCCCCCCCCCCCCCCCCCCCCCCCCCCCTCTTTTAAAGGACTACGGTACACTGTGCTAGCCGTCTTAATTACAGCGCCAACTTTCCTGTTCATCGCGGTGTGTGTCTGTATCACCTTGCCTTTGCACCGTGTGAATTTCAGACAGCGCTCTCCCCGCTTCCCCTGGCCCCCGCCTTTGCGATGTGTTTGCAACAGTTGCTGGCAGTCGCCTGAAAAATCGCCTAAGTGCGACAGGCCCATTAAAATGTTGGAGGCACTTAACTGATCAGGCAGGATATTTAGTACATCTTTCATGTGAATAATTCTTTATTAGACCTGGCACTAACCCCTGCCGATGCCTTCTGCCTACAGTTGTTCAGTTGCTAAAACTCCACTTGAATGTTACTTTTTATTGTCTGCTATTGAGTTAATTTTGAATCCAGCCTTCCCCTGTTTGGGTTCCTTCAGCCTTGCTTTGCTGATCTGTGGAACTTCATAAAATGATGCATTAAAATCTACGTACATTATATCAAATGCACTCCCCCCGGCGCCCTTCTGTGTTGCCTCCAAGAAATTCAATCACTGGTCATACACTGCCACCAAATGTGTACTGGGCTTAAATGGTAGACTCTGTATCTGCTGGGTAGGCTTTTCTTACCTTCCCCCACATTTTTGAGGAGCGTAGGAAAAACCTGTTGAAGGGAGGAAAAGCCTATTTGGCAGACACATAGTCTACCATTAAAGTTGCTTCTGGAATAAATGCTATCGGAATAATAACTCCTTACAACAGCCTTCATGTAATCATGAATTAAATAATTAGACAAATGCTACTGCATCTCACTGAAGCCTAAATATGAATAACTTACAAATGCCTTTTCCCACTTACCCACGTACTTAAACCGTGCAATGGTCTTATTGGATATATCAATATCAACAAAGTAACTAACGTGCTAATGAGATTAACTATACATAAATAATAATACTAATAAACTTTATTACGGACTCAAGGTCCAGACAAGGGGCAACATTACATTAAAAAAAGCATTGCATATTAAATATCATAAAGTACATATAAAATCTTAGTATATCACATAAAAGCATCATAAATTATATATTTTTAAAAACACAATACATAAGTTAAAAATCCAGGTTAAAAGAATGATCAATGTCCTACAACGAGACAACGATACCAGTGTCTCCACAGCTGGGATTCGTAGCGTGTAGTGCTAACCCTTATGTTTGACAAGGCCTCAATAATTACATTTTTAGAGTCATTTATCCTGCAAATGAATTTATACATGTGATTTCTTAGGATAGCTTCAAAAGTACTGACTCCTGCAGCCACAAACATATTACTGGCACTAAACCATCTAGGTTGCCTTAGCAGTGTTCTCATGGCATCGTTATATGCCACGTTTAGTCTCTGCAAACTTGTCTTTCCATTGTTCGACCACAGATGCGCAGTGTAGAGTGGTGTGCAGTATGCTCTAAATAGCGACATCTTCACCACATCTGCACACGCACCAAATTTACGCAAGAGAATATTCGCCTGTACATACAGCATGCGTCGTTGCCTATAAATATCCTCATCATCTGTCATTTGTTCTGTAATAATATGCCCTAGCTATCTTACCTTATTACAGACACTAAGATTATTGTCAGACAATTTAAAATCAGGAAATTTTAGACATTTATCCTCTTTGGTTCTACAGATCATAACAGCACTCTTACTAACATTATATTTAATGTCATGTTCCACACCATACACAGAACATATAGTAAGGAGCTGCTGGAGACCAGCGCTAGATGGACTAAAGACCACAAGATCATCTGCATACATAATATGGTTCACTAAAATATTATCAATCATGCACCCAGTGTCACAGGCTTTCAATTATTTAGACAGATCATCAATATATAGATTAAAAAGGACTGGGGACAAAATTCCCCCTTGTCTAACACCATTGCTAACCCCAAATGGGGCTGAGACCCTATTGCCCCATTTTATTTGCGTAGTCTGGTGGGCATACCAGTAGGCCAGAATTCTAACAATGTATTCATGTACCCCTCTTTGACTCATTTTACCAAACAGCTTTCTGTGATTAAAACGGTCAAAGGCTTCGGAAGCATCAATAAAGCACATAAGGATTGAAGAGTTTTTGCTTCTATATTTGTTTACAATCTCCTTTAGGGCATATATGCATAAGTCAGTGCCATGTTTAGCTTTAAAGCCAAACTGGTTATCTGTGGAGTTAACAAACCCATTTATTCTATCCAGCAGAACTCTTCCTAAAACGTTTGACAATATGCTGGCTAAAGCTATAGGCCTGTAATTATTTAGGCTGCCTACTTTACCAGCTTTGTCCTTAATGCCTGGCACTAACAGGACAGACAACATTTAGTCTGGTAACAAGCCATGAATCATAAAGCCAATAAAACAAATAGCAAGGAGAGGAGCTATCCTCATACTCGCATACTTAAGATGTTCAGCAGAAATGTGATCCAAGCCACTTGCTTTGTTGTTGAACAGCTTGTTCATGGCATGATACACCTCATGTGACATAATCGCCATCGAGTCATTACTCTCAATAGTGTCCACCCTATACAAGTCACCTTGGACACAGTTGAATAAAGTACTATAATTTTGTCGCCATAACTCCGCGATATTAGCTGTGCTGGAGATTCCATCTACAGTGCATGGTAGAGATATTTTGCAACTGTTAAGAGCTCTCACTTCCTTCCAAAAATCTGTAGCATTGTTACTTAGCAGCTTCTTAGCCATGGAATCAGCCGTCATAGCTTGCTCATTTTCACAGATGAAGCGAACAGCATACTTATACCTTGCATTAGTGAGCTTCTTGTGCTCAAACACAGGCCCCTGTCTGGGTCTACCTGCCATAGCCCATAATTTTGTGGCTTCACGGGCTTCAGTATGATACTCGGCTACATACTTATTCCAGCCAGGCCTGATGTTGCGTGTCTTATTTTTATGCTTGCAGTAGGGCTTCCTGCCTACATATAAAGCGCTTACTATATCATTATACCTGGAGCAGATATTTCTCCTATGCTTCATATCTTTACAATTAACATTACTACATATTATTGTATCTTTAGGTAGATGAATATTGCTTAAGGATTTATCTGTATGGGCATAATAGGCTAGGATGTCTTCCTTTGTAAACGTTGACCAGTCCAGTTTTTCTGTATTAAAGCTATTTCTATCTCTGGATACCACAGGTATGTGTTCAACATTTATTGTCATAGCAACAGGTATATGATCAGTCATTGCTGCCCTGTACAGAATGCTCATACACCCAATGAGGCATGTGCATCAGCTGTACTAATACAGTGGTCCAGCCATGATGTGGTGTGCCAAGCCTCACTAATATAAGTATATCTGTAGGTAAAAACACTTTGCTTGACAATATTAAATTATTATCTTGACAGAACTGAGCCATATGATTGGCAAATAATAAGTTCCTATCTGAGATATCTGCATTCATATCCCCAATGACATATACACTACAATAATTATTGCTTTAAATGAAAGAATAGATGAAAGCAAGTCTATTTAAATAGTCATCCTCATTCTGATGGCATTCATAGGGTGTATATACATTCAGGATAACAAATTCCTTGTTGTTGTGAGCAAAGTGTATGGCAATGCACCAGTCAACATCAAGCCAAATCACATTTACTGATGAGTCAAGCTTCTTGTTCCATAGAATAGCCACACCACCTGGTATCCTACCTCTGACTATTCCCATGCCAAGATCAGTTGTAGACTCCCCAGCCCCATGAAAGTTGTCATTGAGAGAATTGAGTTTGTCCAAGTCTTGCTTCGCTAAGAATGTCTCTTGCATACATAGTATGTCACAGTTCTCCAGGAGGTTGTCAACAACTGAGCGGCGAGCTTTATCCCCTGCGCTCTGGCCCAAATGCAGGCCACGACAGTTGTACGATAGTACCCGAATGTTCATTTAGCGAGACATAAAGTTCCTGTACAATGCAATATCAAGAAATGGACAGCAGTCCTATTTGATTCAGCGATTGCTGACCATTTTCCATGTTGTGGATTACAGGGAAGGCTTTCACTCCCAAAATCCATTGATCCCTGGTGATTATTGGCATCAAAGATTGTATGATTTTACTAACCATCTAATAATATAATGCAGCTGAGTATTGAAACAATGCTGCTTTTACATACTGTGTTATAAATAGTATGAAACAATATTAGCAGCAATTTGAGCATAAATATAGAATGAGCAAAGTTTTTTCTACTATTGTACGAGTTTATTTGTCTATCATGACCTGTGCACTAAAATGATACTCTAAAAGTTGAATTATCCGATAAAATTTAATGTTTGATAACCACATTTATATTTTGTAGTTTTTCAGAAAAGTATTGGGACAGTATTTATTTAAGTAAGATTTATAACATTATCAAAATCGGCCTATACGTCCATGTAATGGGGAAGTATGTCAAAGACTATCTTGCAGCAAAGTGCATATGATACAATAGAACTTAATTTATCCCAGGAGGGAAATTGATCTGCCAACAGTCATAAACACACAAAATACACAAACATGAAATTAAAGTGACGAGTGGAAAGGATTTGGAATGTGCAAAGATTGGGGGGGGGGGGGGGGGGGGGGGGGGGGGGGGGGTCAGTCTACCATACCTCATAACCGAGGTTGTACAGAAGGATCTCCTGTGGCATTCTGTCCTGCATCTTGGTGGAACCAGTCTGTTGCTGAAGGTACTGCTCAGGTTGACCAGTGTGTCATGGAGGGTTTGAGCTGTATTGTCCAGGATGCTCCGCAGTTTGAGGAGCATCTTCCCCTCCAAGACCACCTCCCATGAATCCAACTCCATCCCCAGTCAGCCTTCCTGATGAGTTTGTTAATCCTAACACAATCCACACAAAAGCGTCAGCTGTAAAAAATAAATGTTTTTTTATTATGAGAACAAGGAGTGGAACAAGATTAGAGAATATTTTCATTCAATGTTTATATTATGTTTTAAAGCTGACAAGGGAAGTACTGTATATGAGCTACAGTAACTTTATGCCTACATTAGGTTAAAGAATGCCCATCAGAGATGCATTGCTGTCTGCAGTATATTATGGGTACAGTGTAGTCTTGAGGAAATAATTTATGACTGGAAATAATTCTAGATCTATTTTAAGAATATATTTATGATAGAGAGTAGATGGCAGAATAAAAATGAAAATTGAAGAGTTCCACAAAAGTATGCACTTGTAGGTTGGCTTTCAGCTAAAAAAAAAACTGATGCAGTCCAGACTGAGTAATCACTGTCCAATGCAATTTACTCAAATGAGTTATTTTAATTATTTGGAGTGGACTATCCATGAATAAAAAACATTTCACTGACTGAAATATAAACCTGGGATTTCACAATAATTTTCCTGTGTCAGTGCATTGTTTAGTATTTACTTGCACTACGTATTTTGCCCAAAAATTGCCAGCGTACTTGTATATTCAAGTTAACGATGAGAGAGGAAGAAAATTATTTGTTAATGGAACTAGGGGTTTTATATGTGCTGTTACAAAATATTCTTGAACATGAACTTGTCCTTGCTCAGCATCTGCATTGTGTGCTTTCTCGCACTGGACGAGCTGCCATGTTTATAGAATAATTAGTTGTTGGTAGTTGATAGACCCGTCCCACAGGTCAATTATTTTTTCTGCACTGTTCCGGTTCTGTCATGGCTATTGTTTTTGAAACTGATATTCAAATCAAAGTGGATTCCAGAAATCCAACCAAAATTGTTCAATACTACAATGCTACACTTGTTTTGCTTTCTTAGTGAGTGTAATGTATTTCCCCAGCTCATTAAAAGTAATAACAATTCTTGCATAATAATAAAGGGCACAAAATGTCCTCTTTCATTTGCTCTCTTTAGGAATCCCATGTTTTTTTTATATAAAGGTATTACTCATTGGATGTCGATTATATTTTGCAGCAGACTGTCAATGCTAATCTTCAAATGGAATGTTCTTAGAGCTCTGTTTTTTGTCTCAGCATCTTTGAAAAATGAATAGGGTTGAGGTGTAAAATCATTTTTGGCAACACTTTAACTCCATGAGAGAGAGAAGTGTTCGACATTTGTTTTTAAGGTTTTAAATAAGAACTCTGCATTAAATAGCCACACACACATATGGTTAAAACAAAGAGGTAGTGAAATGTATGGTAATACTAATTTCCTTAGTTAATTCTGTGGAATGGGTTCATTGTGCAAAAACACTCAATGCCTGTAACCACAGTTTTTTGCTTGCATTAGTGGGACTACACTGCAGATACAAGACGTGTGGAAGATGTTCTACACTGCAGTTATGAAATATTTACCCTTCCAATACCATGCCATTGTGGCTAAACTCCTCTATAGGTGTCCTTGAGACTCGTGAAAGGCGCCCATAAATAAAATTTATTATTATTATTATTATCATACCAGGAGAGTGGAGGGACTAAACATAAATCAGTGTTTATTACAATATAGTGTAATTGTATAGTTGCTTAAGTCAAATAGCTTGAAATATTCTAATGTTTGATATTATTGTGACAATATTAGATTGTCATTATATTAAATTCATGTCCATGGATCCTGTATTTAATTTTTTCCACAGTTGGATTCTTTACTTCTGTGTGTTATAAGTTTACAAAATGATTACAACGTGTTTCCTCTTCATTTTGAACAGGTTGCTTTATGTACATTTGGAGTATATGTGCTTGTCGATGAGAAGAATGTGTTGGATGCTCAGAAAGCATTTGTTTCTCTGGCACTTTTTAACATTCTCAGATTTCCACTCAACATGCTACCCATGGTCATTAGTAGTTTGGTACAGGTAGATTGAAACTCTTCTAATATAAATATATTTTAATATGAATAATTTCATAATTATAAACCTATTAAATATATAATAAATATATTTTGTGTTGATAACTTTGCAAATAGGGCATCATTTTTTAGAGGATATTTGTGAATGTATCTCCTGGTCCAGCATAGATCTTTTAAGAACGTCATCCTGCTCGTCTGACTTTAGGAATTTTGCCATGGTTGGCAAATTTTATCTGGGGCAAGAATGGATAGGTTGGGATTATGTGCACTGGGAAAATATATTTTTCCCCAGGTACTGATGGAAGTCTGGATTTCATTGCATAATTATAGACATAGACTTTCTATTTAAAATGTACTTTGATGTGATTGAATAATATACTTGAAGTACTATACACAAGCCTGTGGACCAATATCTGGAAAGTGTGGTTTTGTTCGAATAGCTTCTCTGAGCTAGATAGATTCATAATCCAAGTGCACACATCTCATTTCCACCCATTTTGCAAATAAATTACATTCTAAATCCCATAAATGCTTTGAGACCTGAATTGAATAGTTAAATTACACTATCCAGGCCAATGTGTGTCTAAGTTGCCCATGACTTTCCACTTGTGCGTTTTTCAAGCATAAAGTTCTTAAATATTCTTGAGTGAAAAATGCAACACCAGACTTTCTATGAATCCTATTAATTTGTGCTAAAATGTGGTTGAGTTATACTAAAGCTTTCTTCATCTTGGAAAGCTATCTTTCACAGTTTCAAATTGGTACTTGCAAAATCTATTTAATTATTTTGTTTTCAGGCAAGCGTTTCCTTGGACCGTCTGGAGACATTTCTCTCTCATGACCAACTGGACCTAGATGCTGTGGACAGACAATTCAATCCAGGCTGTAAGTAGGAAGGGACTTTCCTATATGAACAATGAAGTAAGGCTCTGTGCTTGGCGTCTTGCATATTTTATTACAACATTCCAGTATTAACGTGTTGTACAAAATGCTGGCTCAAAATGGTAATTCCCTTGTTTGAACATGCAAGGAACATGAATATTTATTTGTTCTGTCAATTCAAGATTAGTTTTGCAATTTTAACTGCTAAATGGTCCAATTGCATGGACTTACAATTGGATATCATAGTACAGAAAAAAATGGTGATTAAAAAATATATATC
Source organism: Leucoraja erinaceus (assembly GCF_028641065.1). NCBI lineage: Eukaryota > Metazoa > Chordata > Chondrichthyes > Rajiformes > Rajidae > Leucoraja > Leucoraja erinaceus. The sequence goes on from NC_073396.1 coordinate 36,489,135, forward strand.
CCTGCGCATGCTTTTTAATCTTGTATTTGTGATTTAGAAGCAAGTTCAGCAAATTGTTTTATTATTGGCACTCTCCCCAAAACAAATAGGGAAAAAATGGCTTATTGATGATTTCAAGTTTTTTTTTGAATAAATGAGTCGTGTCTTTTAGCAAAGGTTCAAAATCAAATGGAAAAATCTTCTTTGACGAGAAATTGTGTGCAAACCCTTTTGTTAAAAGTCTTATTCCCGAAGTTGATCTTTTCTTTATAAAAAGTTTAATCTAAAGAGAGAGAACTTGCTTTTTACGCAGTACATTTATGTACTCCATGTTCTAAAGAGCTTTAATCAATCAACATCTTTTGAAGTAACTTTGCTTCATTTCACATCACGATTCACGAATGTTTTAGTGTCATTTGCCCTGAAATGGAACAATTAATTTCTTACCTGCAATAGTACAGCAGGTATGTAAAGATAGTACTCTAAACTCCATAATGAACAACCAAAGCTGCTTTCCTAGAAGTCCTTTACCATAATAAGTTTGTGAATCATTTTGATTCTACATTTGTCATATTTTATTTTCTTTATCTAGTTTGCCAACAGTGGTTTAGTGTTTGGATTGTCATTAATGTCCTGGCTAAAATAAGCCAATATATAAATTAACAAGATCCAAAATGAGACTATAATGAAAGGCTTAAAGAATACCATATGATTTGCATGAAAGATTATTTGTATTTTATTCTAAATAGCATTGAACAGTATCATTGTGAACAATGGAACTTTCAGTTGGTCAAGAGAAGATCCTCCATGCCTTAATAAGTAAGAAACAAAAATACTGTTATGTAATGCAATGTTATTATTGTTTTGAGAATGATTTCCAGATATGTGTTTTTGCACTGCTTTTCTTTTCCAAATGAATGTTAAAATATGTGTAAAAGATTTGTGCAAACGATTTTGCCGAAGAGATTAAGTTTTTAGAACGGTTGGTAGTGTGCAAGGAGGATTGAAGATTGTGTTGGGATTAGGTGGTTGACAGAGACATAATGAAGTAAGCCCACTACTGCTTATTGACCTATCCAGGGAATGTGGAAAAATAATGGATTTATTTCTATGCAAGTTGCTGCTGGTTTTTTTTTAAATTTGGCATGGAACCTTAAAATGGAGTACAAGCAAAGGCAAACCTCCTCTCAATATTTCTAATATTTCTCCACCACTCCAGAGATTCACCCAATTCCTTGAGAAGAAATTTCACTATGCAGTGCGTTCAGAAAGTATTCAGACCCCTTCACTTTTTCCACATTTTGTTATGTTACAGCCTTATTCTAAAATGGACTAATTTCATTTTTTTTATCAGCAATCTACACACAATACCCCATAACAAAAAAGCGAAAACAGGTGTTTAGAATTTTTTGCAAAGTAATTAAAAATAAATAACTGAAATATCACATTTACATAAGTATTCAGACCCTTTACTCAGTACTTTGTTGAGGCACCTTTAGCAGAAATTACAGCCTCGTCTTCTTGGGTATGACGCAACAAGCTTGGCACACCTGTATTTCGGTAAATTCTCCCTTTCTTCTCCGCAGATCCTCTCAAGCTGTGTCGGGTTGGATGCGGAGCGTCGATGCACAGCTATTTTCAGGTCCCTCTGCAATTAAGCTCAGTAAAACACTGAGTCAAGCACCAGATCAACTATTCTTTATTATTTCCAACAATAACAAACTCCCTATATAATACCTAACCCCCGCAGGTCCGATCCTTGTCTCTGCTCGTTCAAGCCCTTCAGCCTAGTGCAAGCATACACCTCCAAAAGGTCACGCAGTCCAAAGCGCCCCTCCAGAAGATCAACTTCGATCCTCGTGGGGTTCAAACTCTTATAGGCCATCGGACCCATGGGGCAGAACTATATGGGGGAGGGAGGGGGGCGTGGTGAGGGGGAAGCTCCTACAAGCCAATCATACATATCGATCACGTTATACAGTTATTGACAGTTCCCTAACCCAATCACAAAGTACCCCATTACATTGTTTCTGCAGAAAGTTCTAGCAGGAACTCAGTTAACATAATTTACATATGTATAGAAACATTTTCCCAGGTAATTGTAAACAGTCTGAACAAGGCTTCACAGTTTAACAAATCACAAGATAACAGCAACATAGTAAACAGTATTAGGGCGACAGATAGCACAATGGGCTAAGAGTTCGGCTGGCGACCGGAAGGTAGCCGGTTCAAATCCCGCTTGGAGTGCATACTGTCGTTGTGTCCTTGGGCAAGACACTTCACCCACCTTTGCCTGTGTGTAATGGAATGTAATTACGGCGGCAGGCGCGGGCACACCGCGACGCCCTGTGTCTCCCTTTCAAGGGAGATGCTAAAAATGCATTTGTCCCGCTTGGAGTGCATACTCCCGCTTGGAGTGCATACTGTCGTTGTGTCCTTGGGCAAGACACTTCACCCACCTTTGCCTGTAATGGAATGTAATTACGGCGGCAGGCGCGGGCACACCGCGACGCCCTGTGTCTCCCTTTCAAGGGAGATGCTAAAAATGCATTTCGTTGTCTCTGTACTGTACACTGACAATGACAATAAGTTGAATCATTTCATTTTCATTTCATAACAACTGCCCCTTATTTGACCAATCCTAACCATGAATTTGCAACACCTCTGAGCTCCTCTGCAAAAGTCCTTATACATTTTAACAAAGTAAGGACATCTGGACCTCATCTCATCCTGCATATCCATTGAGAGTCCAAAATGATAAATTTTGCTTCAGAGGCGCATTCTTTTTGTATGTAAAAACCCACTTTAGAACAATGGGCGATTATAACTGGAAACAATGGTCAGTGCTTTCCTGCAGTTCATCGTGTGTACTACAGTTGGCGTAGCGTAGCAACAGTACGGGTCATGGGTCGTGACACGACTGCCGTGCAACCTCCCTATACCCTTCCCTTGATCTGTGTCTCGACACAATCCTGTATCGGAAGTCTACGGACAATTCCTTTGTCTTCATGGCTTGGTTTTTGCTCTGACATACACTGTCAACTGTGGGACCTTATATAGACAGGTGTGTGCCTTTCCAAATCATGTACAATCAATTTAATTTGCCACTTGTGGACTCCAATCAAGTTGTGGAAACATCTTGAGTATAATCAATGCACCGAAGCTCAATTTTGAGTGTCATAGCAAAGGGTCTGAATACTTATGTAAATGTGATATTTCAGTTATTTCTTTTTAATTACTTTGCAAAACTTTCTAAACACCTGTTTTCGCTTTTATATTATGAGGTATTGTGTGTAGATTGATGATAAAAAATGAATTTAATCAATTTTAGAATAAGGCTGTAACGTAACAAAATGTGGAAAAAGTGAAGGGGTCTGAATGCTTTCTGAATGCACGGAACCTTGGTTTTAAACTAACCCCTTATCTTGACGTTATACCCTTGTATGAGTTTCTCCAATCAGTGAAAGCATTTCATATCTACCTGTCATGCCCTCTTAGGATTTATATATTTCCTTTAAGATTGTCCTGTTTTCTTCCAAACTCTAAAGAATACAGGCCCAACCTGTTTAGTCCCTCCTGATGGAACAACCCAAGAATTAGCCTGGTGAATCTCCTTTGGGCTGCCTCCAATGTTATTACAGCTATCCTAGGGAGGCAGACCCGAACTGTGCGAGTACATGCAGCTGTGGCCTCACCATTTTCATTTCACTGCACATCTTGTGACAAATAAACTTGACTTGACTTGACCAAGCTCTGTACATTTGTAACAAACTTCTCTATTTCTAAACTCCAACCTTGGTTTAATTAATTACTCATTTTATTGGAATGAGGTAATTGTGGGCAACACCAGTATACATTACCCATGACGAGCTGTCACCATGAACAAGAAAACATTACATTCCCTCTGTGGAAGTTAATCTGAGTTTCATAATCCATATTAAATTAGATTGTTCAAATGGACACTACTGTATTCATCTTCTTAGAATAATCTGTACTGCTCTATGACCTTGTCGGAGTTGAAACATAAATGATATGCTCTCCTTTCAGATAATAGCTGGGGGTGAAACCTGAGACAATTCTAAGTATTGTGTAAATGAACAGTGCTTGGCAGTCAATATTGTCAATTGCGATCATGCACCTCACTATGTTCCTTCAATCATAAAAATGCTTTTAGCCTTTCATAATAATTGGCACTTAAACAACCACAAACAATGGAGTCTTTGTACGGTAACTTTGACCAGTGTATGGTTGGTGGCGGATGGGTGAGGTTGCAGGGGACCGAACTTCATCTTCAGATGTAGCATTTCAACATGATTTGAAGTTTTACTAGAGATGGCATTCATAAGGTGTATTCATTCAAATTGGTGCTCAGTGAAGATTGAATTGCATTGAATACTGCTATCAATTGTTTTCAAATTATCTGTAATTGTTGGAAATGTTGCCCAACCCAATTAGTTATAAACACTGACCCTGATTCATATTTTAATAAGGAGGTACAAACCATAGACTGCTTTTGGTAACCTATAATGTATTTGTATTCAATGGTGGGAAGTCTGGTCTGTGATGGGCCAGGCTACATCTACAACTCTGCAATTCCTTTGCCTAGGAGTTTGGACATGAGTTTGGATGTGTTGCTGCTCTGCACTGCACTGCACTACCTCCTGGTTGGAAATGGATTGCTCCTGTTTATTTGTGAATTGTAACAAGGAAAATATATTTGTGAATTGTAACAAGGAAAACTAATTGGATAGGTTTGGATAAAATATACTTGACAAGTTTACTGCTTGCTATTATAATCTCTTTTTTGTTATTTAATTCATAGTCTTCTATTTGCATTCTCTTTTCCACAGCATTAGTGTAGAAATCCCCGATGGCACTCTCATAGCTGTTGTTGGACATGTTGGATGTGGGAAATCTTCCCTACTCTCTGCGTTGCTCGGGGAAATGGAGAAAATGGAAGGCTATGTTGCTGTTAAGGTAAAACGTCATTCTATTTTTGTATAGGAGGCTAAAATGAAAATTGAAAAGATAATCTTAACCCGAGGACTGGATATGAGAATGGAGATTGTTATTTGGTTTTGTTGCCTACATGTGTTGGGTTAGGCTACAATTGTTGATTTTACGCTCTTAACTGGTAATTTTGCCATTCAGTGGGTTATGGAGGGTAATCTTGATATCAAAGGTTCAAAGGTTATTTATTGGTCACATACACCATAGGTGTAGTGAAATGCTTATTGCCAATGCAGCACATGAAAAAATGAATACAGACATAACAATAATAAAGAGATTTAAACATAAATCTGAGGAAGGACATTATTGCCATAGAGGGAGTGCAGAGACGGTTCACCAGACTGATTCCTGGGATGTTAGGACTGTCTTATGAAGAAAGACTGGATAGACTTGGTTTATACTCTCTAGAATTTAGGAGATTGAGAGGGGATCTTATAGAAACTTACAAAATTCTTAAGGGGTTGGACAGGCTAGATGCAGGAAGATTGTTCCCGATGTTAGGGAAGTCCAAGACAAGGGGATACAGCTTAAGGATAAGGGGGAAATCCTTTAAAACCGAGATGAGAAGAACTTTTTTCACACATAGAGAGGGGTGAATCTCTGGAACTCTCTGCCACAGAGGGTAGTTGAGGCCAGTTCATTGGCTATATTTAAGAGGGAGTTAGATGTGGCCCTTGTGGCTAAGGGGATCAGGGGGTATGGAGAGAAGGCAGGTACGGGATACTGAGTTGGATGATCAGCCATGATCATATTGAATGGCGGTGCAGGCTCGAAGGGCCGAATGGCCTGCTCCTTCACCTAATTTCTATGTTTCTATGTTTCTATAAAAAAACATCCCCTCACAATGGTTCCCATTAAGAGGGAAGGCACAATGTCCAGTCCCCATCCCATGTCCAGCCATAGTCAGGCCTATTATTGCCTCCGCAGTCGCCTTTACGGAGGCCCGATGTTCCAGGCCCTTCTCGCCGGATGATGGTGCTCCGGCGTCGGGAGAATCCTCACAGCGGCATGGGAAACCTGGAACGGCCTCTTCCTTACCGGAGACCGCGGCTTCCGAAGCCAGCAGGCCACGCTGGATGGAGCTCCACCACTGGCGATCTCTGCGAGAGATCCCAGGCTCCCGATATAAAGTTCAGCGCCGCAGCTGGCCGCTCCACAGTCCCGCAGCTCCGCGATGTTTCATCGGCGGTCTTCAGCTCACCGGAGCTCTACCTTGGCGACCTAGGCAAGGCATCACCCGCTCCGCGATAGCGCTCAAGCTCAAGAGGTTCTGGCCGGTCCCGACCGGAAACGCTGCTCCAGGCCCGCTGGTAGGCCGCGAGGACGGGTCGAAGATGCTGCAAGATGGGCGACCGAGAGGTCACAGCTCTCTCTCTCTCTCCCCCCTCAAGATAGAGGAGCATGAGGTGAGGCGCACTCTGCGGGCCATAAATCCAAGGAAGGCTACTGGTCCTGACGGCGTCTCTGGACGCGTGTTGAAGGACTGCACAGACCAGCTGGCTGGAGTCTTTACAAGGATTTTTAACCAGTCTCTGGCCCAGTCCACTGTCCCACCCTGTCTGAAGTCCTCCACCATAGTCCCCTTGCCCAAAAAAACCAACATCTCCAGCCTCAACGACTACTGGCCAGTCGCACTCACACCAGTGGTGATGAAGTGTTTTGAAAAACTGGTCCGGGGTCATATCACATCACTTCTGCCCCGAAGCTTTGACCCCCACCAGTTTGCGTACAGAGCAAATAGATCTACAGAGGACGCTGTAGCCACAGCTCTCCATGCTGCACTGTCTCACCTGGAGCAGCAGGGGAGCTACGTGCGATGCTCTTTGTGGACTACAGCTCTGCTTTTAATACCATCCTTCCCCACAAACTGGTGGACAAACTGGGGGACTTGGGACTTCCACACTCCACCTGTACGTGGATAAATAGCTTCCTGTCGGGTCGCAGCCAGAGAGTCAGAGTGGGCCATCATACATCCACGGCCCTCAGCCTCAGTACCGGCTCTCCACAGGGCTGCGTACTGAGCCCCCTGCTCTACACCATCTACACACATGACTGCACCCCCGCCCACCACAGCAACACCATTGTAAAATTTGCGGATGACACTACGGTGGTGGGACTCATCTCCGGGGGGGACGAGTACGCCTACCGGGATGAGGTGGAGCAGCTGACAGTGTGGTGTGAAGAAAATAACCTGCTCCTCAACACCTTAAAGACAAAGGAAGTAATAATAGACTTCAGGAAGAACAAAACGGACATGGTACCATTGACTATCAGAGGGGACTGTGTAGAGAGGGTGGCGGATTTCCGCTTCCTGGGAATCCATATTGAGGAGGACCTGACGTGGAGCGTGAACACCACTGCGCTGCTGAAAAAGGTCCAGCAGAGACTGCACTTCCTGAGGGTGCTCAGGAAGAATAACATCACTCAGAGACTGCTGCTGTCCTTTTATCGGTGCTCCATTGAGAGCATACTAACATACTGTGTATGCGTGTGGTACACCAGCTGCACAGCGGCTCAGAGGAAAGCGCTCCAGAGGGCCATTGACAACGCCCAGAGGATTGTCGGCTGCCCTCTCCTTACCTTGGAGGACTTACACAGTTCCCGCTGCACCAAAAAATCCCAGAATATCATAAAGGACATTTCCCACCCCGGACACTCCCTGTTTGAACTGTTGCCGTCAGGCAGACGGTACAGATCTACAAGGACAAGGACAAATAGACTAAAAAACAGTTTTTACCCCACTGCTATAAAAGCACTAAATGTAGCCGCCAAGGAACGCAGGGGCGATACAGACTAAGGGACTGTGGTAACTGTGGAATCGACAGAAGGATGGAGGGTTGGGTGTGTATGCGTGCTTTGTCCGTGATATTTATTTAGTTGTTTATCTTTAATATTTTACCTTGTATGTATCGTTAGCTTTTAGAAATGTTTGAATGCTGCACTGACTGGCTGACATTTTAAATTTCGTTGTACATGGTTCATGTTACAATGACAATAAAGAAACTATTCTATTCTATTCTATTCTATTCTGAGCTGTGAATCAACTGAACACAAGTTTACTAAACTGTTGAGTGTAATTTTACTGACCCATGAGTGCCCTTAATGTGCTTTAAAAATGAAAATGTGGTTGGTTTGAAAATGTGGTTGGTTTGAAAAGGCAAATGTGGTTGGTTTGAAAAGGCAAATGTGGTTGGTTTGAAAAGGCAAATGTGGTTGGTTTGAGAAGGCAAATGTGGATGGTTTGAAAAGGCAAATGTAGCTGGTTTGAAAAGGCAAATGTGGCTGGTTCTGGCCGGTCCCGACCGGATACACTGCTCCAGGCCCGCTGGTAGGACGGAGGACGGGTCGAAGATGCTGCCAGGAGAAAAGCCGCCTCTCCCGACCAGGTAGGGACCCTGAAAAGCAGTTTCCCCCTTTCCCCCCAGACATAAAAAAGACTATAACTACAAAAACAAAACACTAAAACTCACTAAAAATAAAAAAGAGGTGAAGAAAACAGACAGCTGCAGACTGGGCAGCCATACCATACAGGAGGGCCCCCGGTTGGGTAGTTGCAAGAAAAGCAAAAGGTTCCCACCATTGATGACCTAGTTGCAGGCCATGGTGTTTACATATCTAGTGCCAAACTCTACTGTTTGAGCGTATTTATCAACAGCCAAAAAATAACTTTGAGGGATGTGCTCAACGTTTCATTGAAAAAGTGCACTGACAGCTCGAAGTGGGGAAGGAACAGTCAAGATGTTGAGATCCATGAAACCATGAACCTGGAGCACATCCGATACCTTCATCATTGGTAGAATGAGCACATCATCTCACAAACAACCAACTTGTCTGTCCCATCAACTGCCTCCTGCCCCATTTGTGGAAAAGTCTGCAGTTTCCACATTGGCCTCACTGTATACCTCAGAACCCCAAAAAACAAGGGGATACAAGCCATCCTCAATCCCAAGGAGCTGGTCAAGAAGAAAATGATTAGCTCTTCATGTAATCTATATAATTAAAAATCTAAACTTGACCACTTCCTGTTTGGACTGTATATCAATTTTAGAAAAAAAAACGCTATCAATTATGGCTGTGATTTTTGGCCATCTTACTCAGAGTCCCCTCCAGCTGTCAGGCCAAGAGGATTTTTCCCATCGATGAAAAATAAAAGACTTATTAATGTTTAAAAAATGTTGAGATCCTCTCTCCTGTCAATCACACCATGAAGGCCACGCCTATTCCGGTGGGAGGTGGGAGGGACTATAAACCCGGATGTGTGGACGTGCCTCAGTTGCTGCAAGATGGGGGACCGAGAGGTCACAGCTCTCTGTCTGAGCTGTGAATCAACTGAACACAAGTCTACTAAACTGTGAGTGTAGTTTTACCTTAATGTGGTTTGAAAATGAAGTTTCAAAATGGAAATGTGGTTGGTTGGTTTGAAAAGGCAAATGTGGTTGGTTTGAAAAGGTGGTTGGTTTGAAAAGGCAAATGTGGTTGGTTTGAAAAGGCAAATGTGGTTGGTTTGAAAAGGCAAATGTGGTTGGTTTGAAAAGGCAAATGTGGTTGGTTTGAAAAGGCAAATGTGGTTGGTTTGAAAAGGCACATGTGGTTGGTTTGAAAAGGCAAATGTGGTTGGTTTGATTTGAAAATTTATATAATTAAAACTATAATCTTGGCCACTTCCTGTTTGCGCTCTATATTGATTTCAGAGAAAACCGCAACCACTTACGCTGTGATTTTTGGCCACCTTACTCAGAGTCCCCCTCCAGCTGTCAGGGCCAGAGGATTTTTCCCATCGATGAAAAATAAAAGACATTAAAGTTGAAAAAATGTTGAGATTCTCCCTCCTGTCAATCACGCCATGAAGGCTACGCCCCTTCTGGTGGGAGGGGGAGGAGGTATAAAACCCGGAAGAGTGGGCGTGGCTCGGTCTCTGCAAGATGTGGGAGGGAGAGGGTAACGAAGCTCGGTCTGAGCTGGAAATCTACAGAGCACTGAGAAAACACGAGAGAGAGAGAGAGAGAGAGACAGCTTCAAATGATATGAAACCACTTGAATTTGGCCGCCTTGCACCCTGCTTGAAGTGGTACGAAACGGCACCTGAATTTGGCTGCCTTGCACCCTGCTTGAAGTGGTAGGAAACGGCACTTGAATTTGGTGGCCTTGCACCCTGCTTGAAGTGGTATTTCAAGGAATAGCCGTGACTCAACTGCCGGCCCACCAGCGTGTGAGTGAGTTCCCAGCACACCAGGCTTGAGTGACTGAGCTGCCAGCCCAAGAATCCATTCGGCCCACAATGTCCATACTAGCCCTCTGGAAACCAGTCCCTGCAGCCCACAACACCCATACTTGCGCTCCGGAAAGTCCCTCCCCATTCCACTGGCTGCCAATATTTGAATTGGTGGAGAGGTGGAATATTGCGTTAGGGAGCCTGCCCTCCCGTGTGAACATGGGACCCAACCTAGTCTAGTATTCCTTTAAAAATAATTCATAACAACTCTTGGATGTTCAAACCTTCTGCAATCATTTGCCCAAGACTTGAGTGAATATTTTCATGGGAGTTGATTTAGGAAGATAAACATGCACATTTTCTTTGAATCTGAAGTAACTGCAAGGTAAGGGGCGGTAGAGTTGCTGCCTTACAGCGCCGGAGACCTGAGTTCAATCCTGACTACGGGTGCTGTCTGTTTGGAGTTTGTACGTTCTCCCTCTGACCTGTGTGGGTTTCTCTGGATGCTCCAGTTTCCTTTCAAACGGCAAAAGCATACAGGTTTATAGGTTAATTGTTTTTTGTAAATTGTCCTTAATGTGTAGGATAGTGCTAGTGTACAGGGTGATCACTGGTCAGCGTGGAATCCGTGGGCCGAAGCGCCTGTTTCCGCCCTGTATCTCAAAACTAAACTAAATAATATGTTAATTATAAAGTCGGGTAAAGTCATGGCTGATTCTGAAAAATGTATACATGTACCCGTCCAGGTACATACCACCAGGTTCCTAATTGGTTCATTAGTGGATACCCGCCATTGGACTTGGCATCCGCCCTGGTTACCGACAAGACTGGACAAGCAAAAAGCTGTTTACCAGCACACTGTTCTAGCAGTAGTAAAACTTCAGCAGAAATCCTAACATACTTGGGATCCTGTTTTTGCTTCCAAGTTCTTTGATGGCTAAGTGGGACATTTTCTTTTTTGGTGGACACTTGCGGACGTTTTGGGGGCAGCGTGGGACAAGTTGTAGGTGGCTGGTTAATGTTTTCATTAGCAGGAGATGGAGCTTATTCATGAATTGTGGAAAGATGTGTTTTGACCTCATTAATTTCTCACTTGAAGGATAATAATAACATAGAAAACTGATTCATAGCATGTAGCTGTGAGTGCAGTTTGAATGTTATAATATTAATTCTCATCCCCTGCCATTAAAATGGCTGAATTAACTGCATTTCATTAGTGTATACATTTTATTTTTGACATGAATTTTCAAGCATTTATTGCAATTGGAAATTTGATTTTTGGCTTGGGAAAATTTCAAATAGATTTATATCGAATGTGAAACATAGACACATTAGGCAACTAAACTCCGCTGTGCTGTATCATATAAATCATAATCTCTCATTTAATCTGTGGTATTATAATCTTCAATGTTCCTTTAGTGCTCTTATCATATTCCCATGTGATTTGCTTTGGAAATTGTGTTCAACATTTCCTAGGGTAACAAGTTCCATGTTCTGACATATTTTCTAAGATTTCCATTTTGGATTCATTTGTATCTTCATTAAGTGATCCCATTTAACATTTTTCCATTTATGGAAGAGTTTTCTCCATATTTACCCTGTGCAATCTTAATTTAAATGTCTCAGGTCCTTTTTGTTCACTCCATTCAATCCCTGTTATTGTATGTAATTTGCCTTTTTCCCCCCTTTCTGTGGCATTTTTATTTTTTCCTATTGATGTATTCATCTTGCAATTCTATTAATTAACTGCCCAGTTTGCAAGATTTTTAATATAAAATTGCATCTTCCTTATTGTTACTGTTTAATCACCACTACTGTACTTAATTTTTTTTTCCTCAATTGCAGATATCGCTGGGTTTCATGGTCTCAAATGCAAATCATTCTTGTAGATTTGTGAATTACAATGGTCCCGGTGTTCTCTATCATTCAAGCCCTCCTTTTATTTAATTTGGCTTTCCGTTCTGTTCTCAGTCTGTAACTTTGTCAAAGTCCAAACGATTTCTATAGCCTGTGGACAAAGAGGAAATAATTTATGATCATGAATGGAGACAATAATCTGTCCTGTTCCACATTCAACAAGAATTTTATTTTGCTTTTCTAACCTTTTAAAATAATTTACTCACCAAAGCATGGCTCATGAGCATCTGGGACTAATTGATTTTTTTAACCGTTCAGCGTTTCCAATGCTTGGTCATGGAGCTCTGCAGTAGGGAAACGGTCCTTTGGGCCAATTCCTCTATGCCGAGCTGGTCACATTTGCTTTTGCTTAGTCCATATCCCTCCAAACCTATTCTATTCATGTACCCGTGTAAAAGTCTTAAATGTCAAAACTGTACTTTCCTTCTCCACTTTCTTGTTCTGTGTATGCACCACCCTTTTTCCAGTGGGGAAAAGTTGACCTTCGGGTCCCCTTCATATCTTTCCCCTCTCACCTGAAACACATAGATTTTAGAAATTTCTGCAAGGTCACCCCGCAGCCTCCAATGCACCAGCAATGACCTTTTAGAGGGCCGTAAAATCTTGGATGGAAATTAAAAAAAAAGAATTTGCTATTTTTATTTCATTCTTGTGGATTAAATAAAATCTAAAAAAAAGTTGAAAATGACATGATGTTGTTTATTTGCAGGAGTCAGTGGCATACGTTTCACAGCAAGCCTGGATTCAGAATGCTTCTTTAAAACGCAACATTCTCTTTGGTCAGGAATTAGTGGAAGAGTGGTACAAAAGCGTGATTGAGAGCTGTGCACTTCTGCCTGATCTGGAGGTTCTGCCTGCAGGAGATGAGACCGAAATAGGAGAAAAGGTCGAGTATGCATCATTTATTTTATAAATTAGTAATCATATTTAAATATATTTGTCCACTATGAATTTAAAAAAAATGCAGATGGAAACCACTTTTGTATCATCATGCAATTGTATATTAATGGATTATGATTGGATCTGCTAAATATTTAATGATAAGAAATATATTGTGAAACTTCTATGACAATCATTTTTGTATATATATTAGAGGAAATAGCCATTCAACTCTTCAAGCCTGCTGATAGATACATTTGTTACAATCAGCTGTCCATACTTGACCAGAGCAAATTAATTTGTATCTGCTTATGTCACATATCCGCATCATATTTTAATTGTCTTGTTTGGAGGGAAGCAGAAGCGCAACAAGAAGTGAAATTTCCATTGAACAGACTGCCATCTATTTAAGTTATCAAATGCCGTATTTGCAGGGAACTTGAGGCAAAAAGGTGTAGCAAGAGATAGAAAGGTTTCGCGTGTGGAGAATAATGTGACCATCGTCTTTATTTTGAGTATTTCTGATGTAGGTTTTCGTCTTGCTCCAATTAATGCTTGATTATTTTTTTTTGAAATGCTGAATGTGAGAAAATGTTCAATTATACTTTGTCAGACAGTGAAACCTTTGCACACAAATCGGTCAAATCTTACTGCACATAGCACAATAATAAGTACCAGATTGTAATGATTGTAGTATGAGAAAAGTAGATTACTCTTACACTTACACAGTCGCCACATTCCTGGTGCCATCTTGTATCTTTCATGTTTTAAAGCTCTTAATGTAGTCTTATCATGGCCTTAAAGGCCCGTTGTCCTGGTGCGGCATTGGGATGAAGCTGCTGATGTGAATTATTTTCATATATGTAACTGAGAATGGAAATTTTTCATCGTGGCTTATTTTCACTAAATTATGTCTAACTTTTTCTGAAGCAACCTGTTTCCAATAAATGTAGTATATTGGAAACTTTGGGAAATTGCAGTTTGGTTCTATAGAAGATAATGTGTGTACTCTTGTCTAACCATTGCTGGACCTGTATGAATAAGATCAAATCAATTGAATGCATTGAATCATTTATTTCCTTCAATAGGGTGTAAATTTGTCAGGCGGCCAGAAGCAGAGGGTGAGTCTTGCTCGAGCAGTTTACAGTAATAATGCAGTCTATTTAATGGATGATCCACTCTCTGCTGTTGATGCGCATGTTGGTCGGCATATCTTTGATAAAGTGATTGGACCCAAAGGTTTGCTGAATGGCAAGGTAAGCAACATCAGAAACTTATTTGTAAACACTTTAAATCCCACTCCCTCCCAAAAGCATCAGGTATTTAAAGCAATTTGGTAAATTTTATTTTACAGACCCGTGTGCTTGTAACTCATGGTATTAGTTTCCTGCCTCAAATGGATAGGATTTTGGTGATGGTTGATGGGAAGATTTCAGAGTCTGGCACCTACAAGGAACTTTTAGAGCAAAAAGGAGCGTTTTCAGAATTCCTGCGAATGCATGCTCCAACAGAAAACGATAGTGAGTTGTGCAAAAACATTTCAAAACTACATTTTTTTAAACTTTAATCGTTTTACAAATGAAGTCTGGGTCCTCATGGTACAATTCCAAGATCAGGAGTACGGCATGCTGAGAGGTTTCACATGGTAGTTGGTGGCATAATATTCCTGTAATTGTGTGAAAGATTTATTACATTATTATGTTGTTTGATAGTGCTCCAATGAAGTATGTAATTTTTACCTTTTTAAAAAAAATAACACGACTGTGCTTGTGCAGCAGGCCTGAAAACATTGAGTATTTGTGGAAAAGTACTATGACTCGTTTTTAGCTTGTGTGTGCCATAGATCAATCGGGTCATAGACATTTTCCATACCTGACAACATGTAGCCTCCAATCACCAGATATTGCAGCCAGCAGGGTTATATCTTGGCTCTTATTCTGGTTAAGAGTAATCTTTGTTTACCTAGTGATTCCAAAACAGGTCACTGCTTATCAATACATTCAGTGGAAGTAATTTGAGTTACACTTACAATTTCCATCCTAAAATATCTTGTACCTTTTTGATAGTTCAGATCTAACACAATCGTAGAGTTATACAATTCATCTGTGATCCGATGTCAATCCCATCTTCCTTACATGGTCGATGGACCAGTGAGCCAAACATCTGTGGTAGACAAGTTACTGGAGAGGATTCTGCAAGATAAAAAATACACACATTTGGATACACGGGCTGATTGTATCATTCTACATTCTGTTTGTGTTCGATCTGAACTATCAAAAATGTGCAAGATATGTTAAGATGCAAATTGTAGAGTAAATATAGAAACATAAAGTGCCCTCCATAATGTTTGTGACAAAGAACCAGCATTTATTTATTAGCCTCAGTACTCCACAATTTGAGATTTGTAATATATATAAACACAGCTGTCATTTCTTCATCGTGAAACTAAAATGTATAAAAATGGCCTTTATTAAAATCTGACAATGTGCACTTTAACCACATGTGATTTTTTTTCCTGTTACAAATCCCAAATTGTGGAGTACAGAGGCAAATAAATAAATGATGGGTAGAAAATAGCTCTATACTTATCCTTGGACCATGACCCCACAGACGAACACCAGGACTTAAGGGCCTGCCCCACGAGCAGGCGACTGCATGTGGCAAGCGCGAGCAAACCGGAGCGGGGACCGCGCGGAGGTTGAGTGATCACCGTACAGGACCGGTCCCACCAGCATGCGAGGAAGCGGGGGCGCGCGGAGGTCAAGTGTGTGACGTGAAGTTCGAGCGAAGTCCGCGCGTGACGTACAGCGTCAGATGCTGCGTCCGGCGTCGAGACGCTGCGTATGCCCGTCGAGGCAGTGCGTACGGCGTCGAGGCGGCTGCGGGCAGGCCGTTGCCGCGCGGAATTTTTTAACACTCAGTTTTTCAAGATTCAAGATTTAATTTAATTGTCATTTGGACCCCTTGAGGTCCAAACGAAATGCCGTTTCTGCAGCCATACATTACAAACAAATAGACCCAAGACACAACATAATTTACATAAACATCCATCACATCGCTGTGATGGAAGGCCAAAAAAACTTATCTCTCCACTGCAGTCTCCCCCCCCCCCCCCCCTCCCGATGTCAGAGTCAAAGTCAAAGCCCCCCGGCTGGCGATGGCGATTGTCCCGCGGCCATTAAAGCTACGCCGGGTGGTGCGAGGTCGCACACCGGGTCTTGGTGTTAGAGCCCCCGGCGTGCGCTCGCAGAGTCTCGCGGCCATTCCAAGCCGCGCGGGGCGGTGATGTCAGGCCCCGCTCCAGGAGCTCTTCAACCCCGCAACTCGGGCGGGAGAAGTCGCCGTTGCTAGAGCCCTGAAAAGCGGTCTCCCTCCAGGGACCTGCGGGCTCCCGGTGCCGCCGTCCGCCAGACCCGCAGTTGCAGCCTCCGAATCTCCGGAGGTCGGGTCGCAGCAGCAGCAGCGCTCCGCCACCGCTACACCCGCTCTGGACTCGGCCAGCTCCGCGACAGTGACGGTGAGTCGTCGGCACCAGAGTCCCCGGTCTTCTCCTGTTAGAGGCCGCTCCTCGTTGCAGCCCCAACGACAACGGAGACCTGACAAGAAAAGGTCGGGTCTCCCGTGCAGGGAGAGATTTAAAAGTTACCCCCTCCCCCTCCCACCCCACCCCCCACCCCCCCACACACACACACCCCAACAAAAATAACAAAAACTACACAGAAACATAGACAAAAAATAATAAAAACGCGGACGGGCTGCAGTGGCCGCTGCTGACGAGAGTCGCGCCGCCTATCGGAGCCCCGCGCGATGTCGGGACCAGCTCCGCACAACTACATACGGCTCCGGCGATCGAAGTGGGACCGGCCCAGCGAGGCCGTACGGCTCAAGCGACCACGTTAGGTCGCACTTGCCGCATGTAGTCGCATGCTCGTAGGACAGGCCCTTTAACCTCAAACACCATTACATTCACTTCCAGCTCTCTGGCCACTAAAGCCTCCAACCTTATCGTTCCCCAGCCCGGCACGGCACGGCCCAATTTTATCTTCCCAAAATCCACAAACAGAACTTCATGGCAGATCCATTATTTCTGCTTGTTCATGTCGAGCCATATGAATTTACACATACCTCGACTTCATCCTGTCCCCTCTGGTCCAATCCCTCCCTAGACACCTCACACCTTTGTCTCCTCAATGACTTCCGTTTTCCAGGCCCCCACTCCCTCATCTTTTCTATGGACGTCCAGTCACTCTACACCTCCATCCCCCACCAGGATGGTCTTAAAGCCCCTCCCCCCACCCCCCCCCCCCCCCCCCCCCCCCCCCCCCCCCCCCCCCCCCCGTTTTCTTCTTCGACTGCAGAATCAGTCAGTTTCCATCTACCAATAACCTCCTCCGAGAGCTGGTCCTTGTCCTCAATAACTTCTCCTTCGACTCCTCCCACTTCCTCCAAATCCAAGGCATAGCTATGGGCACTCCCATGGACCCAAGCTATACCGTCCTCTTTGTAGGGTACGTCAAACAATCCCTGGTCCAGGCATACACTGGACCTATCCCGGAACTCTACCTCCACCACATTGACGACTGAATTGGTCAGGCATGATATTCTTCTGATTTAAATCGGAATTCCGATTTTTTTTTTTTTTTTCCTATTTTTCACATTTTTGTGCCCGATTGTTTGGCAGCCAATCAACCGCTGTCTCAAAGGGGTTGCGTCCAATCACCGACCAGCTTCCCTTAAAATTCCCGTCCAATCAACTAATCGGTCTCGGCTGTCTTCAATTTTGGTCGCCAAATTATAGGAAAGATGTCAACAAAATAGAGAGAGTACAGAGGAGATTTACTAGAATGTTGCCTGGGTTTCAGAAACTAAGTTACAGAGAAAGGTTGAACAAGTTAGGTCTTTATTCTTTGGAATGCAGAAGGTTAAGGGGGAATTTGATAGAGGTCTTTAAAATGATGAGAGGGATAGACAGAGTTGACGTGGATAAGCTTTTTCCATTGAGAGTAGGGAAGATTCAAACAAGAGGACATGATTTGAAAATTAAGGGACAGAAGTTTAGGGGTAACATGAAGGGGAACCTCTTTACTCAGAGAGTGGTAGCTGTGTGGAATGAGCTTCCAGTGGAAGTGGTGGAGGCAGGTTCGATTTTATCATTTAAAAATAAATTGGATAGGTATATGGACGGGAAAGGATTGAAGGGTTATGGCCTGAGTGCAGGTAGATGGGACTTGGGGAGAATAAGTGTTCGGCATGGACTATGGGCATGTTTTGGGGACAGAGCCTTCTCCAGGGCAGCTCCCAGGCTCTGGAACTCCCTCCCCCAACTCCTCCGCAATTCCGTGTCCCTAACCATCTTCCAGTCCTGCCTCAGGACCCATCTCTTCACCTCTGCCTATCCTTAGCCCCACGTCCCCCTCCCTTTTCATCTGTGCATTAATTGCCTCATATTGTGTTTTGAATTGAATTCTGTCTTTACTTTGTGTACTAGTCATGTCTCTACTATTTATTTCATTCCCCTTACATGTTTTTCCTCCACCTGCTAAATTTTTTAAAGGTGTCCTTGAGACTCTTGAAAGACGCCTATAAATAACATTTATTATTATTAGAAGAGCCGAGATGGCCTGTTTCCGTGCTGTAATTGTTATATGGTTTTATGGTTAGAAAGGCGTTGCGTACAATCACATAATGCGCCGATCATGGTGGCCAATCAGACACAGTCTCCAAGGACGTTGTGGCCAATCACCAACCAGCTCCCCTTACTGAAGCAGAAGATGACTGCAGCCAAAATTACTTTCTCTGCTGTTTGGACCGTCTCCGACATCTCCCTACCGTTTCTGGATCTCACCATCTCCATCCCTGGAAACAGACTATTGACCGACATCTACCACAAACCTACTGGCTCCCACAGCTATCTTGACTACACTTCTTCCCACCCTGCTTCCTGTAAAGACTCTATCCCCTACTCCCAATTCCTCCGTCTACACCACATCTGCACCCAGGATGAGGTGTTCCATACCAGGGCATCGGAGATGTCCTTATTCTTTAGGAAACGGGGGTTCCCCTCTTCCATTATAGAAGAGGCTCTCACTGGGGTCTCCTCGATATCCCGTAGCTCCGTTCTTGCTCCCCCTCCCCCCATTTGTAACAAGGACAGAGTCTCCCTTGTCCTCGTCTTCCATCCCATCAGCCGTCGCATACAGCATATAATCCTCCAACATTTTTTCCACCTCCAACGGGATCTCACTACTGCCCACATCTTCCCATCTCCACCCCTTTCTGCTTTCCACAGAGACCGTTCCGTCTGAAACTTCTTGGTCAAATCCTCCCTTACCACCCAAACCACCTCCTCTCCAGGTACTTTCCCCTGCAACCGCAGGAGATGCAACACCTGTCCCTTTACCTCCCCCCTCGACTCCATTCAATGACCAAAACAGTCTTTCCATGTTAGCCAGAGGTTCACTTGCACCTCCTCCAACCTCATCTACTGCATCCGCTGTTCCAGGTGTCAACTTCTCTACATTGACTAGACCAAGCGCAGGCTCGCTGATCATTTCGTTGAACATCTCCGCTCAGTCCGTCTTAACCTACTTGATCTCCCGGTTGCTCAGCACTTTAACTCCCCCTCCCATTGCCAATCTGACCTTTCTGTCCTGGGCCTCCTCCATTGCCAGAGTGAGGCCCAGCACAAATTGGAGGAATAGCACCCCATATTTTTCTTGGGTAGCTTAAACCCCAGCGGTAGGAACATTGACTTCAATAACTTCAGATAGCCCTCGCTTTCCATCTCTATCCCTTCCCCCTTCTCAGTTCTCCTACTAATCTTGTTGTCTCCGACTACATTCGATCTTTGTTCCACCCCCTCCCCTGACATCATTCTGAAGAAGGGTCTCGACCTGAAACGTCACCTAATCCTTCTCTCCAGTGATGCTGCCTGGCCCGCTGAGTTACTTCAGCTTTTTGTGTCTACATCCAAAATCAGTACCCCGTTCCTGCTTTCTCTCCATATCCCTTGATTCAGTTAGCCCCAAGAGCTATATCTAACTCGCTCTTGAATACATCCAAACAATTGGCCTCCACTGCCTTCTGTGGCACAGAATTCCACAGATTCACAACTCTGGGTGGAAACGTTTTTCCTCATCTCAGTCCTAAATGACCTACCCCTTATTCTTAAACTGTGACCCCTGGTTCTGGACACCCCCAACATCAGGAACATGCAGTTTCCTGCATCTAGCCTGTCCAATCCCTTAATAATTGTGTATGTTTCTGTAAGATACCCTCTCATCCTTCTAAATTCCAGTGAATAAAGCCAGTTGTTGTATTTTTCATGATCATAATCGTAATTTATTAGCCAAGTTTTGCAACACACGAGGAATTTGGTTTGCCATACAGTCATACTAAAAAAGCAACAAGACACACAACTACATACAAATTTGATTTAAACATCCATCACAGTGGCTCCTCCACATTCCCCACTGTGATGGGAGGCAATGAAGTCTTATCATCCTTCCTCCTTTCCTCCCGCGGTCTAGGGAGTCGAACCATCCGCAGCTGGCGATCGAGCTCCCACGTCGGGGCGGTCAAATCTCCTGCGGGATGGAGTCCCCGAAGTTGGCTGCGAACTGGGGACCACGAGCTCCACGATGTTGGTCCGCAGGTTGGAGCACCAAAGGCCGACCCCTAACAAAGGGATCGCCCGCTCCAAGATGTTAAAGTCCACAGGCTCTTCGGTTTTGGAGTTCTAGAAGTCCCAACCAAGAGGCCGCCAACTCCACGATGTTAGGCCGCAGTGCAGGCGGAGATACGACACGGAAAAAGTCGCATCTCTGTTGCGGAAAGAGATAGGAAATGTTTCTCCCACCCCCACCCCCACATAATACAAAACTAAAGATAAACTAAAACATACATTTTACAACAAACTCAAAACAAAACAAAGAAGGAAAAAGATGAATACAGACCGTTGGCGAGGCAACCATTGTGCAGCGTCCCCTGGTGGTAACTCTTTCATCATATGACAGTCCTGCCATCCCGGGAATTAACCTTGTGAACCTACGTTACACTCCCTCAATAGCAAGAATGTCCTTCCTCAAATTAGGAGACCAAGACTGCACACAATACTACAGGTGTGGTCTCACTAGGACTCTGTACAACTGCTGAAGGACCTCTTTGCTCCTCTACTCAACTCCTCTCATTATGAAGGCCAACAGGCCATTAGCTTTCTTCACTGCCTGCTGTACCTGCATGCTTACTTTCAGTGACTGATGTACAAGGACACTGTAGCGAGTCCAAACTTCATGATCAAATGATTACTTTATTAGCAAGATAAGTTTAACATGTGCGTTTGGGATTCTAACATAAGAGTCATTGCTGCTGCTGCTGAGCGAGGGTGTAGACTCGAGCCCAGCTACCTGTTGACTCATCATCTCAGGTTAAGATCTGCTGACCATTCCCTTAACCCATGACGTCACGTGACAGTCCTCGTAACCACTGACGAGGGTTCGACAGTAAGTGGATGACCATTAGGTGAGGCCACAACACCCAGGTCTCATTGCACTTCCCCTTTTCCTAATCTGACACCATTCAGATAATAATCTGCCTTCTTGTTCTTGCCACTAAAGTGGATAACCTCACATTTATCCACATTATCCTGCACCTGCCATGCATCTTCCCACTCACCCAAACTATCCAAGTCACCCTGTATCCTTATAGCATCCTCTTCATAGTTCGCACTGCCAGCCAGCTTTGAGTCATCTGTAAATTTGCTAATGTTACTTTTAATTTCTTCATCTAAATCATTAATATATACTAGACTGAGTGGGACCTGTTGGGTCCCAGTCACACGGGAGACCTGGTTCCCCAACGCAATATTCCACCACTCACCTGTTCCCCCAATGCAATGGCGGGAGCATTCTGTAGCCGGGGGACGGGGACGGCTTCAGGTGGGGCATGTCGGGGGGGGGGGGGGTGTGTGGGGGAGAGGGGGTGTGTGTGGGGGAGAGGGTGTGTGTGTGGGGGGAGAAGGGGGTGTGTGAGGGTGGGGGGGATGTTGGGGAAGAGGCGGGGTAGGGTGGGTGGTGAGGGTAAGGGGGATGGTGAGGGTAGGGGGGTGGTGGGGTAGGGGGTGGGTGTGTGTGTGGTAGTGGGGAGGGGAGTGTGTGGTGGGGGGTCTGTGGTAGTGAGGAGATTAGGTGAGAGGGGGTGGGGGAGAGGGGGTGTGTGGGGGGGTTGTAGTGGGATGGTGTGGGGGGTATGTGGGAGGGGTGTATGTGGGAGGGGGTGGTGTAGGCCCCCGCTCGCAGAACACAGAGCACAGACACCTCTCGCAGAACACAGCCCCTGCTCGCAGTCTGCTTTAGCTTTATTCACCCCGCCGTCAGCGGGTGCCGGAAGGGACGTTACCTTCATGGTGACTGACAGGCGAGGGGACGAATCTGCTCGTCTCATGATTTTTTAAACCTTCATAACTTTTCTAATATTTTCCCGATCGAAATAAAATTTGGGGCGCTCGGAGCAGAGGAGAACTAAGTTGGCGAAAAATCCTAGCGATGTAGGGTAGCGTTTTTGCACAAATTTATTTACAACGCAGACCAGAAGTGGTCAAGATGAGAGTTTTAGTAATAGTACTAGACCAAGTGCAGACCCGTTGGGTCTGCTCCCCCAATGGTGTGATCCCCCAACCCAATATTCCACCATGCACCCGTCTCCCTCCAATGGAACTGAAGCCGTTCTCAAAAGTAAGATTCCAGCACTGCCCTGCCTCCCTCAGCAGTGGATTAAAAAAAAAATCCAATGGCACCTCCCCTGCCTGCTGCAACAGTGAAAAGTTCAGGGTGTTCCTGTCTTGCAACTTTGTTTTGAAGTGTGTTGGAAGCTGACATGTAAATGGAGAAGCCAGTTTATTTTTGAAATACTTGGGGGTGGGGGGGGAGAAGGATTTGATTAAAAACGTGTACTTCAACACGACGAAATGTAATGAGGAGCGGATACTTAGAAAGAAAAGCGAAATCTCTACCGAAATGGAAAAGATCTCGGAGATTGAGCGTCTGGATTGGGCGTGGCAATGAATCAAAGGAAGAAATGCAGCCGGCGGCCGTACATGCAAATGGATCCATTCCGATTGGACATCTGCGAGCATCGGCCATTCCGATTGGACATCTGCGAGTATCGGGCACGAATTGAAAGGCAGGAAGGGCGCCGGACGGCAGTCGGTCGGATGGCCCCAGAGTTTTATAGATATACTAGACCAAGTGCAGACCCGTTGGGTCTGCTCTCCCAATGGTGTGATCCCCCAACCCAATATTCCACCATGCACCCGTCTCCTCCAATGGAACTGAAGCCGTTGCCAAATGTAAGTTTCCAGCACTCCCCTGCCTCCCTCAATTGCACCTCCCCTGCCTGCTGCAGCAGTGAAAAGTTCAGTGTTCCTGTCTTGCAACTTTGTTTCGAAGTGTGTTGGAAGGTGATAGGAAGGAGCAGCCGTCAACGAATCAAAAGGCAGGAAGGGATCCCTACTGCAGGCGGACGGATGGATTTAAGTTTTATATATTAACTAGACCAAGTGCAGACCCGTTGGGTCTGCTCCCCCAATGGTGTGAATCCCCCAACCCAATATTCCACCATGCACCCGTCTCCTCCAATGGAACTGAAGCCGTTGCCAAATGTAAGTTTCCAGCACTCCCCTGCCTCCCTCAATTGCACCTCCCCTGCCTGCTGCAGCAGTGAAAAGTTCAGTGTTCCTGTCTTGCAACTTTGTTTCGAAGTGTGTTGGAAGCTGATAGGAAGGAGCAGCCGTCAACGAATCAAAAGGCAGGAAGGGATCCGTACTGCAGGCGGACGGATGGATTTGAGTTTTATATATTAATAAATAGATAGATAGATAGAAGATAGATAGATAGATTGTAAATAGCTGCGGTCCCAGCAGTTGCGGCACCCCACCTTCATTACCTGCATTCTGAAAGGGACCTGTGAATTCCTAATGTTAAGGCTCTGCATGGTAATCTGCCTTGGAAGGTTAGATTGCATGGGAACCAACAGGATACAGATGAAAGCAGATGATGATGCAGAGCTGCCAAGTAGTACGTATTTTACATATTTTATGTAAACTGACAAGAGCGCTGTCAGTTTAAAGCCCTGAAATGCTCTGTCAAAACTTGGCAGCTCTGGTGATGGTGGACGGTTGTTTTTCAGACTGGAGTATGCCTCGTAGTAGTGTGCCTCGGTGATCGGTGCTGAGTCCATTGCTGTTAGTATTATGTATCAACAATGTGGACAAAATGGACAAGGCATGGTTAGTAAATTTACAGATGAAACCAAAGTGGATGGTACTGTCGATAGCCAGGATGTTTGTCAAAAATGACAGCAGGATCTTGATCAGTTGGGCAAGTGGGCTGAGGAATAGTTAATGGGGTTTCATCATAAATGGATCGATTGTAATCATGTATCGTCTTTCTGCTGACTGGTTAGCACGCAACAAATGCTTTTCACTGTACCTCGGCACATTAAACAAAATGAAAGGAATTATACAAGATGCTGGTGGAGATGCATGTGAAGTATTATGTTCAGTTTTGGTCAGCCTGCTATCGGTTCAGCAAGATATAGATCAGTTGAAAATTTGGGTGGAGAATTTGCAGATGGAGATTCATTAGGTGGTGTATAACGATCGGTCAAATGTAAGGGGAACTATTTTGATGTAGACGTAGGTGGCATGGTTAGTAAGTTTGCAGATGAGGTTTGTGGTACAGTGGACAATGAAGAGGCTTATCTAAGATTCTAGGATATTGTTAAACTGGAAAGACTGCCGAGAAGATTTACAAGGATGTTGCCAGGACTCCGGGGCCTGAGCTATTGGGAGAGGTTGAGCAGACTGGAACATTATTCACGGAGCACAGGAGGATGGGGGGGTCACCTACATTCTTGAAGCTGTGTGACGTAAAACACAATTCATCCCTCTGTCAATTAATGTTTTTAATGTTAAATTATGGTGGAGGGGAAGGATGGGATTATAAAACAAATCATTTTTGTAAACTTTATAAACTCACTAAGCCTGAGTTGTTTAGTATGATATTGTAAGGTGTAATTGATTCAGACTTTAATTTGATGTCAAACCAGCATGGTTATTGAACTGCATGAAATCACAATGATCTCTTCCATCACAGTAGGATAGTTAATATTTAATTTTCTACCTTTTTCATTCTCTTGCTTAGATGCCCCAGCAATACAGAAGCTGAATGACACTGGTCTACAAGCGTCACTATACAATATCTTAACCGGGTAAGTTTGCATTTTTTGTAATTAATCCATACTGAACACAAACTTAATTTCACATTTTAATTTAGTGTAACAAATCAGATTTAATTGTTTAAGAAAGAACTGCAGATGTTGGAAAAATCGGAGGTGGACAAAAATGCTGGAGAAACTCAGTGGGTGAGGCAGCATCTATGGAGTGAAGGAATAGGTGACGTTTCGGGTCTCGATAATTAATGCATATTGCGAGTGATGGTGATCCAAGCACTGATTCTGTGGAATACCATTTCCATCTTTTGCATTATGTATACCAACTTAATTTCTGCTTCAGTTTTTATTTTGGAGCCAATTTGCCTCATTCAACTGCATGGCCCCCGTCTAGCATGCTCTGATCTTTACACCACTAACTTATTTTGAAGTCTTCCTTTCCTCTATTTTTCTTTCTACTGCTGTGCTTCAAAAAGATCGAATAAAGTTGATCATGTGGTCTTTTTCGAAATTGTTTTTCAGATTTTTTTCAATTATTTTGAGTGAAAATTTTAGTATTATTCTTCGCACAGATTTTAACTTCAGTACAGGTGCACAACCTTTTATCCGAAAGACTTGGGACCAGACACCTTTCGTAATTCAGAATTTGTCGGTCTTCGCAATGGAAATTTTTTTGCGTAGATGTTAATGGCTGGCTCAGTGGTAGAGTGCTCGGCTCATATCCGCAAGGTCGCGAGTTTGCGCCTTGATCCTGGCAGAAGAAGTTGGAGCGGGGCTGGGCTGGGCTGCTGCTGGCTGTGGGTCTCTGGGATCTCTGTGCTTGCGGTGGGCCTGGTGGTCGACGTCCAATTGGTCCTGACGTCTCCGGTGACTGCACTGACCTGCAGCCATCGCCGTCGTGAAGACAGTACAAAGCCCCCACGCCGGTGCAATGAGCGGTGAGCTGGAGAGGGGAGGGAAGGGGTCACACACATGGCCGGGAAGCAGAGGGGTGTAGGTGGGGTGAAATTGAAGGGAGCGACAATCTGCTGCTGCCTGCACGCTGAGTTTAAAAGTTCCCACGCAAGACTCACGATACACTGTGTATCGTGTCTACCGTGGGAACTTTTTAACTCAGCGGGCAGGTAGCAGCAGATTGTCAATTATTAACCCTCCCGCGCAATATACTCTCACCTTCTCTTTTATGAATGGGGATTTAGTTCCCCTTTCTTCGAGGACCGACCGGAGGTTCCGCTGTCACCTCTGCGGGCCGCCCTCGGTGAACGTCCTGTCTCCCTGTCCCTGGGATAGTAGGGGGCGATCAAACAGCACAATATCCCACTCCCCCTCCAACTCCAGAGGAATCCGCTCCCCGATGGGCCGCTACGGCGACAAGTGGCAGTTCGCCCACAGCCCGAGCTGCGCGACCCCAAGAACAAGAAGTACCTTCCACACTATCAGCTTCTGCCCATACACTGCGTGTTCCTCTGAAGTTGGAACGGGGCTGCCTGGAGTTGCTGATCTGGGATCTCCGTGCTTGCAGTGGGCCTGGGGGTCGGTGTCCCGATGAGAGGGCGCAGCTCGGGCTGTGGGCGAACTGCCACTTGTCGCCGTAGCGGCCCACCGGGGAGCGGCTTCTGGTGGTCCTGACGTCTCCGGCCAGTTTGCAGTTTTCCTCTGGAGTTGGAACGGGGCTGGGCTGCTGCTGGCTGTGGGTCTCTGGGATCTCCGTGCTTGCAGTGGGCCTGGGGGTCGGTGTTCCGTTGGTCCTGACGTCTCCGGTGACTGCACTGCGCTGCTAGAATCGCCGACGTGAAGACAGTGCAAAGCCCCCGCGCCGGTGCAATGAGCGGGGAGCTGGGGAGGGAAGGGGTCACAAACATGGCCGGGAAGCAGAGGGGTGTAGGTGGGGTGAAACTGAAGGGAGCGACAATTTGCTGCTGCCTGCACGCTGAGTTAAAAAGTTCCCACGCAAGACTCACGATACACTGTGTATCGTGTCTACCGTGGGAACTTTTTAACTCAGCGGGCAGGTAGCAGCATATTGTCAATTATTAACCCTCCTGCGCAATATACCCTCACCTCTTTTATGAATGGGGATTTAGTTCCCCTTTCTTCGAGGACCGACCGGAGGTTCCGCTGTCACCTCTGCGGGTCGCCCTCGGTGAACGTTTTCAAGGACCTTTCTTCAAGGACCGAAAAAATGTCGCTATTCGGAGGTTTTCGTTATTTGGATCGTCGGATAAAAGGTTGTGCACCTGTACTTCCCTGGCGTATAGTTTTGGCAGCTCACCACAGGAATGTTGTGGTAGTTCCGGAGGGTTTAAAGAAGATTTGGGCAGGGCCCTGGTTGTGAAGAAAGACTGGTCAATCTTGAGATTTTCATATAAAATAGATTGATGGGTAATTTAATTGGCACGCATAATGTTTGGGAAGCGAGAGAGCTGAAGCATTTCTTTCCCTTAGCTGCGGTCAATAGCCAAGGAGCATAATGAATGATAGAAGGATTAGTGGGGGAAATTGAGGGAGAGATTTTGTTTTTTATGAGTGAGGTTTAGAACTTGCCGTCTGGTGGAGGCGTAACCAATCATTTTTCAAAGCACCTGGGGCATCATTTGTTCAGCGGGGACATGGCATGAACCCAAAGGGCCTATTTGACCAGCGCAAACAGCATGGGTCAGATCTGTACCGTGGATATCTATGGTTCTATTCACAGACTTCTGTTTCTGAATTTGTCACCTTTTTTAAAAAGTAAGGTTGTCTGTCTACTAGACCCCTTTTCTACTTTTCTAAAACAATATCTACCCTAATGCTAGTATTATGCCCTGGAATCTTGAAGGAAATTAAAATTGTGTGTAAAATTTTGGTTAAAATTTCATGAAAATGAAGGTACATGTCACGGTGCGACCTGACGCAAGACTTAACAAGAGTTTAACATCGTGGGAACCTACTGCGATAACAGTACGGCATTCGTGGACCACCGAGGACCTCCGTGGCACTAACGGCAGGTAGTCGTGTAACTTGTTAAGGTCGGGAGAAAATTCAAACATTTTTGAATTTCTCCAAGAGTGACTTGAGCAGCGTTGCAACATTGTATGAACGCAGATGCCAGTGCGATATCCGTGCGATATCCGTAATGACTCTTGCGGGTACCGTGGGAACTCCTGCGACCCACACACCGGCTGGGAGGCCATCGAGAAGCAGATGTACGCCTTTGAAAATTTTTTGGGGGTTTTATGTAATTTATGTTTTTATGTGTCTTGAGTTCTATGTGCAAATCCTTTTTCAGTTCCAGGGGGGGAAGCAGGATGCCAGGGCCACTCAGCCACTCTAGCCTGCCCCCCCCCCCACCCAACACAGTGGGGAAGTGAGAGGGGGAGAGATGGGGGGGGGGGGGGGTAGAGGGAGAACAGTTGACTGTAAACTATCACTGCTGGAATCTTGCTTTGCTTTACTGTGGGGTCCCTCTGCTGATGCGGAATACCGCCCTACTGGACTCTTCGGTCAGTGGGGTTTTCCACTGGTCTGGCAATGAGCAGATGACCAAGTTCCAGATGGCTTGCACCATGGCAGACGTCTTCAGACTCCCCAATGCCCACCTGCGCCCAGTAAGTGTGTGTGGGTGGTGGGGTGGGGGTTTTGAGTGGCTGAGTGGCCTCTGGCATCCTGCTTCCAACACTCTGGTCCTCGGTGGTCCACGAATGCCGTACTGTTATCGCAGGAGGTTCCCACGATGTTAAACTCATGTTAAGTCTTGCGTCAGGTCGCACCGTGAGAAAGAGCCATTAACCTGATGCTCTTCAAATGCAAGGTGCATTCTAGATATACTGATTTGAGTTCATACATAACGTTAAAAAAAAGTGAAAAATTGCTGCAGGCAAGTTCTGTAGGTAAAGTAAATAAAGGACTGGATAGAACAAATTTGGAGGGATATGGACCAAGCACAGGCTCAGTTCAGTTCAGGTTTATTTGTCATATGTAGGTTAACACAGGGTCAATGGTACAATGAAATGTGTTTGACAAGACAACGGGTCACCCCAGCAATGATATTACAAGGATAAAATTAAGGTTTAAAAAAAAGATAAGATAAAAGTGACATTGGTAGGTAAAAGACAATAATATATAAAATAATCAACATATATGATGTGTTTATGAGTTCAGAAGCCTGATGGCATGATGATAAAAACTGTTCTTAGGTCTGGTGGTGGGCCTAGTGTCGCTGGGTCATGTTGGCCGGTGTGGGCAAGTTGGGCCGAAGGGCCTGTTTCCACACTGTATCACTATGGCTGAATAAATTTCAATGAGGAATGGTTTGCCAGACATTGCATGTGAGACTATTGTAACTGTCCCATAATATGTTAAGATTCAAAATCACAACTGCATATTCCATTAAATGTAATCAAAACCTCTTTTATTTTGTGACATGTAGCCACAAGGGTTTCATTGTATAAACGAAGAACTGCAGATGCTGGTTTACAAAAAAAGAGACAAAATGCTGGAGTGACTCAGCGGGTCAGCAGCATCTCTGGAGAATATGGATAAGGGACATTTTGGATGGGGACCCTTATTCAGACTCCATATAACCATATAACAATTACAGCACGGAAACAGGCCATCTCGGCCCTTCTAGTCCGTGCCGAACACTTAATAATAATAATAATACATTTTATTTGTATTGCGCTTTTCAAGGACTCAAAGTCACTTTACATGGTGAGTCAAGAACAAAACAAAATAGAGCAGTAAGACAGAGATGCAAAGGGGAGGGGGACATGGGACTAAGGGTATGCAGAGGTGAAGAGATGGGTCTCGAGGCGGGACTGGAAGATGGTGAGGGACTCAGAAGTTCGGATCAATTGTGGGAGGGATGGATCTGAGGGACCGTGAGGGTTGGTAGGGGGAGAGGAGGTCACTGAGATAAGGGGGGGACAAGTGGTTGAGGGCTTTGTAGGTGAGAACCAGGATTTTGTAGATGATCCGGTGGGAAATGGGAAGCCAGTGAAGTTCTTTGAGGACTGGGGTGATGTGGTGCCAGGAGTTGGTGTGGGTAATGAGTCGGGCGGCTGCATTCTGGACCAGTTGGAGTCGGTTGATGTTGCTGGAATTAATGCCAAAGAGAAGAGAGTTACAGTAGTCCTGTCGGGGGGAGATGAAGGCATGGATGAGTCTTTCAGCAGCGGGGGGTGTGAGAGAGGGTCTGATTTTGGCAATGTTACTTACTCTCACCTAGTCCCATCTACCTGCACTCAGACCATAACCCTCCATTCCTTTCCCATCCATATACCTATTCAATTTATTTTTTAATTATAAAATCGAACCTGCCTCCACCACTTCCACTGGAAGCTCATTCCACACAGCTACCACTCTCTGAGTAAAGAGGTTCCCCCTCATGTTACCCCTAAACTTTTGTCCCTTAATTCTCAAATCATGTCCTCATGTTTGAATCTTCCCTACTCTCAATGGAAAAAGCTTGTCCACGTCAATTCTGTCTATCCCTCACATCATTTTAAAGACCTCTCATCAAGTCCCCTTCTACGCTCCAAAGAATAACCTACCTTGTTCAACCTTGCTCTGTAACTTAGGTGCAGAAACCCAGGCAACATTCTAGTAAATCTCTTTTGTACTCTTTATTTTGTTGACATCTTTCCTATAATTTGGCGACCAGAGTTGTACACCATATTCCAGAATTGGCCTCACCAATGCCTTGTACAATTGTAACATTACATCCCAACTTCTATACTCAATGCTCTGATTTATAAAGGCCAGCACACCAAAAGCTTTCTTTACCACCCTATCTGCATGGGATTCCACCTTCAGGGAACTATGCACAGTTATTCTTAGATCCCTCTGTTCTACTGCATTCGCTACCGTTTACCATGTATGTCCTATTTTGATTTGTCCCACCAAGATGTAGCACCTCACACATCAGCATTAAACTCCATCTGTCATCTTTCAGCTCACTCTTCCAAATGGCCTAAATCTCTCTGTAGCCTTTGAAAATCAGCTTCATTATCCACAACACCACCTATCTTAGTATCATCTGCATACTTACTAATCCAATTTACCACACCATCATCCAGATCATTGATGTATATGACAAACAACAGTGGACCCAACACAGATCGTTGAGGCACCCCACTAGTCACCGGCCTCCAACCTGACAAACAGTTATCCACCATTCTGGTATCTCCCATTCAGCCACTGTTGACTCCATCTTGCTACTCCCCTATTAATACCTAACAATTGAACCTTATTAACCAACCTTCCATGTGAAACCTTGTCAAAGGCCTTACTGAAGTCCATATAAACAACATCCACCGCTTTACCCTCATCAATTTCCCTAGTAACCTCTTCATAAAATTCGAGAAGATTAGTCAAATCCATGTTGACTGTTCCTAATCAGACTCTGTTTATCCAGATCATTATATATATTACCTCTAAGTATCCTTTCCATTAATTTGCCCACCAATGACGTCAAACTAACAGGTCTATAATTGCTAGGTTTATTCTTAGAACCCTTTTTAAACAATGGAACAACATGCGCAGTACGCCAATCCTCCGGCACCATTCCCGTTTCTAATGACATTTGAAATATTTCTGTCATAGCCCCTGCTATTTCTACACTAACTTCCCTCAATGACCGAGGGAGTATCCTGACAGGACCTGGAGACTTATCCACTTTTATATTTTTCAGAAGTGTCAGTACTTCTTCTTCTTTGATCCTCATAGTTTCCATAGCTACCCTACATGTTTCCTTTACCTCACATAATTCAATATCCTTCTCCTTGGTGAATACCGAAGAAAATAAATTGTTCATTATCTCCCCCATCTCTTTTGGCTCTGCACATAGCTGTCCTCTCTGACTCTAATGGATCAATTTTATCCCTCGTTATCCTTTTGCTATTAATATAGTTGTAGAAACCCTGTGGATTTATTTTCACTTTACTTGCCAAAGCAACCTCATATCTTTTAGCTGTTCTAATTTCTTTCTTAAGATTTTTTTTACATTCTTTATACTCCTCAATCACTTCATTTACTCCATGCTGCCTATATTTATTGTAGATCTCTCTCTTTTTCCGAACCAAGTGTCCAATTTCCCTTGAAAACCATGGCTTATTCCAAATATTATTCTTTCCATTCAACCGAACAGGGACATAAAGATTCTGTATTCTTAAAATTTCACCTTTAAATGTCCTCCATTTCTCTACTACATTCTTCCCATAAACATCCCTAAAATGTCCCAATTCACTCCTTTTAAATTCTTTCGCATCTCCTCAAAGTTAGCCATTCTCCAATCAAAAATGTCAACCCTTGGTCCATTTCTGACCTCCTCCATAATTGTGTTGAAACTAATTTGATTATGATCACTGGACCCGAAGTGATCAGTGACCAACACATACCTCCGTCACCTGCCCTGTCTCATTTCCTAACAGGAGGTCCAGTACTGCCCCTTCTCTAGTAGGTACCTCTATGTATTTCTGCAAAAAACTATCCTGCACACATTTTACAAACTCCAAACGATCCAGCCCTTTTACAGAATGTGTTTCCCAGTCTATTTGGAAAATTGAAATCTCCCACAATCACTACCTTGTGCTTACTACTAATATCTGCTATCTCCTTACATATTTGCTCTTCCAATTCTCCCTCCCCATTAGGCGGTCTATAATACACCCCAATAAGTGTTGCTACTCCTTTCCCATTTCTCAGTTCCACCCAAATAGCCTCCCTAGACGAGCCCTCTAATCTATTCTGCCAAAGCACTGCTGTAATATCTTCGCTGACAAGCAATGCAACACCTCCACCTCTTGCCCCTCCAATTCTATCACACCTGAAGCAACGAAATCCTGGAATATTTAGTTTCCAATCACAGCCAACCTGTAACCATGTTTCACTAACCGCCACAACATCATAATTCCAGGTGTCAATCCAGGCTCTAAGTTCATCCACCTTTCTTACAATGCTCCTAGTATTTAAATATACACATTTAAGAAACCCACCACCTCTTATTCTCTGTTTATTATCTTTTTCTTCTTTCACCCCTACATGTTGGGTCTGAATGCTTCCCTTCTCTGCCTCCTGCCTCACACACTGTCTACTAGCTTTCTCTATTTGAGTCCCTCCCCCCCAAATGTTCTAGTTTAAAGTCTCCTCAGTAACCTTTGCAAATCTCCCCGCCAGGATATTGGTTCCCCTCGGGTTCAAGTGCAACCCGTCCTTTTTGTACAGGTCACACCTTTCCCAAAAGAGGTCCCAATGATCCAGAAACTTGAATCCCTGCCCTCTGCACCAGTCCCTCAGCCACGCATTTATCCTCCACCTCACTCCATTCCTACTCTCACTGTTGCGTGGCACAGGCAGTAATCCTGAGATTGTCACTTTTGCGGTCCTTCTCCTTAACTCTCTTCCTAACTCCCTAAATTCTGCTTTCAGGACCTCTTCTCTTTTTCTACCTATGTCATTTGTACCTATATGTCCCATGACCTCTGGCTCCTCTTCCTCCCATTTCAGGATATCTTGGACACGTTCAGACACATCCCAGACCCTGGCACCAGGGAGGCAAACTACCATCTGGGTCTCCTGACTGCGTCCACAGAATCGCCTATCTGGCCCCCTAACTATCGAGTCCTCTATTAATATTGCCCTCCTCTTCTTTTCCCTACCCTTCTGAGCAACAGGCCCGGTCTCTGTGCCGGAGGCCCGGCCGCTGTCGCTACCCCCAGGAGTACTTATTCCCAAGGTATACAGCCACCGGGGTACTCTCTAGTCCCTGCCTCTGCCTCTTGTCCTCCTAACCGTGACCCACTTGTCTGCCTCCTGTGGTCTTGGAGTCACCACCTCTATAACTCCTCTCTATGACCGCCTCAATTTCCCTGAGCAGACAGAGGTTATTGAGCTGCTGCTCCAGGTTTCTAATACGGTCACTTAGTAGCCCCATCTCGACACACCTGGTGCAGATGTGGACGTCTGGAAGGCTATCAGACTCCATGACTTCCCACATCTGACATCCAGAACAATAAACTGCCCTGGCACTCATACTCCCCCTTTACCTTAATTAAGGGGGGAGTGCAGCAAGTGTAAAAAGGAACTGTAGATGCTGAACCCCGGAACAAATTACAAAGTGCTGGAAGATATCAGCAGGGCAGGCAGCATCTGTGGAGGGATTGGACATGTAATGTTTGAGGTTGGGTCCTTTCCTCCGATTGCCCTGGAGCAGCTGGTGCAGCGTCCAGGCAGTAAGTTTAAAAACAGAATGCGGGGCTTTGTTCCACAGAGGCCCAGGAGCGGTCGGAGCGGCTGGTGCAGCGTCCGGGCGATAAGTTTCAAAACAGAGCACGGGGCTTTGTTCCACAGAGGCCCAGGGGCGGTTGGTGCAGCGGCCGTGGATGGCTCGATTGTAATTGTGTATTGTCTTTCCGCTGAATATCATTCCCTCTCCAAAATCCCAATAAAATTGGTCTCGGTTGGTAGCATGGAGATTTCCTTGCATGATAAAAGATTTTAAAAGATTAAAATACCACACTTTACTAGTTTAAAAAAAAAAAGAAGGAAAATCGCGATAAATGATAAAACTAAATAATACACGGGAGGGAATAATAAACGTCCTCCCTTGGTGCTGTTAAAAGTTGTCACATCGTCCCTGTGTAAACGGACAAGGCCGGAGCGGCCCGGTGGATAGCGGCAGTCAGTGGGGGCCCTATCGTGGCCGAAGTGTACGAGTGGTTGGGGAAAGTAAGTTGCCGTCGTCGGGCCTTAGTTTACCGCCTCCATTGTTGTTGACCGGAGTGGGCTGCTGCATTTGCAGTGCTGTTCTACGCCGGGAGCCCTGTCGACCGGGACCGCGGCCACAGGGTCGGACGAAGCGGCCAATGGCCGCTTACTTTTACTCTTGAGAAAGTGGTGGTGAATTGCCTTTCTGAACCACTCCAATCTTCAATGTATAATTGTTTCTTTCTCTCTTAATTCCTTCAGGAGCAAATCAAACATCCAGTCTAATGATCAGGAAGCAACACAATCAGGGCAGGAAAATGATCCAAAAGTGGAAGACCCTGGAAAAACAGAAAAAAAAGTAGCTGTCGTGAAACTAACAGAGGCTGACAAAGCTCTGACTGGTAGGGTAAGGAAATGGTTATAACTTATACTGATGTTGCTGTGTTCAGTGAGTGGAATATTGCAAACGATCCTGAATGGTAGTTTTGACTGCACAAAAAGAAAAAAACATGGCTCCACAGATATACCACACAATCTGCTATCCAACCGTTCAGAAATCCGGATGTTTTGCCATGTGGCTCACCAAGTCACATTTACCATGCTCCTTCTTACCCGCTGGGGCCCTGTGTCCCATGTATACTTTTAACTTAAAGACACAAGAGACTGCAGATGCCAGAATGTTGAGCAAAAAATCAGCAGGAACGTATGGCATCTGAGGAGGAGAACGAATTTCAGGTTTAGCTCTGATGCAGGTTCTTGACTCAACATCAACAATTGTCAATAATAACCCCACCAATTGGTATCCTTTCCAACACTAAATATCCAGGTTCAATATTTTATGAAGATAATATTGTGTACTTTTTACACTTGGGGGGTGGGGGGGATAGGTTAATGTTTAGAAACAATCGTATTTCCTTTTTATTTTATGAGGATAACCTGTTGGTAACAGTCAAACTTCCTCGCTTTCCTCAATACCTAAAGATACCTCTTGCATTCACTTCCAAATGCTAATATAAATCGCAAACAATGAGGGTCTCAACACTGATACTTGTGGTACACCACTGGCCACTGACTTCCAATCAGAAAAGCATCCTCGTACTGTCACCAAGCCAATTTTGCCTCTAGTTACCGAGGTGCCTTCACCTTCTGGGCCAACCTACTATGCAGGACCTTGTTGAATGCTGTACTAAAGTCCATAACGCTGCCTTCACTAAACTTGGTTATTTCAAAAAATCTACCTGTTCTATAGCCATACTCTCATGGTCATAGAGTTGTGTGCATGGAAACAGGCCCTTTGGTCCAACTCGTCTGCAATGACCAAGATGCCTTATTTAAACAAGTCCCAGTAGATGAGCATATTGGGGATCAGTACATAGAATTGTTAGATATGGCACCCTTTAAAAAAAAATCAATACTTTGCACACTAAATGGCGCAACATCCAGTTTGGTAGACTGAGACGTTTTAGCAGAAGTCGACTGGAAATGGGTACCTCAGTGGTACATGAAGTCCCTGGAAGTTAGGGTGGATATTGTTACATGTTCAGAACAAATATGTTCCTATTAAAAGAAGATTCCCACTTCCAGAGCCCATGGATATTGAGGAATTTTTGCAAGATGTATCAAAAGCGAATGAGAAAGTGGGATAACATAGACCTAGTGTGAACGGCTGATCGATGGATAGTATTCACTTGGTGGGCTGAAGGGCCGGTTTCCATGCTGTATCTCTTTTTTTTAATTGATAAGTAGACATTTTAAAGGGTTTGGCAAGTTTAAAAGTTGGATATAATGTATCCCACATTCTGAGAAGCAGAGGTGGAAAAAACACAAGCTGTAGTGTTTTTGTATTTGATTATAGGCTTGCCATCAGAAGAACTGGTGTTTAAAAAAGATGCAGGGAAGAAAATGAGTATTACAAAACCAGTCTGACTTTAGTCAATTTGAATCCATTGCCTAAAAACTGGAATAGTAATTCAAATGCTGGATATTGGAACTTTACAATATAATTGGAAAATTATGAAATTATTCAACCAGTATCTGCGGACAGTTAACATTTTGGAGTAAATATACAACGTTCTGGTATTGTAATGTCAAGCTAAAATCGAGCTACTTCCTAGTCACTATCCTCAGAAAAGAAGTATGGAAAGTACCCACTTGTATATCGTTGACTCCAGGGTGAGTCCTTCATTAAGAAAGTACTTTTTTTTTTAAATGAACTTCAATAAGAAAGTACTTTAAAAAAAAAAAAATTGATTTGGACTGGGATAAAGTAATAAGGATACCATTCTTTTGGAAATATAACAAGCAAGGTGAGAAAATGGAACCTGTGGATATGTGCAACTTGAATTTTTAAAAGTCCTCCAGTAAAGTGGTATGGCTGAGTGTAATATGTTTGCTGATGAAAGTCAGTTGGTAAGTATGGCTGCTTATTATTTTGTACTGTGTTGACTATGTTTATTTAAAATTCAGGTAAAATTCAGAGTTTTCTGGACCTATGTGAAAGCCATCGGAGTCTGCGTTTGTTTCTGGATTATTTTGTTCTACCTCTGCCAACATATAGCATCCTTGTCCTCTAACTACTGGCTGAGTTTATGGACAGATGATCCAGTTATTAATGGGACCCAACAACGCACCCCACTCAGATTGGGAGTGTATGGTGCACTTGGAATAATTCAAGGTTTGTAATATATCTTCGATTTGTGCTAATGTGAAGCAACATCAGAAAGTTATTAATTTTGAAAGTTTGAGGTTTATTGTGTATTGTAATCAAAGAACATTGGGATTGAAGTTAGGTTATTGCAACCATTGCAAATAGAGATTTGATGAATTGTTGCTTCTAAGGTATGAATTTTATTTGAAAGCACTTTTTTAAGGGGATTTATTGCATACAACCAAAAAGGGGTAGTTCAGTATTTTCAGAAATAAAAAATAATACTTTTTGTATATCATTGTGAACATTGCATTAATCATTTGCTTTTGAAATGTATTGTGCAAAATTGGATTACATGGTAGAATAGCTACCATATTTTGTGAATTAGTATATCTTTTATCTTGTTCAGGCTGTTCTTCCAAGTTGCCAGCCACTTGCCCTTTGATTTGCAAATGCAAATTCTCATTCCAGCTTCTTCCTCATAGTCATAAAGTGGTACAGTGTGGAAACAGACCCTTCAGCCCAACCTGCCCACACCGGCCAATCTTCTTTGTACCCTTTCCAGCTATACAACATCGTTCCTATAACATGGTGCCCGGAACTACCAACTGGCCCCTCTCTTGTACCTTCCAGAAACACCTGAATTCCTGTCCAGTACATGGCCCTGTTATCTTTCTCTTTGTTGATTTACATTTGGCTGTGACCTACCAGTGCCTCAGATTTCAGATACCCCATCATTTTATCATGGACTATATTTTGTTAGGTTTTTTAATTCTGTTATCCTGAATTAGCCATTCCAACCATGGCTTGGTTTTCAACTGCGTGGACCTTGATCGTGAATGTATTGCCATCCTCTCTTCAGCTTTTCCAGTTCCCTCTCCTTTTAAAATCTATTTGATCAGACTTTGCCTCTCCCTAATGTTTCCTTGGATTGAAACATTCTTTGCATATTGAGTAGCCATGACAAGTTATCTATGTTATAAGCACCATATGCATATTGGTTTTGCAACTAGTCTTTATTAACTTTCTAGGTGTTTTTGTGCTCATTTCTTCGTTGATGATGAGCATTGGAGGGATAAAGGCTTCTCGACGGCTCCATGTTAATGTACTGTATGATGTGCTGATGTCACCACTGAGCTTTTTCGAGCAAACTCCGAGTGGCAACTTGGTAAACCGCTTCGCCAAAGACATTGAAACAATAGACTCGGTGCTACCAATGGTGATCAAAATGTTCCTGGGATCACTGTTCAATGTTCTCGCAGCTTGTGTGGTGATTTTAATAGCCACACCGTTAACTGCAGTGATCATCCCACCACTGGGGTTTCTGTACATTTTTGTGCAGGTTAGTATTCATGACAAGCTGTGCTTAATATTGGTGTGCATCAGAGTACATCTCCAAGATTTATTCAGTATTTCAGTGTAGTGTGTACAAATTTATTTTTAATGTAAAGTCTCATTTTTTTTTTGATGGCTGGAAATGTGTTTTCAGAATTGGAAACCTATATTGGCAACAAGTTATGAATAATTAGTGATTAGGATAGGCCTCTGACAGGGCCGGTCTAAGGAGATGCAGGGCCCAATTGAGAACAATTTTGGTGAGCCCCAGGTTCCCAGCCAAGGTCTGTAGAATCATAGAAATGCAAATAAAGTCTATTATAGACTTTATATCTTAATGGTAGAATGTAAAGTAAGCAAAATATGCGCTTAAAAAGTGCCTGCGAGTTAATGGACCAAACGGATCTAAGCTACATCATATATATATCATCATATCATATCTATATACTTTTAAAACTCTGTGTGTGTGTGTGTGTGTGGGTGTATGTCGTATTTTTGGCCTTTGACTCATTACTCCGTCAAAACCAACGCAAAAACGGCAAGATTCTTACCACTTCGCTAGCGATTTTACTTTTACATTCGCTAATCCACTCATTAAATTTAGTCATTTTTCCGTACACATTTTTAATAAAATCCATCCCCCCCCACTCACTCATCTTTTCGCCTCGCGCTGGCCACCTTCTCATCACGTGCCCTGCGCGACCATAACGGCTGCTGTCACCCGGCTCTCCTCCACTCCCCCCCCCCCCCCCCCGCCGGCTCTGTCACGCTGACGGACGCCAAAGATCGGCTCTTCCCCCCGCTGCTTTTCACCGTCGTCGCTGACGGCCCGCACGCTTGCACTGTCCAAAAATCCTGCGCGTCAACGGCCTGTCCCCCCCCCCCCCCCCGTAACACCACATCCCCCCCCCCCCCCCCCGTAATCAGGGTCTGAAGCGCCGAGGATGCGAGGCTATGGAGCTGAGGCTCACTCTGAGGCCGACGGCTGCTGGGCTCCTACCCCTCTCCTCCCTCCCTTCTTAATACAATATCAATTGGGGGGGTGGGGGGATGTGGTGTGTGTGTGTGTCTGTGTAATTTTGCATGTTAAACGTATTTTCTCGAAAAGCAGATGCAAAAACGAGGAGATGTTTACAATTTTGGTAGGGATTGAACCTACAATCTCATAAATGCACTCCTCTCTACATTTGGTCAATTATTTCCCCAGATTTTGAATAAAATTGTTCACAGAACATCAAAAAAAAAATTCAGATCAAACTGCTGCATGAGTCAGTGCCACCTCACAGATGTCCAATCCCATTGGATCTCATTTACATATGTGACATCACAATGGGACAGGGGTGGGAGATCGGAACCTTCACGTGGTCCCACTAAAATCAAACTTCTGCATGAGTGCCATCTCACAGTTGTCTAGGGACAGGGGTGGGAGATCTCTCCCCCTCCCTCCCTTTCACAATGCCTTTGCACCTGGCCCAACTGGCCCCGCCCGGCCTTGCCCCCCCCCCAGCATGCCTGGTGGCTCCGCCCGGTCCCGCCCGCTGACCTCACAATGCCTTTTCACCTGACCCGACTGGCCCCGCCCGGCCCTGCCCCCCCAGCCTGCCTGGTGGCCCCGCCCCCCCAGCCTGTCTGCTGGCCCCCCTCCAGTCTGTCTGCTGGCCCCAACCCCCGAGCTGCCAGGTTGCAGATTCCATTGGTTTTCATTGAATTGAATTTAATTATTTGTCACTTAACATCACTAAGGAGAGGGGGGAGGCGGGGTGGGGGTGGTTAGAGGGGGAGGGGGTGGTTGGTTGGAGGGAGGGGGGGGGGGGGGTTCGTGTGTGTGACGCGGCAGGCTGCTCCCTTGAATTCCATCGAGCTGCCGACAGCTTCTGTGCATGAGCCGCGCACGCTTCATTCCCAGAACATTCTGAATGCGTGACGCACGGTTGCATTTCGCATTCTCTGTATCTCCCCCTCTTTCTCTCCCATCTCTCTCTCTCCCCAGCCCCCATCTCTCTCTCCCCCATCTCTCTCTCTCTCTCTCTCTCTCTCTCTCTCTCTCTCTCCCATCTCTCTCTCTCTCTCCCCATCTCTCTCTCTCTCCCCATCTCTCTCTCTCTCCCTCTCTCTCTCTCTCTCTCTCTCTCTCTCTCTCTCTCCCCATCTCTCTCCCCTCTCTCTCTCTCCCCTCCCCCTCTCCCCTCCCCTCTTCCTCTCTCTCCCTCCCCTCTTCCTCTCCCCCCCCCCCCCTGCCCTCCCCTACCCCCCTCCCCTACCCCCTTCCCTCCACCCCTTCCTCCCTCTTCCCCCTCTCTCTCCTCCATCTCTCTCACCCACCCTGCCTCTCCTCATCCCCTCCACCCCCCTCTCTTGCCCATCTGTCTCTTTCTCTCTGTCTCTCCCCATTCTCTCTCTGCCCTCACTCTCTACCCCCCCCCCCCCCCCCCCCCCCCCCCATCTCTAGACGTGCCTGCGAGCTGCCCGCCCCCCGCAACCACACTTTGGGGGAACAGACCCAACAGGTCTGCACTTGGTCTAGTTTTAATATAAAAATTGCATACATGTAAACCTACAAAAAAAACAGTCCAGGCATTAAATTTTGAGCTTCTACCCCATCCTAACTTGTGTCTGTGTGTGTGTGCATGTGGGAGGGAAGGAGAGAAAGGAGAAAGAAGGGAGTGAGGGAAGGAGAGAAACAAGTGAGTGAGGGTAGGAGAGAAAGAAGGGAGTGAGGGAAGGAGAGAAAGAAGGGAGGGAAGGTGAGAAAGAAGGGATGGTGGGAAGGAGAGAAGGGGAAGGAGAGAAAAAAGGGGGGATAGAAGGAGAGAAGGGAAAAGAGAGAGAGGGAGGGAAGGGAGGGATAGGAGAGAAGGGAAAAGAGAGAGAGGAAGGAGGGAGGGGAAAGGGAGGGATAGGAGGAGAGATTGGTGGGAGAGGGCCGGCGGCAGGAGCAGATGCCGAGGTCCGAGCGGACGGGTGTGTGCTGAGGCCGAGGTTTGTAAACGTTACTCCAATGCCCGGCCCGGCCCTCCCTGTATTGTTCACCGCTTTTTCCCAGGGAGAGTGAGTGGTAAAGCCGGGGCTGTGTGCGTGAAGCACGGCGACTGGGGGGGCGGGAGCGCTGCCCCGGACCGCAAGGGAACGACCCATATCCCCCTTCTCTACCTGAGCCGAGAGTAGATTACTCTGGCGCGGGGCCCAATTGGGAGCAATTGGTGTAATCGGCTTAAGGCCGGCCCTGGCTGCTGACATAATTGCTATTCACAATGTTGGGTGACTTGTTTAACAGCTAGATAAAGAGCACTAAGGCAATTGTCAAACAATTTGCCCATATTGTGAATATTCAGAAACAGTCAAAATCTGAAAATTGAGCATTCTTTTTCTGATGTTTTAAATGTTTAAAAAAATTAAAAGCCACCAAACTTGATATAATTACAAATTACTTAAGACTAGCTGTTAAGAAAGAACTGCAGATGCTGGAAAAATCGAAGGTAGACATTTTTGTCTAACTAAGACTAGCTGTTCCTCGCCATTTGAAATGATGGTATTACTGCCTCCTTGCATTGTCTAGTGTAATGCTGAAGGATTGCTAGATGTTTTTGCTCAACGATCAGTCATGATGAGGATTCCTGCAGAATGCAGGTGGGAAATTGCTGGTGTTCTCATCAGGAAGCTTGGTTTGGCATTCTTGTGCACTTTTATTGGAATTACAAGCATCGTGGCTCTTAAAGGCATGTGGAAAGCTTAAGAGGGACACAACGTATCAAGTGGGACATGTTCGAGGAACTGAATAACCTGTTCATATTCCTTCACAAGATTTCTTTAACATTTTTGAAATCTGGAGTTGTGTAATGCTGTTGTTTTCACGCAAACTTTAACATAATTTGAGCCTTCATATATTGTCATCTATTTTTATAAACTACTAGACCAACGCGGTTGCGGGGGGCAGCTTGTGGCAGCTTGTGGCAGCACACACACTATAACCTCCCCCCACACACACTAACCACCCCCCCATAAAATTATATTAATATTATTCATGCACTCCTTTTACCCCATCCCCGCCCTATCCACTCACACATAGCCCCCAACTGCGCAGCTGCGGCTAGAGAGGGAGGGGGAGAGAGAGGGCAGAGAGAGAGCGCCTGACAGGCACGGCAAGTGGAAAATGGATTTATTAAAGCTTAAAATGTGAATAACTTAAATAACAATTTAAATGAAAAGGAAGAAATTTATTCAGTTCGGTTCTTTCTTGTTGCGTCTCTTGCTCCCCTCTGTTTTATGTTCTTTCTCGTAGATCCTTGAGACATTCAGTTTTTTTCTTGTGGCATCTCTTCATTACTTTTGTCTTGCGTTCTATCAAGCCAATAACATATGATTAAAACATACAATTTTATCTATTGTAGATATTTATCAACTTCTAAAGACATTTTTATCTTTCAATCCATTAACATATGATTAAAAAATACATTGTGCTATTGTGTACCGACCTGGCTGTATTTTGGCAACTTCTTCTTGTGTCTCTTGTGCCCTTCTACTCGTTACTGCTTCTCAACGTCTCTTTGCGTTGTTCCTTGACCATCCTGCAACTTGATTGCTCCCATTTCTTGGCATGATGTAAAAAAGGAATATATTTATCACAATGTAGATATTCATAAACTTGTAAAGACAATTTTATCTATTTATAAACTTCTAAGGCCAATTATATCTATCAATGCATTAACATATGATTAAAACAGACATTACGATATCGTGAACCGTTTTGGCTGTATTTTGGCAACTTATTGTTGTGTCTCTTATTTCCTGCGAACTACCATTATTATTCGGAGATCCTCAAAAGGTTCAGTCCTTTCTTTTTGTGTCTCTTGTTCCTGCTCCTTACTGCTTCTCGACGTCTCTTTGCGATGTTCCTTGACCATCCTGCAACTCGTTTGCTCCCATTTCTTGGCATAATGTAAAAAAAGAGAAAGATATTTATCACGGTGTAGATATTTATAAACTTGTAAAGACAATTTTATCTATTTTAGACATTTATAAACTTCTAAAGACAATTATACCTATCAATGAATTAACATATGATTAAAAAATACATTATATTATTGTGTACTGTTTTGGCTGTATTTTGGCAACTTATTGTTGTGTCTCTTGTTCTTCTTTGAAATTAATGCCTTTGTTGCATTGTGTTTGTTGTGTTTGAGAAAAAAAAAATTAAGTCCTGACCTTTTTTTTTAGAGATACTATGTTGCTACTTCCCGTCAGCTGAAGAGGTTGGAGTCAGCTAGCCGATCACCCATTTTTTCAAACTTCAATGAAACCTTGCTTGGAGTCAGTGTCATCCGTGCTTTTGGAAAAGAAGATCGTTTTATAGACCGTAATGACTCCAGAGTGGATGAAAACCAAAAAGCATATTACCCTAGTGTTGTTGCTAACAGGTAGTATAACAATACAGATTTTAACTTTATTGGCAGCAATATACTTTTATTGGAAAGTCAGTACTGGTAATCATTGAGAGGTCCACCTTGCAGGCTTCAATTCAGTTAGTCTTGTTTGTGAAATCAAATTTGATGAAGGTTATGGGCCTCTCCCACTTAGGCGACTGCAGGAGACTATGCAGTCGCCACATGGTGGCCACATGTTCACGGGTGGTTGCCGGGGAGTCGCCTTCATGGTCGTGAGGAGTTCCCGCATTCTGGGAACTAGTCGCGGCCTCATTATGGTC
Organism: Leucoraja erinaceus; assembly: GCF_028641065.1. Lineage (NCBI taxonomy): Eukaryota > Metazoa > Chordata > Chondrichthyes > Rajiformes > Rajidae > Leucoraja > Leucoraja erinaceus. The sequence continues at coordinate 36,533,727 of NC_073396.1, forward strand.
GCCGCAAATGAACCATCAGAATGAAGCCGCCATGGAGAGTAGCGCGAATTCTCGTGCCTAGGTGGGTCGCCAGGAGGTCCTAGTGGGTTGCCAGCAGGTCGAAGGTTCTCGTAGGTTGTAGCTGGTGCTGACCAGTGAATTTCATTGGCTCATTGGGGGAAGAAAACGTAAGCATTAGGGTTAGGTAGTCGTTTTCAGAACCAAGGCCAACCAACAGGTAATGCTAACGTCCACCGAGCTTCACAGCCGTGTATTCTTAAAAGTTGTCTCCACTCCTTCTCCCCCCCCCCCTCTTTTAAAGGACTTACGTGACCCTTCCCGTACACTGTGCTTTCGCCGTCTTAATTACAGCGGCAACCTTCCTGTTCATCCTGTGTGTCTGTATCACATTGACTTTGCACCATGTGAATTTCACTCAGACAGCGCCTCCCCCCCCCCCGCTTGCCCTGTCCCCCGCCTGCATAACAGCTGGAGAAGGAAGCGATCTGTGTGTGTGTGTTCCACTCTGACAGTCGCCGTTCCAGACGCTGGTTTTTCAGGCGACTGCCGGCGCCTTGACAGACGCCAGCAGTCGTCTGAAAAATCGCCTAAGTGGGACAGGCCCATTAATGATTCTTATTATACTTAATTACACTGACTTCCCACAATGGAAAGTTGTAGGGCTCTGGGGAGGGGGCACCAAAGCTAGTATAATAGGGTCCATAAATAATTATATAAACTGTTCTTATCTTCTTGTCCCACTAGGTGGTTGGCTGTGAGACTGGAACTCGTTGGAAATTTCATTGTATTTTTTGCTGCCCTTTTTGCTGTGGTTTCCAGAAGCGATGTCAGTCCAGGGATTGTTGGTCTATCCATTTCATATGCCTTACAGGTTTGCAAAAGTAGACTTGCTTTGAATTGTTATACCTCAGTCATAATTGTAGCACATTTAAACTTTTGCTGCCTTTTATACTTATATTTTTCAATGTTTCTGGTAATGCCACATGCACTGTCACTATTTTGACAATAGCATGTGGCTGAATGATTTAGAGGGGATCTTGTTCTCGGTGATGGAACGTAACCTTGGCAGATTACCACTAAGTTCTGCAGGGTGGTGGGTGTATGGAACAAACTGCCAGAGGAGGTAGTTGAGGCTGGGACTATCCCAACTTTTAAGAAACAGTTGAACATGTCCATGAATAGGACAGGTTTGGATGGGATATGGACCAGGCGTAGGCAGGTGAGACTAGTGCAGCTGGGACATTGTTGCCCGGAGTGGCAAGTTGGGCTGAAGGGCATGTTTCCACAGTATCACATATATGTACAGTCCATATCAATGGTTTGTTTGAGGGGGGCTAAATATCATATTTCCATAAAAAGCTGGAGAAACTGAGTGGGCCAGACAGTATCTCTGGAAAACAGGAATAGGTGACGTTTCGGGTCGAGATCCTTCTTCAGACAGAGTCGGGGTGAGGAAAATGAAAGATATAGATAGTGATGTAGAGAGATACAGAACAAATGAATGAAAGATATGCAAAAGTTAGAAGATCACAATCACAATAATACTTTATTAGCCAAGTATGTTTTGCATCATACGAGGAATTTCATTTGCCAAATCAGTCATACAAATAAAAAGCAACAGAACATACAAAATACATTTTAACATAAACATCCACCACAGTGACTTCTCCACATTGCTCACTGTGATTGAAGGCAGAAAAGAAAGTTCAATCTCTTCCCTTGTCTGCTCTCCCGCGTTCGGTGGCCTCGAGCCTTCTGTTGACGGGACGATCTTGACTGCCGGAGGCGGGCCCTCCATGTCGGGGTGATCAGCTCCTGCATCGGGGGATGTCAGCTACCCCGTGCCGGACGATCGAACCCCGGGTCGGGGCTGGTCGAGCTTCTGTGTTGTTGGAGCTTCCCGACTAGCATCTTCCGAGACTGTGAGCTCGATGGTAAAGTCCGTTGGCCACGTTGGAGCGATTCCAGGCAAGGGATCGATTCCGATGTTAAGTCCATGCCCTGCAGGGGCGCTCAAGGTCAGTCCGAGGAGGCCTCCAGCTCCATTGATTTTAGGCCGGAGATGCGACCCGAAAATTAATCGCATCGTGGCAAGATAAGAAACTGAAAAAAAGTTTCCCCCAACCCCCGACCCCTCCTCACATGTAAAACAAGCCGGAGAACATTTACACACACTTTTAAAACGCATCAAAAAAAAAGACGAAAAAACAGACTAGACTGTTGTCGGTGCTGCCAATTGTTCGGTGTCCCTGGTAGTCAACGGTGAAGCAGCCTCAAGGGGCACATGGGCCTCTCCAGCTTCAAATCAAAGGTATACTTGATGATCCTTCCTTGCTTTGCATGGTGCTTTTTTTCTTGGGCTGAAAACACCAAAAGGACTACTCCATTCCACTTTTGATATGAACCTTTTGGATAATGCAAATTTTGTCATGTCAACGACAAGCTATTCTTTGCAAGAATACAAGGTGTCTGCTGTTCTATTAACATGATACTAGGCAATGTCAGATTATTATTTTTTAAAGGATCTAAAATTCCTAATATGCAATGAACAAACATAATTTAATGTAATTAAGCAAGTAGGAAAATTAGAATAGACTCTTCATAATCAAACACTATCACATACTAACTCAGTAACAAAAGATTGCAGAGATTTTCTTATTGCCTAACTATACAGTCTACAATATATTTTGTTAGTAATTTAATTTTATTGAGAGCAAGGTGTTTCTAGTAATTATGTAAATTCTAGTAATTATGTAATGCAGGTGTTTGGAAATTGTGTAATACAGGTATTTGAGGTGTATTTAATACAGTAAACCCTTGTGAGGGAGGGGGGCGGAAATGGTGTTCGTTATTGCTGATTGTTTGCTATAAATGCATAAGATATATAGTGGGACCAAAAACTGCAGATGGTTAATACACTGAAAGGGCACAAAGAGCTGGACTAACTCAGCAGGTTGGGCAGCGCTATCAGAGAACAAGGATACTTGACATTGGAACACTTCTTCAGACTGAATCCGGCTGCTGAATTATTCCAGCACATTTTGGTGGCATAGATGTAGAGTTGCAGCCACGTAGTGTCATAGACCTGGGTTCGATCCTGACTATCTGTTACATGAGAATTTTGCCCGAACAGTCTCTGACCCATAGCGCTTTGTTGAAAGCCCACAGCGCTGTGTTGAAAGCCCACAGCGCTGTGTTGAAAGCCCATAGTGCTGTGTTTAAATCTCATAGCGCTGTGGCCGGTAGTGCTATATTTAAAACCCACGGTGCTGTAGCCGACAGCTCTTTGTTTAAATTCCCACGCGCTAAGCTGACAGCATTCTGTTTAAAACTGTGCGCGCCAAACCAGTAGCAGAGAGGGAGGGAGGTGTGCTGCTGTAAAACTGGCCCCTGTGTATCGAGAGAAGTATTGTTTTTGTACTCTCTTATATTCCGGATGGCAGAATGAAGAACAAGACTTACACACAGGTTGCCTGGATCTCGAGAGAGAGAGAGAGATTTATTACCCAGCATTGTGAGCTCATATTGAACACCAACTCATTAACATACACATGAATATGTATGAATACATTACACTGCCCTACTTTTTTTAAGTACTAAATCTAAGTACTCTGTTACAATTTTGTTGTTGTGATACTTAATTTAAACCAGTATCTACACATTTTTGTTTTACTTGTGCAGTGAGTTATTTAAATTACACACCTAACCTGACTACTGGTTTACAGATCCTGCCTGATCGTTTAAAAGAAACAGGTGTAACAGGTTTAGGTGTTGACTCAACTGTAGGCTTGTTTGGCTCTGTTTTAGTACCCTGACTTTGACCAGATAAATCTGTTTCTTTGTCTGTTCTAACTGAACTTTGTGTTTCAGTCACAGTGGTCTCTTCCAACTCGCTTTCAGATAAAAACTCAGGGATTAGGACTTCATGCGCAGCTTTTGGTTAATCTTTGGCTGGAATCATTTGATCAACATGAACACTTTTGATCCTATCTCCAACTTCAACAGTATATTTTTGTTCCACACACTTCCACTATTTTCCCAACATCCCATTTGTCCCAACTGGACTTGTTGGGAGGACTGAGAACACAAACTTGCTCACCTTGTTTGAAGTTCCTCTCCTTTTTGTGGGAGTCAAAATGGCATTTTTGACTTAATTGTTTTTGCTCAACTCTCAAGGCCAAATTGGGTTGAACTAGACTTAGGCATATTCTTAGCCTTCTCTTCATCAACAGTTCTGCAGGTGAGTAACCCGCCGTTGTGTGTTGTATGGTTCTGTACTTCAGCAAGCAACTAGCCAAATGATGTTTCATGCTGAGCTTTTAACTACCCTGCAAAACCTGTTTCTTGAGAGCATCTTTGACAATTCTAACACTTTTGGGGCTGGATGGTATGGGGGATCAAGTGTGTGTTTTATACCATTCCGCTGTATGAACTCTTTGAACCGTTCTGAACGAAACTGAGGCCCGTTATCAGTTCTTCCGGTAAACTATTGCATGCAAAAATAGATCTCAACTCATCTATGGTACGCTCAGTAGTAGTTCTTGACCCCATATGCTTAACCTCAATCCATTTGGAATGACTATCTACCAGTACCAGAAAGTGATCATTACCCTTTTCACAAAAATCTACATGAACTCTCTGAAAAGGTCTATTTTTTGGTGGTTTACCCCGGCAATTTTGGCTACATTTGCTCACCAGTGACTCAATGTCACTGTCAATACCAGGCCAATACACGAAACCTCTGGCAAATGACCATGCTTACTATGCCAAGATGTTCGGCATGAAGTTCATTCATAAGTTTGTTTCTCAAAGACTCTGGCACAACCACTCTGTAAGCCCACTTAATGCATCCCTGCTCACATGATAATTCATGGCATCGATTATGGAAAGGCTTCAGTTCTGAGTTCAGAACTTGAGTTCAATCCACTATCGATTTCAGTCCAACCGTTCAAAGTCTGTTCATAGACCCTCTTCAGCACAGTTTCTCTATTTCTGCTGCAATTTCTGTTGGCAGTCACTGGAAAGTCTTCATCTACAACTTGCAGTGTGTAGATTGAATGCTTCCTTTTCCATCTGTGCATAATTACGTTCACTCGGTGATAGGGTGCGGGTTGTAAAAGCAATAGGCTTTTCCTGTCTGTCATTCATTACGTGGGAGATTACTGCACCTACACCATAACTTGAAGCATCGCAAGCAAGTTTCACCTCGCCTGCCGTATCATAGTGTACAAGGAGTTTGTCACTTGTCAAGTTTTCCTTGCAGATGTCATATGCACGTTGCTGATCCTTTCCCCCAAGTCCATTTCACATCTTTTTGTAGCAGATGATGAAGTGGCTTTAGCACAGTTGCTAAATCTGAAAGGAATCGTGCAAAGAACTGCACCATCCCAAGGAATGATCGTAGCTCTGACACATTGGTGGGTTTTGGAGCATTCACTATTGTTTCAACTTTCACCTTCACAGGGCGAAGGCTGTTGGCGTCTACTTTGAGTCCAAGGTAGACCACCTCTGACTGCACAAATGCACATTTACTTTGTCGCAGTTTGACAATGTGGCAGTTCAGTCGTCTGCGAACTTGCTCGATGATTTCCAGATGTTCTACCATGACCTCTGTGAATATCAATAGATCATCCTGGTTGCACACACAATGCAGAATGCTTTGCAACATTTTATCCATGACGGACTGCAAGATTTTTGGGGAGGATTTCACACCATAGGGCAGCTTTGTATATGAATACAAGCCCTTATATGTGTTGATAGTCAAGTACTGCTGACTTTCTTTGTCGACATTGAGTTGGGCGGAAGCGTGAGACAAATTCCGTTTAGTGAAGACTCTCGCTCCGCTAAGTTCTGCGTACAGATCTTGCGAGGTTGGTAACGGATATTGTTCGCCATCAATGGCTTGGTTGATTGTGACTTTGGAGTTGGACAGTTTTGTCGGCCTTGGGTACGGCCACAATTGGCGTTACTCTGGTCTGTCTTCACGTGTACTCCATTCCGCTCTAACCTGTCAAGTTCTTCCTCCACTTGTTGCTTTAGTTCATATGGTACAGGTCTTGGTCGACAATACACAGGCCTCACACTTGCTTAAGTCAAATGTGTGCATTGTACCCTGTTATTCCCGTGTAACTGTCGGCAAATATTTCTGCATGTTTACTTATGACGTTTTCAAGACGTGATTTGGACAAATCGACGCTGAAAATGTTCTTCCAGTCTAACTCTATTCTACTCAGCCAATCCTTTCCAAGGAGGGTTGGTTTATTTCTGTAGCTGACCACTATGATGGGCAGTGTTACTGACTGATGATTGTACTAAACTTTACAGTTCATTTGGCCGCATGTCTCAAACTTCGCCCGAGTAGGTTCTCAGCTTGTTTACTCGCAAACAATGGTGTCTGCGGGAACTTTGATTCGTACAGGTCTTTGCTCATGACCGACCAATCTGCTGCCGTGTCAATACACATATTGATTAACTGTTCATTAATCTATAGTTTAGTTCGTAAGTCCTTGCCTTGGCTGGTTGTAGGCTTATCGGTGTTGGTTGCATAAATGGTGTACAACCTAAGTTCATTTCCATCTGGAAGGTACACAAAAATGCTGGAGAAACTCAGCGGGTGCAGCAGCATCTATGGAGCGAAGGAAATAGGCGACATTTCGGGCCAAAACCCTTCTTCAGACTGATGGGGGGTGGGGGGGAGAAGGAAGGAAAAAGGGAGGAGGAGGAGCCCGAGGTCGGGGGGATGGGAGGAGGCAGCTCGAGGGTTAAGGAAGGGGAGGAGACAGCAAGGGCTAGCAAAACTGGGAGAATTCAACGTTCATGCCATCCGGACGCAAGCAACCCAGGAGGAATATGAGGTGCTGTTCCTCCAATATCCGGTGTTGCTCATTCTGGCAATGGAGGAGACCCAGGACAGAGAGGTCGGTTTTGGAATGGGAGGGGGAGTTGAAGTGCTGAGCCACCGGGAGTTCAGGTAGGTTATTGCGGACTGAGCGGAGGTGTTCGGCGAAACGATCGCCCAACCTTCGCTTAGTCTCCCCGATGTAAATCAGCTGACATCTAGAGCAGCGGATGCAGTAGATGAGGTTGGAGGAGATACAGGTGAACCTTTGTCGCAACTGGAACGACTGCTTGGGTCCTTGAATGGAGTCGAGGGGGGAGGTGAAGGGACAGGTGTTGCATTTCTGCGGTTGCAACGGAAAGTGCCCGGGGAGGGGGTAATACGGGAGGGAAGGGAAGAATTGACAAGGGAGTTGTGGAAGGAGCGTTCTTTGCGGAAGGCAGACATAGGGGGAGATGGGAAGATGTGGCGAGTGGTGGGGTCACGTTGGAAGTGGCGGAAATGTCGGAGGATTATTTGTTGTATTTGCCGGCTGGTGGGGTGAAAGGTGAGGACTAGAGGGACTCTGCCCTTGTTGCGAGTGCGGGGATGGGGAGAGAGAGCAGTATTGCGGGGTATGGATGAGACCCTGGTGCGAGCCTCATCTATGGTGGCGGAGGGGAGTCCCCGTTCCCTGAAGAACGAGGACATTTCCGATGCCCTGGTGTGGAACGTCTCATCCTGGGAGCAGATGCGGCGTAGGCGGAGGAATTGGGAGTAGGGGATGGAGTCTTTACAGGGGGCAGGGTGGGAAGACGTGTAGTCCAGATAGCCATGTGAGTTAGTGTATGTCGGTCAGAAGTCTGTCCCCTGCGATAGAGATGGTGAGGTCAAGGAATGGTAGGGAAGTGTCGGAAATGGTCCAGGTGTATTGGAGTGCCGGATGGAAGTTGGTGGTGAAGTGGATGAAGTCAGTCAGTTGTGTGTGGGTGCAGGAGGAGCAAAGCAGTCGTCAATGTAACGGAGGTAGAGGTCGGGGATGGGGCCCTGGTACGTATTGAACAAGGATTGTTCAACGTACCCGACAAAGAGGCAGGCGTAGCTGGAGCCCATGCGTGTGCCCATAGCTACGCCTTGTGTTTGGAGGAAATGGGAGGAGTCAAACGTAAAGTTGTTGAGGGTGAGGACCAACTCCGCTAGGCGGAGGAGAGTGTCAGTGGCTGGGTATAGGTTGCTCCTCTGGTCGAGGAAGAACCGGAGGGCTTTGAGGCCATCCTGGTGGGGGATGGAGGTGTAGAGTGACTGGACATCCATGGTGAAGATGAGGGGGTGAGGGCCTAGAGAGTGGAATGCGCGGAGGCGGCGGAGAGTGTCTGAGGTGTCTAGAACATAGGTGGGAAGGGATTTGACCAAGGGGGATAGTATGGAGTCAAGGTATGTGGAGATGAGTTCGGTGTGGCACGAACAAGCAGAGACAATGTGTCTGCCGGGAGAGCCGGGTTTGTGGATTTTGGGGAGAAGGTAAAAACGGGCCGTGCGGGGCTGGGGGACGATGAGGTTGGAAGTTTGAGGACAGACCGTTCAGTGTGGGAGAGGGGGAGGTCGGAGGGGATGGTGAACACCCGGCAGGGATGGGAGTTGGGGCCAGAGGAAGGCAGGTGGGTGGACTGGGGACAGGGCGATGTGTAGGGGGGGGGGGTTGTGGGTGTTGGAGGGGTGGTGGGTGGTCAGGGGGTGGGGGGGGTGAGAGGGCTGTAATGTGGGTGGGGAAGAGCAGGGGTGACATGGTTGGAGGGGGATGGGGGAGAGTCAGTGGAACAGCCACTGAGGTTAGCAGGGCTGGGCAGACGGGCACTAGGACCCAGTGGAGTTAAGCCCAGGAGAGTGTGAGTGAGCAGCGTGGAGGCTCCAGGCCCAGTGCGAAGTCCAGGCTCCAGGTAAGGCGACGGCTGCGGGTTGCTGGAGGGGGGTGGAGTGGCGCGGGTCACCGGAGTCCCGTGGCGTGGGTCACCGGACCCGATGGTCGGAGTCCCGTGGCAGTTGAGTCGGGGTCCGCAGGCGATGCGTGGGAGGTCCTGGTGGGTGGATAGTCGGTGGGGCGGCGCGGGTCGGCCATAGCGGTGGGGCGGCGAGATGAGTCGGGTGCTTTGCGGCGACCATGTTGGGGGAGCCCCGGTCCGGCGGCGATGCTGGGTAGGTCGGGTCCGGCGGCGATGTCGGGTAGGTCGGGTCAGGCGGCGATGTCGGGTAGGTCGGGTCTCGGCGGCGATGTCGGGTAGGTCGGGTCCGGTGGTGATGCGGGGTAGGTCGGGTCAGGCGGCGATGTCGGGTAGGTCGGGTCTGGCGGCGATGTCGGGTAGGTCGGGTCCGGCAGCGATGTGGGGTAGGCCGGGTCTGGCGGCGATGTCGGGTAGGTCGGGTCTGGCGGTGATGCGGGGTAGGTCGGGTCAGGCGGCGATGTCGGGTAGGTCGGGTCCGGCAGCGATGTCGGGTAGGTCGTGTCTGGCGGCGATGTCGGGTAGGTCGGGTCTGGCGGCGATGTCGGGTAGGTCGGGTCTGGCGGCGGTGTGGTAGGTCGGGTGTATGTCGGGTAGGTCGGGTCAGGCGGCGATGTCGGGTAGGTCGGGTCCGGCAGCGATGTCGGGTAGGTCGGGTCTGGCGGCGATGTCGGGTAGGTCGGGTCCGGCGGCGATGTCGGGGTAGTCGGTCGGGTCCGGCGGTGATGTCGGGTAGGTCGGGTCCGGCGGTGATGTCGGGTAGGTCGGGTCGGCGGCGATGTGAGGTCGGGTCCAGCGGCGATGCCGGCTAGGTCGGGTTTGGCGGCGATGTCGGGTCTGGCGGCGATGTCGGGTAGGTCGGGTCCGGCGGCGATGCCGGGTAGGTCGGATCCGGCGGCGATGCCGGGTAGGTCGGATCCGGCGGCGATGTCAGGTAGGTCGGGTCCAGCGGTGATGTCGGGTAGGTCGGGTCCGGCGGCGATGCCGGGTAGGTCGGATCCGGCGGCGATGTCAGGTAGGTCGGGTCCGGCGGTGATGTCGGGTAGGTCGGGACCGGCGGAGATGTTAGGCGGGCCCAAGCGGCGGCGATGTACAGTGGGCCCGGTCCGGCGACGATGCTGGATGGGCCCAGTGCGGCGGCGATGTCGGGTAGGCCCGGGGCGGCGATGAGGCTGGGCGGTCCTGGAGGGTGGCGAGGGTCGGAGGAATCAGCGATGGGGAGGGAGTCCAAGTTACCGTAGAAGCGGCGAGACTGGGCGTCATCGGTAGGCAGGTGAGGGTCGGCGGCGGCATCGATGTGGAGGTCGGTGAAGGCGGCGTCCTGGTGAGTATTGAAGGCACTCCTCGTGGCCAAGATTGCCCAAGATTTCCATCTGGGTTCATCTCCAAGTTGTGAACTCCTTTCTGGTGCTGTTGCTTGTTTCCCTGCAGATTGTTGGTTTCCTGCTTTAAGCTTGGCCCGACATGCTGAGGCGATATGGCCTTTCTTCTGGCAGTTATAGCACTTGGCCATTTTGAACTGACAAAATTGGGATGAGTGAGCTGAACTTATCTCCCCACCATACTTTTGGTTTTGGTTTAGCACCAGTTTGTTTGGCCATAGGCACTGCCTTGTGACTGTAAACGACCACTGCAGCCTGTGGTGGACGAAAGTCACGAGCATTCTTTGATGCCATTGTGGTAGCAATCTTGCACGCTTTCTCTAATGTAAGATCTGGAGTGTTCATGACTTTGCACTGAATTTGTTCATCCACTAGACTACAAACAAATCTGCCGCGTAGTGCGCGTCCAAGAAAGGTTCCAAAGTTACAGTGCAAACTTAAGGCAACAATGTACTCATTGATTGTCTCGTTCTGCTTCTGATTTCTGTCTAGGGGGCGCCGCATGATGGCAGCCTCTGCCTACAGTCTGTTGCCTTTCTATCTTTTTTTATTTTTAGTTTGTTTAAGGTATGTTTTGGAGGAATTGTTTTTTGTTTTTTATATGGGGAAGGGTGGTAGGGTAAGGGGAAATCCGTTTCCCAGTCACTTCATTGGCGAGGATGTGACCATTCTCTGAGTCGCGTCCATGCCCCATCCTCGCTGCCTACCAACTGGATTGGCGCGGCCTTTCCTGCCGGGGACCGGATCAGAGCTTCAGCAGCGGAGGCGAAATGCTGGATACATCGTGGAGCTGGCGATGCCTTACCTGGGATCGCCGTTTGAAGCTCCGGAGTGTTGGGCCTGCTGCATCAACATCGCGGAGTTGTGGTTCGCGGAGCTCCCAGCGTGCGCGGCGCTGACCAACTACGTGGAGTCCTGGGACCGTTTGTCGAGGGCCGCCAGCGTTGAATCTCCACCCAGCTTGGCCTTCGAGACTCCGGTAGGAAGTGGCCGGTTCGGATGACCAAGCCGCTGAGGATGTTCTCCCGTTCCGACGTCGGAGTTCCATCATCCCGGCGAGAGGGCTTGAACGTCGGGCCGCCCGTAGTGACGACTGGGGAGGGGCTCAGGAGGCCCCGACCACGAACATCAAAGAGGAGGTTGACTGAACTTTGGTGCCTTCCCTCACAGTGGGAAACTTTGATACCGCTGTGTGGGGATGTTTATGTTATAGACTATCGTGTTCTGTGTTCTTAATTTTTTTTATTCGTATGGCTGTATTGTGAAAAAGCATTTTGTTGTCTCTGTATTTGTACTCTGCACAATGACAGTAATGTTGAATCAAATCAAACCAATCTAATAATTTCTAGTGCCGAATTTATAGCTTTCTGCAATTTCCAGAGGCTTTGGTTTGAAGTGCTCCTCCAACTTCTTCATAATGTCATTGAATAGCACGTCTTTGGCCTTTATGAGCGCAAGGAGATTCACAAGTGTGCCGTACACTTCAGGACCGATCTCCGTGAGCAAAATCGCTTTCATGCATTCGCATACGACCTTATTTGTTTCAGTCACTACCTCCCCTTCACGCTAATCTCCATTATGTTGTTTGCCTTGAAAAACATGTTCGCTCTCTCCATATAGGAGCTGAACGGCTCTCTACTCTTGTCAAAAGTGTCAAGGTTTCCGATGTAGCCCGTGGATGCCGCCATCGTGTTGTTCTCTTTTTTTAATTCCGTTCAAAAACCCCGATTTCCTGTCTGTTCTGGTGTAGCAATTCACCTAAAACTTAGCTGTACAAAGGCTATACAGCTTGAGGAGCTCGCCAAAAAAAACTCAGTCTAAAATCCTATACAATCCCAAGGACGCCATCTTGCCACCTAGACACAACACAGCGATAGCCTGACAAACTCTTGACGATTTGTACAGCTGCTGTTTTAAACTACAGTCCCCTGCATAAAAGGATCTGCGGCTTATTGTGTCCAGTTCGCAAACAACTACGACACAGCTCCTTATTTGCTGTCTAAAATGTTAAACAATACTGCATGTTGCAAAACAGTCCTGCACTGTATTTAAAGGACGAGTAGTCAATGCCTACTATGTTCTGTTGTGCTGAAGCAAAGCAGGAATTTCATTGTCCTATCAGGGACACATGACAATGAACTTACTTGAACTAGAGTTCACAAACTCTATCCCGTCCTCATCGACAATTTTGTTATATTCCGGACGACAGAATGAAGAACAAGACTTGCACACTGGTTGCCTGGATCACGAGAGAGCAATTTATTACCCAGCATTCCCTGCTTATGTACAACGCCAACTCATTAACATACACATGAATATGTATGAATATATTACAACCGACAGGCTAGGTTGCTATCACTGCCGCGGACGGAGGCAGAGAGGGAGGGAGCTACTGTAAAATGGGCCCCTGCGCATACTGAGAAAAGTATTGTTTATGTTCTCTCGTGCCAATAAAACTGATTTGTTATTTAATGGACGAGTGAGCCTTTTTTGAGTTATACTCGTCAGATCCTTGAACCTGTTCCCTTGTAACGCTATGGGTACTGTGTATGGAATTTGTACGTTCTCCCTGTTACTGCACGGCTTTTCTCTGGGTGCCCCGGTTTTCTCCCAAATCACCAAAACATGCAGGTTTGTAGGTTAATTGGCTTCTGTAAAATGTCCCAGGGGTGTACGATAGAACTAGTGTACGGGTGATCGTTGGTCCGTGTAGACTTAGTGGGTTAAAGGACCTGTTTCCATGCCGTATCCCTAAAACTAAAACATTTTGTGCCGTTTTACTTTAAAACTAGAACTATGCCACTGGTCTGCACTAGCAAGTCCACCTTCACTGGTTGACATGGCTGTTGTTGTGGCTTGTGTTGCAGCCCCAAGACAGGACACACTTTCTTCAGGCCACAGCTACAGTCAAGTTGGGCTTGGTCACCGTGGGGTGCCCTCTCCTCTCCCCATCGTTTTGGCCACGCACCACATTACTGCCTGCATCCTCCCTATACCCCGCAGTCACCAACATCTTCCAAGGTGGAGTATGTCGGCGACTCTAGGGGAGGAGGCGGCAGGGGAGGGAGGAGTCCAGGGAGAAGGTGGGGGAGGGCGAAGGCCGTTGGCCAAAGTCACGGCCAATGGGAAGAGGTAGCATCTGGTGAGGGGAGGGTGACCGGACGTGTAACACCAGCCTGCAGAAAACGCTGTCACCAGGGGCTACACTGTGAGTCGCATCAACTGGACCGTGCAAACAGTGAAGACGGGCTCGCTGGAGCACCTTGAGAGCCACGGTCGAGTCAACAGGTCCGGCTGCTATAACCAAAATCCATTATAAAGGGGACCATTAAAACGATGGTTTGCTTTATTGACACCATTGTCTTTTTGTATTATCTTGTATTCAAGCATGGTTTCAAAAATATATATTTCTGGTCTTTAATATTTATATGGCAATGAAGTAAAATCTTGAACGCTCTCTCCCAAAATAATTTTCAAAGATTAATGGAACTGTATAAGTTGTCCATTGCGTCTATTGGTGGGCGAATGACTATCTCTATTCCTAAAACTGTCTCGTTATTGTTTAGATAACAGCAACATTAAACTGGCTGGTACGCATGACATCAGAAGTGGAAACTAATATTGTTGCAGTGGAAAGAGTACAACAGTATTATGATACTCCAAAAGAGGTAAGATTAAAATTGAAAGATAAGAAATATTTGCGTGTTCTCTTGGCGTCACGATTGAGTGTATAGCAAGCCTGTGTTCATTCTGTTATTTCCATTTACAAAACAAATACTTGTAGATTTTTGGGAGCGAATCTATTGCATGCATCAAACATTTAAACATCTAGAAAATTAGTTGCCATAAGGAAATGGCAGTAAGTAGTGGTAGGGTGAATTGCTGAATCAAATAGGTATGATTAATAGCCATTATAGATCAAGGTGAGGGGATGAGAATGGGGTTGAGGGAAAGATAGATCAGCCATGATTGAATGGCGGAGGAGACTCGACGGGCTGAATGGCCTAATTTTGTTCCAATACATCTATACATGTACACTACCTGTACATCTTTGGTAGTGAAATTCCCCTTGTTCTACCTTCCATCCCTTACATTGGTGCTGAAAACTAACATGTTTGCTTTTTTCCCTTGTTCTGATGAAGGTTCCAAGACATGAAAAGATTGACAGTTTCTCATTTCTCAGGTGGTCAGAAAGGCTTTTGGGACATTTGACCTTCATCAGTGAGAGTATTGAGTATAGAGGTTTGGAGGTCATGTTGCAGTTGTATAAGGTGTTGGTGAGACTGCATTTAGAGTATTGTGTTTAGTTCTGGGCACCTTGTTATAGGAAAGATATTGTCAAGCTTGAAAGGGTTCAGAGAAGATTTACGAGGATGTTGCCAGGACTAGAAGATCTAACTGGAGAGGTTCAGTAGGCTCTATCTCTATTCCTTGGAGCTTAGGAGGATGAGGGATGATCTTATAGAGGTGTATAAAATCATGAGGGGAATAAATCAGGTAGATGCACAGAATCTCTTGCCCAGACTAGGGGAATTAAGAACCAGAGGGCATAGGTTCAAGGTCTTCTTCTTGTGTATGGCGTGCACCACCTACAGTTGTAGGACAAATTGTTCTATTTGATTATACATTTGATGCTTTGGCACCGACTGCAACAGCTGGCTGCTATTGCAAAATAGGCGCAGTCGTCTTTCTTACATTTTGGCTTTCTTCCCAACCAATTGTTCAAGCGCTTTTGATTGCAACATGCGCCTTAATTTAGTTCAACAAAGAAACTGACAAGTTACTAAATTGATTTCATTTGTCTAAACAGAGTGGACCACGTGAAGGTTGCAATCTTCCACCTCAAGTTCAAGATGAAAAGATTTAATAGGAATCTAAGGGGTAACTTTTTCCCACAAAGGTGTATGGAACAAGCTGCCAGCGGAGGTAGTTGAGGCTGGGACTATCCCAATGTTTAAGAAACAGTTAGACAGGTACATGGATAGAACAAATTTGGAGCGATATGGACCAAGCAGGTGGGACTAGTGTAGCTGGACCATGTTGACCAGTGTGGGCAAGTTGGGCTGAAGGACCTGTTTCCACACTGTATCACTCTATGTTGCTTGACCTGCTGAGTGTTTCCAGCATTTTCTGTTTTTATTGCACAGAGATTCTTCAGAAATAATATGTTGCATAAGAATATATGGCAGTTGGAACTGTTGAAGTAAATATGTTTTATTCTACCTAGGCACGTTGGGTTATTAAAAGTAATCGCCCCCCTCAAACCTGGCCTTCGGAAGGAAATATAGAATTTATAAATTATGGCTTGCGGTACAGAACAGATCTGGACTTGGCCTTGAAGGACATTACTATATCTATAAATGGAGGAGAAAAGGTTAGTGAGATAAAGAAATCGTATCCAATACACCGAAGTAATTGTGATATTTGACTGAGGTAATGCTTATGCTGAACTGAATTGATTGTAGATGTCATTTCATTGTAGCCAAACTGCAGATTTATCAATTGTGGATTATGATCAGCAACTTTTTTTTTCTTGTGTATGAATACTTCTAAGAGTATATCTAATCATGTTTGTCAAATGTTGTTTTTGTTACAAATTTTCAATGGGCAACTAATTTTGCCCTTTTGGTGATTCTTGTAAATTATAACAAATCTAAAGCTATCTAAATATTGGTGAAAAGGAGTTGCAGATATTGTGAATTGCAGCATTTTAATATAATAATAATAATAATAACTTTATTTATAGAGCACTTTAAAAACAACCACTGTTGCAACAAAGTGCTGTACATGACTAATCATGGACAAAAGATTATTACATCACAATAAAAACACTAAAAAAGAAAGTAAAAACAATAAATTTAAAAACATTAAAAGCACTAAAACAGGAGCAAAGTCTCAAGCAGGGTCAAAAGCCAAGGAATATAAATGTGTTTTAATACTGGTTTTGAAGATGGACAGTGAGGGGGCCTGTCTCATGTGCAACGGTAGAGTGTTCCATAGCGCCGGAGCAGCAACAGAGAAGGCTCTATTCCCTCTGAGCTTCCGCTTCGACCTCGGTACCTCCAGGAGCAGCTGATCAGCTGACCTGAGGCACCGGGCAGGAGCGTATGGATGAAGCAGCTCAGAGAGGTAAGGCGGGGCGAGCCCATTTAAAGATTTTAAAACAAATAAAAGAATTTAAAAATGAACTCGAAGGTACACCGGGAGCCAGTGGAGGGAGGCCAGAATTGGGGTTATGTGCTCCCTCTTTCGAGTTCCAGGTAAAAGACGAACAGCAGCATTTTGAACCAACTGGAGACGAGCCAGGGAAGATCGAGCAACTCCAAAATAGAGTGCGTTACAGTAATCCAGCGTAGATGTGATAATGGCATGGATTACTGTTTCAAAATGCTGCCGCTCAAGAATGGGCTTCACCTTTGCCAGCTGCTTTAGGTGAAAAAAGCTGAACCTTACCACCGCGCCTATTTGATGATCTAATTTAAAATCACTGTCCATCCTAAAACCCAGGTCTAAAACTGTTGGCTTGACATACCGTGCCAGGAGACCGAAGTCAACAGGGGGAGGTTCACGGCAGCCATTGGGACTAAACAATATCACCTCTGTCTTCTTTTCATTAAATCCTAGAAAGTTTAGGGCCATCCAGGACTTAATGTCCTCAAGACAAGACAGAAGTGAATTGACAGAAAAGGCATCTTCCTTCCTTGGGAAATCTAACCAGGGCAGGACCTTCACAGTAAATGGCAGGGTTTTGGGGAAAGTTGTTGAGCAGAGGAATCTAAGAATGCAGGTATATAGTTTCTTGAAATGGGCATCACTTGCAGATAAGGTGGTCAAGAAGGCTTTTGGCACATTGGCCTTCATCAGTCAGGGTTTTGAGTATAGAAGTTGGGATGTTATGTTACAACTGTACAAGATGCTGGTTTAGAGGTACAGCATGGAAACAGGTCCTTTGGCCCACCAAGTCCACGTCGACCAACGATCGCCCACGCACTAGTTCTATCCTACACAAGAAGCCTATTGACCTACAAACCTGCACATCTTTGGAATGTGTGATGAAACTGGAGAAAATCCACATGGTCATGGAGAATATATAAACTCCATACAGACATGTAGGAGGATGAGAAGAGATGTTATCTCCATCAAAATATGGCGGCGCGTTCAGACGCAGCGGCTTTGCGCTCCTAAGTCCGAGTTAACTCGGAGCAGCCCGGCATCGAACGCGGCTGTGAAAGTAAGGTAATTAAAGACCTCAGAACCCCTAGAACCCCTAGAACCCTTAGAAACCCCAGTAACCCCAGAAACCATAGGAAGAAACTCACCTCCAGGACGAGGAAATCCAGGACCCGCATCGCAATCCCGACGGGTCGCACATGGAGCCACACGGAACTGCTCAACATCGGACGTGGCTGCGAGAAACTGGCGTGTGAGTACTACAGTACCCTTACCAAAATCCCGATGGAGCTGGGCAGAACAGCCCCCTGGATCACCACTCCGGAGGGTAGGAGACGGAGCAAGCGCCGGGAGCGAAAGCAGAAGCGTGGAAAGCGAGCGGGGGTGCAGTCTCCTGTGGCATTCTGTCCTGCATCTTAGTGGAACCAGTGTGTAGCTGAAGGTACTCCTCAGGTTGACCAGTGTGTCATGGAGAGAGTGAGCTGTATTGTCCAAGGATAGTTTTAGAATTTCAGTATGTTACTCTAGCCTTCGCGACCTGATGTGCTATTGATTTCACTAACTATCATGTATCCATTTTTCTAATAGATTGGAATAGTAGGAAGAACAGGAGCAGGAAAATCATCTTTTGCACTTGGCCTATTTAGAATAATTGAACCAGCTGAAGGAAAAATATTAATTGATGGAATTGACGTTACAAAAATAGGCCTACATGATCTCAGGTTTCAGATCACAATTATACCTCAGGTAGGCAATTGAACATTTTGGAGTTCGTGTTTTCAATATAATCTTGAAAGTGTAATTCCATAAGTTTTTCAGTAATCAAGTGTCATATGTAATTCATTGACAGGACCCAATATTGTTCTCGGGTTCACTTCGAATGAACTTGGACCCCTTTGATAAGTACTCTGATGAGGAAATATGGAGAGCTCTGGAACTGGCCCACCTGAACACGTTTGTGTCTGGTCTTCCAAACAAACTGAATCATGAATGCTCTGAAGGAGGAGAGAATCTGAGGTAAAATATAAATTAATGCAATGGTAATAAAATACAAAAAATTAAGTATGTGTAAATCATAAAATCGGTTAATACCACCAAACAAATAATTTTGCTAATTCTGCGTTTTAAGTTTAAAAATAATTATGGATAATAATGTGGGATTATGTGACCAGCTATGATAATGAGAGTAGGATGCAGACCTTGAGCTCACTGGTTGAATGCCCTTTGAGCACACTTGACCTTGCAGCGCGGACCCAGGTGTTGTCTTCTGCTGAGAACATATCTTGCAGCTGGTCAGAGAGACCAGTCTGGTGCAGGACCTCAAGGTGTTCCAGAATACTCCAGACCCTGGATTGCCATGATGATCGAGCAGCCCCCCCCCGGTCAACGAGCTGGCATTTAAATTAAAGGTGTCTAGATGTCCCAACCAGAAATATTTGGGCGCAGATTATATTGAGAAAATTGGCTTAGTGTTTATAATATTTTAACACATCCAAGGGTGGCTAAATAGCTTTAAATCAACAGAATTAGAAAAGGAAATTGTACTTCATACCAGTCTTTTTTTCCATTCAGATCAAAAAGTGGGGTGGTCTAAAGCCGATTTAAGCTGGTGTAGGATCAGAGGGCAGCCTTCCCTGCCAGACTCTTGAGAAAGGTGATTAAGTCGACACTTTCATGTCTGACTCCATAACGTGTGAACAATGCAGCACAGATTTCCTGAGAGCGAAACATAGCTGAATGGGTTAGATTCCAGCCTTTAGTGGTCCTGCACTTTAACCCAGTTAATACCACCCCATCCTATTGAGAATCCTGTCTGCTGGCTTTTAGGTTATTGCACCACTCAAGCCCCCAAAATGAAAAGTAGGTGGATTTATCGATCACACGTTTTGAACAGTGTTTTGCATCGACTGATTTCTATCTTTCTCTCGCCTGTGCAATAACATTGAGATGAAGGCAGCATTGTTTATTGTGCTTCAATACACAACAAGAATTTTTGTTTCATTATTTCATCAATTTGGACGATGCAAACAAAACTGAGCAAGTTAGGATCACTCTGTCAAAGTTGAGGGGTGCAGAAAGGGTAAAATAAATCTTGATCACATTGACATGTACAAAATCCCTCTGGGCTTGACAGGGTAGAAACGGGGATGTTCGTATAAGAGGAACTGCTGGTGCTGGTTCATACTGCAGATAGATACAAAAGGCTAAAAGTAACGGGCAGGCAGCATCCCTGGAGAGAAGGAATGGTTGATGTTTAGGGTTGGAAACCCTTCTTTAGATTGAAAGATAGAGGTGGGTGGGGGGGTAACTGGAGGCGAGAGAAGACCAAAACAAATCAGGGCTGGCAACAGATGACCTCAGGAGGGGTAAAGGGTGAAGACCACAATGACCCATTCCTGGCTACGGAAGATTTGCTAACAGGAGGGAGACAGATTTGCTAACAGGATGCTAACTGTGTAACGAGTGGACAGAGTGCAGAAAATCCTCAAGGACGAAGGTGAACAGCGGGAAATGGTAGTGCATGTCGGCACAAACAATATCGGAAGGAAAGGGATTAATATTCTGCAGCGTGACTTTAGAGAGCTCGGAAAAATACTGAAAAGCACGATCTCCAGGGTTGTTATCTCCGGTTTGCTTCCAGTTCCTCGTGTTGGCGAGAGCAGGAACAGGGAGATATGGGACCTGAATATGAGGAACTGGTGCAGGGGGCAGGGATTTAGATTCCTAGATCACTGGGATCTGTTTTGGAGTAAGGGGGAACTGTACAAAAGGGACAGATTGCATCTTAACAGGTGGGGGACCAGCATTCTGGCAGGCAGGTTTGCCACTGCTACACGGGTGGTTTTAAACTGAATAATGGGGGTGGGGTGTCAAATGGGATAGTCAAGGATGGAGTTAAAGGTAAATAGAGTAAAGGGATGGTTAATGATCCCAGAATTAACAGGAAAGGAATCTCACAAAGGGATAGGAGCGTATGGCCAAATGTAATAGGGATCGATGTGAAAGGTGAGATGCGTAAGGAATTAAAAGTATTGTATATGAATGCGCGAAGTATAAGAAGTAAAGTAGATGAGCTTGAGGCTCAGTTAGAGGTTGGTAGATATGACATTGTGGGGATTACTGAGACGTGACTGCAGGAGGATCGGGCCTGGGAAAGTAATATTCAGAGTTATACATCCTATAGAAAGGACAGACAGGTGGGCAGAGGAGGGGGGGTAGCTCTGCTGGCGAGGGATGGAATTCAGTCCCTTGCGAGGGGAGACATGGGGACTGATGAGGTAGAGTCACTGTGGATTGAGTTGAGGAATTGTAAAGGCAAGAAGACACTAATTGGTGTTATTTACAGACCCCCAAATAGTAGCCCGGATGTAGGGTGTAAGTTGCAGCAGGAGTTAAAACTGGCATGTAACAAAGGTAATACCACTGTGGTGATGGGGGATTTCAATATGGAGGTAGACTGGGAAAATCAGGTTGGTTCAGGACCCCAAGAATGAGAGTTAGTAGAATGCCTCCGAGATGGATTCTTAGAGCAGCTTGTAATGGAGCCGACCAGAGAAAAGGCAATTCGGGATTTAGTGTTGTCCAATGAACCAGATATGATAAGAGAACTTGAGGTAAAGGAACCGCTTGGAGGTAGTGATCATAATATGATCAGTTTTAATCTGCAATTTGAGAAGGAGAACGTTAAATCGGAAGTTGCAGTGATGCTGTTGAACAAAGGGGACTATGATGGCATGAGAGGGGAGCTGGCCAAGGTAGACTGGAAAGGGATCCTAGCAGGAATGACGGTGGAACAGCAATGGCAGGAATTTCTGGGCATAATCCGGAAGACGCAGGATCATTTCATTCCAAAAAGGAAGAAAGATTCTAAGGGGAGTAGGAGGTAACCGTGGCTGACAAGAGATGTTAGGGATAGAATAAAACTAAAAGAAAAGATGTATAACACAGCAAAGAGTAGCCGGAAGCCAGAGGATTGGGAAACTTTCATTGGACAACAGAAGGAAACAAAACGGGCAATACGGGCTGAAAAGATGAAGTACGAAGGGAAGCTGGCCAGGAATATGAAGAAGGACAGTAAAAGCTTTTTTCGATATGTTAAGGGAAAAAGAGTAGCAAAGTCAAATGTGGGTCCCTTGAAAGCAGACACGGGTGAAATTATTATGGGCAACAAGGAAAATGGCAGAAGAGTTGAATAGGCACTTTGGATCTGTCTTCACTGAGGAAGACACAAACAATCTCCCTGATGTACTGGAGGACAGAGGATCTAAGGGGGTTGAAGAATTGGAAGAAATTTTCATTAAGCGAGAAATAGTGTTGGGTAAGCTAATGGAACTGAAGGATGATAAATCCCCTGGACCTGATGGTCTGCATCCCAGGGTCCTCAGGGAGGTGGCTCGAGAAATAGTGGACGCATTGGTGATCATTTTCCAATGTTCAATAGATTCAGGATCAGTTCCTGTGGATTGGAGGATAGCTAATGTTATCCCACTTTTCAAGAAAGGAGCGAGAGAGAAAACGGGGAATTACAGACCAGTTAGCCTGACTTTGTTGGTGGGAAAGATGCTGGAGTCAATTATTAAAGAAGTAATAATGGGGCATTTGGATAGCAGTAAAAGGATTAGTCCAAGTCAACATGGATTTATGAAAGGGAAATCATGCTTGACTAATCTTCTGGAATTTTTTGAGGATATGACAACTAAAATGGATGAAGGGGTGCCAGTTGATGTAGTGTATCTAGACTTCAGAAAGCCTTTGATAAGGTCCCGCACGGGAGACTGGTGACTAAAATTAGAGCACATGGTATTGGGGGTAGGGTGTTGACATGGATAGAAAATTGGTTGGCAGACCAGAAGCAAAGAGTAGGAGTGAACGAGTCCTTTTCAGAATGGCAGGCAGTGGCGAGTGGAGTGCCGCAATGCTCGGTGTTGGGGCCGTAACTATTTACCACATATATTAATGATTTGGAAGTGGGAATTAGGAGCAACACTAGCAAGTTTGCGGATGACACAAAGCTGGGTGGCAGTGTGAACTGTGAAGAGGATGTTAGGAGGTTGCAGGGTGACCCGGACAGGTTGAGTGAGTGGGCAGATGTGTGGCAGATGCAGTATAATATAGATTAATGTGAGATTATCCACTTTGGCGGCAAAAACAAGGGGGCAGATTATTATCTCAATGGGGTTAGGTTAGGTAAGGGGGAGGTACTGCGAGACCTGGGTGTCCTTGTACACCGGCCACTGAAAGTTAGCGTGCAGGTACAGCAGGCCGTGAAGAAAGCTAATGGAATGTTGGCCTTCAAGAAAGTACGCATCATATTCCATCTAGGTAGTTTACATGGTGGAGGGAATGCAGGACTTTCTTGAAATTAGAGAAATCAATATTTGTTAGTTGCCCTGGCTGATTGCCATGACAAAAATGTCACAATCTCAAAATATGGGGTTGGCATTTCTAGATAGTGATGATAAACTTCTTCACCCAGCGGAATTAACTATCCAAAAAGATCAACCACTAAGATAGTGTGTTCCATGCACTCTCCACCCTCTGTGTATTAATAATAACTGCCCAGTGTATCTTCTTTAAACTTTGCCCCTCTCGCCTTAATGCTAAGGCCCTGAGTATTTAATTTTCCATCCTGGATTAAAAGATTTTGACTGTTTACCCGACATAGGCCTCTCATAATTTTATATACTTCTATCAGGTCTCCCCACAATTTTGGGCTCTCCAGAGAAAACAATCCAAGTCTGTCCATCCTCTCCCTGTAGCTAATACCCTCTAATTCAGGCATTGTTTTGATTATGTCGTCTATATTGTATGAAGATTGAATTTTCCTATTTCAACCCTTTTGTCTAGTCTGTTTTACCCTACCGTAGGTCCCTCCAAACCTCCCTGCGCTTTATTGGCTTCCTTCCCTTCCCCTCTCCCGCCCCCCCCCCCCCCCCCCCCCCCCCCCCCCCCCCCCCCCCCCCCCCCATCTGCACCTATCACTAATTGTTGTCCACCAGACCCTCCTTTTTCCATCGCCCGACTTGTCCACAATTCCCAGTGAGCCCTGTCAACTGACCTTAGTCAGGCGAATGACAACAGAGACAGCAGCAGAAATGCAACCTCAGCTTGGCGCCAACCATGCGCCCTTTCTAAGGCGGGCACCTATGGAACCGGATGGCATCACCCTGCTGCAGACATCTGCTGCCTCAAACACAAGAAGAAGAAACCAGCAGGTTCCATCGCATCTGGTTCTGGCTCTGGTTCCAACAGGCATTCTCTTCTCCCCTAATGACTCCCATAACCACCTTCTATACTTGGCAGATTCCAGCACTGGCAGACTTAGTGTTTCTGCTTATCTCTTTACACAAGCTGTCTCCACCTCCTTCATTCTCCCCTTTCCCTCATTTTGCTCCATCTGCATTTTTAATTGTCTGCATCAATCCATCATCTACCTGATCTGCTTCCCACCTCCATGGCTGTCCCTCCCCTACCTGGCTCTATATGGCTCTTTCCTCATCCATCGTCCACCATTCACTACTTGCTTCTGTCTGACCAAACCACATACCACTGATGAATTCTAACTTATAATGCAGCTTTTTTTTGTGGGGGGGGTTAAGAATTGGGATAAATTGTGGGAATTCACCTCCAAGATAAAACTCACCAGTTGTATAATTATAATTGAGTGATGTCTATTACAAACACACTGATTCCCACAACTATCTGGACTATTCTTCTTCCAACCCTGCTTTGTGCAAAGACTCTATCCCATATTCCCAATTCCTCTATCTACGCCGCATCTGCTCTCAAGATGAGGTGTTCCACACCAGGACATCTGAGATGTTCTTATTCTTTAGGGAACGGGGGTTTCCCTCTTCCCTCTTTGATGAGGCCCTCACGTTTCTCCTCTGTATCCTGCAGCTCAGCTCTTCCTCCCCCTCCCCCTAGTTGCAACAGAGACAGAGTCTCCCTAGTCCTCACCTTTCACCCCATCATTTGTCGCATACATCATCGTCTGTATCTCTCGTTTCCCTTTCCCCTGACTTTCAGTCTGAAGAAGGGTCTCGACCCGAAATGTCACCCATTCCTTTTCTCCAGAGGTGCTGCCTGTGTCTGAGTTACTCCAGCTTTTTGTGTCTATCACCAGTTATATAAGTATGGCTAATTAAGGATTAGGATTTTTTTTTTGTGGGACTCTGTGGAATTAAATGCAAAGTAATGATCTAACTATTTTGTGTTTTCAGTGTTGGACAACGACAGCTGATTTGTTTAGCACGAGCTCTCCTTCGGAAATCCAAAGTCCTAGTTCTTGATGAAGCCACAGCTGCTGTAGATCTGGAAACGGACAAACTCATCCAGTCAACGATAAGAAACCAGTTTGATGAATGCACTGTACTCACAATAGCACATCGTCTCAACACCATTATGGATTATACACGGTAATTTAGCATGATGTGATTTTTATGTACTGGGTAATTGCCCATGGCTTATTCTCCAATTTGACTAATTTGATGGCAAGTATAAAGTCATCCAGGATAAAGAATATATTCTCTTCAGCAACATACATCACCTGCAATTAGCTGCATATTTGAAGAAATATACTGCTTTATTGGGAGGTTCTTCATTCCTGCTGAAAGAACAGATTGCAATTGTGATCTGTGGGAGTCTGAGGCCATTTCTTATGGGCGAATTTTGTTAACATTCTCAAAATCAACATAGCTTAATCAGGATAAATCATACTCATTGTTTAGTTCTTAATTAGAAAATAATTAATTCAAATTGAATAATTTTACAACAGAAAAGTGGGTTAATTCAAGCCATGAATATTCTCATTGACTTGTTCCAATCTCAGCTATGCTATCGCGGAAGGTTGCAGAAGCTGGTCTGTGTGTGGAACCACATGAATGCTACCTTCTGAGGATAGAATATGGGGAATTTAAAAGACAATGGTCTGTGCATCCAGTGATCGTCCAGTCTAGATTGAGGGCCTCGATTCAAAACTGACGAGAGATTTCCCTTCACCGATGCTGTCTGACCCGCTGAGTTTCTCCAGCTATTTTTTTTAAAATCTCAGCATCTGCAGTCTTTTGTGCCTCCAGTGATTGTTTGAAATGTCATCACAAAGGATTATAGCAAACCACACATTCTTTTGGGTGGCACAGTGGTGCAGCTGTAGAGTTGCTGCCTAGAGGGCCTGTCCCACTTGGCGATTATTTTTGGCGACTGCCGGCGTCATTGACTGGTGTATCAGGTCGCCGAAAGATTTAGAACATTTCAAAATCCAGCGGGGACAAAAAAATGTTGCGACACTTGAGGAGACCCCGCGCGTCAATACGTCATCACGCCGCATCACGCTGCGACTTTTTTGGTGACCTGATGCGTCAGTCAATTATGCCAACAGTCGCCGGAAAAATCGCCAATTGGGACAGGCCCTTTACAGTGCCAGAGACCCGAGTTTGATCCTGACTACGGGTGCTGTCTGTACGGAGTTTGTACGTTCTCACTTTAGCCTCGTGGACCCGGTTGGTCCAGTTTCCTCCCACAATCCAAAGAGTAGATAAACAGCAATAAAAGTTTCCAAAGATGATGGAAAGACTGGAGGAAAGACAAGGTGCTGAGAGCTCTCATACCTGCATTAAGGAGGCAATTAAACACACTTGAGCAATAACAAATACCTGTGAAGCCTCGTGTCCCAAACATTATGGTGCCCTGAAATGGGGGGCGGCTATGTATAACCACAGCTGTAATTTCTACGTGGTGTAACCAAAATGTATAAAAATGGCCTTTAATGAAATCTGACAATGTGCACTTAAACCATATAACCATATAACAATTACCAGCACGGAAACAGGCCATCTCGGCCCTGAAATGGGGGGCGGCTATGTATAACCACAGCTGTAATTTCTACGTGGTGAAACCAAAATGTATAAAAATGGCCTTTAATGAAATCTGACCACGTGCACTTAAACCACATGTGATTTTTTTTTTTCTATTACAAATTTCAAATTGTGGAGTACAGAGGCAAATAAATAAATGATGGGTCTTTGTCCCAAACATTATGGAGGGCACTGTACCTTTAGAAAAGAGAAGAGAAGGAATTCATGTCGTCCGGGGGTGGTGAACCTGTGAAATTCATTTCCACCGACCACCGTCTTTGGGTATTTTTAAGACGGAGATTGATAGATTTGTGATTAGTAAGGATTATGGGGAAAACACAGGAGTATAGGGGTCAGAGTGAATAATACATGATTTGATGGGACAAATGGCCTAATTTTGTTCCTATGACATGAAAATATAAAATGTATAAAAACTGGTGAGGCCCACTCCATTCCTGGAAGGATTTTTCCCATCTAAAACTTCCAAGTAAACCACTGGCAAGAAGAACTGGATGTCAATAAAGTTGGACTAGCAAGGTGAGTGAAAAAGCTTCCAGCCTTAGTAACTCCCCTGACTCAGCCACATTTATTCAAACAATGTTTTGGGATGTTTAACACATTCAACCTTGAGTAAAAACTGCAGCTTTAAAAATATTTCTAGACAATAAACACACATTTGGGCTGAATTGTGCTCAACACAGCCCAGGTATCTTGTCCTCCCCATCACAGGATGAATTTTAGAAAGACAAAACACTGGAGTAACTCAGCGGGACAGGTATCATCTTTGGAGAGAGGGTAGGGGTAACATATCGCGTCAAGACCATTATTCAGACTTGTTAGGGATAAGGGGAATGAGATAATAAGACAATAATGTAGAAGATAAAGAACTATAAATGAAAGATATGCAAAAAGGTACCTATGAAAAAAGAAACAGGCCATTGTTAGCTGTTTGTTGGGTGAAAACGAGAACCTGGTGCTACTTAGGTACGGGAGGGATGGAGAGGGAATGCCGGGGTTACGAATCGAAATGTCAACCATTCCTTCTCTCCAGAGATGCTGTCTGTCCTACTGTGTTACTCCAGCATTTCGTATCTATCATTGGTTTAAACCAGCATCAGCAGTTCCTATGATAGTCCCAAGATTGCAGATTCTCCACAGATTTACAGCCCATGTGTGTGATCTTTAAGCCATATTTGTAACATTAAGAAAAATATAGTTTTTGTCTTGGTTTTCTTGTGTTGCTCTCATGAATATGGATACAGTTTAAGGTTTGATATGAAGATGTAAAATCATGTCGCATTGGCTAACTCTAAAGTGGGAAATTGGCAATGTTTTAATGGGTGTGAGTGTTTTTTTGAGATTTTGAAGATTATCTTTTTGTTTTTACAGGGTTATGGTTCTAGACAGGGGCCAGATTGTCGAGTTTGATACCATACCCAATCTTATTGAGAGAAAAGGAAGCTTCTACAAAATGGCAATGGACTCTGGTGTCTTGTAGCTGCATTTCT
Organism: Leucoraja erinaceus; assembly: GCF_028641065.1. Classification (NCBI taxonomy): domain Eukaryota; kingdom Metazoa; phylum Chordata; class Chondrichthyes; order Rajiformes; family Rajidae; genus Leucoraja; species Leucoraja erinaceus. The sequence continues at coordinate 36,561,456 of NC_073396.1, forward strand.
ATTTCCCTGTTTACACCCAAGTTCCAGATGTTACACAAACTGTTTAACTTGAATGCAAAATCCTTTTAAGTTGGCATCTGGCAAATGTTTATAAAGAGTTTTGGATAAATGAGTATTTTCATATACTTCATTTTGTAGATTTGAACATTTTTCTTTAAGAAACAGTTGCTTTCTTATTTAAGTATTTATGGTATGTATAAATATTATAAATATGAGAACCTGAAAATATAGGTGCAAGGCATCAAAACATGTAGTATATTATGGTACTGCATTTATTTTTGACAATTGTGTAAAATGTAAATCTTTCAAATCATGATGAATGAATAATAAAGTTCAAGGTCACTGAATTTGAATCTGCTCTCTTGCAAATATATTTTCACTTGCTTACCGTAATCTCACAGCAGCCGAATTGTGACAGTGACAGCGCACATTCTGTGCAAGCCTTTATGCTGAAACATCATTTAACGTGAATTATAGAAACATACAGCACAGAAACAGCCTCTTGTCAAAACAACAATGAAACTGGTCTGTTATTTTTGTGTACCTTCCTCTGTCATGTATGAAACTTCTATATGCTGGAAGATTGAGCTGTAAGGAACATTTACATGGCAAATATATTTGGCATTCTAGGTACCTGATGTCAATGGAGTTGAAGCCTTTTAGATTGTTAAAATAGTCCAGTTGATTGCAGGATCCCATGAGGCTATTTGTTCCAACATGGCACTCAGTCTCCCACAGGTTCCCAGCATTTAGACAGCTTTGGAGTTGTCTCCGCAGAGGGTGCTAGTTACACTCACAGAATAGCTTTGATAGCCAGTGAGGAATGTTCTACACAAAATATTGGAGTAACTCAGCGGGACAGGCAGAATCTCTGGAGAGAAAGAATGGGTGACGTTTCGGATCTAGATCCTTCTTCAGTCTGAAGAAGGGTCTCGACCGAAACGTCACCCATTCCTTCTGTAGTAGATGTGTGTGGATCGTCAGCTTCCTGAGATGCCCATAGAGAGATCAATGGGCAGAGATCATGGAATCATTCAGTGTGGAATAGGCCCTTCGGACCAACTTGCCCATACTGACCAAATATCCCAGCTACACTAGTCCCACCTTCCTACGTTTGGCCCATATCCCTACAAACCTGTCCAATCCCTGTACTTGTCTAATTGCTACTTGCACATTATACTTTGGCCTTCATCAGTCTGCGTATTGAGTATAGACGTTCGGAGGTCATGTTGCAGTTGTATAAAACTTTGGTCAGGCTGCATTTAGAATATTGTGTTCAGTTCTGGGCACCATGTCATAGGAACGATGTTAAGCTAGAATGGGTACAGAGAACATTCACGAGGATGCTGCCAGGACTCAGCCTAAGCCATAGAGATAGTTGAGCAGGTTAGGACTGGTATCCCTTGGTATCAAGCAGGTATCCCTTGGAGCACAGGAGGACGAGGGGTGATCTTATAGAGGTACAAAATCATGAGAGGAATGGAATGGGTAGACACGCGTACTCTCTTGCCCAGAGTAAGGGGATTGAGAGCCAGAGGACATAGATTTAAAGTGAGGGGGGAAGATTTAATAGGAATATGAATACAAAGAATGGTGGGTGTATGGAATAAGCTGCCGGAGGAGGTACTTGAGGCAGGTACTACTGCAATGTTTAAGAAACAGACAGGTGCATGGATAGGACAGGTTTAGCGGGATATGGGCCAAAAGTAGGCAGTTAGGAATAGTGAAGATGGGACACGTTGGCTGGTGTGGGCAGGTTGGGCCGAAGGGACTGGTTCCATGCTGTGTGATTATGACCACGATGTTGGTAGTCATTGAGACCTTACTCTTCTTGGACGTGGTGTTTGGACGTTGACTGTTTTTAAAGCAGATGGAACCTCAGACCTCGGTAATGAGAGGTTGAAAATGTCCACAAAGACGTCAGCCAGTTGGTTTTGAGCAGATACACCACGTACAGAAACGTTCTGAGGATTTGTCCTCACGAAGAATCCTCTGACCTCTGCCTGAGATTACCAAGCCATTGGCAGAAGTGTGGAGATAGTGACAACAAGTAGAAGTGAAATGGAGACAAAGGGTGAAATGTAAAGCCTGAGGTGGGGATATGGGGATGGGAAAAAGCACTTGTTAACCAGTAAGCAGAAAGACAACATATGATTACAAGCGAGCCACCCACAGTGCACAGATACATACAGTAATGTTTGTGTAACAGCCCAATAAAGTATGATTAAAGATAGGATGAGGGTCTGCAATGAGGTAGATAGATAGTAGCTCAGGGTTGCTCTCTGGTTGTTGGTAGGATAGCTCAGTTGCCTGATAACAGCTGGGGGAGAAACTGTCCTTGAATCTGGAGGTGTGTATTTTCACACTTCTTTATTGTTTGCATGATGGAAAAGGGGAAAACAGGGAGTGACCAGGGTGAGACTCTTCCTTGATTATGTTGCTGGCCTTACCGAGGCAGCATGAGGTGCAAATGGAGTCAATGGAAGGGAGGATAGTTTGTGTGATGGTCTGGGCTGCCTCTACAATCTCTGCAATTTAGTACGGTCTTTGATGGAGCTGTTCCCAAACCATGCTGTGATGCATTCTGATAAAATGCTTTTTACAGTGCATCTGTAGGAGTTGGTGAGAGCTGTTGGGAACATGCAGAACTCCCGAGGCCTTCCAAGGAAGTAGAGATGTTGGTGTGCGTTCTTGGCCATTGTTTCGATATGGGAGGTACGGGACAAGTTGCTAGTGCAACTTCAACTTCCCTTGTTTCAAACAGCCCAGCTAACCAGTCTGAAATTAAAAAAAACAAGACATTAGAATCACAGTAGGTCAAGCGGCATCTGCAGGAAGAGAAAAGGTTAACATTTCAAGTCAAAGATTGCACCTGGGTTGTTATTTAATCTAAACCAATCTATGTTCATAACTTAAAATTATCCAGCCCCATGAATACAGTTGTAATTCTCCTGCATCATCATATCCTTCCAAAATGTTACCGCAAACTTTAGTTGTGGTTTTATTTGTAGTTTGAACGGTTGTAGTTAGACCTCATGTTCTTCTATTCCTTGCCGTGCTAATAGAGAGAAGAATCCCTTATGCTGCCTTATGCCACCTCCATGGCTGCAGCAAGATGTCTGTTTTCACGATAACTAAATATCCTACTGTTATCATGTGTACACCCTTTCCTTATTTGGTCTCCCTGAATCCAAACTACCATGGTACCCTGTGTGGGAAGGAACTGCAGGTGCTGGTTAAATAGAAGATAGACACTAAATGCTGGAGTAACTCAGCAGGACAGGCAACATCTCTGGAGAAACGGAATAGGTGATGTTTTGGATCGAGACCCTTCTTCAGACTAAAAGTCAGGGAAATGGGAAACAGAAATATAGACAATGATATGAAGAGATATACAGTGCCCCCCATAATGTTTGGGACAAACATCAATTATTTCTTTGCCTCTGTACTCCACAATTTGAGATTTGTAATAGAAAAAAATCACATGTGGTTAAAGTGCACATTGTCACATTTTAATAAAGGGCATTTTTATGTATTTTGGTTTCACCATGTAGAAATTACAGCAGTGTTTATACATAGTCCCCCCATTTCAGGGCACCATAATGTTTGGGACACATCAATGTCATGTAAATGAAAGTAGTCATGTTTAGTATTTTGTTTCATATCCTTTGCATGCAATGACTGTTTGAAGTCTGTGATTCATGGACATTACCAGTTGCTGGTTGTCTTCTCTGGTGATGCTCTGCCAGGCCTGTATTGAAGCTTGTTTTGGGGACTAATCCCCTTCAGTTTTCTCTTCAGCATATAAAAGGCATCCTCAATTGGGTTCAGATCAGGTGATTGACGGCCACTCAGGAATTGACCATTTTTTAGCTTTGAAAACCTCCTCTGCTGCTGTAGCAGTATGTTTGGGATCATTATCTTGCTGTAGAATGAACCGGCAGCCGATGCGTTTTGAGGCATTTGTTTGAACTTGAGCAGATAGGATGTGTCTATACATTTCAGAATTCACTATGCTACTACCATCAGCAGGTGTATCTCAATGAAAGTAAGTGAGCCAGTACCTTCAGCAGCCATACATGCCCAGGCCATAACACCCCCACCACCATGTTTCACATATGAGGTGGTATGCTTTGGATCTTGGGCAGTTCCTTCTCTCCTCCATACATTGGTCTTGCCATCGCTCTGATATAAGTTAATCTTTGTCTCATTTGTCCACAAGACCTTTTTCCGGCTCTTCTTGTAGTACTTCTTGGCAAACTGTAACCTGGCTATCCTATTTTTGTGGCTAACCTGTGGTTTGCATCTTGCAGTGTAGCCTCTGTATTTCTGTTCATGAAGTCTTCTGCGAACAGTGGTCAATAGACAATAGGTGCAGGAATAGGCCATTCGGCCCTTCGAGCCAGCACCGCCATTCAATGTGATCATGGCTGATCATCCCCAATCAGTACCCCGTTCCTGCCTTCTCCCCATATCCCGACTCCGCTATTTTTAAGAGCCCTATCTAGCTCTCTTGGTCATTGACAAACCCCGGGGGAGGCCAGGGGGAACACGGCCCCCCTCTGTTTTGAGAGGTGGGTGACGATTCCCCCCCCCCCCCATCATGTTTTGTAATCTGGATTTTAAAACCCGGTGAAATCGCAGCTTTCCGCTAGACAGTGGGGGTGGGACTGCTGATCGAGGGTGCCGATTGGACGAGATAGCAGGCAATGGGGGCGGGGCATGATGATTCAGCGCAATGATTGTTGGAGAGAAACGTGCCCAGTTCATACGGTCACAACGGCAGCCCTGCACAACCCTGCACAGAAATATGACCCAGGCTTACAGCCGGTGCGGAGAACAGTACAGCAGTGCTAGCTCCACGGCTCCGGACTGGTATTCCGTCACTCCAGGCAGGGATGTAGGTTACCCGGTGAGACAGGCTGAGTTGAGCTGCATTTAGCGCTGGATTGAGCTATAATTACCGTTCACAGGGCCCATGGCAGAAGCCTTCGAAGCCTCGCTTGTGTGCGTGAGTGTGCGCATGCGCGTGTGGCCGGCAAGAAATTGTGTCCCCCCATATTTTGTTAACGATTTCCGTCACTGATAGTTGTGAACTTGTACGATGACGTATTTGTCCACTGAAGACGTCGTCTCGAGTTGGTGGTTTCTTCTTGTTTGAAATTACCATAATTGAGCATTTGGTTGGGTTGAAGCTCATCTTCCATGTGTTTTGCCATAATTCTAAGGACTTAAGGTCTGCTTGTAATGAGTTCAGATCCTCTACATCAGTCACAGGTGTATATACAAGACAATCAACTGTGAAGAGTCTTGTTTTACAATTTATGTGTTCAGGTAGATCATTAATTGTACGTCAGGAACAACAGTGGTCTGAGGGCCGTGCCTTGCGGTACTCCTGACACTACTTGTTCTTCTAAAGAAATGTTTCCATCACAGGCCACCCTCTGCGTCCGGTTTGTGAGACAGTCCCTAATCCAGTTATGTAGACTATTTCTGATGCCATAGTAATCCAGTTTTCCTGGGAAATGAAACTCACCAGTACGATTGTGAAACTAGTACAATGACGATAGTGGGGAAGGGATGGAGAGAGAGGGGATGCAAGAGTTACTTGAAGTTAGAGAAATTAATATTCCTCCAACCCAGCAGTATGAATATTGATTGATTTACCTCCAAGTAACCCTTGGTTTCCCTCTCTCTCTCTCTCTCTGTCGCTCCCCCACCCTAGACATTGTACTAGTTTCACAGTTGTCCTGGTGAGTTTCATTTTCTGTATAATTGTGGGCTCCTCCTTTCCTTGACCAATCTTTACTTTTTGCATATATTTTATTCATGTTTTCTATATATCTATATCACTATTTATATTTGTAGTCTCAGTCAGAGGAAGGTCTCGACCCGAAACGTCACCCGTTCCTTTTCTCCAGAGATGCAGCCTGACCCGATGTTACTGCAGCACTGTGTGTCTGTCTCACGTTACTCTTCGACGAAGCTGTTCATTGGGGTGGCCTGGCGGCCCCCGGGCTGCAGGTCGCGGCCGCTCCACTCGGTGGCGGTGTTGCAGAAGGTCCGCTTGGTGGCGGTGTTGCGGGTGGTCCGCTGGGTGGCGGTGTTGCAGAAGGTCCGCTGGGTGGCGGTGTTGTGGGAGGTCCGCTAGCTGGCGGTGTTGTGGGAGGTCCGCTGGGTGGCGGTGTTGCGGGAGGTGTGTGTGCGGTACAGGTGTAATGGCGGCGGCGGTGGCGGCGAGGGTGAGGGCACTGGCGCTGGTGGTTGCGCTGTCCGCGGCGCTGACGAGCCGCCTGGCGCAGGGCGAGGACATCGTGGTGGGATGCGGCGGGTTCGTGAAGTCGGACGTGGAGATAAATTACTCGCTGATCGAGGTGAGTGTGGGCACCGGGCCCGGGCTGGGGGGGGGGGGGCTCGTCCCCGTCACCTCACCTCGACCCCGCCCTCCCCGTCACCTCACCTCGACCCCGCCCTCCCCGTCACCTCGACCTGGGCCACGGCCGCCGCCCCCGCCCCGCCCCTGCTGGGGCTCGACCCCCTGCCGATGTCATGTTTCTTTCATTCATTCATTTGTTCCATATCTCACTATCACCGTCTATATCTCTCGTTTCTCTCGTCACTGACTCTCAGTCTGAAGAAGGGTCTCGACCCGAAACGTCACCCATTCCTCCTGTCCAGAGATGCTGCCAGACACACATATTTGTTCCATATCAACTCCTCCTTTCAACCATGGCTGATCTATCTCCCCCATTCCCCTGCCTTCTCCCCATAATCCCTGACACCCGTACTAATCAAGAATATCTATTTCTGTCTTAAATATCCACCCCGCCACACAACTCCACCGCACTCCTGCACGGACCAGGTCAATGACCACCCCACCCCCTGTCCCCAACCTGCTCTTTCACCCCATCAGCCGCCACATACAACAAATAATCCTCCGTCATTTTCGCCACCTCCAACGTGACCCCACTACTCGCCACATCTTCCCATCTCTCCCCATGTCTGCCTTCCGCAAAGACCGCTCCCTCCGCAACTCCCTTGTCAATTCTTCCCTTTCCTCCCGTACCACCTCCTCCCCGGGCACTTCCCGTTGCAACCGCAAGAAATGCAACACCTGTCCCTTTACCTCCCCCCTCGACCCCATTCAAGGACCCATCAGTCGTTCCAGGTGCGACAGAGGTTCACCTGTATCTCCTCCAACCTCATCTACTGCATCCACTGCTCTAGATGTCAGCTGATCTACATCGGTGCGACTAAGCGGAGGTTGGGCGATCGTTTCGCCGAACACCTCCGCTCGGTCCATAAGAACCTACCTGACCTCCCGGTGGCTCAGCACTTCAACTCCCCCTCCCATTCCCAATCCGAGCTCTCTGTCCTGGGTCTCCTCCATTGCCAGAGTGAGCAACACCGGAAATTGGAGGAACAGCACCTCATATTCCGCTTGGGGAGTCTGCATCCTGCGGGCATGAACATTGAATTCTCCCAATTTTGTTAGCCCTTGCTGTCTCCTTCCCTTCCTCAGCCATCGGGCAGTCTCCTCACATCCCCCAGCCCTCATGCTCTTCCTTTTTCCTTCCCTCTCCCCGCCACCCCCTATCAGTCTGAAGAAGGGTTTTGGCCCGAAACGTTACCTAATTCCTTCGCTCCATAGATGCTGCTGCACCCGCTGAGTTTCTCCAGCATTTTTGTGTACCTTCAATTTTCCAGCATCTGCAGTTCCTTCTTGAACACTGCTCCTTCACCTGCCCGGCCGCTTCTCTCTCTCCCCACCCCCCCAACCCCCGCAACAAGGTAGAGTCAAAATTGTACATGTTTTCAACTGCAGTGGCTTATTAGGAAGTTATTGGCAGGTCACCTTTATTTGTCACATACACATATAAGATGTACAATGAAATGAAAGTGGCAATGCTTGCGGGATTGTACAAAACAACAGAACAGAATCAGTATTTATATTAAAAAAAGAAGACGCAACAGTATTTACGCCCTGGTGAGATCAGAGTTTACAGTCCTGATGGCCTGTGATAAGAAACTCCATCTCATCCTCTCTGTTTTTGCTGCGTGACAGCGGAGGTGCTTGCCTGACTGCAGCAGCTGGAACAGTCCGTTGCTGGGGTGGTAGGGGTCCTTCATGATCCTGCAGGCTCTGGATCTGCACCTCTTGGTGTATAGGTCCTCCGGTGGGAGGAGGGGGGGGGGGGGGGGCATGTACTTCCCATGGTGCGTTCAGTCGAACGCACTACTCTATGCAGTGCCCTCCTGTCCTGGGCAGAGCTGTTGCCAAAACAGATAGAGATGTTTCAGGCCAAGATGCTTTCTCCAGCTCCAGAGTAGAAGGATTGAAGGATCCTCAGAGAAACTCTGAATTTCCTCAGCTGCCTGAGGTGGTAAAGGCACTGCCTTGCCTTTCTCTCCAGTGTGGCAGTGTGTGTTGTCCATGTCAGATCCTCTGTGATGTGGACTCCCAGGTAGTTAAAGGTGCTCACCCTATCCACAGTAGTCCCATTAATCCCCAGTGACGTCCTTGCTTGTTGTGCCCTTCTAAAATAAGCTCCTTAGTTTTTGTGACATTCAAGAAGAGGCTGTTATCCTGACAGGTCAGCCACCTCTTCCAGGTAGGCCTTCTCATCGTTATCGGAGATCAGGCCCACCACCACTGTGTCATCAGCAAACTTAATGATGGAGTTGGAGCTAAACCTGGCCACACAGTCATGAGTGTACGGGGAGTACAATAGGGGGCCGAGGACGCAACATAGAGCGGAGCGGGTCAGTGGGCGATGAATAACAGGACAACGGACGGTGGAGCTTAGTCCTGTGTCAGCACGATCAAGGGACCAATTGAGGTTACCAGCGCTTACACAGGAGTAAGCTCCACCGCCCACTGTCCTAGTATCCACCTCCCGCTATCCTGTTATCCATCGCTCGCTGATCCGCTCCACTCTATGATCTTTGCTCTTGAGCTGGTCCCCTCACTGCCAGGTCTACATTAAAAGACACGGACCGGGCAGTGAATACCATGCATGTCACCCATCGCAGCAAGTGAGGCCATGTCCTGCTCCCAGCGGCAGTCGGAATTTAAGGATTTGCAGGAAGCGGCTGACATGGCAGGAGAGGTGTTCAGACGGAGAGCACTGCCAGAGGTGAGCGGGCCGGGAGAAGGTGCTGTGGTCCCAGTGGCTGCTTGCAGCCACTCGAGCTACTTCCTTCCCCCGGCCACAATGCGGCGGCTCAGCGGCACCGGTGAGTGAGTTGCTGGCATGATCTCCCACCCGCTCCTTCTCAACGCTCCTGCCCGTGCTGACCCGGGCCAGACTCCCCACAAGCTGTGAAAGGAACTCTTTCTCCCCCCCCCCCAGTGGGCAGCCACAGCGCTCCGGAGTCGGCGGCCACAGTGCTCCGGAGCTTACCGCACGGCGACCCGGTAAGGCATTACCCGCTCCCCGCTGGTATCCCAGCGCTGCGACGCCGCCGACTCCCAACATTCGCGGAGCTGGGGCTGTGGGCGGCGGTGGATTTGGAGCGCCTCGCAGCCAGGGGTAGAGTTGCCGGGGTCGGAGCTACAACCGGCGCCGCCTGCGGCCGGACGCCCGCAGCCCCAGCGCTGCGGAGGTTACTGCGCAGCGACCCGTTAAGGCATTGACCGCTCCCCGCCTCTCCGACCAGGTAGGGGACTAAGAATTAAAGTTTACCCCTTCACCCCCCCCCTTCACATAAAAGCCTTCCAAACTAACTGACTAACATTTAAGCAATGATTTACAGATGTTTAAGTGTCTCCCCGGTCTCCGGGGAGGAGGCAGCCGCTACAGTAGTACAGACCTAGGTTGACCGTGGGTCGTTTCGGGTCAAGTTTGGCGCCAAACGCGAGCTTTGGTGTGCAGACGACATCCTGGAAAAAATGGCCGGTTTTCAGAGTTTTTCGGTTTCCGGAACTCCGGATAAAAGGTTGTGCACCTGTATTTAAAAACATATAGCTCAAAGAAATCTACTTACCACATTATTTGTACACAAACTCCATTCTTCTCTCTTTGTTTCTTATGATACTCTTAAGATAATGACAATCCATGTTTGAAAAACCCGCCAAGAAACTTGCGCTGCGTATGCGCAATACGCTGCGCATGCACGCAGTCCATGGTGCAATGGCAGAATTTCAGCTGCCCTTATAAATCGTTGACATTGGACAAATTTATTGTCACATACACCATTTCTGGTGTAGTGAAATTTGAGTTGCCATTTGCAGCACACCAATAAAAGTAAGACACCACATTAAAAAAGAGAATTGACCATAAAACATAAAAACATCCCCCCACCATGGTTCCCACTGTGAGGGAAGGCACAAAGTCCAGTCTTCTTCCCCTTGTTCACCCCTGGTCGGGCCTATTTAGGCCTCCGTAGTCGCCGCAACGGCGGCCCGTTGTACAGACTCTCCCGCCGGTTGATGGGGCTTCGGCGTCAGGAGAACACTCTTATTCAGTGGCTTGGGGCGTCTGGAATGGCCGCTTATTGCCAGAGACCGCGGCTCCCGAAGTCCACAGGCCACGTTGGTCGGAGCTCCGACACTGGCGATCTCAGTGAGAGATCCCAGGCTCCACGATGTTCAGAGTCAGCGCCGCCGCAGCTGGAAGCTCTGCAACGAGAGCTCCGCGATGTTGGGAGTCGGCCGTCACAGCACTCCGGAGCCCACTGCAATGCAACCCGGGTAAAGCATCGCCCGCTCCGGGATGGTGCCCCAGCGCTGCGCCACCGCCGAAGCCGAAGTTCTGATCGGTCCCGGCAGGAAACGCCGCTCCAGTCCCAGTGGTAGGCCGTGAGGAAGGGGTGAGGATACGGCCCAGAGAAAAGCCGCATCTCCGACCAGGTAGGGACTGAGAAAAATAGTTTCCCTCTTCCTCCCATCCCACCCCCCACATAAAAAAGATTAGACTTCCAAACGAACATTTAACATACTAAAAATGTTTTTAAAAGAGTGAAAGGACGAACAGCTGCAGGCTGGGCTGTCATACTCAACGACACCCCTCAGAAGGCTTGAAGCAGCGTTGACGGCACGTGAGCTGCACATACTTTTGCATGTTACATGTACAGTGGAAGAAAGGCACTGCCTACCTTGCCTACCCTGACGGCACATGCCTGGTAGGCATGGTAGTGTGGGATTATGATGATATTAGCTGTCTTGAGGTAGTGCTTCTTATAGATCACTTTGGTTGTGGGTATGTCAGTACTCTTGAATAGGCAGGCAATGTCCACCATATTCTACAGCTCTTTCACGCTTGGGTGTTTGAATTATGGAACCAAGCCCGGATGCAACCAGTCAGTACACTTTCCACTTTTCACCTGTTCAAGAGTATTTCCCAACATGCCAAATCCCTTCAAACCTCTGAGGAAGTAGAGGCATTGGTGAGCTTTCTTTGTTATTGTATCAATGTGTTGCGCCCAAGGGAGATCATCAGATGGGCATGCCCAGGATCCTGAAGCTGTTGACTCTGTGCACGGCCTTCCCGCAGATGAAAACAGGTGCACGGTCCCTTGGCTTTCCCTCCCTAAAATCAATAATCTGCTCCCTGTTCTTGCTAATGTTGAGAACATGATTGTTGTTCTGGCACAACTCAACCAGATTATCTCCCCCTGGACTTTGCTCCATCTTAACACGTTATTTGTCCAACAATGGTGGTATTGTTGGTAACATATCTGGATCTTTGGGAGCCTACAGTAATTGATATAGAGGAAGTAGAACGCACAGCCTTGGAAGTGCCCCTGTGATGAAGGTCAGCGAGGTGGAGGCGCTCCAAACTCATTGTCAAACCCAGTTCCCTGTGTATGATGAATGTGGAGGGATAATGATGTTGAACGCTGAACCGTACTTGATGAACAACAGCCTCACATATGTGTAGGAAGGAACTGCAGATCCTGGTTTAAACCAAAGACATACGAAAGCCTGAGAGAAGGAATGGATGATGTTTCGGGCCGAGACTTTTCTTCAGGCTGATGTCAGGGGAGAGGGAGATACATAGATAAGGAAGTGTAAGGTCTGAAAATAGGGCAAAGGGAATGGAGATCAAGAAAAATGTATAATAGATCATTGTTAGCTGGGAGAAGGTAACAACAAAGCAAACAGATAAAATGTAGTCGGAGACAGTTGGACTGGTCGGAGAACTAGGAAGGGAGAGGGATGAAGAGGGAGGGAAATCAAGGGTTACTTGAAGTTAGAGAAGTCAATGTTCGTACCGCTGGGGTGTAAGCTGCCCAAATGAAATATGAGGTGCTGTTCCTCCAATTGGCACTGGGCCTCACTCACAATGGTGAGGCCCAAGACAGAAAGGTCAGTTTGGGAATGGGATGGGGAGTTAAAGTGTTTAGCAACCCGGAGATCAGGTAGGTTTAGGCGGACTGAGTGGAGGTTTGCAGCAAAACGATCGCCGAGCCTGCACTTGGTCTCACCGAAGTACAGGCGTCTACACTTGGATCAACGGATACAGTAGACGAGGTTGGAGGTGGTGCGAGTGAACCTCTGCCTCACCTGAAAAGACTGTCGGGGTCCTTGGACGCAGTCGAGATGGCAGGTATAGGGACAGGTGTTGCATCTCCTGCGGTTGCAGGGGAAAGTACCTGGGGAGGGGCTGGTTTGTGTGGGAAGGAACGAGTTGACCAGGGAGTTGTGGAGGGAATGGTCTCAGCGGGAAAGGGGTGGTGAAGGGAAGATGTGGCTGGTGGGATCCCATTGGAGGATTATATGCTGTGTGCGATGTCTGATGGGGTGGTAGGTGAGGACAAGGAGGACTCTATCCTTGTTACAACTGGGGGAGGGGGGGCAATAGTGGAGCTGCAGGATATGGAGGATATGGCGAGGGTCTCATCTGATGGAACAGGGGAACCCTAATAAAGAATGAGGGCATCTCCAATCAACGAATATCAATAATACCAGTGCTGAAGAATAGCAAGGGAACATGCCTTAATGACTGGCACTCATGTCAATTGATATGAAGTGCTTTGAGGGGATAATAGACAACAGGTGCAGGAGTAGGCTATTCGGCCCTTCGAGCCAGCACCACCATTCCATGTGCATGGCTGATCATCCACAGTCAGTACCCCGTTCCTCCCTTCTTCCCATATCCCCTGACTCCGCTATCTTTAAGAGCCCGATGTTGCTCTCTCTTGAAAGTATCCAGAGAATCGTCCTCCACCGCCCTCTGAGGCAGAGAATTCCACACTCACAACTCTCTGTGTGAAAAAAGTATCGCCTCATCTCCGTTTCAAAATGGCTTACCCCTTATTCTTAAACAGTGCCCCCTGATGTTGGACTACCCCAACATCGGGAACATGTTTCCTGCCTCTAGCGTGTCCAAACCCTTAATAATCTTATGTGTTTCAATAAGATACCCTCTCATCCTTCTAAACTCCAGAGTATACAAGCCCAGCCGCTCCATTCTCTCAGCATATGACAGTCCCGCCATCCCGGGAATATGCCTTGTAAACCTACGCTGCACTCCCTCAATAGCAAGAATGTCCTTCCTCAAATTAGGGGGGCAAAACTGCACACAATTCTCCAGGTGTGGTCTCATTAGGGCTCCATACAACTGCTCCTATATTCATCTCCTCTTATAATAAAGGCCAATATGCCATTCGTTTTCTTCACTGCCTGCTGTACCTGCATGCTTACTTTCATGAACTGATGAACAAGGACCCCCAGATCCTGTTGTACTTCCCCTTTTCCCACTTGACACCATTTAGATAGTAATCTGCCTTCCTGTTTTTGCTACCAAAGACCTCACATTTATCCACATTAAACTGCATCTGCCCACTCACCCAACGTCCAAGTCACCCTGCATTCTCATAGAATCCTCCTCAAAGTTCACACTGTCACCCAGCTTTGTGTCATCTGCAAATTTGCTAATGTCACTTTGAATCCCTTCTGCTAAATCATTGACGTATATTGTAAATAGCTGCAGTCCCAGCACTGAGACTTGTGGTACCCCATTAGTCACTGCCTGAAATTCTGAAAGGGACCCGTTAATCCATACTCTTTGTTTCCTGTCTGCCAACCAATTTTCTATCCATGTCAGTACACTACCCCCAATACCATGTGCCCTAATTTTGCTCACTAATCTCCTATGAAATGCTATGATACATATTAATGCCTGACTTAGTACAGAACTGGATCCATTTCACTCTGCCTATCACCACAACAGATTGGCAGAGGATTCAATCTCGACACTCTCCACTCTGCTGGACCACCTGGCCAATGCACATTGAGAAGCAAAGACCAGCAGTCAGAATATCCTCAATCTGGGACTCAGAACAAAGGGAAGCCGCAAGTTTAGTTGAAATAGCTCACCATCATTTGACATGACAAGTTTTGAGTGTCGTAGTTCCTTTGTAATTAAGAGTTTGAATAAAGCTAAGTATACTAGTAAGATTAAACGAGAAATTACCAGTTTGAAGTTTGATCGTTATTTTATGAGGAGTAACGTTGAGGGATTAAGTGAAGAACCCGCCAGGACGCATGCGAGTCATTCTTCAAAGCAGCGGTGTGAAATCACAGATAATAGTAATGACTGAACCTAGTAAGATTAGCGAAGAGGATACCAGTTGAACTGTATGATCAAGGGTGGGAGCGGAGGACACGTAATCCCTCAACGTTACTCCTCATAAAATAACGATCAAACTCCGAACTGGTAAGTTCTCGTTTAATCGTACTATTTTACTTCGGAGTCACGTGAGTGACTACGTGAAGATTTCAAAGCTCTGTGATTTCATGCCGTGGAAACGAGTCCATGCATCACATCTGCCTTAATTGACTGAGGAAGGAATTGTGTTAACATGTTTAAACATGAATCCGACATTGAAATCCATGATAAAGTTATTAACAACAAATTATAGCCCCTATTTCATGGGGTGAAATCATATTACAGAACTTAAAATTGATTCTGCAAAAGTTCCAGGTTTAACCACTGGTTTATGGTAGAATTGTTGGAACGTTTTTTCCCTTGACCATCCTGCTGTCTCCAGGATTTGGTCCATCGGTACGTCCAACTCCATAGCTGCCGATGTAGCTGCAGCCCTGGTGGAATGAGATTTGAATATGTTAGTATCCACTCCAGCTGTTGTTAAAACCTGTTTCAGCCATCTGGAAATAGTTTGAACCGACACTTTTTTGTGGGGTTGCTTGTGGCTGATTAGTAGTACCATCTCATAGCCTCTGATGTTTTTGGTGTTCTCCATATATAACAATAAATGTCTTATTATACAGAGATGATCATCTATAGGGTAAGCCCTAAATTCTATTTTGAGGCCTGATGGTCCCGGTCTGTTCTGTTCGACTAATTCGTGAACATGAAAAGTTATATGTCTTGTTGAAGAAGTCATATTGTCCAGCCTTAACTTATGTAAAGACTTTTGCGCTGTGACCAAAGCCATCAGTATGACTGTTTTATGCGTCAGTTTTTGCAGGGACAGAGCTGTTGCTGGAGACCAGTTCCTTAGCAACGTTAGGACAATACTCACATCCCATATTTGAGAGTACCTGGTTCTTGGGGGATTGATATTAAAAAATTCCCCTCATAAGTTTGGTTACCAGGTGGTGAGTCCCAACAGAATGACGCTCTGATCCTCACCATAGATATGCTGAAAGGGCACTTCTGGCACAGTTAATGCTGAGCCCCTCATCATAATGGAGGCCTGCCAGGAATTTCAGAACAGACGTTTTGTTCGTCGTACAGTAGTGATGTTGTTCCTAGAACAATATTTCCCACTTCTGATGTGGACCCGATATAGTTTCTTTGTGGACTGCCTGTGAGCCGCTGTATATGTTCATTGTTCGGTTCGTTAGTCCCAGGTCCGGAAATGATTACTTAAGATTCTGCTGACGGACACATTTGTCCTATTATGGTAGGGATGATTTTCCCGCCCGTTACGGGATGAGCCATGTTTAGTTGTATTTTGTGTAATACCCGACTGATGAGGCAGAAAGGAGGGAATGCATAGAAAGAACAATCCCCCCCCCAATTGCAGCGAGACGGCATCCATCGCTGATGCCCCAGTCTGATTCCCAAGAAACACAGATAGGCAACTGGTGATTAAGCCGAGATGCAATAGATCAATCTCTGGTGTTTCATATTATGCTACAATATCAGCAAACACTTTGCGGTCCAACATCTATTCGATGTTTGTCATGAATTTGCATGACCTGGTGTCTGCCACTAAATTTGAGGTTACCTGGTAGGTAACTAGCTGATATTCAAATGTTTTTCTGAATACACCATTGCCAAATTGTGTTAGCCGGATTCTCACATGATACCGATTTGATTCCACCCATGTAGTTAGTATATGTCACCATGGTGGTGTTATCAATCTGTAGTCTAACATGCAGGTGATGCATTTCTGAACAGTATGATTTTAGTCCATAGAACGCACCCAACATTTCCAAGTAGTTTATGACATGTATCTGAAGCAATGATGCTTATTGTGCATCCCATCTATATCCACAACTAGAGATGGGGTTAGTAACACGCCAACCATGAACACTGGCATCAGTTTGTAGCACCACTGAATGGTTGCTGACAATGATAGGGTTTGAACAATGCCCAATATTTCCCCTATCATTGTAATTCCGTGATTGCTTAGATTGGTAGCCTCATTGGTCTCTACACATGACCAGTATTGATTTTAAGTGCTTATACCTTTGTCCTTGTAATTATTGGTCAAAGGTCAAACAGTGTGGCTGGAAAGGCCACAGTATTGCGAATTACCCTTGCTACCAGTCGAATAGGTGGTTTACTGATGTCAATGAGGTTGTTGGCCTCAGTTAAGTCTGTACCTTCCTTTGATAAGTTACCCACATGTAGACTAAGTCAAAGGTGAACCCCAAGTAGTCCTTAGTGGTGGAAGGTGTTAGCTTAGAATTAATAACGTCTATAATCCTTCCGCATAGGCACCGTATAGTAAGCATCTTTTAATGGATGCAATCCATAAAGTAGCCTATGGAATCAATTGTTTGGCAGTAACAAAGGTTTCCAATTTCGAATGAATTTACTGCACAATAATAATAATAATACATTTTATTTATGGGCGCCTTTCAAGAGTCTCAAGGACACCTTACAAAAATTTAGCAGGTAGAGGAACAACATGTAAGGGGAATGAAATAAATAATAGAGACATGACTAGTACACAAAGTAAATACAGAATTCAATACAAAACACAGTATGAGGCAATTAATGCACAGATGTAAAGGGGCGGCACGTGGGGCTAAAGATAGGCAGAGGTGAAGAGATGGGTCTTGAGGCGGGACTGGAAGGTGGTGAGGGACACGGAATTGCGGATCAGTTGGGGGAGGGAGTTCCAGAGCCTGGGAGCTGCCCTGGAGAAGACTGTCCCCAAAACTGTCCCCAACTACAATGTATTCAGGTTTGTCAGACCTGAATGATTGGTAACCACATCTTTTTGTTTTTTGTAAAGATATTGACACAAATTCCAAAGAGTCGTTTTGGGATTTCCCCATGATTCCCTAGCATCTAGCCTCTCCAGTTCAGCATGCGCTCCAGTTTTTCTTATCGTGAAGGCACGAACGTTTTGTTCGGTACATGCTGAACCGGGAAATTTTGTGCACAAATTCAATTGTATATCCCTAAACATTAGGGAGAAAATAAGTGTTAGTAGTTATTGCACTACATGCCTCCCAAGAAAATGGAATCTACACACCAATTTGTGTTATTTACACCTCCTGTTTTTTGGAAGAGACCAGATGATACCTCCATGGTGACCAGTGGAAAGTTTGTTTTCTTCCTTGCAGTCGCTGTAGAGGTTGTGGCGTCGGTTTTTGGATTTGGGATTTGGGGTTGCACGTCTTCCACGAAGGCCGGTCTGGGCCAGGCCTAAAAGACCTCTGTCCTGTAGCCTGGCCTTTGAGCTTTCACCAGCTTCTGTGTGTCCTCCTGCTGGTTGGTGTGTGGAGGTGCTGTTGTCGTGTGTAGGAGATCCTGCCTGTTGCCGCCTTTATGAGCCCCAGGGTATTGGCCTCCTTATTGAGCTCTTTTACCTGTTTTGACAGGTTGCCCCCAAGTTGTAATATTGGTGGTTTAATCCCTCCAGGTCTGCACAGCTCTGCAAACTTAGGGTTTAAAGCTGGGCGGATGGTGTTCTCCTGAGACTATTAATCTCATACTCTATATTGCAGAATAATGCCACAGCATCTTAGCTAAACATCCTGCCTTCTGACTCCCGTTCCAATGTGTTTTCAGATGTAACTGTTCACAGTGGGAAATTTTTGAGGGATACCCATTTTCCGGTGCCAAATATTTGGCTGTAGTGTCTATTACAGCCATGTTCCTGTAGTTGTTTTTAGATGTACAAACTTGGACTCCTTTTCCAGGAGGTTTCCTTGTTCTTGCACCCCCGCTCACTGATTTCTTCCTTCAGCAATACCCCTCTTTAGAGCCAGCCATTCAACTTGTCAGAGTCAATGGCTCTGATCTGTGTAGCCTTCCCGCCCGTCCGTGGTGTTGATCTGGCCGGCGCGGGTGCTAAGTCGGGCACAGCTGATCCCATTCATGGTGATACTGGTGCCTTCAGCTGCTGCTGGCTGCCCGCAACTCCGCGGTCCTCCCCAGCCAACTTTAGACGCGGCCCTTGTGGACTCTATTTTTGTCCAGTTTCCCCCCTGTAAAAAACAGCGCGGGAAACAAAAAATGACCGCAGAGTACCTGTTAATTAAAATTACCTGTCGGTCGCGGTTTCAAATTTACCGCTGCGGGGGAACGTCGTTCCACCCCGTCTGTCGTTTCGCAATGCGTGAAGCGATATGGCACGCATGCGTCCTGGCGGGTTCTTCACGTAGTCACTCACGTGACTCAGAAGTAAAATTTACCATTTGCCAATGAAATGTCTCTATATAAGTGCAATTTTTTGGCACAACATCTTCACCCAGTCCTTAATCCTGCTCATTTTCCCTGTTGCCTCTGTCTTTCTGCAGATGTTTTTTCTTGCTGCATAGAACATATTTTGGCTTAGTCAAGCAGATAATCTGACCAATACTTACATGCTGTTTATGCGGTATGTTTTTGACCATTTATTTGACTCAAGTTTGATTAAAAACCTTGAGCTGGACAGAGTCGGACTTGATCCTATAATCTGAGAGCATCAGAACTGTACCATAGCTGTCAACGAAAACAGATGATTACTATTGGGATGCTATGAGTCATACAGCATGGAAACAGGCCCTTCAGCCCAGCTTGCCCATGTCGACCAAAGCGCCCCATTAAAACACTATCGCACCTGCTTGCATTTGGCACATATCTCTAAACCTTTCCTATCCATGTACCTGTCAAAATGTATTCTATATTGTATTCAAATATTGTACAACTGCTTCCTCTGGCAGCTCATTCCATATATAGGAAAGTGAAAACGTTGCCCCTCAGATTCCTATTAAATCCTTCCCCTCTCGCCTTAAACCTATATCCTCTGGATAATATTCAATGTGTCTACCCAATCTATTTCCTTCATGAACTTATACACCTCTAAAAGATCACCACTCATTCTCCTACACTCCAAGGAATACAGTCCTAGTCTGGTCAACCTCTCCCTATAGCTCAGCCCTCAAGCGCACCCAACATCTTCTTAAATCTTCTCTGCACTCTTTCCAGCTAAACAACATATTTCCTGTATTAGGTGACCAAACCTGAACACAGTACCCCAACAGTGGCCTCACCAGTGCCTGTACATCTGTAACAACATCCCAAACTCTATACTTAAAACCCTGACTGATGAAGGCCAAAGTGCTGAAAGGTTTCTTGACCACCTTATTCACCTGTGACACCACTTTCAAGAAATTACATACATGCACTCCTGGATTCCTCTGCTCTACCACAATCCGCAGTCCCTGCCATTTACTGTATAGGTCCTTCCCAAAATGCAACTCCTCGCACCTATCTGTATTAAACTTCATTAACCATTCCTCAACCCACCTGCCGAACTGATCAAGATGCAGCTGTAACATTAGATAACCATCTTTGCCATCCACAATACCTCTTCTGCAAACGTACTAATCATGCTGATAGAAACATAGAAAATAGGTGCAGGAGTATGCCATTTGGTCCTTCGAGTCAATATGATCAGGGCTGATCATCGAACTCAGTATCCTGTACCTGCCTTCTCTCCATACCCCCTGATCCCTTTAGCCACAAGGGCCACATCTAACTCCCTCTTAAATATAACCAATGAACTGGCCTCAACTACCTTCTGTGGCAGAGAATTCCAGAGATTTACCACTCTCTGTGTGAAAAAAGTTTTTCTCATCTCGGTCCTAAAGGATTTCCCCTTTATCCTTAAACTGTGACCCCTTGTCCTGGACTTCCCCAACATCGGAAACAATCTTCCTGCACCTAGCCTGTCCAACCCCTTAAGAATTTTGTGAGTTTCTATAAGATCCCTACTCAATCTTCTAAATTCTAGCAAGTACAAGCCGAGTCTATCCAGTCTTTCGTCATATGAAAGTCCTGACATCCCAGGAATCAGTCTGGTGAACCTTCTCTGTACTCCCTCTATGGCAAGAATGTCTTTCCTCAGATTTGGAGACCAAATCTGTACACAATATTCCAGGTGTGGTCTCACCAATACCCTGTACAACTGCAGTAGAACCTCCCTGCTCCTATACTCAAATCCTTTTGCTATGAATGCTAACATACCATTCGCTTTCTTCACTGCCTGCTGCACCTGCATGCCTACTTTCAATGACTGGTGTACCATGACCTCCAGGTCTCGTTGCATCTACCCTTTTCCTAATCGGCCACCATTTAGATAATAGTCTACTTTCCTGTTTTTGCCACCAAAGTGGATAACCTCACATTTATCCACATTATACTGCATCTGCCATGCATTTGCCCACTCACCCAGCCAATCCAAGTCACCTTGCAGCCTCCGAGCATCCTCCTCACAGCTAACACTGCCCCCCAGCTTCGTGTCATCCGCAAACCTGGAGATGTTGCATTTAATTCCCTCGTCCAAATCATGAATATATATTGTAAATAGCTTGGGTCCCAGCACTGAGCCTTGCGGTACCCCACTAGTCACTGCCTGCCATTCTGAAAAGGACCCGTTTACTCCTACTCTTTGCTTCCTGTTTGCCAGCCAGTTCTCTATTCACATCAATACTGAACCCCCAATACCGTGTGCTTTAAGTTTGTATTCTAATCTCTTATGTGGGACCTTGTTGAAAACTTTCTGAAAGTCCAGATATAACACATCCACTGGTTCTCCCTTATCCACTCTACTAGTTATATCCTCGAAAAATTCTATAAGATTCGTCAGACAGGATTTACCTTTCGTAAATCCATGCTGACTTTGTCCAATGATTTCACCACTTTCCAAATGTGCTGCTATCCCATCTTTAATAACTGACTCTAGCAGTTTCCCCACTAACGATGTTAGACTAACTGGTCTATAATTCCCTGTTTTCTGTCTCCCTCCCTTTTTTAAAAAGTGGGGTTACATTAGCTACCCTCCAATCCTCAGGAACTACTCCAGAATCTAAAGAGTTTTGAAAAATTATCACTAAAGCATCCACTATTTCTGGCGTACTCTGGGATGTAGCCTATCCGGCCCTGGAGATTTATCGGCCTTTAATCCATTCAATTTACCTAACACCACTTCCCGGCTAACCTGGATTTCACTCAGTTCCTCAGATCCAGTTTCCGGCAGATTATTTATGTCTTCCTTAGTGAAGACGGAACCAAAGTAGTTATTCAATTGGTCTGCCATGTCCTTGTTCCCCATGATCAATTCACCTGTTTCTGACAGCAAGGGACCTACATTTGTTTTAACTAATCTCTCTCTTCACATATCTATAAAAACTTTTGCAGTCAGTTTTTATGCTCCCTGCCAGTTTTCTTTCATAATCTATTTTCCCTTTCCTAATTAAGCCCTTTGTCCTCCTCTGCTGGACTCTGAATTTATCCCAGTCCTCTGGTAGGCTGCTTTTTCTGGCTAATTTGTACGCTTCATCTTTTGTTTTGATACTATCCCTGATTTCCCTTGTTATCCACGAATGCACTACCTTCCCTGATTTATTATTTTGCCAAACTGGGATGAACAATTGTTGTAGTTCATCCATGCAATCTTTAAATGCCTTCCATTGCATATCCACCGTCAACCCTTTAAGAATCAATTGGCCAATTCACATTGCATACCCTCAAAGTTACATTTCTTTGATGTAAGCCACAAACTGCAATGGGCCCAGTACCGATCCTTGAGGTGACATTTCTGGTGGGGACCCTTTTCAGTAACGGTCACCTATCCATATTCTCCCGAGATGCTGCCAGACTCGCTGAGTTACTCCAACTCTTTGTGAATGCATGACATATTAAATCTTGAAACCTGCTGTGGAAAAGGAGGAACATTGAAAGAGGGTGGGTTATTCAGCTCCTTGTCCTGCCATTCATTTACATTTGGCCGATCTGAATCGAAAATGGCATTTTGCTGGGGTGTTAATCTTGAACTCTTCTTGTACCTTTCCCTATTTTGGCCCAACTGCCTTGATAATGATGGTCTGTAAGCCCAGTTTTACGTTGAGGTTAAAAATGTAGAATGTTTAGATTATGTTTAACAAATATAAAAGGAATTGATGAAACAAATGGTCTCAGAATTTAAGTTTCTGAGCCAATTTTCTTCTAAATTAAAGGAAAACCATGATTGCTTTCACAGATCAAACTATACACAAAACAAGGATCGCTGAAATATCAGACAGATTGTGCTCCCAACAATGGCTACTTCATGATTCCCCTGTATGACAAGGTAACATATTTTGTAAACTATGATAATGCCTTTATGGTGGTATGAATCAGTTTATACTCTGTTTGGTTATGATAGAATCCTATTTCAATTTCCAAACTACGTTTTTTGATTCACACTTTCTCAATGATTATCTCAGTTTTATAAAAAATATTGACTCATTAACCAATGACAATCTGAGCGGCTCATGCAATTGTTCGGTAGTTTTAATAAATTAGTTTGAGGGCGGCACAGTGGCGCAGCGGTAGAGTTGCTGCTTTACAGCGCTTGCAGCGCCAGAGACCCGGGTTCGATCCTGACGTTGGCTGCTGTCTGTATGGAGTATGTATGTTCTCCCCCGTGACCTGCATGGGTTTTCTCTGAGATCTTCGGTTTCCTCCCACACTCCAAAGACGTACAGGTTTGTAGGTTAATTGGCTTGGTATAAATGTAAAAATTGACCTTAGTGAGTGTAGGATAGTGTTCATGTGCGGGGGTCGCTGGTCTGTGCGGACTCGGTGGGCCGAAGGGCCTGTTTCCGCGCTTTATCTAAAAAACTAAAAATGGTATATTCATTACAAATGTATGTAATCTCTGCAGAA
This sequence comes from Leucoraja erinaceus, assembly GCF_028641065.1. Classification (NCBI taxonomy): domain Eukaryota; kingdom Metazoa; phylum Chordata; class Chondrichthyes; order Rajiformes; family Rajidae; genus Leucoraja; species Leucoraja erinaceus. Next base: position 36,584,804 of record NC_073396.1, read on the forward strand.
TCAATTTTATAAATTTTATAAAGTATTCTGATTTGGAGTGTTGTGCTGACATTGATAAAGTAATCTGTTGATTAATTATTGCATTGGTGAAAGGACCACTTTCTTTGTGTATAAGCGTGCCTTGTTCTATAATATCTATTACAATTTGCTTTCTAGGGGGATTTCATTTTAAAGATTGAGCCCCCCCTAGGGTGGAGCTTTGGTGAGTACTTTTTAATTCAGACTAAAATCAGCCATTTTTTTTATTTTGTGAAAACCTGCAGGGTTTACACCAGCCCCCCACCTCCCCCTCTCCGTTGTATGTCCCCAACAGAAGGCCACACCTCAATGAGGTTTGAGCCCATAGTGATGTGGAGCTCCTTCCATTGCCTTTATATCCAACAAGGAGTCCTCACCTCCCAGTAACAACCCTTTTTCTCATCTGCAACATTCCTTCTTCACATGGACTCCTCCTGCCGGCCTTATACCTCTCTGGACCATTTTATTTCCAGTTGCTAGTGTGACATCAATCATCTTGACTTCTTCACTCCTGTTACCACACCAATCTCATTCCTTCTGAACATGCAGCCAGCCCTCAGCCCACTCAATCCGAACAATCCGCTATCAAAAGTGCCTGCATGGGAGGCGCTGTTGTAGTCTGGCAGGCTGCCCACTACTGTGCTGAGGCCAGCTCTCAGACACCTTCTCATAACTACCCCACAAGACCCCAACAGACAAACCATCATCTCCCAGACCATAACTGATCTTAACACCTCTGGCAATCTTAGACCATGACATAGGTACAGAATTAGGCCATTCAGCCCAGAAAAGTGCATTGCTGTTTGATCATGGCTGATCTATTCTTCCCATAACTTAATCAAGAACCTATCAAATTCCACCATAAAAATATTCAATGACTTGGGCTCCACAGCTGTTTGTGGCAATGAATTCCACAGATTCACCTATTCATCTCCATTCAATGTCTATGCTCATTGGTCCTAGATTCTCCCACTACTGGAAACATCCTTGTCACATCTACTCTATCGAGGTCTTTCATTATTCAGTAGGTTTCAATGAGATCCCCTCCCCCTCATCCTTCTTTAACTCCAGCAAGTACAGGCCCTGCGCCATCTCACACGCCTCATACATTAATCCAATCTTCCCCAGGATCATTCTCGCGCCCTCTGGATCCTCTGCAATGCCAGCGCATCCTTCCTCAGATCTGGGGCCCAAATCTGCTCACTCACTCTTCCCTCCACCATCTTAGAGTTCCCCAGTCGTGTACAACCCATTTCTATCTCCCAAAATCCCGGGCAGGCCCATTGTTTTTGCCTGTTTCTGTCCCACAGAACTCATTACCAAATACTTCAATTCTATTTCCCCCCCCCCCCATGTCCCACAGACACTCATTACCCTCAAATACTCCTCATTCAATATTCCCCCTAGGTTCCCCTCATCATCACCATGGACATCTCCTTTCCGGAGGGTCTTAAGGCCACTTCTGAGAAACTCAGCGGGTGCAGCAGCATCTATGGAGCGAAGGACTTTCAATAACTTCTTCAGACTGATCGGGGGCGGGGGTGGGTGGGGACAAGAAAGGGAAAAGGAGGAGTAGCCAGAAGGCTGGAGGGTGGGAGGAGACAGCAGGGGAGCTGAGGAAGGGGAGGAGACAGCAAAGACTAACAGAATTGGGAGAATTCGATGTTCATGCCCCAGGGGTGTAGACTCCCCAAACGGAATATGAGGTGCTGTTCCTCCAATTTCCGGTGCTTAAGGCCTTCCAGTTCTTCCATGGTCAGAGACCCAATCGATCCCCACCACTAACATTCTCCTCTACCTGGTGGAACCTGTCCTCACTGTCAACAACTTTCCTTTTAACGCCGCGTTACTTTCTTCAAGTTAAAGGTGTGGCCATCGCCATTCACAGGGTCCCAGCTATGCCCGCCTTTTTGTTGGTTACATTAAATATTCTTTATTCCAAACTTACATTGGCAATACCTCTCAACTCTTTCTCACTACATTGATGACTGCATCGGGGCTGCCTCCTGCGCCCATGCAGAATTCGTCAATTTCTCTGACAGCTCTCTCCCCTTTCTCTCCATCTCCATTACATAGTCTATGACTGATGTCTGGTATAAACCCACTAACTCATAGTTATCTGCAATACATCTCCTCCCACCCTGCCTCTTGCAAATTACTCTGTCTCCGCCGCATCTGCGTCCAAGATGAGACTTTCCATTCTAGATGTCTGAGATCTCTTTAGGAAATGTGGCTTGCACCCTGGTATTGTAGATTAATTCCTTATTAATGCCTCCTCATATGCAACTCCTCTGACCTCATGTACTGCCTTCAATGCTCCCGATATGGCCTCCTTTACATCGGAGAGACCAAGTAGGCATGGCAACCGGTGTGCCGAACAATTATGCTCGGTTCACCAAGGCCTAGTGGATCTCTAGGTTGCGAATAATTTTAACTTCCCTTCCCAGTTCCATCCCAACCTTTCTGTCCTGGGCCTTCTCCATTGCCAGAGTGAGGCTGTACGTAAACTGGAGAAATAGCACTTCATATTCTGCTTGGGTATCTTACAACGTGACGGTATGAACAATGAATTTTCCAGTTTTTGTTAATTAATCAACCCCCACCCTCTCTTTTGTTCTTCCCCTTCCCTGTATCCTACCTGATATGCACTAATTTCTCCTACGATTCTGCCCTCTTTCAGCTTCCAGCTACATTCATTCCCCTGGCCTTACAATTCACGTCACTTCTCTCTGAAGACTTCTTTTCATTCATGGCCTTTGTTCACCAATCAGCCAATCACCCACCCTCTTCCCTCCTCGCCTGTATCCATCTATCATTTGTCTGGCTCAGTGCCGCCCACCTCTGTTCCAGTCTTCTCCTCCCTACAACAATCAATTTGAAGAAGGTTCCTAACCCAAAATGTCGCCCATCATGTTCTTCATAGATATTGCTTGACCCACTGTATCACTCCATTACTTTGTGTTTTTTGCTCAAGATTCCAGTATCGGTAGTTCCTTGTGTCTTCTATTTTGTAACACTGTTCTTCAATTCACTGTTCTTCAATTCACTCGATTCTTTGCATGAATTGACTGGTTAAGTATATTAATGTGATGATGTCAGCAGCAGACAATTATAGAATAATGGGTCCATAATTTTATTTTTACATAATTACGATTTTGTTTGTAAATGTCATTGTATAGTAATGAACGTTGTTCATAGTGAATTGTGATCACAGATAAATGTCCGACCTGTATATTGATATATTTTGTTATCCCATTTGGTTTGGAGGGTCAGTAGCTGACTGCAGAATGTAAGGATGGCACTGCGCACAGCGGTAGAGTCGCTGCCTTTCAGCATCAGAGACCCGGATTCATTCCTGACTACGGGTGCTGTCTGTGCATAGTTTGTACGTTTTCCCTCATGGGTTTTCTCCGGGCTTCCTCCCACATTCCAAAGAGATGCAGGGTTGCAGATGAATTGTCCCTAGTGTGTAGGATAGAACGCGTGTACGAGTGATTGTTAGTCGATGTGAACCTGGTGGGTTTATGGGCCTGTTTCCACGCTGTATCTCTCTAAAAAATATATTATACTAGACCAAGTGCAGACCCGTTGGGTCTGTTCCCCCAACATGTGGTTGCGGGGGAGGGGGGGGGCTGGGGAGGGGGGCTGGGGTTGCATGCGGTGTCACACACACTAACTACCCCCCCCCCCCCCCCCCCCCCCCACACACACGCTAACTACCCCCCTTGATATATTAATATTATTAATTTGCTCCTTTTACCCCATAACGGCCCTATCCACTGACTGCAGATGCTGGTTTAAACCGAAGGTAGGCACAAAAAGCTGGAGTAATTCAGCAGACAGGCAGCATCTATGGAGAGAATGAATGGGTGATGTTTCGGGTCGAGAATCTTCTTCAATAGTTCTATTTTTGGAAATCAAGAGATTGGAGAAAAGCTTGAAAACTAAATGTGAATGTATAATTTTATATTTTAAATGTTCATCTGATTCCTGAAGTTTCTTACAGTTAACAAGCCAGTCATCTGGTACTGATCCCACTGGTACTAATTCCAACGGGATCCCACTATTGGCCACATCTTCTCATCTCCACCCTTTCTGCTTTCTGCAGAGACCGTTCCCTCCGCAACTCACTGGTCAACTCGTCCCTTCCCACCAAACCACCCCCTTCCCAGGTACTTTCCCCGGCAACAGCAGGAGATGTAACACCTGTCCCTTCACCTCCCCCCTCGACTCTATCCAAGGACCCCGACAGTCTTTTCAGGTGAGGCAGAGGTTCACTCCAACCTCATCTACAGTATCCGCTGTTCCAGGTGTCAATTTCTGTACATCGGCGAGAACAAGCGCAGGCTCGACGATCATTTCGTTGAACACCTCCGCTCAGCCTGCCTAAACCTACCTGGTCCTCTGTTTGCTCAGCAGTTTAACTCCCCCTCCCATTCCAAATCTGACTTTTCTGTCCTTGGCCTCCTCCATTGTCAGAGTGAGGCCAAGCGCAAATTGGAGGAACAGCACCTCGTATTTTGCTTGGGTAGCTTACACCCCAGCGGTATGAACATTGACTTCTCTAATTTCAAACAGCCCTTGCTTTCCCTCTCTCACCATCCCCTCCCCCTTCCCAGTTCTCCCGCCAGTCTTACTGTCTCCCACTACATTCTATCTCTGTCTCACTCACTCCCCTGACATCAGTCTGAAGAAGGGTCTCCACCCTAAACATAACGCATTCCTTCTCTCTGGAGATGCTGCCGGTTCCGCTGACTTACTCCAGCATTTTGTGGCTATCTTGTGTCTATTTGAACCAGCATCTTTCCTACACACTGCACCTAGTGTTCTGGGCACAGTGCAGGTTTCCATATCTAAGAACGGATGTGCTTGTATTGGAGCATCGCAGAGAAGATTTTCTAGACTGTTTCCTGGGATAAGGGATTGACGCATGCCGAATCATCAGCCAATCATCCATGTCCCGCCTGCAATTGGTCCAAAACACCGCAGCGAGACTCCTGATGGGCACCCGAAAAAGGGACCATATCACCCCGATTCTGGCCTCTCTCCACTGGCTCCCAGTGCGGTTCCGAATCAATTTCAAGCTCCTTTTTGTTTACAAAGCCCTTAAACGGGCTCACCCCCACCTACATCAAAAATCTGCTTTCCCACCATACCACTTCCAGGTCCCTCAGATGGGCCGACTTGGACTAGGTTCTAAAATCCCCCGGACTAGGCATAAGCTCAGGGGCGACCGCGCTTTTGCAGTTGCAGCACCTAGACTATGGAACAGCATCCCTCTTCCCATCAGAACTGCCCCCTCCATCAACTCTTTTAAGTCTGGACTTAAAACTTATTTCTACTCTCAAGCCTTTCTTGACGTCCTCTGAGGGAGGGCTGTATGTATTTATGTATGTATTGTTGATCTATGTACCACTGCTTGTAGCAAGTTAGTACCTGCACCAATCTAAAGCACTTTGGTCAATGAGAGTTGTTTTTAAATGTGCTACAGAAATAAAATTGACTTAACTTGACTTGACTTAAGAAAATGAGAGGTAATGTTATGGGATGACATGATTCAGATGGAGATTGACATGGAGAATGCTGAGAATGTTGCCCATAATTAGACCATGATCAAAAGAGGGCATAAGCTCCTTCTAAAGAATATGTGAGGTAATATAAGATAATGCCTCATTGAGCCTTACGACTTGTTGGAATTTTATAATCACTCGCCACCTTCAAAGGAACACTTTCTTTCTCCCCCCATATGCACCCAGAGCCTACAAATGTGGATCTTCACATAGATGGCGTGAATGACATTTGCACCAAAGGCGAGGACATCAATTTTATGTTCACTGGATTTTCTGTCTCTGGAAAGGTAAGAAAGATATTTCTTTTGTATCTGTGGGTTAATTGGTAAATTTACAACAAATCCGTTTTGTAGGCGACATGACACATTTTAGAACAACTTTGCTTTTGAAGATTAGTTTAAGAACGAACTGCAGATGCTGGAGATCCTTCTTCAGTCTGAAGAAGGGTCTCGACCTGAAACGTCGCCTATTCCTTCACTCCATAGATGCTGCCTCACCCGCTGAGTTTCTCCAGCATTTTTGTCTACTTTTGCTTTTGAAGATGGTATGATTAGATGTATTGGGGGAGCAAGTCTCTGAGGTTTCAGACCTTTCAGAGGAAGACAAAATTAGTTTAAATACACATCAATGATTCTGATTTAATCTTCATGGCTGATAGCTTTGGAGTTATCTTGCAATTTAATTTAAATATTTTTCTTGAATTCATACCAAATTGTCAATGAATAAGGTGAATTTTCCACAGGATGTAAATATGATCTCTTTTCTCAGGTGTTAAGCAAAGGTCAAAGATCAGGGCCTGCTGGTGTTCAAGTTACATTACGAAAGACTGGAACCGAGGTGGAGCAGACGTCATTGACTCAAATTGGAGGAAAGTATGTGCATGCTTACATACACGTTGTAACATGATGGTAAATGTGCTCTAGTTTCATTCTAAACTGCTAGATGCAGGAAGATTGTTCCCGATGTTGGGGAAGTCCAGAACATGGGGTCACAGTTTAAGGATAAAGGGGGAAATCTTTTAGGACTGAGATGAGAAAAACATTTTTTACACAGAGAGTGGTGAATCTCTGGAATTCTCTGCCACAGAATGTAGTTGAGGCCAGTTCATTGGCTATATTTAAGAGGGAGTTAGATGTAGCCCTTGTGGCTAAAGGGATCAGGGGGTATGGAGAGAAGGCAGGTACAGGATACTGAGTTGGATGATCAGCCATGATCATATTGAATGGAGGTGCAGGCTCGAAGGGCCGAATGGCCTACTGCATCTATTTTCTATGTTTCTATGTGAACCGAGTCGGCATTTTCTATCTTTTTGTAGATATGCATTTACGAGAGTGCTACCTGGTGACTATGAAATTGTTGCTTCTCACCCTACCTGGACTCTACAAAAAGTAAGTTATCGTTAATGCCTTGTATCTGTTGAGAAAATTCTGAAAGTGAATAATTTATATGTGATGTCTATTACAGAACGCAGAATGTGTAGTTATTGTTATGTGTGATGGCCATAGAATTTCTTGATGCAGATTATCTCAATAAGTTGTCAATGTGCAGCTGTCATTCATTAACAAATGCATCACTGATACTGGCCTATTCGCTTCAGGACTGGCACACAATGTGCATACAAATACACACCAATTGGTGATGTTTCGGGTTGAGACCCTTCTTCAGACTAAAGAAGGATCTCGACCAGAAACGTCACCCATTCCTTCTCTCCAGAGATGTTGCCTGATCTGCTGTTACTCTGGCATTTTTTGTCTATCTTCGATTGCATCTGCAGTTCTTGCCTACAAAAATACATGCCATGTTGTGTTGCATGTATTTGGAGAAGAGTGGATACCATTCTTCCGAGAACCAGATCTTGGGAATTCAAGTCTGGCGACGCAGTCATACAAGAAGTTCAGATATACCCTTGATACCATCAAAAAAGCAAAAAGGGAATTTTGCTCTGAACTGGAGGATGAGACGAACATTTGGCAACTGTGGCAAGGCTTGCTCGCCATCACTTCCTGAAGGTAAGACCAGGGGGGTGCTCAAGCGACAGTGAAGCATTACTCCCTGAAGAGCTCAATGTGTTCTACGCACGATTTTATAGGGAGAACATTGATGTGTCTTCCCGAACCTCCATAGCCTTTGATGGTATTACAATCAGAGTCACAAAGGCCGACACCATAGATTCTTCCGGAGGGTGAACTGGAAAGTGTCTGGACCCGATGGTAGACCTGGTCGTGTTTTTAAAGACTGGACCAACAGGCTGGACATTTGGTGGACCTCTTATCACTGAGGTCTGAAGTACCCACCTGCTTTAAAAGGTCATTAATAATACAAGCAGAGTAAGGTGCCGTGCCTCAATGACTATCAACCGATGGCACTAACATCCGTGGTGATGAAGTGCTTTGAGAGGTTGATTATGGCATATTTCAACTCCAACCTCAACAAGAACCTGGACCCACTACAATTTTCCAACCTGTTGACAATAGATCAACAGAGGATGCGATCTCACTGGCTCTCCACTGCACTGAATCGCTTGGCCAATAAAAACACATAAATCAGACTCTTCATAGACTGCAGCTCGGCGTTCAACACCATCATCCCCTCCAAACTTAGTTACCAAGCTCACGATACTCAGAAGGTAGGCAAAAATGCTGGAGAAACTCAGCAGGTGAGGCAGCCTCATGCAATCCTTGCATGTCTAACACACTGAGTTTCTCTGGCATTTTAGTCTACCTTCGATTTTTCCAGCATCTGCAGTTCTTTCTTAAACGTGTTCACAGAAGGTGCCGGCGGCTTTGCGCAGGATGCGGTACAGCCAGAGCTTGGCCGCTGCTCGGGGCGCAGTTGCTCGAGATACTCGGCCGTTGCTCGGGGCGCTGTTGCTCGGGCCGATGCTGCTCGAGGCACTCGGCCGCTGCTTGGGACGCCGCTGCTCATGATACTCGGCCGCTGCTCGGGGCGTTCGGCCGCTGCTCGGGGCGCTGTTGCTCGGGCCGATGCTGCTCGAGGCACTGGGGCGCTGCTGATTGGGGCGCTTGGCGGCTGCTTGGGGCGCTCCGCCGCTGCTCGAGGTGCTTGGCCGCTGCTCGGGGCGCTGTTGCTCGGGGCGCTGCTGTTCGGGGCGCTTGGCCGCTGCTCAGGGCGCTCAGTGGGCCGGATGATTACAATGAAAAAAATCCACCTGCAGGCCGGATGATTTCGGGTTACAGGCTGCATTTTCTGATTGGTCGAGGACACCACTGTTGTGGGGCAGATTATGGATGATGACAGTCAATATAGGGGGAAGATTGATCGACTGATCGAATGGTGCCAGAAAAACAACCTTCCTCTGAACGTCAATAACTAAGGAACTAATTGTTAACTTGAGAAGAGGAAGTCCGAGGATCCATGAACCTGCCTTCATCGACAGAGTGGTGGAGAGAGTAAAATACTTCAAATTCCTGGGCATGTATATCTATGAAGTTCTTTCCTGGACCCATCACATTAATACAATCATAAAGATAGCCCATCAACGCCTCTACTTCCTTGGAGGATTGAAGAGATTCAGCAATTGGACAAATACTCTTGAACTTCTACAGGTGTACAGTAGAGAGCATATTGACTGGTTTCCTCACGGCCTAGTTCCGCAACTCGAATGCCCAGGAACTAAGACGATTGCAAAAAGTGGTGAACTCTACCCCGTCCAGCACGGGTATTGATCTCCCCCACCATCAAAGGGATGGACAGAAGTCAGTACCTCGGAAACGCAGCCAGCATCATCAGGGACCCGCACCACCCTGGCCACACTCATATTTCATTCCTACCTTCGGGAAGAAATATGGGAGCCTGAAAACTGTAACATCCTGCTTCAGGAGCAGTTTCTTCCCAACAACAATCAGGTTGTTAAACACAACAACCTCCAACTAAGCTCTGAACTACAAAGGGGGGAGCTCTCTTTACATACTGTTGTGCTGCTGCAAGTAGGAATTTAATTGTTCCATTTTGGGTCATGTTAATAAAACACTTTTGACCCTTAAGCACAAGTGGACCACAGCCTAATTTTGTGGCTGAACTCATGGCCATAAAGCACTCAAGTTTTATATATCTATATATCCATGCCTGAACCTTTGAACTAGATTCATGGCTCTGTTATGTTACTTTAATTTGTCATTCTCTAAACAGTTTAATTCGTATTTAATGAGTTTTCAGATGCTGTGCAGGTTTAAGTTGGGGGCAATTTGCAGCGTAAATACAATTGGAATTTTCAGTTGAAACTTGAATGCATTTAACTGCTTTTGTTATTTTGAATTATAACTAATTCAATATGTCTTGTTGTTCAGGCATCTACTTCGGTTCAGGTGATGAATTCTAATGCAAACACAATTGATTCTCTTGTGGTTGCTGGGTACGATGTTTTGGGCTCTGTGCGAAGTGATGGTGAGCCTATGAAAGGTGTATTGTTTCTACTATTCTCGTCATCAGTCACAAAGAAGGTGAGAGAGAATAATGTGACCTTAAGAGAGCCATTCAATTAGAATTATATTTTGTAAGATGAGTTACAAACATTTACAATCTGTACATTCATAAAGAGTGAAGATTATTTGCCTTTTTAAAAATACACATATATAATTTTATTTGTGTTTTTGAGAGCCTAAATAGAAATGGGTAATCTTGCAGAGAAGATTGAAACTATGCTTGATCTCATTGAAAGCATTTAAATTGCTGTTATTTTTCATTTTGTGAAGTAATTGCTTTTGACAATTAACATTCCCTCCCTTCCTTGGTAGGATATCACTGGCTGTAATTTATCTCTGGTTGAAGGATTTCAGGCAACAGATGAAGCAAAATCTTTCCTGTGCAGTGTAGTGTCAGGAGAAGATGGATCATTTATTTTTTCATCCCTCCCCAGTGGAGAATATACAGTGGTGAGTATGTGATAAATAATTCTTAGTGGTATCGACATTTTTTGGTTTTGAAGCTCTGCACAAGGTTCTGTTACAAATGCACCGGTGACAAATTAACTTTGGATATTGTAAAGACAGTAGACTATTGTGGTATCCGTGTATAGTCTGGGAAAGGGAATGACAGATATTTTGTAATATTGAGCAGTCTAGGTTGGAAATTTGCTATTGTCAAGTATTGTCAGATATTTCTATGCATTTGCAATAGCCCTTTGGATTTCTAATAATGCTATCCTTCCAACATAATCTAAATATTTCGGATTAATAAAGTTTATTAATTTATAAACTTAATTTAGAATTACAGTAAAATTCTATTAATCTGCTATTGGACAATTCAGAAATCCTGTTGGCAATGCATTTGGCTCATCTGATCCTGTTTCACTGCACTCCCTTTAAACTCACTGTGGCACTGATTCACATGTCCTTTTTTAAACTCACTAGTGAGTTAACTGCTCCCTTTAAATTCACCTGGTTCACTGGAAAATATGCTGCTGTGTAACATAGATGCATAGAGTGATGTAGCATGGAAAACACCGGCCAACATGTCCCAGCTACACTAGTCCCACCTGCTCATGTTTGGCCCATATCCCTCCAAACCTATCCTACCCATGTACCTGTTTAACTGTTTCTTAAACATTGGGATAGTTCCTACCTCAACTACCTTCTCTAGCAGCTTCTTCCATACACCACCACCCTTTGTGTGAAAAAATTACCCCTCAGATTCCTATTAAATCTTTTCCCCTTTACCTTAAACCTATATCCTCTGGTCCTCGATTCACCTACTCTGGGCATGAGTGTACATCCACCTGATCTATTCCTTTCATGATTTGATACACCTCTTTAATATCTTAAAAAATCTTAAAGACAACATCTTAAAACAATGTTTTGGGTTTTAACAGGAACAACCAATTGTACTGTGAAATCTGCCAATCAGGCACTGACCAATTCTTGGGGTGCTGGAATCCAGTATTTTTCCATTTCCGAGGCATTCAGCCTGCTCTTGTAAATGCTTCTTTCAGGATCCCACTGCCCCAATCCTCTTCCAGGATGCTCCTCTCCTCATCTCCCCATCTTTTGTTACTAAGCTTCTTGCTGTTATCTTTAGAAGTATGGGAAACAGAGGACCATGGTGAGTTTAAAAATGAGCCTCAATGTCCCAGTTTCCTCCTTCATTCCAAAGGCAAGCAAGCAGCTGTACTTCTAAGCTACTGTAAGCTACAAACAAGCTACTGTAAATTACCCCTCAAGTAGGGATATGGCTACTTGGGATATGAAGGGGATATTGTAGGCGATATGAAGTAGGGATATGAAGGGGAATTGAAGGGCATATTAATGAGATTGGGGCAACAGGGAGATATGAGGAGACGGTGGGGACTGGTAGGAATCCTCTTTTGGGAGAGGCTTACATCCTCCCTTGAGTAAACAAGCACCATTCTATTTCCAACCAAAATGTTTTTTTAGTCTATCTGCTATCCCCAGCTTTGTCCACCAGATGTCTCAGCTGATCTACTTATTCCTTTTGAGGCTCTGATTGCTTTCCTTCTGTAACCAGATCGTTTCATGTAACACCATTTTTAACAGCTTTTAAAATTACATTGATTTTAAGTATTTTTTCTTTGAGATGCACCTGTTACGTAATGTTGTCATTCCCACATTGCAAAGAGCTGCAATGCCTTTGAAAAAAAATCTTTTTTTTTTATAAACTCAAAGGAGGAGCAAAATGTGTATTTGAAAGCATTTTGAAATCTGTTCATGTTTTTCAAATGGGTAAATCATTTGCAAATCTATACAATGGTGGGCTACGAATAGTTGACAGAGGTCTTGTTACCATCATGCTTGAAAGGAATCAAGCTGCAAAAGGAAGTGACCTTGTTCTAAATGACTAACAAGCACATGGATATTGGGGATGATCACAAGAGGTGGAAAGGAAAAAATTGACATGATTTTTTAGTGGAAAAGTTAAGTTATATTTAATTCTGTTGAGGGTTGCAATAACAGACTTGAGATGCAATAAAAAGTATTGGAAATTTGCACGGGTACTGAAAAGTACCCAGGGGAGATGCCATGGTAAATTCCTTTAGGAGATCACGATTGTTGCCATTTTTATTTATTTTCCTTGGAGTGCTCCTATTAGTAATTATCATTTTAGTTGGACAGCAGTCGCAGAAAAATAAATCAATAATGGAATAAGAAAAGCAGCTATTGAATAATATTGGGGGAAAAATAACATAAAGACTTATAACCATATAACATATAACAATTACAGCACGGAAACAGGCCATCTCGGCCCTACAAGTCCGTGCCGAACAACTTTTTTCCCTTAGTCCCACCTGCCTGCACTCATACCATAACCCTCCATTCCCTTCTCATCCATATGACTATCCAATTTATTTTTAACTTCAGGCAATCTTTTTGGCTGTTTCAACAGTGAAAATCTGTTAGGCTAGACTTGATGGGGTGAGTGGCATAATTCTGCTCTATGTCTTATGGTATTAGTATCAGTGAAGCTGAGGTTGAGTTGAACATATCTGAGGGACATTGCTAATCGCATAGATTGTTATCTGGTGCAGCATCCCCTTTCCCATCAGAACTGCCCCCTCCATCTCTTTTAAGTCAAGACTAAAGACTCATCTATACTCCCAAGCCTTTCCTGACGTCCTCTGAGTGAGGGCTACATGTATATATCCTTTTTGGAGGAGGAGCCATCTTGGGGAACGGCTGCTAACCAGCAGCCGTCCGTTTAATCCATTGTTGTTTCAGTTTTTAGTAAGTCTTGTCTTTCGTTTGTAGGAGAAATGGACTTCTTAATGTGGGGGGGAAGGAGGTAATCTTAGCTTCTAGGTCCCTACCTGGTCGGGGGGGATGAGGCGTTAGTCTGTGTCCAGGCTTCTCCGGGCTTTGTCCCTCAATAAATAAATTTGATTTGACTTGACTGGTGAACTTGATCGACCTAATAAGGAATTTGGTAATCAATGCTTTCAAAACAAGCTCGCAAGGAGCATTTGTAATAAGGTGGATGAGTTGAATGTGCAGATAGCTATCTCCACCCGGTCAGAATGACTATGATATAGTTTTCTGGGATCACGGAGACATGGCTCCAGGGTGACCAAGGCTGGGCTGCTGAACATCTAGGGATATTATCTTTAATATTCAGGAGGGATTAGACAGAAAAGGAAAAGGAGGTGGGTTGTGCTATTTACTGATTAGAGAGGGGATTAAAATGTGCTATATGGAAAGGAAGGACATTAGTTTGGAGGATGAGTGAATCGGTATGGGTAAGCTGCGAAGACACTAAGGGGTCAGAAATTCGTAATGCGCTGGTGGTGTAGTGACTATGTGTACACGGAGGCCACCTAACAGTAGTAGTGACAGTTGCGAGATGGTATCAATGGACAGGAAATTAGAAGGATGCGTGCTGACAAAGGCAAAACAGTTATAACATGGGAAGTGACTTCAATCAGGAAATTACATATAGAAAACAGTTGGGTGACTTCAATCTACATATAGATTGGGTGAATCAAATTGGCAGGGGTGCTGAGGAAGAGGATTTCTTGGAATGTATGCGGGATAGTTATCTAAATCAACATGTAGAGGAACCAACGAGAGAGCAGGCTATTTTAGACTGGGTATTGAGTAATGAGGAAGGGTTAGTTAGCAATCTTGTTGTACGTGCCCCCTTGGGCAAGAGTGACCATAATATGGTTGAGTTCTTCATTAGGATGGAGAGTGACATTGTTAATTCAGAAACAATGGTTCTGAACTTAAAGAAAGGTAACTTTGAGGGTATGAGACGTGAATTGGCCAAGATTGACTGGCAATTAATTCTAAAAGGGTTGACGGTGGATATGCAATGGATGACATTTAAAGGCTGCATGGATGAACTACAAAAATTGTTCATACCAGTTTGGCAAAATAATAAATCAGGGAAGGTAGTACATCCGTGGATAACAAGGGAAATCAGGGATTGTATCAAAGCGAAGGATGATGCGTACAAATTAGCCAGAAAAAGCAGCATACCGGAGGACTGGGAGAAATTCAAAGACCAGCAGAGGAGGACGAAGGGCTTAATTAGGAAAGGGAAAATAGATTATGAAAGAAAACTGGCAGGGAACATAAAAACTGACTGCAAACGTTTTTATAGATATGTGAAAAGAAAGAGATTAGTTAAAACAAATGTAGGTCCCTTGCAGTCAGAAACAGGTGAGTTGATCATGGGGAACAAGGATATGGTGGACCAATTGAATAACTACTTTGGTTCCGTCTTCACTAAGGAAGACATAAATAATTTGCCGGAAATAGCAGGGGACCGGGGGTCAAAGGAGTTGGAGGAATTGAGTGAAATCCAGGTTAGCCGGGAAGTGGTGTTGGGTAAATTGAATGGATTAAAGGCCGATAAATCCCCAGGGCCAGATAGGCTGCATCCCAGAGTACTTAAGGAAGTAGCTCCAGAAATAGTGGATGCATTAGTAATAATCTTTCAAAACTCTTTAGATTCTGGAATAGTTCCTGAAGATTGGCGGGTAGCAAACGTAACCCCACTTTTTAAGAAGGGAGGGAGAGAGAAAATGGGGAATTACAGACCAGTTAGTCTAACATCGGTAGTGGGGAAACTGCTAGAGTCAGTTTTTAAAGATGGGATAGCAGCACATTTGGAAAGTGGTGAAATCATTGGACAAAGTCAGCATGGATTTACGAAAGGTAAATCATGTCTGACGAATCTTATAGAATTTTTCGAGGATGTAACTAGTAGCGTGGATAGGGGAGAACCAGTGGATGTGGTGTATCTGGACTTCCAGAAGGCTTTCGACAAGGTCCCACATAAGAAATTAGTATACAAACTTAAAGCACAAGGCATTGGGGGTTCAGTATTGATGTGGATAGAGAACTGGCTGGCAAACAGGAAGCAAAGAGTAGGAGTAAACGAGTCCTTTTCACAATGGCAGGCAGTGACTAGTGGGGTACCGCAAGGCTCAGTGCTGGGACCCCAGCTATTTACAATATATATTAATGATCTGGATGAGGGAATTGAAGGCAATATCTCCAAGTTTGCGGATGACACTAAGCTGGGGGGGCAGTGTTAGCTGTGAGGAGGATGCTAGGAGACTGCAAGGTGACTTGGATAGGCTGGGTGAGTGGGCAAATGTTTGGCAGATGCAGTATAATGTGGATAAATGTGAGGTTATCCATTTTGGTGGCAAAAACGGGAAAGCAGACTATTATCTAAATGGTGGCCGATTGGGAAAGGGGGAGATGCAGCGAGACCTGGGTGTCATCGTACACCAGTCATTGAAGGTAGGCATGCAGGTGCAGCAGGCAGTAAAGAAAGCGAATGGTATGTTAGCTTTCATTGCAAAAGGATTTGAGTATAGGAGCAGGGAGGTTCTACTGCAGTTGTACAGGGTCTTGGTGAGACCACACCTGGAGTATTGCGTACAGTTTTGATCTCCAAATCTGAGGAAGGACATTATTGCCATAGAGGGAGTGCAGAGACGGTTCACCAGACTGATTCCTGGGATGGCAGGACTGTCTTATGAAGAAAGACTGGATAGACTTGGTTTATACTCTCTAGAATTTAGGAGATTGAGAGGGAATCTTATAGAAACTTACAAAATTCTTAAGGGGTTGGACAGGCTAGATGCAGGAAGATTATTCCCGATGTTAGGGAAGTCCAGGGCAAGGGGTCACAGCTTAAGGATAAGGGGGAAATCCTTTAAAACCGAGATGAGAAGAACTTTTTTTCACACAGAGAGTGGTGAATCTCTGGAACTCTCTGCCACAGAGGGTAGTTGAGGCCAGTTCATTGGCTATATTTAAGAGGGAGTTAGATGTGGCCCTTGTGGCTAAGGGGGTCAGGGGGTATGAAGAGAAGGCAGGTACGGGATACTGAGTTGGATGATCAGCCATGATCATATTGAATGGCGGTGCAGGCTCGAAGGGCCGAATGGCCTACTCCTGCACCTAATTTCTATGTTTCTATGTTTAAAACAGGAGCAACAGTTAATAGGTAAATAAAGTCATTAATTAGATCTAGAGATTTAAAAAAATAAATAGAGAATACTGATATTTCAATGGTTCAGATATTCTTGGAATAAAAATATGGCGGAGGTAAGTAGTGTAGCATCTAAGATTAAAGATAAATAAAAACATAATAGAGATCAAACAGAATCATTTAGCTGATTTGCTATAGTCTTCCTTGGAAGTCCATGAATCTTCAGATGGCCTCAGTAAGCATTTGTATTGGAAATGCCTTTTATTGGTTGACGTTGAGGGCGCATCCAACTTACTTGGATACATCTGGGTGATGGCTAGTTCAGAGCTCCAGAGAATTTAGGAGAACAATATAAAATGGTTGGCTATCAAGCTGGTGTAGGATGTTGCTGAAAGAACATAGCCAGGAATCTAAAGTGAATCTGGATATCTCAATATGATTTTGTTTGCTGTGCAGCCGTGGGCAAATACTGCTTTTAGTTATTTCTGGGCGTGTAATTGTAACAACCCTTACACCATGCAAAGAGTAGAACCCCCAATGGCCAAAGGGGATTCAATAACTGGGGTTTGGTGTTGCCAACAACAACGTACTCTCTCCTCTACTCTCTCTACGCCAAGGACTGCACCTCCACAGACTCCCCTGTCATGCTTCTTAAGTTTACGGAAGACACTATCCTGATTAGATTGATCCAGGTTTGGGAAGGAAGCCTTCGTGCCTTCGTAACAACCTGGAGCTCAATACTCTTAAGACGGTGGAATTGATAGTAGACTTTAGGAGAGCTCCCCCTCCCCTGCCCCCCACTCACCATCAACAACACCACAGTCACATCTATGGAGTCTTTTAGGTTCCTGGGAACCATCATCTCCAAGGACCTGAAATGGGGGGCTACCATCGACTCCACAGTCAAAATGGTCCAACAGAGGATGTACTGCGGCAGCTGAGGAAACACAATCTGCCACAGGCAATGATGGTCCAATTCTATATGGTCATCGTAGAGTTTGTCCTCACCTTCTACATCGTGGTCTGGTTTGGCTCAGCCACTAAGTAAGACATCTGGAGGCTGCAGCGAATTCTGATTTTGATTCAGGTCTAGCTGATTTTTCATCAGCTTATGTTAGGGAATCCCAGCTAGACTGAGTCCTACTGATGGAGTGCGGTAACTGGAATATGGTCACTCAGTATCTGTTTTGCAGCGGGTTCTCCAAAGAAAGACATGCATACTGAATGTTGTGCATGTGCTACATATGGGGACATTCAGAAAGAGTTTAGTACAGTTGCACATTATAGGTTTCTTGACCGGCTTTGATTGAGTGAATAAGAAAATCTGTTTCCACTGAAAATTTTAACTCCAGTCAGATTTAAATTGATTGATGTCGATGCATCTGAATTTTGAAAATGGAGTATAATACCTAGACTGCACAAGTATAAGCACGAGTTCCTCCTGAGTATCATTAGCTATAATCTAAGCCATTTGTAATCATGTGGAATTAATCCATATATATTAAACCTTTATGGTGTATTCGAAAAAGGCAGCTTTTAAGTTTTCAAAGTAT
This sequence comes from Leucoraja erinaceus, assembly GCF_028641065.1. Lineage (NCBI taxonomy): Eukaryota > Metazoa > Chordata > Chondrichthyes > Rajiformes > Rajidae > Leucoraja > Leucoraja erinaceus. The sequence continues at coordinate 36,602,862 of NC_073396.1, forward strand.
TTTGGATTTAAGGCAAACATAAATTTAAATATTGTGGATTAAACTAAATTTTTGCAAAAAGATTTCAAGTCCTTTTGCAAAAATGCGTGTTGATATGTAGTCAGATTTTTATTTACCATACTAGGAAGACTTTTTTCTACACTCTGTTAATGTAATGTCCTGTTTAAATTGTAGATACCATTTTACAGAGGAGAAAGAATCACGTTTGATGTTGCTCCGTCAAAGCTTGAATTCTCTGTGGGACATGATAGTTTGAGGATTGAGGTACAGTATCATAAAATGTCATATGTACAGTTGGCTTACAAAGCTTAATGCATATACCTCGGCAGTCTGCTTTTATGTTGTGCCATCGAAATCACAAATTTTAATATGTACAGACCAAGTGCTTGGGTTGTTCCCCCACTGTTGTGGGGGGGGGAGGCCAAGCAGCATATAGACTAACTATCCCCCACAAATTTTAATACCCCCCTGTACTATACCAAGTTTGCTCCTTTTACCCATTGGGTCTGTTCCCCATAGCCCCCAACGTGCAGTCACATCTAGGGGAGGGGGGGGGGGTTAGGGGAGGGGGGGGGGAAGGGGCAGAGACAGCGAGCAGAGGGATAGAGCAGAGGGACATCACAGAGAGGGGGAGAGGAGAGGGGGGGGAGGGAGAAATAGGGAGAGATAGGGGGGTGGTGCTGAGAAGGTGGGGAGCAGGGAGGAGAGGGTAGGGGGTGTGGAGGGGGGAGGAGAGAGAGAGAGAGAGGGAGGGGGGAGCAAGGGATAGAGAGAGAGGGAGTGCCTTTAGAGGGATAATGGAGGGATAGGGGGAGACCCAAGAGAAGGAGAGAGGGGGGAGAGCAGGCAGGGATGCTTTTTTTTTTTAATTCAACCCAAACAAACATTTGCAGGCAGTGCTTTTTTTACTTCAAACTAACTATATTTTCATTTTCAAACCAAATTAAGGGTACTCACAGTGCTGTAGACATTTGTTCAGTGTCATTCAGAGCTCAGAGTGACAGAGACTAATTGACAGAGCTCCAGCTTGCAGAGACTAATTGAGGCACACCACTTCCTGGTTTTATAGTCCCTTCCCCTGCCTCCAGCGGGGGCAGCAGAGAGAATGGGGAATTTTGTAAAAACATTAATATCTCTGTCATTTTTCATCGACGGGAAAAATCCTCGGCACACATACGGCGGAGGGGGGCTCTGAGCAAGGTGGCCAAAAATGACGGTCGTAGGTGGCGGCGTTCTCTCGGAAATCGCAGCACAGATGGCCAAAACCGGTCAAGAACAGACTTTTAGTAATATAGATATTATCTACCGGCTGTTAGATAGGCAAATGTCATATAGGCCTTCATTGCAAGGAGATTTGAGTGTAAGTGACATGACATTTAACTGAATTATCTCGAGGCCTAGCAAAACTATACCTGGAATATTATGTGCATGTTTGGTCTCTCTATCTAATCCATACATGTATTCTTTAGAATTTAAAAGATGACAGCTGATGCTATGAAGCATACATAATTCTTATTAGTTTTGACTGGCCAGGTGTAGCATATTTCCCCTGGCTGAGGTATCCAGAACCTTTAGTAGCAACATGCATAAATAAAGGTTCACCATTCACAACCGAGAAGACAATTCTTCACCCAGAGGATGGTAGAGGTTCTCGCACTGAATATATTAAAGGCAATGAAAATATTTTGTTTGATGTTCATGGAATCAAGTGATATGGAGTTATAAAGTAAAGTGATGTTGAGGCATGATCTTGCTGAATGCTGGAGCAAGGGGTCGAGTGGCCTATCCCTGCTTATATTTCTTACGTTATGTTTATTGCAGCCAGTGTTTCGAGTGATGGGATTCTCTGTTACGGGTCGGGTTTTGAATGGACCCAATGGGCAAGGAGTTCATCGTGCTACTGTTACCTTAAATAACCAGATCAAAGGTATTTAAAAGCTGAAGTTTGGTAGTGTTTGTTATGAAAGGGATACATTGTGTATTTCAAGTCATGTCAAATTTATTATATGCACAGCCACAGTGAGATGCCTGTACAATTAAAATCTTGTTTGCAGCAATCACAGGCACGCAGACTCTGAAAGGGTAGTATTTCTCCAACGCATCTAAAATTATGAATTGGCCTGTTACTCATTAGAAGACCTCTGTGGAAAAACAAAAGCCAGAGCAGAAAATGCATTATTGAAGTTCATTGATTCTAGCATTGTATGCCCTTTCTGCTTATTAATTTCAATATTTATTGATTGCAAATACATTGCAATATTTTTCAGATTCTAAGTGTGCTTGAGATTGGTGCCATTTGCTTCTGATGCACAAATGTTAAAAGAACCATTGAAAATTGCAGAAACAGGCAGTCGACTGCAGTTTGAGATCACCTCGCCAATTGCATAACTCCAGACTATGCAAAGTTTAGTTATTTTGTGACGGAATTCTTCCCAGTCCACTATATAGTTAACCATATAACCATATAACAATTACAGCACGGAAACAGGCCATCTCGGCCCTACCAGTCCGTGCCGAACAACTTTTTTTCCCCTTAGTCCCACCTGCCAGCACTCATACCATAACCCTCCATTCTCTTCTCATCCATATGCCTATCCAATTTATTTTTAAATGATACCAACGAACCTGCCGCCACCACTTCCACTTTAGTTGCTTCATAAGGAAAAATACTGGATGATAATGAGGAGTTGTGTTAAATCCCGCTACGGAAAAATGATTGAGACAGCCAATGCCACTGATTCTATCAAATGTCTAACCTTAAGATTTGATCTTGCTTGTGCAAAAAGCCTACTAACACAAATAGCAGAACCACTAACCTTGTACAACTTGCAGACATGCAGAATGACTAACCACAGAGAACTGATTTTAGCAAAGAATGGAAAACAAACAACTTCATAATTCGAGGTGATCAACTTTAAGCAACTTTGCTGATAACCAACTTTAAACAAAGGGTGAAAAACAACCCCATATTTGAAGAGGACCGATAACATCATGGTAATGGTTACTGATGTAAAGGAATATGTGGAAGAAATGTAATTGGATAAGAAGGGGGAAGGAAAGCTTTGTTTAAAAAGGTATATAAGGTAATGCCTGAAGAAGAGGAGTAGCAACTCTTTGAAGGGCTACCTGGCCTGTGGCCAGGTGAACTGATGTAAAGACTGCTCAATAAAAACGTCCGTTTTTGGGAACCCAGTGGTCTGGTCGATTATTGTCGCAACAACCGATGAAAAAAAGGCTTGAATCCTCAATAAGAACAAGTGGACAATCACTATCTAAAATTATCACTGGATATTTCAATTTTTAAAACACAATGCACCAAATTATCCACTTCCATGGTAATAGCAAAGAAATATTTTGTTTTTCTGCTGGTATTGCTGTTAAAATACAATCAGCATTGATCAGTGCTGCTTAATGGGAGCATTGGTCTGTTGGAGATCTAGCTGCCTACATTTTAATAAACCACAAATTACCTACAAAATTTAAATGTACCCACTTCAGCAGACAACATTCATTAATATTGATGAACACAAATGATTTCATGTCATCCTCTGTTGGTCGACATGTGTAATAGTCAAAGCTGAGTTAAACAGCAGTGAATTGAATGACTTGCTGTTTCACAGTTTTGATTCTGGTGTATTTACTTGTGTTACTGTTTGGATGCAAGTTTGAGATTACAGTAGAGCATTTCTGATCAGTTAATGATGTGTGCAAGGGATATCACTCTTCAAAGACGAGCATTTTGTAAATTAATAAGATAAAACAATATGTTACAGAGAGAAAAACTGTCAGTTATATCTGCAATGTCAGAATTTATTCCTAAAAGTGTGCAACGTTTCCTTTTTTCCAATCCAGTTATCAAGCATTTCAACTTACGGACTAAGAAGTTGGTTGTGAATGCTACAGGAATAATTTGTCTTGTTTGAAGGCTAGGCAACCACCGATATTTATACCCGGGTCTTTTCCGTACACAGCCTGTGTCAATTAATGGGATTGGTTCTTTTAACAGTAGATTTCCTTTATCAGCAGGACAACTTGATTTATACCACATTGTGATAAATAGAAAGTTCAAAAGCATTTTGCACTGAATAGTTCCTATCGATTCCAATCTTTGCACAACTTTCATGTTCTTTTGTTTTATCACTCATCTTTTATTTTTGTGCAGTGACCACAAAGACTGATGGCTCATTCAGGCTCGAAAACATGACAGCAGGTACATATACTATAAATACACAGAAAGAACATATTTTCTTTGAACCAGTCACTGTGAAGATTGCTCCTAATACACCTCAACTGGCTGATATCCTGGCCTCAAGGTAGGAGAATTGCAGCACACAGAAGATAAATATTATATTAATTATTCAGTAAGCTGGCTATATCATTCAACCCACATTTTAACACAGCTTGGTGTTTTCCTTCTGTTGCTCCACAGCTTTAGTGTGTGTGGGCACGTGACAGTCAAACGTTTCCCCGAAGGATTAAAACAGATAGTCAAGTATAAATTAGCAATGGTTGCGCAAAATAAGGAAAAGTCATCAATTATAACAGAATCGGATTCTCGTGGATTATTTTGCTTCCAGGCTAAGACAGGAATCTACAACATTCAGGTGAAGATGTAATTGTTGCCATGATATGTGCTTTGCTGAAGTTTTCTTGTTTGTTTATTTATTAGTCTGAGAGTACAATGTGCGTTCATTATTATGTGCTTCGTTTCACTTTCTACACTTAGGAATCCTATTTATTGCCATATATTTGGTTCCTTCCCATTCAGTTAGAGCAGTGTACTATCAATGATCTTGGTTTGAATATCAAGAGCAAATCACCAGATGTTTAAAACAGCAACTGTGTTACATTTGAAATTGAAATTGTCAGCAAAATTGAAAAATCGAATAATTTAATAATCATTTACAAGCAACTATTTTATTTCCTATAATAATGAAATCTAGCTTTATTTCCTTTTTTTTATGGTGTTTGCAGTAAACTTCCTGTATAATAATGAGGCAGCCTAGGCAGTAAATGTTGGCAGCTAGTTGATATTGGATGCAAGAAACAGAGCTTTATTGGTCCTCCATTCCAGTGCACAAGGGAATGATTAGATTTGAGCTAAAATCTTGAACTCTTTCCGATGTTATTCTCCAGCTGAGGGGCAATGGTTCATTACATACAGACTACCTCTTGCCTGTAATGAGCTAACTCAGACCATGAAATTGAAATTAGGACTCTCTTTAGATTTTGTGCATTGTCTTTGCACATCTGGCTATCAGAAAAGATGGGGTTATTGATTAATTAACAATTAATTGGATGATTATATTTACTTTTTATTTCAATATTTTGCATTTTTGTGCCCTTTTCTGAATAGTCAAACTTATTAACCTCTGCACGTTGCAGGCAGCTAGATCGCAGATTAAAAGTGGTGTCCGACGAGAGACACAAAAAGTTGGAGTGGCTACCAATGGCCTGTTTCCTTTATCTTTTTTACTTATTTGCATATCTTTAATTCATTTGTTTTATATCTCTCTATATCACCGTCTATATCCCATGTTTCTTTTTCCCTTGACTCTTAGTCTGAAGAAGGGTCTCGACCCGAAACATCATCTATTCCTTTTCTCCAGAGATGCTCTGTCCCGCTGAGTTATTCCAACTTTTTGTGTCTTATCTTCGGTGTAAAACAGCAGCTGCAGTTCCTTCCTACACATGGAAACAGGTCCTTACCTCCAACATGTCCATGCCGACCAAGATGCCCCATTCAGCTGTCTTTGGCCCATATCCCTCTAAACCTTGCTTATCCATCTACTTGTCCAAGTGGCTTAAATATTGTTATAGTACCTGCTTCAACTACCTCTTCTGGCAACTCGTTTTATATATACACCACCTTCTGAATAAAAGAGCTTCCCCTCAGTTTCCTATTAAATCTTTCCCCTCTCACCTTAAACATGTGTCCTCTGGTTATTGATTCCCCTACCCTGTGTAAAAGACCCTGGGTACATTCCCTTTAATCCATACCCCTCCCGATTTGATACACCTCTATAAAGTCACTCCTCAGCTTCCTGGGCTCCAAGATTAAAGTCCTAGACTGCCTAACCTTTCTCTTTAGCTCGGGACCTGGAGTCCTGACAACATCCTGGTAAATATTTTCTGCATTTTTTTAAATTACATCCTTCCTATATCAGGGTGATCAAAACGAAATACAATACTTCAAATGCAGCTTCACCAACATTTTGTACAACTGTAACATAATGTCCTATCTTCTATACCCGATACCTTGTTTAATCTAGTGATACAGCATGGAAACAGGCCCTTGAGTCCACCGAGTCCACACCAACCAGCGATCATCCATGCACTAGTTCTATCCTACATACTAGGGACAATTTACAGAACACAATTAAGCTACAAACCTGCACGTCTTTTGAATATGGGAGGAAACCGGAGCACCCTGAGAAAACCAATGCGGTCACAGGGAAAAAGTACAGTCTCCATACAGACAGCACTGATGGTCAGGCTTGATCTTGAGCCTCTGGTGCTATAAGGCAGCATCTCTTCTGTGCTGCCCCTGACTAATGAAGGCCAATGTACCAAAAGTTTTCTTTACCATCCTACCAACCTGTGATGCAACTTTCAGGGGATGATGTACATGTACTGTTCAAGAAGGAACTGCAGATGTTGGAAAGTCAAAGGTAGACAAAATTTACTGGAGAACCTCAGCGGGTGCGGCAGCATCGATGGAGCAAAGGAAATAGGCAACGTTTCGGGCTGAAACCCTTCTTCAGACTGATGCAGGGTGGGGGGGCAGGAAGAATAAAGGAAGAGGAGGAGCTAGAGGGCTGAGGGAGAGTTGAGAAGGGGTGGAGACAGCAAGGGCTACCGGAAATTGGAGAAGTCAATGTTCAGGCCACCGGGATGCAGACTGCCCAAGCGGAATATGAGGTGCTGCTCCTCCAGTTTCCGGTGGTGCTCACTCTGGCAATGGAGGAGACCCAGGACAGAAAGGTCAGATTCGGAATGGGAAGGGGAGTTGAAGTGCTGAGCCACAGGGAGATCAGGTTGGTTAATGCGGACCGAGCAGAGGTGATAGACTTTTGACCGACATCCACTATAAACCCACTGACTCCCATGGCTATCTAGACTACACTTCTTCCCACCCTGCTTTCTGTAAGGACTCCATCCCCTACTCCCAATTCCTCCGTCTACGCCGCATCTGCTCCCAGGATGACGTGTTCCACACCAGGGCATCGGAAATGTCCTCATTCTTCAGGGAACGGGGGTTCCCATCTCCTACCATGGATGAGGCTCTCACCAGGGTCTCTTCAATACCCCGCAACACTGCTTTCTACCCCCATCCCCCCACTCGGAACAAGGGCAGAGTCCCCCTAGTCCTCGCCTTCCACCCCACTAGCCGTCACATACAACAAATAGTCCTCCGTCATTTTCGCCACCTCCAACGTGACCCCACCACTCGCCACATCTTCCCACCTCCCCCTCTGCTTTCCGCATAGACCGCTCCCTCCGTAATTCCCTGATCAATTCTTCCCTTCCCACCCGCACCACCCCCTCCCCGGGCACTTTCCCTTGCAACCACAAGAGATGCTACACGTGTCGCTTTACCTCCCCCCTCGACTCCATTCAAGGACCCAAGCAGTCGTTCCATGTGCGAAAGAGGTTTACCTGCACCTCCTCCAACCTCATCTATTGCATCCGCTGCTCTAGATGTCAGCTGATGTACATCGGTGATCATCGCCGAACACCTCCGCTCAGTTCACATTAACCAACCAGATCTCTCTGTGGCTCAGCACTTCAACTCCCCCTCACATTCCGCTTGGGCAGTCTGCATCCCAGTGGCCTGAACATGGACTTCTCCAATTTCCGGTAGCCCTTGCTGTCTCTTCCCCTTCTCAGCTCTCCGTCAGCCCTCTGGCGCCTACTCTTCCTTTCTTCTTCCCATTCCCATTCCCACCCCCCCCCCCCCCCCCCCCCCCCCCCCCCCCCCCCCCCCCCCCCCCCCCACCCTACATCAGTCTGAAGAAGGGTTTCGGCCCGAAACGTTGCCTATTTCCTTCACTTCATAGATGCTGCCGCACCCACTCATAGATCCCTCTTATACAGCACTCCCCAGACCCTACTATTCACTGTCAAGGTCCTACCCTGGTTTGCCTTCCCAAAATACACCACCTAACACTTATCTGCATTAAAGTCTATGAGCTCCATTGTGGTATCTAAATCATTTTTAAGAAGATTCATGTGTTTTTATTGTTATTGGTGAGTGAAAAAATTGCCGAATGTTTAGCACACATTTGCTTTGCTGTCATTAATTTTGAATTCCAATAGGTTATGGTCAGTGATGCTGAAGACAAAGCAGGACTTGCACTGAAGCCACAGTTTCATGCAGTCACAGTAATAAATGTACCTATAATGGACCTATCCTTCATCCAGTTTATGGCATCCGTGTCTGGGAAAGTGATATGTTTGGGTAAGTGAATGTTTGGAATTTATTAAATGACTTGCTAAAATTGCACCCCCACTAAAGCCATTTGTCCTCCTACATTCAATTTTGGATCTGATTCTTTTCATTTTGTTAAAGTTACAAAATTCCAAGAGTGATATAGAGAGAATTAGACCCACAGTTAGTGAAGACAGTCCTGCCGTACCAAACAAATCTATATTATATTAAGTCACCAACATTGACAAGTTTGGTGCTTTAATACATGTCTAAAATGTGTTATACATGCTTTAATCTGTTTTGTTACCTCATAGTCAGCTGAAGAACAGATAAAATAGAATTCCTGCATTTTGAATTTGGCTAATACCCAAGGTAGAAGAGGTGGCTCTTAACCAAATATCCCTTGTCTTTGTTTGGTAATGCTTCCTGTTATTTAGTCCCCTTTCGTAAAGAACTGATGAATAGTGACCAGGGTGCACAATTTCATATGTCTCAAACTCTTCTGAAAGCATGGGGTTGAGGAATGAGAAATGGCTGTTGGGAAGTGGTAATCTTAATGTAACATTTAATCAGGGCAATCCTATAATCTGTAAATTAGTGACGAGTAAAACAGCTACCAGCCCAGATCAGATTGACAACAGGAAAGGTTTGGTCTGATTTGACAGCTGTTCTCTCTTCCCTCAGTCTTTTCCAATCATTATATACCCAACTTTACGAATTGGTGAATGTTTCCGATCATTTCTTATTTTAATGACATCTCCATACAGAGTAAAAAGAGAAAAACTCTTCCCATTGTGAAAGGATCAGGAATCAAGAGACATAGATGGAAGATGAATGGCAAAACTAAATGAAGAACGATTCGATGAAATGCTTGTATTCATGCAGAGTGTGGTTAGAATCTGGTAAACACTGCTGGAGTAGCTATGTGGACAGGTTTAAATGGTAGCCTTTAAAGGAGAGCTGAAGGAAAATAATTTGCAGGACAATGTAGTTTGATGGGTTTGCTCTTTCATTGAGCTGGTATGGACTCTACTGACCCAATAGCCTCCCACCATGCTGTAACCATTCCGTCGTTTTATGGCTCATTGCGAAAGACCCACGTCGTGCACATTCAAAGGCAATAAGTGTTCATTATATTGTCACTTCATGGAATCTTAGATAATCCTTTGGATTTCTAATCATATCCTTCCAATATAGTTTAATATTTCAGATTAACAAAGTTTATAGCCAAAGCAACACAGAAGCAATAGTTTTATCACAATTAAAATCAATGTTTAGAAAGTCAATAGATGATGACTCTAATTATATACTTTAATTAATTAATCATATTACAAGGCCAGAGCAGGTTGGACAGGATTTGTGGAAACAGAAACAGAACTAATGTTTCAGGACATAAACGTTTGTTAAAATGAAAGGTATTATCTGAAGCATTAGTTCTTTCCACATGTGCTGCATGATCTACTGAGGGCTTCCAACATTTTCTGTGTTTATTTCAGATTTCCAGCTTTTGCATTTTTTTGATTTTCACTTAATTTATAATTACAGTAAAACTCTGACAATCTGCTATTGAACTTCAGAAATCATGTTGGTAAGGCATCTGTCTCATCTGATCCTGTTTCCTGCACTCCCTTTAAACTCACTGTTGAGTCACTTCATGGAATCATAGATAATTAATGCGGAGATGAAGATCTTTCAGCCTAGCGTCTTTGCTCGATGAAAACGAGCCACCCTTCCTAATCTATTTTCTAGTAGCCCAGATGATCTTGGCTCTTTCAGTGCAAGTCCATCTATTTCTACTATCCTTTCAGCAGTGAGTTCCACCTCAACTGCTATCTGAATGAAAATACTGTTACTCACCTCTCCTCAGATCCTTTTACCAATTATTCTAAATCTATGCCCTAGTTTCTGCTGAGGGGTATGTCCTCTGTAATTGCTCTAATTTCCTCATCATTTTATGCATTTCAATTAAATCTCATGTTAGCCCCCTCACCACCATTTAAAAGTAAACAGCCATAGTTCATCTCACCTCTCTGCACCCATTCTGATTTAATTGCAGCTTTCTTGTAATGTGACCCGATCTGTGCCAAGCTCAAACTGTTGTTTAATTAGTGTTGTTTATAGGTCTTGCATCGGCTCACTGCTTCTGAACAGTTAGTAAAAAAAAACCCAGCAATGTATGAAAACTGAGAAAGTGTTTATAAATGTTCTAATTATTCAATTTGTCAACTTGTCAGTAAAATTCTCATCAAGGACACTTGAGTAAGGTGAACGTAAACAGCTCGACATCAATGCGTATTTCGTCATGTACAGTGCCCTCCATAATGTTTGGGACAAAGACATATCATTTATTTATTTGCCTCTACTCCACAATTTGAGATTTGTAATCGAAAGAAATCACATTTAGTTAAAGTGCACATTGTCAGATTTTAATAAAGGCAATTTTTATACAATTTGGTTTCACCATGTAGAAATTCCAGCAGTGTCCCCCCATTTCAGGGCACCATAATGTTTGGGACACACAATGTTATGTGAATGAAAGTAGTCATGTTTAATAATTTGTTTTGTATCCTTTGCATTCAATGACTGCTTGAAGGCTGTGATTTGTGGATATCACCAGTTGCTGGGTGTCTTCTCTGGTGATGCTCTGCCAGGCCTGTAGTTCAGCCATCTTTAGCTTATGCTTGTTTTGGGGGCTAGCCCCTTCAGTTTGCTCTTCAGCATATAAAAGGCATCCCTAATTAGGTTCAGATTGGGTAATTGACTTGGCCACTCAAGAATTGACGATGTTTTAGCTTTGAAAAAATCCTTTGTTGCTTTTGCAATATGTTTGGGATCATTGTCTTGCTGTAGAATGAACCGCTGGCCAATGAGTTTTGAGGCATTTATTTGAACTTGAGCAGATAGGATGTTTCTATACACTTCAGAATGCATTATGCTACTACCATCAGCAGTTGTATCATCAATGAAGGCAAGTGAGCCAGTACCTTCAGCAGCCATACATGCCCAGGCCATAACACCCCCACCACCGTGTTTCACAGATGAGGTGGTATGCTTTGGATCTTCGGCAGTTCCTTCTCTCCTCCATACTTTGCTCTTGCCATCACTCTGATATAAGTTAATCTTCGTCTCATTATGTCCACAAGACCTTTTTCCAGAACTGTGGATGCTCTTTTAAGTACTTCTTGGCAAACTGTAACCTGGCCATCCTATTTTTGCAGCTAACCAATGGTTTGCATCTTGCAGTGTAGCCTCTTTATCTCTGTTCATGAAGTTTTCTGCGGACAGTGGTCATTGACAAATCCCCACCTGATTCCTGAAGAATGTTTCTTATCTGTCAGACAGGTGTTTGGGTGTTTTTCTTTATTATTGAGAAAATTCTTCTGTCATCAGCTGTGGAAGTCTTCCTTGGCCTGCCAGTCCCTTTGCGATTAGTAAGCTCGCCAGTGCTCTCTTTCTTCTTAATGATGTTCCAAACAGTTGATTTTGGTAAGCCTGAGGTTTGGCTGATGTCTCTGTTTTATTCTTGTGTCTCTGTCTCATAATGGCTTATTTGACTTTCATTGGCACAACTTTGGTCCTCATGTTGATAAACAGCAATAAAAGTTTCCAAAGGTGATGGAAAGATAAGGTGCTGAGAGGTCTCATACCTGCATTAAGGAGGCAATTAAACACACCTGAGCAATTACAAACACCTGTGAAGCCATGTGTCCCAAACATTAAGGTGCCCATAAATGGGAGGGGAACTATGTATAAACACAGCTGTAATTTCTACATGGTGAGACCAAAATGAATAAAAATGGTCTTTATTAAAATCTGACAATGTGCACTTTAACCACATGATTTTTTTCTATTACAAATCTCAAATTGTGGAGTACAGAGGCAAATAAATAAATGATGGGTCTTTGTCCCACACATTATGGAGGGCACTGTAGATCAGTAAATGATATTTCAATCATGCCTCAGGTTTTTTTATACCAGCTGTGCGTTGAATAATGGGTAAAATGTTGCGTGCTTTTAAAATTAATTAATGCAATATTCAACACTAAGAATGGGTAGGGTTTTTTAGGTGATTTAATTTATTTCACCGAGTTAATCCCTTTTCGTTCAGATTCCTGCAGTGATTTAACTGTGACCCTTCAACCATTGAGGCGCCATGGTGAGAAGCAAAGCTTGCAGCTCTCGGGAAGCGCTGACTCCGTGCTTTTCACTTTTAATGACATCCTGCCTGGGAAATACAAAGGTGAGACTTTTATGCCTGGATGCACTGAATTTTTTTTCTTGGATGTTTATGAGCAGCAATTCATTCATTATTGTCAATGCTGTGTTTTTTTTTTGCAGTGAATATTGTTCATGAAGAATGGTGCTGGAAAAATCGCTCTCTGGAGCTTGATGTTGTTGATCATGATTTAACTGGCACAGAGTTTAGACAGACAGGCTATATGCTTCGATGTGCGCTCTCACATGCAATAACGTTGGTAAGTGGAATCCTTTACCTCAGTACCAGTTTCTTATACTACAAAGTCCCTTGATTCTCTTAATAACTAAAAATCTGTGGATCTCTTACGCGGATCTGAGCCTCCACGGTATTCTTTTATGGAAAAGCCAAAGATTTAGCACTCAAGAAATTGCATCTCATCTGTCCTGGATGCACCCCCCCCCCCCCACCTTATCTGTGTCAGCCAAAGGAAAGAACATCTCTGCATCTACAATAGTTGAGCATCTAGAGATGTTCTTATGCATCTTTTGTGAAATGTTATTATTTATTTATTGAGAGCTAAAACGAGTAAGCTGATCATTTCAGGTTGTTGCATTGCTTGAATTTTCCTCAATGTTAGCACTGATATCAGACATTGCACATTATATTTATCTTGTGGTTAAAGTTGCCTTTTTCCGTCTATTTTTTAGGAATTTTACCAAGATGGAAGTGGCCCAGATAATGTCGGTGTTTATAACCTTACAAAAGGAGTGAACAGATTTTGTCTATCTAAACCAGGTATGTAACCTCTGTTGTTATTCCTTGACTTGAAACTGATTTTAAATCTTTCCCTTTCAATTTCCGATTCCTATGGAGTTTCTACTGAAACTATTGCAAAGCAATGTGTATTTGTCTTGTACTCTAAGATAGGAGTATTTGCCAAAGTACTTTGCGGAAGGTAGTCAACAAATAACTGTTGAATCATTATTAGGTGAAACCACAACGCTTAGTTTGAGTGAGATATATTGAGTAGCCTTTAACATTGGGAAGTATTGTAGAACAGGAGAAGGTTTTCAAGACAGCATAGGTCGATTCAATTGGTTGAAGATTGTAGTTGGAGTGGGGAAAGTTGTGGTGGTTGGGGTTGTGTATTGGGGCAGGGCAACATTGGTTGTTGTGGAAAAGAAGCACAAGAGGACATCAAAATTGGTTAAGACTATTAAAGTAGATCCATTTAGGTGCCAGAGCTAATGTAGGTTAGAAAATATAATTTGAAATAAATGTGAAGCTTAGCTTGCATCGATATGGGCATCAGAACATTGTATAATAGAGTCATATGTAAATCTTGGGATGTAAAGGATGTGTTGAAGAAATTGTATCCAAAATAAACCAGTGTATGGTATTTAAGGTGTAGGAAGGAATTGCAGATGCTAGTTTACACTGAAGATAGAAACAAAATGCCAGAGTAACTCAGCGGAACAGGTAGCATCTCTTGATAGAAATGGGTATCGCTTCGGATTAAGAAGGATCTTGACCCGAAACGTCACCCATTCCTTCTATCCAGAGATGCTGCCTGTTCCGCTGAGTTACTCCAGCACTCTGTTTTAATCAATGGTATTTAAGGTTTCAATATCAGTGGGAGTAATTGGAATCGTTGATGCTGGTGATGCATCTTGCGCCAGACGTAAAACTGCCTTTATGTATAGCCAGTTAATTGGCAGTTAATGGTACAGAGTTTTTGATGGAAATCGAAAATTATGACTAGTTGAGGAAATTCTTAACTAGTACTTTGCAAAAACATGAGACAACATGCCTGGAAGCTGGTGCATGTGGTCAACTTATTAAAGAACAGTATAGACGTTAGGCTAAGGGTGCATTGTTGGGAAATTAAGTGATCACATGACAGAAGACTTGCTGTGATTGTTGGGAATCACAGAAACTGCCTGGAAGTACTACCTGTGATATGGGCCATGGAGAAGATTATGTAATGTAGCTAGAGTTTTCTAATATTGCTGTTCATAATTAGCTTTGGAAACATTTATGTTTCCTGAGTATATTATTCCCAGTTCTCATCTTAATATGCTTGATGTTTTGCTTTCAAATTCCATGCTGTGATTTTCTTTTCACGTCTGCCCATATTTTATAGAATCATAGAGCATTTACAACACAGAAGGAGGCTATTGGCTCTGTTTGTTACCTGCCAAATATCGTTTTGCAGCACCAAGTCCCTAGCCCAGCAGCTCACAGCTTTTCAAGTAATCATATTAGTAATTCTAAATATAACAAAGGTGTGTGGTCCACCACCCTGTCGGCAGTGTAATTGAGACTTCAACCATCCTCTGGGAGATTTTTTTTTTCATTGCCTCCTCCATAATTCTTCTACCAATTACTTTAAATCAATGGAGACACAAGAAATTGTAATAAAAAAGAATTGCAGATGCTGTTTTTTACCAAAGATAGATGAAAACTGCTGGAGTAACTCAGTGGGTCAGGCAGCATCTGTGGGGAAAAGTCCGTTAACTAGTTCAACAGTCGCAGCAATGTATCCCTCTTGGGCTCACACCGTCTCTACCCAACAATCAGCTTATTAGGGAACCTCCTTGCCTGAAGTCATCTGTTGTTGGCCCCGATTTGTCTATTTTTGCTTCTCACTTCCAGGTGCCCTCCACTACAATCAGACGGAAGAAGGGTCCCGACCATAAAAGTCATGTATCCATTTTATCCAGAGATGCTGCCTGACCCACTTACTCCAGCATTTCATGTCAATCCAAGGAATTGCCATGCTGATTTACAAAAAAGGACAAGGAATTAATGGCTTTGTGGCCAAGTTTACGGATGAGATGAATAGGTGGAGGGGCAGATAGTGTTGAGGAAGGATGCAGTCTGCAGAAGGACTTGGACAGGTTTGGAGAATGGGCAAAGTAATAGCAAATGGAATACAGCCTAGCAAAGTGCACGGCCATGCACAGTGGCAGAAGGAATGAAAGTTTAGTGTTGTTTGCTAAGGGAAGTAAGTTATTCCTATTTACTCTATCTAGGTGCCTGGTCATTTAATACTCCTCCTTTAAATCTCCTCCTTGGTAATTTATATTCTAAAGAATCAGTCGGAGCTTTGCAATTTTTTTTTTATGGCTACAATTTTCCATTCCTGGAACAACCTCATCAATCCTCTTGTCTAGTGCAATCACATCTTTCCTGTAAAGCTACATTACTCAAACTCCAGTTTGTGTTGGAGCAAAAACTCTGCAGTTTATTCAAAGCCTTGAATAATATCGAAAAGGTTCATATCTGACTTTTTAATCATATTATTGGGTTACCTTGTTATGTATGAGTATTTTTGGATATTTACTCTTACTCTAACATCACTTTGTGCATCCAAACCATTTATGGAGTCCTCCATAATGTTTGGGACAAAGACCCATCATGTATTTATTTGCCTCTGTACTCCACAATTTGAGATTTGTAATAGAAAAAATCACATGTGGTAAAGTGTACGGTCAGATTCTATTAAAGGGTACTTTTTGGTTTCACCATGTAGAAAATATAGCTGTTTATGCATAGTTTCCCCCCCCCCCCCATTTCAGGGCACCATAATGTTTGGGACATATGGCTTCACAGGTGTTTATAATTGCTCAGCTATGTTTAATTGCTGCCTTAATGCAGGTTTAAGAGCGCTCTCTTCAGCACCTCGTCTTTCCTCCAGTCTTTCCATCACCTTTGGAAACCTTTATTGCTGTTTATCAACATGAGGACCAAAGTTGTGCCAATGAAAGTCAAACAAAGCCATTATGAGACTGAGAAACAATAATAATGCTGTTAGAGACATTAGCCAAACCTTAGGCTTACCAAAATCAACTGTTTGGAACATCATTAAGAACTTACTAATCGCAAAGGGACTGGCAGGCCAAGGAAGACCTCCACAGCTGATGACAGAAGAATTCTCCCTATAATAAAGAAAAATCCCCCAAACACCTGTCCGACAAATCAGAAACACACTTCAGGAGTCAGGTGTGGGTTTGTCAATGACCTCTGTCCGCAGAAGACTTCATGAACAGAAATGCAGAGGCTACACTGCAAGATGCAAACCACTGGTTAGCCGCAAAAATAGGATGGCCGGGTTACAGTTTGCCAATAAGTACTTAAAAGAGCAACCACAGTTCTGGAAAAAGATCTTGGAGGCAATTAAATACACCTGAGCAATTATAGACATGTGAAGCCCTGTAAAGATCAAACCTAAAAAATGGTCAATTATTGAGTAGCCAAGTCTACCGCCGGATGTGAACCCAATTGAGCATGCTTTTTAAGGGCTGAAGAGAACACTGAAGGGGACTAGCCCCCAAAACAAGCATAGGCTAAAGATGGCTGCAGTACAGGCCTGGCAGAGCATCACCAGAGAAGGTACCCAGCAACTGGTCATGTTTATGAAATGTAAACTTTAAACAGTCATTGTAGGCAAAAAATATGCAACAAAATACTAAACATGAGTACTTTCATTTACATGACATTGCTGTGTCCCAAACATTTTGGTGCCCTGAAATGGGGGGACTATGTATAAACACTGCTGAGATTTCTACATGGTGAAACCAAAATGTATAAAAATTGCCTTTATTAAAATCTGACAGTGTGCACTTTAACCACATGTGATTTTTTTTGTATTACAAATCTCAGATTGTGAAGTACAGAGGCAAATAAATAAATGATGGGTCTTTGACCCAAACATTATGGAGGGCTCTGTATTATCTTGCCATTTTGCTTACATTCCCTTGCCATGTCGCCTCTACCTCAATTGACCAGAACATCTATATCCTCCTTCAGTCTAAGGCTTCTTTTATTGGCAGCAACACAGTTCATTTTTGTATTCTCTGCAGATTTCTATCATGGCCTTACGTCTAAATCAATGTATATAAAAAAAACACTGGAGGCGTAGTACTGAGGCAACATATTAAGCAGAACTCATATTTGTGACTGCTCTCTGAGCTCTAGAATCCTCTGCAACGGTGCTATTATAACTTATGGCTGGTCATATTCTTCACAAGAAACATGAATCTTTAGAACTACAGTGCGTCTGAGCAGAATACATAAAATAAACCTAATGCGTAGAAAAGCTAGAGCTTTGGTGGTCATACTACGTCCTGAAACATAGTGATGACAAAAGTTGCAATGAGCCTCAAAAGGTGTGATTAATATTGAAGGGGTATTCAAAAAGAAATTGCCAATTGTGTTAAGACACTTCAACAATTTATCAAACTTGAATTAATCTTCTTGAAAGAAATGGGGCTACGCACCTTTAACAAAGGTTTCCACTCTTTGTTGCTTTTCATTGTCTGACTTAATATCAACCTCTCAATCAAATGTCCAACCTTCTAAATGTATAATTGTAGTTGGTGTTGCCTCATGCACAATACATTTATAATGTAACCCATTGACGTCTCTGCAACATTGTTCCAGTTCAGTGCATGTTTACCTGCTTTGAGGGCATACTTTATTAGGGAAGCCAAGGCAAACAAAGTAAACCATTCAATCTACTTTGCAAAAGTGAAATCTGTCTCTGAATTTCAGTTCTGTATGACTAAAAAGATTAAAAAATATAATATTCATATTATATTAACTTCGGATGAACAATTATTTGAGTATTGTTTGTTGGTTTTTTTTATGAAGGCCATAATCTATCAATATATTTGGTTTAAAGGAAATATTCTGTGTCCTTTCAATCATGTGACAGTAATTGCAGGTAACGTATATTGCATTTTCTAAGGAATTAGACCATAAGACATAGGAACAGAATTGGGCCGTTCAGACCATCAATCATGGTTGATCTAGTTTACCCTCTCAACCCCATTCTCCTGCCTTCTCCCCGTAACCTTTGATGCCCTTCCTAATCACGAACCTATCAATCATTGCCTTTAAAATACCCAAAGTCTTGGCCTCCACAGCCATCTGTGGCAATGAATTCCACAGATTCACCACTCTCTGGGTCATCTCTATTTTGAAGGAACATCCTTTTATTCTGAGGCTGCGCCCTCAGGTTCTGGAATCTCCCATTACTGGAAACATCCTTTACACGTGCATTCTATTTGGCCCTTTCATTATCAGGTATGTTTAACTATATAACTATATAACAATTACAGCACGGATTAATTACAGTAGGTTTAAATGAGATCCTCCCTCATCCTTCTAAACTCCAGCAAGTACAGGCCCAGTGTCATTAAAAGCTCAACATACGTTAACTCAATCAACCCTGGGATTATTCTCGTAAACTTCCTCTGGTCCCTCTCCAAAGCCAGCACATATTTCCTCATGCATTGGGCCCAAAACTACATACAATATTTCAAATGTTGGTTCACCAGTGCCTGAGAAAGCCTCAGTATTACAACCTTGCTTTTATATTCTAGTCCTCTCGAAATGAATGCTAGCATTGCATTTGTCTTCCTTACCGCTGACTCAACCTGCAAATAAACCTTTTGGGAATCCTGCACCAGCACTCCCAAGTCCCTTTAAGCCTCTCATTTGTGAATCTACTCTCCATTTAGAAAGTGGTCTACACCTTTATTCCTTCTACCAAAATGCATGACCATACATTTTGTTACGCTGTATTCCATTTACCACCTCTTTGCCTGCTCTTCCTACCTAACCAATTCCTTCTGCAGCTTCCCTGCTTTCTTAACACTACCTGCCCTTCACCTCTCTTCGCATCATTTGCAAACTTGATCACAAAGCCATCAAATTCGTCATCCATTTTGGCATATAAGGTGAAAAGTCATACTTAATATTGGGCTCTAAAATGTTTCCAACCACAGAGGTCAGACAAACAGTCTTATAATTTCCTTTAAATTGTCTCATTCCTTTTTATTAAATAGTGGAGTCACATTTGTAATTCTCCAATCCTCTGGAACCATTCCTGAATAATCTTGAAAGATCTCCACTAATGCCTCCACAATCTCTACAGTTAGCTCGTACAGAACCCTGGAGTGTAGTCCAGCAGGTCTAGTGATATCCACCTTCAGACCTTCCAGCTTCCCAAGCACCTTGTCCTCCGTAACAGCAACTGCATTCACTTCTGCCCCCTGGCACTTGAATTTTTGGTACATTGGTGGTGTCTTCCACTGTGAAGACTGGCACAAAAGAAAAGTACTCAGTTCATCTGCTATTTCTTTGATCCCACAATTGCCTCTCTTTTACTCTTTACATATCTGTAAAAACTTTGGTATCCTATTTTATAATATTGGTTAGTCTACATTCATATTTCATCTTTTCTCCTCTCATTGCTTTTTTAGTTGCCTTCTGTTGATTTTTAAAAGCTCCCCAATCATCCAGATTCCCACTAGTCTTGGCCATGTTATATGCCTTCTCTTTTGCTTTAGTATCTTTGACTTCCTTTGTCAGCCACAGTGGCCTAATTCACCCATTTGTCCTCTATGGGATGCAAAGATCTGGCACCTTTAGAATTATTCCCAGAAAATCCTTCCATTACTCCTTCACTGTCAGTCCTGCTGAGGTCCCCTTCTAATCAACATTAGCCAGCTCCTCTCACATGCCTGTGTAGTTATCTTTACTCAACAGTAATATCCATACATCGTAATAATAAGTTTGTCATGAGTGCATATCACTAGAATATAACTGTCTCTGCAAATGACAGTGTCTATCATTCTACTTTACAAATATGAATGCAACATCAACTTTGAAAACAAACAACACTCATTTCTAGCATCTGTTTGTTTATCAGGCCATAACAACCATATTACAACCAATAAATTATATGAGGAAAAACCATTGATATTATTTATGCGGCCACGTTTATACAGATAAAGCATTAGTAGAAAAGGGAAAGTAGAAAATTGCATTGCAATTAACATTTGCAATGAGTTAATGATGAGTTGATGTATTATTATATCATTTGAGAAATAAATATTTTACCATGATACGGGGAAAAGGTGCCTCTGTTCTTTGAGAATTGCAAAAGGATCTTTGTTGCTCATCTTACAGAGGTTCCTCTGAATATTTTAATTGAAATAAATCATCCGTTAGTGCAGCATTTAGAATGGATTGGATGGGAACCTCTGTTGAAACAATGTTTCAGAAGTATGCAAAAGCAAACTTTAACTTTAGAGGCAAGAGAGGAACCAATTTGGCCAACAATCTTTTGTGCTGCAATTCGTCTTGCATAAATGCAGATGGGAACAGCATAAAATGTGGATTTTTCATTGTTTGATAAAATATTAATGTAAGTAGCCGATAAAAATAACTACCAAGCTTGTGGATGGTTAGTTATGTTCCCAATTTCTGCCCAATTCACGGAAACTAATTTATTTCTTTGAAGGTGTCACAGGTCTTCAGGAACTACCCAGTCTGGATCAGTTTTCCCCATGACCTTTCCCTCCCCATTCTACAACTTGTGAGATGTGTAGGAAGGAACTGCAGATACTGGTTTACACTGAAGATAGATACAAAATGCTGGAGTAACTCAGTGGATAGAGAGAAGGAATGGGTGACGTTTCAGGTCAGGTTTCGGTCTGAGGAAGGTTCTCAACCAGAAACGTCACCCATTCCTCCTCTGCAGAGATGCTGCCTGTCCCACTGAGCTACTCCAGCGTTTTGTGTCTATCTGCAACTTGTGATATCTTTAGTCTGGTAATTATTCTGTTATAACAATTATCAGCGTGATGCATATTGGATGTTGTATGGAATAGGCTCCCTATTGTTATTAAATAAAGTGGCATTGAGAAGGAGAAATGTTTAATTTGATGAAAAAAATCTTGATTCCAGGTGTATATAAGGTAACCCCTCGTTCATGCCATCAATTTGAGCAAGAATTCTACATCTATGACACGTATGTATTCAACCTTCTTTCCTAATACAAAACCAATTAATTTAGGCTTTGTCATTAATTTTCAAGAGTATTACTCTACTATTTATTTATCAGAGCGGCACCGACCATTTTAACCTTAACAGCGACTCGACATCATGCCCTGGGAGCTGTTGTGACAGATAAATTAATGGATGTCACAGTCACCATCAGGTAAGAGTAGCCAAAGTCAAATCTTATTCAATCATTTGCTGTTCTAGTTTTGTGTTAGAAAATATATTTTCTTTCATTGGGAACAGTAAAACATTTTTGGAGGATTTTACGACCCTGTAGTTACATTGTGGGCAATGTTATTGCTTGGTGTTCAGTGATTTGTGTTATTTTAATCTTTTCTCATATCTGCCAAATTTGTGTGTATTTTTGTTCTGCTAACATAATGAACATACATAAATATTGACCAAAAAATGTATAACGAAAATGTGTTATCAAATGTTGCTTGCCTAGAATATTTGAATTCTCTGCATATAGTCATCAATTGGTCTATAGTATTATCAAAAAATGACTCTCAAAAGTCTTCACAGGTAGACTGCCAGTGATGAGCCTTATCAGTAAAGCCCACAAATTGATATTGAAAGAGGCATCACAGGTGAAGAAAGCTCTTAGCTCCTGGCCTTCATCAGTTAAGGAATTGAGTACAGAACTTGGGACATTATGTTACATTTGTACAAGACGCTACATTTGGAGTATTGTGTTCAGTTTTAATCAGCCTGTTCTAGGCAGATGTCATTATGTTTTAAAGAATGCAGAGAAGATTTATGAGGATGTTGTCAGGACTTGAAGGCCTGTGCTATAGGAAGATGAGTAAGCTATAACTTTATTCCTTGCAGTGCAGGAGACCGAGGAGTGATTTAAAGAGAAGAATAAAAAATCATGAGGGCAATTGATAGGGTGAATCTTTTCCAAGGATGGGGAGATTTGAAAACCAGAGGAACTGGGTTTAGCAGACCTGCTAAGTAGTACTGATTTTCCGTATTTTGTACGGAAATGCAATTAGAATACGGATGTAGTGTTTTGTGGTGTTAAATACAGATTTTAAATACGGAGTTCAGTTGAGTCTGAAGAAGGGTCTCCACCAGAAACATCACCCATTCCTTCTCTCCAGGCGGCCTGTCCCGCTCCAAGTTTAAAGGCAGCGCTGCCAGTTTAACGCGTGGGAATTGAAATGAAGAGCTGTCGGCTACAGCGCAATGGTTCCAAAAACAGCGGTACCAGCTGGAGCGCTATGGGCTTTACACATAGCGTTATGGGTCATAGACTGTTCAGGAAAATTCTCATATAACAATGAGTCTTTGGAATTATCTTTCTCAGTGGAAGTTGAGCCTTTGATTATTTTTCGGGCAGTGGTATCTCAACACAGATACCTGCTGAGCTCCACTGGTCACAGACCGCCATACTATCATCCTTCCACCACACCAACTCTTTGTTCCGTAAAATAGTTCTCAGTCCAAGTCACTGTTAATTTCTACATATTAATCTTTTAGATCAGCCTACCAATGGGGACTTTATCAATTCCCTTACTAAAATCCATACCAACAACATCTACTGTCATATCCTCATCGATCACCTTCATCATCTTATCAAAAACCGTGATTAGGTTAATAAGACGTGTCCTGCCATGTACAAAGGCAAGCTGACTGTCCCTATTTAACTCATTCTCTTCCAAATGGGAGCAAATCCTACCTCTAAGAATTCTCTCCAATAGCTTTCCTACCACTGACGTGAGGTTTACTGGCCTATAATTCCTTGGATTCTCTCTTAATTCCCTTAAACCTAGGAAGAACATTAGTTATTTTCCAGTCCTCCGGGACCTCGTTAGTGGCCTGAGACAATGAAAAAATCTTTGTCAAGGCTCGTGCAATCTCCTCTTTCTGCCTCTATATCAATAACTTTCCTAATCACAAACTGTCCTAGCATTTTAGTTTTGTCCACATTGATCTCACTGACCTCCATGTCCTTCTCTTTGGAGAATACTTGAGCAAAGTACTTGTTTAATACCGCGCCTACATTCCCTGACTCCATGCACAAATTCCTTTCTTCATCCTTGAGCAGTCCGACCTTCTCCTAGATTACCCTTTTGTTTTTAATGTAGATATAAAAAGCTTTGGAGTTTTCTTTAATCTGACTTACCACAGACATTTTGTGATCCCATTTGTCCCTTCCAATTGCCTGCATGTGTTTTTTCTTCAACACTTTATAACCATATAACATATAACCATATAACAATTACAGCACGGAAACAGGCCATCTCGGCCCTACAAGTCCATGCCGAACAAATTTTGTTCCCCTTAGTCCCACCTGATTTTATATTCCTCACACGGCCTGTCTGATTTCAAATACTTAAACCTTGCATAAACATCCTTTTTATTTTTGACCAAATTTACAACCTCTTTAATCAGCTGAGGTTTTCTTACTTTGCCACCCTTATGGGAACTGCCTTTAAACAATTTCCACATGTCAGAGGTAGACAAAAATACTGGAGAAACTCAGTGGGTGAGGCAGCATCTATGGAGCGAAGGAAAGAAGGATTTTCCAGCATCTGCAGTTCCTTCTTAAACACTTCCACATATCAGATGTGGCTTTGCCCAATAGCAACTGCTCACAATTTATTCTCCCGTTGTAATTTGTCTTACACCAATTTAACAGCTTCCTGCAAGGTCAGGGTCAAGGGACCTTATCCCACGGTCAAAATAATCTTAAAAATTTGCAGAGTTGTGATCAGCAAAATGCTCTTCCACTGACTGGGTCACAGGGTCTGGTTTGTTTCCCAACATAAGGTACAGTATGTTCCCTTCTCAGTTTAAACAAAGCACATACTCTTTGAGGAAACCTTGTTGGATACACCTAACAGATGCTGCCCTGTCTAAGCCTTTGGCACTGAGCTAGTCTCAGTCAATATTGGGAAAGCTAAAAATCACACACTAAAACAACCCTGTTGTTTTGGCATTTTATTAGTAATCTGTCTACATATCTGTTCCTCTATCTCTTTCTGGCAATTGGAGAGCCTATAGTTCGACCCACCTTTCTTATTTTTGAGTTCTATCCATATGGGCACAGCAGATGAATCCTCCAGGATGTCCTATTCTCCAAATTTTAGTCTGGGAACTCAACAACCATATTACCCTGTCTGCTCGATTTTGATATTGCCGTTGATCTAATGAGTGACTAAGGCTTTTTCTTAAAATAATGCATTGGAAATGAAAACAAATGCTGGATATATACAAGTAGACAAAAAATGCTGGAGAAACTCAGCGCGTGAGGCAGCATCTACGGAGACAAAGAGTAGGCGATGTTTCAGGTCGAGACCCTTCTTCAGATTGGTTAATATTGTTTGAAAAAAATCGACAGGTTATGATATTTGAAGAGTGCCATGTGTACCAGATTTATGGCTTAGAAATATTTAAAATTATATCTGTTTGGCAATTTGTAACTTTTGTTGGTTAAGAGGATGCAGAATGTATCCACTTGACTGAAAGAATGTATTCTTGATTATGATTACCATTTAAGTATTGATGAGTGAGTGATTCCTTAGATCACCGAGTCTCCTCTAAATTTAGAATATTTGGTGATATATCTTCAGTAAACCTACTCTGATTCAGTAAATACAACATTTCTTTTAAATAATTCTTTATGCTTATAATTTTTGCCTGCTTCTCTGCTGTTCTTCTTTCCTCCCCTGCCCAGATCTTCCATTGACAGTGAACCTGCTTTAGTCTTGGGACCTTTGAAGTCAAATCAGGAACTGCGACAGGAACAACAGTTGGCAGAAATAGAAGCCCGGAGACTTGAGCGGGAAAAGAAGGCCCAAAAGGAAGTAGAGAGAGAGCCTCCGGCTCAGGAAATTGTGGAGGAGCTCGAGGGACCATTTGTTTATGAATTCTCCTATTGGGCAAGGTAGGCTTTAATCGAGATTAATAATCCATAATTACATTTAGTGTTTTTTTGTTGTTGATTTGTACACAGCACTGTCAAATATTAGAAAAGGAGAAAAAAGAAACGCATTTCTTATTTTGCATTAAAAATGTGAACATTTCTTTTGAAAAAAATCATCTTGCTGGGATTTCATTTTTAGAAGATTAATATAAATGACTTGGAAATCATGTCCATTGTATGTACTGCAAGCATTAACGCATCACTCTCTAGCAGAAGTAGGATGCTTAACTATGATTTATGAGGACTATTTTGTCAATTTATTAAGTTAAACATCTTATCGGATTTTAGTCAGAATCTTTGGATGTCTTCCATTTATTGCACTCGATTCTATTAAGTTGTCTGGGAGAAACAATCTTGTCTATGTAAAATAAATTGCTTCTTCAGATTTATTCCAGAAATAGGAAAAATAAATGCCATCTGGATTGCTTTCAAAGCAAAAGCAAAGCATATTTCCGAATATGCAGTGTTTTAACTTTAAAGTATTTTGTTATATATTTATGTAATTTGATATGGAATTTTCTTATTATCACCTTTGTTCTTTGAAGCTTTGATGATGAATTTTGAAAACCTAGTGAAGTGTTTCTTTTAAATATTTTCAGTAAGTGAGTATTGAATGTGTAAATATAGTTTAAAAAAATCATAATCTAAATAGAGAGAGTACAGAGGAGATTTACTAGAATGTTGCCTGGGTTTCAGCAACTAAGTTACAGAGAAAGGTTAAACAAGTTATGTCTTTATTCTTTGGAGCGCAGAAGGTTAAAGGGAGACGATAGAGGTCTTTAAAATGATGAGAGGGATAGACAGAGTTGACGTGGATAAGCTTTTTCCATTGAGAGTAGGGATGATTCAAACAAGAGGGCATGATTTGAGAATTAAGGGACAGAAGTTTAGGGGTAACATGAGGGGGAACTTTACTCGGAGAGTTTTAGTAGTGTGGAATGAGCTTCCATTGGGAGTGGTGGAGGCAGGTTCGATTTTATCATTTAAAAATAAATTGGATAGGTATATGGACGGGAAAGAAATGGAGGGTTATGGTCTGAGTGCAGGTAGATGGGACTAGGGGAGAATAAGTGTTCGGCACGGACTAGAAGGGCTGAGATGGCCTGTTTCTGTGCTGAAATTGTTATATAGTTATATAAATTAGTACCTCAACATTAAAGGATATAAGTGAAGTTCTGTTTCTTCAGACCAGATCAGGCATGGCTGGCAGTTCCCCTTCCTTGAAAGACTTCTGAATCAGATGGATTTGTATGACATTCCTTTAGTTTCATGTTAATTGAGTATCTACCCAATTTATTTCTAGATCACGTGGTGTGGATTGATCATAAGTATCCTGTTTTGAACTGTTTTTAAACAATACTTTACCATCAAACTCAAAATTAGATCATGCATTTAAAGAAAGATATCCATGTTCCTTTTTCTGTAAAGATTATTTTTATGATTCTCTTTTGTTTGGCATTTACATTTTATAGTCTGTTCTACCACAAAGCTTCCATATAATTGTGGACACTATGGATAATAATATTTTTGTCAGCAGAGCCATCTATAATCTTACAATCATTTGGATTTTCTTATAGAGCTGGAGAAAAGATTACAGTCACACCTTCATCAAAGGAACTTCTCTTTTACCCTCCATCAGTGGAAGCAGTTATTACTGGAGGTAATATTTTACCTAGCTTGAAGATTAAACAATAAATATAGCGAAAAAGTGCATTTTATAAACATTTTGTGCTCATTTATTTCAATCCTCACTATCTTTTACATCTTCCTGGTAAAACATGCAGGTCTATAATCTGAAAATTCTGGCATGGTCATATCGCTGCAGTGCGCTTGATATCATTGAATTGTGATTTAAAAATAAGTATGTGGGTAACTGTTGTCACAGGAATGTCCTGCCACAAGAGATGTGTATGATGGTGGGTGGCAGATTGTAGAAGAATAATTGTTAGAAGATCG
This sequence comes from Leucoraja erinaceus, assembly GCF_028641065.1. Taxonomy (NCBI): domain Eukaryota; kingdom Metazoa; phylum Chordata; class Chondrichthyes; order Rajiformes; family Rajidae; genus Leucoraja; species Leucoraja erinaceus. Next base: position 36,630,237 of record NC_073396.1, read on the forward strand.
CAATACATAGAGGTACCTACTAGAGGAGGGGCGGTGCTGGACCTCCTGTTAGGAAATGAGACGGGACAGGTGGCGGAGGTATGCGTTGGGGAGCACTTCGGGTCCAGTGATCACAATACCATTAGTTTCAATATAATTATGGAGAGGGTCAGAACTGGACCTAGGGTTGAGATTTTTGATTGGAGAAAGGCTAACTTTGATGAGATGCGAGATGATTTAAAAGGAGTGAACTGGGACATTGTGTTTTAGAAACATAGACACATAGAAATTAGGTGCAGGAGTAGGCCATTCGGCCCTTCGAGCCTGCACCGCCATTTAATATGATCATGGCTGATCATCCAACTCAGTATCCCGTACCTGCCTTTTCTCCATACCCTCTGATCCCCTTGGCCATAAGGGCCACATCTAACTCCCTCTTAAATATAGCCAATGAACTGGCCTCAACTACCCGCTGTGGCAGAGAGTTCCAGAGATTCACCACTCTCTGTGTGAAAAAAGTTCTCCTCATCTCGGTTTTAAAGGATTTTCCCCTTATCCTTAAGCTGTGACCCCTTGTCCTGGACTTCCCCAACATCGGAAACAATCTTCCTGCATCTAGCCTGTCCAACCCCTTAAGAATTTTGTAAGTTTCTATAAGATCCCCTCTCAATCTCCTAAACTCTAGAGAGTATAAACCAAGTCTATCCAGTCTTTCTTCATAAGACAGTCCTGACATCCCAGGAATCAGTCTGGTGAACCTTCTCTGCACTCCCTCTATGGCAATAATGTCCTTCCTCAGATTTGGAGACCAAAACTGCACGCAATACTCCAGGTGTGGTCTCACCAAGACCCTATACAACTGCAGTAGAACCTCCCTGCTCCTATACTCAAATCCTCTTGCTATGAAAGCCAACATGCCATTCGCTTTCTTTACTGCCTGCTGCACCTGCATGCCTACCTTCAATGACTGGTGTACCATGACACCCAGGTCTCGCTGCATCTCCCCCTTTCCCAATCGGCCACCGTTTAGATAATAATCTGCTTTCCGTTTTTTGCCACCAAAATGGATAACCTCACATTTATCCACATTAAACTGCATCTGCCAAACATTTGCCCACTCACCCAGCCTATCCAAGTCACCTTGCAGTCTCCTAGCATCCTCCTCACACCTAACACTGCCCCCCAGCTTAGTGTCATCCGCAAACTTGGAGATATTGCCTTCAATTCCCTCATCCAGATCATTAATATATATTGTAAATAGCTGGGGTCCCAGTACTGAGCCTTGCGGTACCCCACTAGTCACTGCCTGCCATTGTGAAAAGGACCCGTTTACTCCTACTCTTTGCTTCCTGTTTGCCAGCCAGTTCTCTATCCACATCAATACTGAACCCCCAATGCCATGTGCTTTAAGTTTGTATACTAATCTCTTATGTGGGACCTTGTCGAAAGCCTTCTGGAAGTCCAGATACACCACATCCACTGGTTCTCCCCTATCCACGCTACTAGTTACATCCTCGAAAAATTCTATAAGATTCGTCAGACATGATTTACCTTTCGTAAATCCATGCTGACTTTGTCCAATGATTTCACCACTTTCTAAATGTGCTGCTATCCCATCTTTAATAACTGACTCTAGCAGTTTCCCCACTACCGATGTTAGGCTAACTGGTCTGTAATTCCCCGTTTCCTCTCTCCCTCCCTTCTTAAAAAGTGGGGTTACGTTTGCTACCCGCCAATCCTCTGGAACTACTCCAGAATCTAAGGAGTTTTGAAAGATTATTACTAATGCATCCACTATTTCTGGAGCTACTTCCTTAAGTACTCTGGGATGCAGCCTATCTGGCCCTGGGGATTTATCGGCCTTTAATCCATTCAATTTACCCAACACCACTTCCCGACTAACCTGGATTTCACTCAATTCCTCCACCTCCTTTGACCCGCGGGCCCCTGCTATTTCCGGCAGATCATTTATGTCTTCCTTAGTGAAGACGGAACCAAAGTAGTTATTCAATTGGTCCGCCATATCCTGGTTCCCCATGATCAACTCACCTGTTTCTGACTGCAAGGGACCTACATTTGTTTTAACTAATCTCTTTCTTTTCACATATCTATAAAAACTTTTGCAGTCAGATTTTATGTTCACTGCCAGTTTTCTTTCATAATCCATTTTTCCTTTTCTAATTAAGCCCTTCGTCCTCCTCTGCTGGTCTCTGAATTTCTCCCAGTCCTCCGGTATGCTGCTTTTTCTGGCTAGTTTGTACGCATCATCCTTTGCTTTGATACTATCCCTGATTTCCCTTGTTATCCATGGATGCACTACCTTCCCTGATTTATTCTTTTGCCAAACTGGGATGAACAATTTTTGTGGGAAAGATGTAGAAGAGAAATGGAGGACATTTAAAGGGGAAATTTTAAGAGTACAGAATCTTTATGTTCCTGTTCGGTTGAAAGGAAACAGTAAAAATTGGAAAGAGCCCTGGTTTTCAAGGGAAATTTGACATCTTGTTCGGAAAAAGAGGGAGATCTACAATAATTATAGGCAGCATGAAGTAAATGAGGTGCTTGAGGAGTATAAGGAATGTAAAAAGAATCTTAAGAAAGAAATTAGAAAAGCTAAAAGAAGATATGAGGTTGCTTTGGCAAGTAAGGTGAAAGTAAATCCAAAGGGTTTCTACAGCTATATTAATAGCAAAAGGATAACGAGGGATAAAATTGGTCCATTGGAGAGACAGAGTGGACAGCTATCTGCAGAGCCAAAAGAGATGGGGGAGATATTGAACACTTTTTTTTCTTCAGTATTCACCAAGGAGAAGGATATTGAACTATGTGAGGTAAGGGAAACTAGTAGAGTAGCTATGGATACTATGAGGTTCAAAGTAAAAGAAGTACTGACACTTTTGAAAAATATAAAAGTGGATAAGTCTCCAGGTCCTGACAGGTTATTCCCTAGGACATTGAGGGAAGTTAGTGTAGAAATAGCCGGGGCTATGACAGAAATATTTCAAATGCCATTAGAAACGGGAATAGTCCCCGAGGATTGGCGTACTGCGCATGTTGTTCCATTGTTTAAAAAGGGTTCTAAGAGTAAACCTAGCAATTATAGACCTGTTAGTTTGACTTCAGTGGTGGGCAAATTAATGGAAAAGATACTTAGAGATAATATATATAAGCATCTGGATAAACAGGGTCTGATTAGGAACAGTCAACATGGATTTGTGCCTGGAAGGTCATGTTTGACTAATCTTCTTGAATTTTTTGAAGAAGTTACTAGGGAAATTGACGAGGGTAAAGCAGTGGATGTTGTCTATATGGACTTTAGTAAGGCCTTTGACAAGGTTCCTCATGGAAGGTTGGTTAAGAAGGTTCAACTGTTGGGTATAAATGCAGGAATAGCAAGATGGATTCAACAGTGGCTGAATGGGAGAAGCCAGAGGGTAATGGTGGATGGCTGTTTATCGGGTTGGAGGCAGGTGACTAGTGGGGTGCCTCAGGGATCTGTGTTGGGTCCTTTGTTGTTTGTCATGTACATCAATGACCTGGATGAAGGTGTGGTAAATTGGATTAGTAAGTATGCAGATGATACCAAGATAGGGGGTGTTGTGGATAATGAAGAGGATTTCCAAAGTCTACAGAGTGATTTAGGCCATTTGGAAAAATGGGCTGAAAGATGGCAGATGGAGTTTAATGCTGATAAATGTGAGGTGCTACACCTTGGCAGGACAAATCAAAATAGGACGTACATGGTAAATGGTAGGGAATTGAAGAATACAGTTGAACAGAGGGATCTGGGTATAACCGTGCATAGTTCCTTGAAGGTGGAATCTCATATAGATAGGGTGGTAAAGAAAGCTTTTGGCATGCTAGCCTTTATAAATCAGAGCATTGAGTATAGAAGCTGGGATGTAATGTTAACATTGTACAAGGCATTGGTGAGACCAAATCTGGAGTATGGTGTACAATTTTGGTCGCCCAATTATAGGAAGGATGTCAACAAAATAGAGAGAGTACAGAGGAGATTTACTAGAATGTTGCCTGGGTTTCAACAACTAAGTTACAGAGATAGGTTGAATAAGTTAGGTCTTTATTCTCTGGAGCGCAGAAGGTTAAGGGGGGACTTGATAGAGGTCTTTTAAATGATGAGAGGGATAGACAGAGTTGATGTGGACAAGCTTTTCCCTTTGAGAATAGGGAAGATTCAAACGAGAGGACATGACTTCAGAATTAAGGGACAGAAGTCTAGGGGTAATATGAGGGGGAACTTCTTTACTCAGAGAGTGGTAGCGGTGTGGAATGAGCTTCCAGTGGAAGTGGTGGAGGCAGGTTCATTGGTATCATTTAAAAATAAATTGGATAGGCATATGGATGAGAAGGGAATGGAGGGTTATGGTATGAGTGCAGGCAGGTGGGACTAAGGGAAAAAAAGTTGTTCGGCACGGACTTGTAGGGCCGAGATGGCCTGTTTCCGTGCTGTAATTGTTATATGGTTATCACCAAATCTCTTTGGCCAATAATTGGTCACTCCTAGATTGACAGAGGAAGGCAATAAAGCAAACTATTAAAAGAAATCTGAGATTTTTAAGCTGAAGATGTAAAGCATTTAATAGTTGAACTGTTTAAACATGTTTTAATCTGACTATTAAAGGGAGTCATCAGACATTTAGCGATCAATTGGAAAGATTTACAATTAGGATATCGAACAGCGCCTCTGAGTCAGATGCAGAATTGTAATGTAATTCTAGTTAGCTGTCTAACCATTTTGTCATTATAGGCTTATAGATTTATACATCAGATTTAAATTAATGTGCCTATTTGTAATCAACTAACAAACTGATTTTACTGTCTGAAGAAGGGTTTCGGCCCGAAACGTTGCCTATTTCCTTCGCTCCATAGATGCTGCTGCACCCGCTGAGTTTCTCCAGCTTTTTTGTGTAAACTGATTTTACTGTTCTACTTTACCATCTATCTAAAATTTGGGCAATAATGCGAACATTAGTTTTTATTTCACAAAAGTTCAGTCACATATTTCAAATGTAATAAACCAACACAATAAACATAAATGCGGGTGGACTTGCATGCACTTTTTAGAATAAACTTAATTAGAATAATAGTATTTTGAATGATAACTATTGTAATACTTGAGATAACATTCAAGGCACGTAATCGGAAAAATGGCTCAAATTTTAAATGCTGAGGAAATTATGAGGAACATGACCTGAGACATTTATTTTTAGTGCAAGAAAGGCTTAAAAGTAAGAATTGAGGGTTGCACAGTGGTGCAGCGGTAAAGTTGCTGCTCTGGAGCCGGAGACCAGAGTTCGATCTTGACTACGGGCTCCGTCTATACTCCCTGCGACCGTGTGGCTTTTCTCTGTGTGCTCTGGTTTCCTCCAATGTCCTAAAAACGTGCGGGTTTGTAGGTTAATTGGCATCTGTAAATTGTTTCTAGGGTGTAGAATAGAACCAGTGTACGGGTGATCATTGGTCGGCCTGGACTCGTTGGGCTGAAGGACATATTTCCACGCTCTATCTCTAAAACTAAAAGCTAAAACTAATTAATTGAAATTTCAAATTGGTATTATTCTTTCACTTCTGACATTATTTTTTCATGCTGTACAAATAAACAATAGTCAAACAACATTTTTGAGATGGTACGTCGGCTTGTCAGTGACTTAAGAAAATAATTTACATTTTCAGTTAAAAAATAATTTTCCTTATAAGAAAATCATATTTACAACTGTTGATGTGTGTCCAAAGATTATTGCTGTAGTTTGGGCAATTTACACTCTCAGGTTTGCTGTCATGACAACACAATTTTTCCACATTTTAAATTATTAAAAATGTCTTTGTCTTTTTTGCTTTATTACTAGAAAAGAACTACCTCTCATATTAATGATCAGCTATTATAATAACCTGTAGTGGATTAAAATTTGCACACTGCATACATATTGGTCTGATTAAATGAAGCGTTTCAAGGTGAAGCATTGAAAAATATTCGAAGTGTGTATTGTTTATTTTGTTAATCATTTTGACCGTTCATTTTTTAAAATATTCCTATCTGCATGGAGTGCTTGACTCCTCCATGGTTCTCTATCAGAATTTTTAACAGACTTATTCTAACAGTAGTTTGCCCTGAATGTTTTTTGCCTAATATTATCATGTAATATTTCATTCGGCTACGTTTTTAATTATCTTGATGAGGAAAGTGAATGGGTTGTTGGCTTTCTTAAAACAAATATGCATTGCATTCAGCTATAAGTATGAAAAATATATTTTGTATTCATTTGGTTAATACTTTCAATAATAAAAAGCCTAAGAATATTTAAGAACTTTGCTTGAAGCATTTTTAATCTGGTGCTACCAATTAATGGATAGTATTTTGTTGCAGAAACTTGCCCGGGAAGGTTAATCGAGATTCAGGGAAAAGCTGGCCTATTTCTGGAAGGACTAGTTCACCCACCATTGGAAGGTGTTGAGATAATAATCGCTGAGAAAAGCTCAGTACCACTTATCACTATGTTTACTGATGAAGATGGGTCATACAGGTAATTTGAAAAATCTTAATGAAGGCGAATGTAGTAAATGTAATAAAATTGTATTTGGTGGTGCAGCGGTAGAATTGTTGCCTTACAGTGCTTGCAGCGCCAGAAACCCGGGTTTGATCCCAACAATGGGTGCTGTTTGTACGGAAATTATACGTTCTCCCCGTGACCGCGTGGGTTTTCTCAAGAGATCTTCAGTTTCCTCCAACACTCCAAAGACGTGCAGGTTTCTATGTTAATAGGCTTGGTATAAGTGTAAATTGCCCCTAGTGTGTATAGGATAGTGTTAATGTGCGGGGATCGCTGGTCGGTGTGGACCCGGTAGGCCGAAGGGCCTGTTCCTGTACTGCATTTCTAAACTAAACTGTGCTACAGTAGGGTAGAATTCCCTTTATTTCATTTAGTAATATAGACCTAAAGAGAAACTTGAGTTGTACAAATGTTGGGATCACGACTGTAAGTGCTGCATAGTTTACAGTGTAAAACACTGAAATAAATTGGATTGCATCTGCTGCACCCAGAATTATTCAGACCCATACACTTTACACCTTGTTGAATATTGTTATATGATATCAGGACATAAATGTAATGGGTCGCTGAGTAAGTTTGCTAACGACACCAAAATTGGAGGAGTAGCGGACAATGTGGTCGGCATTAAAAGGACACAGCAGTTTAGGAGATGTTGCATTTTGGGTGGTTGAATGTAAGCGAAAAGTATAATGTTAATGGCAAGACCCATAACAGGAGAACCTTCGATTCTCCAGCATCTGCAGTTCCTTCTTAAACCCCATAACAGTATTGTTGTGCAAAGGGATCTTGGAGTCCAAGTCCATAGCTCGCTGAAGGCAGTAGCACAAGTGAATTGGGTGGTAAAGAAGGCATATGGTATGATTGCCTTCATTGCTATGGGCATTGAATATAAGAGTCATGATGCAGCTCCATAGTACTTTTATTAGACTGTATCTGGGCGATCTCAAGAATCAGGGCTTATTTAATTTTTAACACAACTTTGCAGCACAGTCTAAACTGACATAGAGAAACACGACTTACAGAAATTCAAATAATAATAGAACAGGAACATTCACAAGTCAAATTTTATTTTATCCCACTGGGGGGGGGGGGGGGGGGGGGGAGGGTGGGCTGGGGGTAGTGGTGGAGGCTGTTACGAAAGTAGTGTTTAAACTTTTAGATGGGTGTATGGAAGTGCAGGGAATAGAGGGATACGGATCATGTATAAACAGATGAGATCAGTTTAACTTGGCATCATGTTCGGCATCATTTTGCCCAAAGGGCCCGTTCCAGTGATGTACTGTTATAGGTTCTATGTTAGGTAACGATTTTGAATAGATATTAGAGTTATTAAAAAAAACTGGTTGGACATTATGATATCCCAGTGAGAAGTTGCTTTATGATCATTGGATTCTCGGCTTTTCATAAAGACGAAGGAAGCCAGAAGGGGGCAGTGTTGATCTTTGTCTAGAGCAGAATTCTAATTCTATTTCAGTTCAAAATTGTAAGCAGTGAGATAAAATAAAATTGTACTTGTGAAAGTGCCTGTTCTATTATTATTTGAATTTCTGTAAGTCGTGTTTCTCTATGTCAGTTTAGACTGCTGCAAAGTAGTGTTAAAAATTTTATGTCCTGATTCTTGAGATCCCAACCTGGTTATCGCTTTGTCTTATACATTTTTGTGCAATGCAATTTTTTCTTCATTATCAGTCATCTCCTTAAACTTCCTCTGCTGCCTATCGACCTTGTCTTCTACAGCAAATGTGAAGAGTTGGTTATTAAAATGAAGATCATCCATTCAGTTGCCCCCATACATCCTTCCCTACCATATCCATAAGACTTTTCCAAAGCATCTCCTCATGACTTCAAACAAAAGCATGACTTGGTCTCAGCTGCACATTAACTAGCAAGTTATTTATATTAAGAATTATTTTCAGTTGTAAATGTCAAAATAGTCTGCCTTGTGTTTAAACAGGATAATTTCCATCCTTAGATGCCCTTTCTCATTAGTCTTTGTAGCCCCCAAACTCTAATAAAATCGTGGCTGACCTGATCCTGGCTCCATCTCCGCTCTCTTGCCCATTCATCATAACCCATAGTCCTTATAGAACAAAAAACTGTCCATCTTGGCTATGCGTATATTCAGTGATGCCGCCTCCACAGCTCATCAAATGAGACCATAGAGAAGAAATCTCATTAAATAGGCCATTATTGATTATTTGAAACAATGCATTGATGAGGATCTTTGTTTTTTCTCTAGGCACTGGGGAGGTCCCAGAGGACTGCAGAGTGGCCAGTGTTCGTTGTTTAGGAAAGGGGGTAGAGAGTCCAGGGAATTATAGGCCTGTGAGCCTTACGTCTGTGGTAGGGAAACTATTGGACAGAATACTTTGAGATAGGATTTACTTCCATTTGGAAGAGAATGGACTAATTAGGGATAGCCAGTACATCTTTGTATGCGGCAAATCGTGTCTCACTAACTTGATTGAGTTTTTTGAGGAGGTGACAAAGGAGATTGAGGCAAAATGCTGGAGTAACTCAGCAGGCCAGGTAGCTTCTCTGGAAATAATAGGTGACGTTTTGGGTTGAGACCCTTCAGACTGAGGGGATTGTTGAAACTAGACTGTGGAAGGTAGGGTCGGTGGACGCTGTATGCATAGATTGTAGTAAGGCTATTGATAAGGTTCCTCATGTTGGGCTGATCCAGAAGATTAAGATGCAAGGGATTCGTGATGATTTGGTCGTATGGACTCAGATCCCTTTTTATTCATAAAAGAACGTGGGTTGTGGTGGAAGCTATCTATTCTGACTGAAGGTCTGCGACTAGTGGAATTTCACAGAGTTCTGAGCTGGGACCTCTGCTGTTTGAGATATATATTTAAATGACCTGGGTGTAAATGTAGATAGGTTGGTGAATGAGTTTGCAGAAGACACCAAAACTGGAGGAGTTGCAGATGATGAGGAATGCTGTCATAATATACATAGAAACATAGAAATTAGGTGCAGGAGTAGGCCATTCGGCCCTTCGAGCCTGCACCGCCATTCAATATGATCATGGCTGATCATCCAACTCAGTATCCCGTACCTGCCTTCTCTCCATACCCTCTGATCCCCTTGGCCACAAGGGCCACATCTAACTCCCTCTTAAATATAGCCAATGAATAGCCAATACAATAGGATATAGGTAAACAGCATAAGTGGGCAGCAAAAACAGCTGATCGAGCATAACCCGAGCAATTGTGAGATGGTGAACCTTTGGAGGTAGAACGTAAGGAAAGACTATACTGTTAATGACAAAACTCTTAATAGCATTGATATGCAGAGGGATCTTGGATTCCAAATTCATAGCTTACTAAAGGTGGCAGTACAAGTAGAGAGGGTGGTAAAGAAGGCAAATGGTATGCTTGCCTTCATTGCTATGTGATTGAATATAAGAGTCAGGAAGTCATGATACAACTCTGTAGGACTGTTTAGGCCGCATTTGGAGTATTGCATGTAGTTCTGGTCAATAGACAATAGGTGCAGGATTAGGCCATTAGGCCCTTCAAGCCAGCACCGCCGTTCAATGTGATCATGGCTGATCATCCACAATCAGTACCCCGTTCCTGCCTTCTCTCCATATCCCCTGACTCCACTCTTTAAGAGCCCTATCCAGCTCTCTCTTAAAAGTATCCAGAGAACCGGCCTCCACCTCCCTCTGAGGCAGAGAATTCCACAGACTCGCAACTCTCTGTGAAGAAGTGTTTCCTCATCTCTGTTCTAAATGGCTTACCCCTTATTCTTAAACTATGGCCCCTGGTTCTGAACTCCCAAACATCGATCACCCTATTAAAGAAAAGATGTGGTGGCAGAGGAGGTTTACTAGAACTCTGCCTGGATTAGAGGATTTCATCGACAGGGAGAGGTTGGATACACCCAAGGAACACAAAAATGCTGGAGAAACTCAGCGGGTGCAGCAGCTTATCTATGGAGCGAAGGAGATAGGTAACGTTTCGGCCCGAAACGTTACCTATTTCCTTCGCTCAATAGATGCTGCTGCACCCGCTGAATTTCTCCAGCATTTTTGTGTACCTTCGATTTTCCAGCATCTGCAGTTCCTTCTTGGACACTTTGGATACACCCAGATTGTTTTCTCTGGAATGTCAGAGATTGAGGGGAGACTTGATAGAGGTAGATAAAATTAACAGGCATGGTTAGGATAAATAGAGGTAAATATGTTAGTGATGTTTAAGAGACTTTTAGATAGGCATATGGAAGCACGTGGAATAGAGGGATATGGATCATGTACAGGCAGATGAGATCTGCTCAATTAGGCATCATGTTCAGCACAAACATTGTGGCTCGAAGGACCCATTCCTGTGCGGTACTGTTCTATGTTGTACATTCTCTCTAATATCCTCCCAGCAAACAATTATCATGTCAACCAACCCCTCTTGGAATCTTGCATGTTTCAGAAAAACTACTTCTCAGTTCTCCTAACCCTAAACTTGCATAAACTTAAACCGCTTAATTTTTCCTCATAAGATTGAAAACTGCCTCCAACATAAGTGTATCTTTCTTAAATAAGGTGACCAAAATGATGGTCTCCTTATTAAGTATTCCTGGTGTTTAAGAAAGAACTGCAGATGCTGGAAAAATTGAAGATAGACAAAAATGCTGGAGAAACTCAGCGGGTGACAGCATCTATGGAGTGAAAGAACAGGTGACGTTTCGGATCAAGACCATTCTTCAGACTGATGTGGGGGTGGGGGGGGTGGGGGGGGGGGGGGGAGGCGGGAAGAAGAAAGGAAGAGGCAGAGACAGTGGGCTGTGGGAGAGTTGGGAAGGGGAGGGGAAAGAGGGAGAAAGGAAGGACTACCTGAAATTGGAGAAGTTAATGTTCATACCGCTGGGGTGTAAACTACCCAAGCGAAATATGAGGTGCTGCTCCTCCAATTTGCGGTGGGACTCACTCTGGCCATGGAGGAGGCCCAGGGCAGAAAGGTCGGATTCGGAATGGGAGGGGGAGTTGAAGTGCTGAGCCACTGGGAGATCAGGTTGGTTATTGCGAACTGAGCGGAGGTGTTGGGCGAAGCGATCGCCAAGCCTACGCTTGGTCTCACCGATGTAGAGCAGTTGACACCTATTCCTGGTATCTCACTAGCAGCTTCTACAGTTAGAGCAAGACTTTCCCGCTTTTGTTCTCAATCCAATTTATTTTCTTAATTACATGCTGTTTCTATATGCTATTGAAATCATTCCACAAAGAAGCAATTCTGTGGTGTCTCACCAATTTAACTATACTCTATTCTTTTCATCAGAATATTGCCCTACGTCTGCCAAATTTTTGTCCACTTGCTTTGTCTATCTATATCTTTTTGCAGACATTGTGTCATCACACGTTGGTTTATTCCTTATTTTGTAACATAACTTACAAAAATTCTAGAATAATCATTAACACTTACTCTCTCCATAGATGCTGCTAACCTTTCCAGTGCTTTGTTTTTATTTCAGATTTTCTGTCATTCCACTGTTTTTGCTTTATCTTTATAAAAGTCATTGATATAAATTGTATATAGCTCACCCTTAGCACTGAGCCTTGTGGTACCACATCAGGTACATCTTTCTTAACTGAAAATGACTGCTTATCTTTCTTCACTTTACTTGCTAGCTAGCTAAATGTCTGCCATGCTTAATATTACCCAGTGCCAGGAACTTTTACTTTTATGTGGTTACCTTTTATGTGACATTAAAAAAAAATGTTAAACCCCTCTTGGAACTTAAAAGTACACGACTTTTAATCTACTGGCCATATCCAGCATATTGCATCTTCAAAAAATGTATTTGTCAAAGGTGATTACTCTTTCTAATAACATATTGACTGTATTTGGTTGAATGTACTTGATTCTACAAATGTCCTGCTGCTTAATAATGAATTCCCAGCTTTTCCCAAAAACTAGATAGGCTGGCTTGTGTTGAGTTTCTATCCATCTCCTTCTTTGAACAGGAATATTTCATTTGCATTAAGGCACTTGAAGGGACACGAGTAGTATAATCTTTTTTTGTGTGAAATTATCAAGGGTTGGACCATTACACAGAGACCAGGCGTATTCCATATCGGCTCAAAAGGAGGGTTTTGTACTGACCGCAATAGATGGAACAGTTGGTGATTTTAAAGCATTTGCACTAGCAGGAATAACTTTTGAGGTATGATAAATATGAATTACTGTGGAAAAAATTAATGGAGTACTTTGATATTTGTGTCTTTTTAGTTTGTAATGAACTTTATGGAAGCTGCTGATCAATGTGTTTTGGCATTTGCACCAATAAATATGGTTGCATGGCACATGGCTTCTTAGAGAGTTAAATGTAAAGGACCATATTAGCTGACAATCGTCATATTTTACGCTTTTCATTACAAAAGTGTTTGATGGTACTGAGCCTGTACTCGCTGGAGTTTAGAAGAATCAGGGGGGACATAGAAACATAGAAATTAGGTGCAGGAGTAGGCCATTCGGCCCTTCGAGCCTGCACCGCCATTCAATATGATCATGGCTGATCATCCAACTCAGTATCCTGTACCTGCCTTCTCTCCATACCCCCTGATCCCTTTAGCCACAAGGCCCACATCTAACACCCTCTTAAATATAGCCAATTAACTGGCCTCAACTACCTTCTGTGGCAGAGAATTCCAGAGATTCACCACTCTCTGTGTGAAAAATGTTTTTCTCATCCCGGTCCTAAAAGATTTCCCCCTTATCCTTAAACCTCATTGAAACGTACAGAATAGGGAAAGGTTTGTATAGAGTGGATGTGGAGAGGATGCTTCCACTCGTGGGATAGTCCATGATTGGGGTCATAGCCTCAGAATTAAAGGACGTTCTTTTAGGAAGGAGATGAGGAGGAATTTCTTTAGTCGGAGGGTGGTGAATCTGGGGAATTCTTTGCCACAGAAGGCTGGGGAGTCAAAGTTGGTGGATATTTTCATGGTAGAGATAGATAGATTTTTGATTTGTACTGGTGTCGGAGGTTATGGGGAGAAGGCAGGAGAATGAGGTTTGGAAGGAGAGATAGATCAGTCATCTACTCTGATTGAATGGTGGTGTAGACTTGATAGGCTGTATGGCCTAATTTTGCTGCTATCACATGATCTTATGAAAAGCATATTTAAAAAATCTTCCAAATGTTCTCTTTCTCAATTAAAAAATTTAAATCACTACCATTATATTTAATGGGTTAATTTAGTTATTACCACAGGTTTTTCGGGGTTGCATTCTAAATTGCTAAATGTTGAGATATATCTTTCCTTAAGTCTGTTGAGGATTAGTATTTAAGCCATAGGTTGTGCTGGCATTAACTTTATCAAATTGATGTGTCTGTTTGGCTTACTGGTAACTGCAAATCTGAAAGTAATTCAATAGTTGAGAATCAGCTTGGGATATAAACTCTTAAGATTATTTGCAGTGGGTGCTTTCATGTCTAATTCTCAGAGCATGCATTTTAAAATCTTAATAACTACATATACTGTATCATCCCTTAAAATGGACCTCTAGACCTCTACATTGATGCATGATTATGATGAGGTTATAATATTCATCGTATGAACGTTTGATGTCATGGTATTTGTGTAATTGTGGATTTTGACATTATCTTTTTAAAATTGTATATTACAATATTTGTAAACAGATAAAAACTGAAGACCTTCATCCCCTTGCTGGAGTCCTTTTGTCTCTTAGTGGAGGACAGTTCCGCTCTAATCTACTCACACAAGAAAATGGCATGCTGACTTTTGCAAACCTGGTAATGATTCTTTCATAAAAATGTGAAGTAATTGAACAAATCTTAACAATAGTTGGAGGCTTTGCTGTTAATTTTGTTTTACGGGGAGGTTTTTGGTGCCAGAGTTGGCATTTGGAGATTCAAGATCATTTAAAGCACGCATCAGGTGCATAGCAAAGATTACTTTAGTCTGCCTTGACAATAACTCTGCCCCAGGAAGAACACACAGTGGTATTAATGACTATGATATAGTTGGGATCACGGAGACATGGCTCCAGGGTGACCAAGGCTGGGAGATGAACATCCAGGGATATTCAATATTCAGGAGGGATAGACAGAAAGGGAAAGGAGGTGGGGTAGCGTTGCTGGTTAGAGAGCAGATTAACACAATAGAAAGGAAGGACATTAGCTTGGAGGATGTGGAATCGATATGGGTAGAGCTGCGAAATACTAAGGGGCAGAAAACGCTAGTGGGAGTTATGTACAGGCCACCTAACAGTAGTAGTGGAGTTCGGGATGGCATCAAACAGGAAATTAGAAATGCGTGCAACAAAGGTAAAACAGTTATAATGGGTCACTTCAATCTACATATAGCAATCTACATTGGCAAGGGTGCTGAGGAAGAGGATTTCTTGGAATGTATGCGGGATAGTTTTCTAAACCAACATGTAGAGGAACCAACGAGAGAGCAGGCTATTCTAGATTGGGTATTGAGTAATGAGGAAGGGTTAGTTAGCAGTCTTGGGCAAGATTGACCATAATATGGTTGAGTTCTTCATTAGGATCGAGAGTGACATTGTTAATTCAGAAACAAGGGTCCTGAACTTAAAGAAAGGTAACTTTGAGGGTATGAGACGTGAATTGGCCAAGATAGACTGGCAATTGATTCTTAATGGGTTGACGGTGGATATGCAATGGAAGGCATTTAAAGAATGCATGGATGAACTACAACAATTGTTCATCCCAGTTTGTCAAAAAAATAAATCAGGGAAGGTAGTGCATCCGTGGATAACAAGGGAAATCAGGGATAGTATCAAAACAAAAGATGAAGCGTACAAATTAGCCAGAAAAAGCAGCCTACCAGAGAACTGCGAGAAATTCAGAGTCCAGCAGAGGAGGACAAAGGGCTTAATTAGGAAAGGGAAAATAGATTATGAAAGAAAACTGGCAGGGAACATAAAAACTGACTGCAAAACCTTTTATAGATATGTGAAGAGAAAAAGATTAGTTAAAACAAATGTATGTCCCTTGCAGTCAGAAACAGGTGAATTGATCATGGGGACCAAGGACATGGCAGACCAATTGAATAACTACTTTGGTTCTGTCTTCATTAAGGAAGACATAAATAATCTGCCGGAAATAGCAGGGGACCGGGGGTCAAATGAAATGGAGGAACTGAGTGAAATCCAGGTTAGCCGGGAAGTGGTGTTCAGTAAATTGAATGGATTAAAGGCCGATAAATCCCCAGGGCCAGATAGGCTGCATCCCAGAGTACTTAAGGAAGTAGCTCCAGAAATAGTGGATGCATTAGTGATAATTTTTCAAAACTCTTTAGATTCTGGAGTAGTTCCTGAGGATTGGAGGGTAGCTAATGTAACCCCACTTTTTAAAAAGGGAGGGAGAGAGAAAACGGGGAATTACAGACCAGTTAGTCTAACGTCGGTAGTGGGGAAACTGCTAGAATCAGTTATTAGAGATGGGATAGGAGCACATTTGGAAAGTGGTGAAATCATTGGACAAAGTCAGCATGGATTTATGAAAGGTAAATCATGTCTGACGAATCTTATAGAATTTTCTCGAGGATGTAACTAGTAGAGTGGATAAGGAAGAACCAGTGGATGTGTTGTATCTGGACTTTCAGAAGGCTTTCGACAAGGTCCCACATAAGAGATTAGTATACAAACTTAAAGCATACGGTATTGGGGGTTCAGTATTGATGTGGATAGAGAACTGGCTGGCAGATAGGAAGCAAAGAGTAGGAGTAAACGGGTCCTTTTCACAATGGCAGGCAGTGACTAGTGGGGTACCGCAAGACTCAGTGTTGGGACCCCAGCTATTTACGATATATATTAATGATTTGGACGAGGGAATTGAATGCAACATCCCCAAGTTTGCGGATGACACGAAGCTGGGGGGCAGTGTTAGCTGTGAGGAGGATGCTAGGAGGCTGCAAGGTGACTTGGATAGGCTGGGTGAGTGGGCAAATGCATGGCAGATGCAGTTTAATGTGGATAAATGTGAGGTTATCCACTTTGGTGTCAAAAACAGGAAAGTAGACTATTATCTGAATGGTGGCCGATTAGGAAAAGGGGAGATGCAACGAGACCTGGGTGTCATGGTACACCAGTCATTAAAAGTAGGCATGCAGGTGCAGCAGGCAGTGAAGAAGGCAAATGGTATGTTAGCATTCATAGCAAAAGGATTTGAGTATAGGAGCAGGGAGGTTCTACTGCAGTTGTACAGGGTCTTGGTGAGAGCACACCTGGAGTATTGCGTACAGTTTTGGTCTCCTAATCTGAGGAAAGACATTCTTGCCATAGAGGGAGTACATAGAAGGTTCACCAGACTGATTCCTGTGATGTCAGGACTTTCATATCAAGAAAGACTGGATAGACTCGGTGTGTACTCGCTATAATTTAGAAGATTGAGGGGGGATTTATAGAAACTTACAAATTTTTTATTGGGTTGGACAGGCTAGATGCAGGAAGATTGTTCCCGATGTTGGGGAAGTCCAGAACAAGGGGTCACAGTTTAAGGATAAGGGGGGAAACCTTTAGGACCGAGATGAGGAAAACATTTTTCACACAGAGAGTGGTGAATCTCTGGAATTCTCTGCCACAGAAGGTAGTTGAGGCCAGTTCATTGGCTATATTTAAGAGGGAGATGGATGTGGCCCTTGTGGCTAAAGGGACCAGGGGGTATGGAGAGAAGGCAGGTACAGGATACTGAGTAGGATGATCAGCCATGATCATATTGAATGGCGGTGCAGGCTCGAAGGGCCGAATGGCCTACTCCTGCATCTATTTTCTATGTTTCTATGTATGTACACCAAAGTGTTATCATTGCCACCTCACGTTCTGACTGCCTGATTCCTTCATTATGGATAGTTCTGTTTTCCAAGCTGAAGAACTGAGTTGAGATTGCTTTGGTTAGCTCCGGTTGGAAATTTTGCAACTGGCAGTGGGGGGAAATTGTAATGACAGTAATTCAGATAGTTAAATAAAACCTAGCAAATTTTATTACTGTCTTTTTTAAATGTACTCGTAAATATCAGTTTGTAATTTAACTCTGAGCTGTTAAACAATTGAAGAAGCATCTCTTTATACGTATGTGGCCTGAATTGCATTCTTTGAACTTTGTTCATCAGAGCATGAAGTCACTTTGTGCTGTGTTTATATTGGGTTGCAGAGTCCTGGTCAGTACTATTTCAAACCAATGATGAAGGAGTTTCGATTTGAACCTGCATCCCAAATGATCGAAGTGCAAGAAGGACAATCACTAAGAATCCAAGTTACAGGCTATCGGACAGCTTACAGGTTTGTGGGGTTAGATCTGATATACTTTTCGTTACACAAATAGCGCATGGATTTTGGAATGGAAAACGTATGTGGCTGTTTTTATAATCATGACAATGGAACAGCTCTTGTGTGAAAGTAATTATGGCATTATGTTCATTATTGTAAATCACAATATTTAAATTCAGAATAAAGTAAAAATGTAACATGCTATGAATGAATATTTGAGGGAAATGTCACTAATAAGGCAAATTCAATTCACTGATTGACAGAATGGTGAAAGTGATAGTTACAAGCAATAAACTAATAGTGCATTTATAGAGAACTAATTTAATACTTCATGTTTGAATGACTGCAATCTCTACTTTAGTGTGTGTTAAAACCTTAAATAAGCTTCAAAAATGGATTGTAAATTCATTCTACTACAGCTGAACTGAAGTGGAACATTTTTGAATGTGAAACTTGGAATCAGTGAGTGTAAGTGCTTATCACTGAGGTGCATTTTCTTTTATTCATATGGGATGAATCCCCAGTGCTCTGATTTTCATTGCAATTTCAACAGCCTGGTTTAGCGGAAATAGTGGCATATCTCAGTGAACCTCCACAGACCAGTAGGCTCACTGTGCTGCTGCTCCAAACAGGATGCTGTGATGCATATGGTTCTGACTGAGTAAAATATTAGCCCGCTGGAATGAAAGGGAGGAACACACTAAGCTGTTGTCATGAGCTTTTTAGCAGTTACCATCAGAGGAGCCCAGGGAAACGTTGTTTTGTCAAGAAAGGTGAATACAAAAAAATGAGAGACATATTAAAATATCTGGATTTCTTAGAAAGCTGAATTCAATGAAGCTGCAAGATAAATAAATTGTTTCTTCCATCCACTTTTCATTTGTAGCGTTGATGTTTTTTAGGTCTACTCTGATAAAACATACACTCACTGAATATATTTCAAATTATGAGCTTCAATGGTGAATCTTGAAAGCTGGTAATTTACCAACGTAACCAGCCTTGCTGCCTCAACTGTCTTTGAATTGTCTTGAATTCAATTTTTGGGAAAGCGATTTCTTACATTCTACCTTAAAAGTTTAAAATGTATGTTCTATCTTTAAACAAAAGCTGCTATGGCACAGTATCTTCACTGAATGGGGAGCCTGAACAAGGAGTTGCAGTGGAAGCTCTTGGTCAAAAGGATTGTAGTATTTATGGAGAGGATACAGTGACCGATGAAGAAGGAAAATTTCGCCTCCGTGGTCTTCTGGTAATGAATAACAATTTAATTTTTATGGATCTAATTATAAACATATTAAATTGAGCATACTGATACACTATTAATACCCAGAATGTATTCCTGGGAACAAGAGTGCTGGTGAAATCAATGCTAAAAGCGACACTGTAACTTTACGAACTTTAAGATGCATTACTAACAGACGTTATGTCAGGAAGGTGACGTGAACCCTCTGTAATGGGAACATGGTTGATTGCCCCGTGGTTTGTTTTAAAGAAGAGAAATCAAGACTGAACAGTGGCTGCCACTGAGGGATGATGTTGGACAGGTTGGGCGTACAATGTGGCTGCTCAGCAAGGGACTGGAGTCATCTCCTGGCTGGCAAGACAAGTGAGGGATATGCTGGCGTCTGGCATCCCCTCTGGTAGGCTGCCCAGATCATGTGGAGTTTGTCATCATCTCGTGTTTGATATGGTAGAAATTGCTATCTCCCCCTGTCTTTGTCTGCATGGCTCATCCCAGTCCAGATGGCGCAATGGGCTAAGTGTTCGGTTGGCGACCGGAAGGTCGCCGGTTCGAATCCCGCCTGGAGTGCATACTGTCGTTGTGTCCTTGGGCAAGACACTTCACCCACCTTTGCCTGTGTGTGAATGTGTGTGAGTGATTGGTGGTGGTCGGAGGGGCCGTAGGCGCGGATTAGCAGCCACGCTTCCGTCAGCCTGCCCCAGGGCAGCTGTGGCTACAGAAGTAGCTCACCACCACCGAGTGTGACTGAGGAGTGAATGAATAATGCGATGTAAAGCGCCTTGAGTATCTAGAAAGGCGCTATATAAATCCCATCCATTATTATTATTAACAAGTGGAAAGGAGACTGTTAATCCCCAGCAACGTCCTGCATTCACTGTGCCGACTATCACAAAGCTTGAACTACACATTGCAGTGCTGAACAACCGCATTGCCCAGTCTTGCCGGCCTGATAGCTGCCCTCAGGCATTTGTACCTGTGAATGTTGAGGTTCGCGGACCAAGAGCATGATAATTAATCATTACTATTTGGGATAGCGCTAAACAGGATTCGAGTCACTGTTTAAAAAAAAAAAGACACAAAGTGCTGGAATAACTCAGCGGGCCACGCAGTATCCCTGAGCATGTATACGTGACATTTTGGGTGAGGACTCTTCTTCAGCCATTTTGGATCGCATCTCTTCTTTGAGTCAGCGTTGTTCAATCAGTAGTATATGGCCTAAGTTCACAGACAGTGGAGGAGGAGCCATCTTGGGGAACAGCTGCTAGCCAGCAGCCGTCCGTTTTAATTTGCTTGTTTTAAAGTTTTTAGTAAGTCCTGTTTTTTGTCCGTAGGGGATATGGACTTTTTAATGTGGGGGGTAGGGGTTAATTTTACTTCTAGGTCCCTACCTGGTCGGTGAGGCAGCTTTTTCTCCAGGCTGCCCGTCGACCCGTCCTCATGGCCTACCAGCGGCCTTGGAGCGCCGTTTCCTGGCGGGGACCGCCCAGCACCTCTGCCTCAGTGGCGGCACAGCGCTGGAGCACTATCGCAGAGCAGGCGATGCCTTGCCTGGGTCGCCGTGCTGGATCGATGCGCTGGAGCTCTGGTGAGCTGAGACCGCCGTGTTCAACACCTCCGGGCTGCGGGTCTGCGGAGCGGAGTGGGTGGCGCCGTTTTCAACATCGGGAGCCTGGGAGCTCCAAACCGGCGCGGCCTTGTCGGCTTCGGAAGCCGCGGTCTCCAGCTAGATAGCGGCCATTCCAGGTGGCCCAGCCGCTGAGAGGACTCTCCCGACGCCGGGGCAAGACCACCCGGTGAGAACGGCCAGGAACATCGGGCATCCGTAGAGGCAATTGCGATGGCCTCAACAGGCCTGACTTTGGGGTGAACTTGGGATAGGGACTGGACATTGTGCCTTCCCCCACAGTGGTGTCCATTGTGGGGGGATGATTTTTTGTCTGTAAGGTAATCCTGTTAGTCTTTGTCCAAGATGGCTGCCGTGAAGGGAGAGTGGACGCTGGCGCGCTTTAACTGCCGCTGCTCTCTCTTCACATTGTGTTTTTGATTTTTGTTTTTGGACTGAATTCTGTTTTTAATTTGTGTTTCTGTGATGTCTTTATTATTTATTTTATTCTGATTATATGTTTATATTTCCTGTTAACCTATGTAAGGTGTCCTTGAGATGTCTGAAAGGCGCCCAATAAATAAAATTTATTATTATTATTATTATAAATAGCATAAAGTTTGTTAACTTTCTTTTATGGAAATCTACTTTGCAATTGACATATTCAAATAGGGCCAGTGCAAAACACTGACATTCCCCCAGTGATCTCTAGTAAGTATTCATCTTATGTACATTAATACATACATACATACATACATTACTAGCCAGGATTTTGCCATAAATGCCATGTGCCTTTTCATGCCTTTTTTGATGATTTCACCTTTTTCAAGTGCCTTAATCAGCCTTTTTTTGGCCATTAAGCTAAAAGGTCGTGCTATTTTCTCTAGTTAAACCCTGATCACAATGATGTTTTCTGTGTTAACAAGTTAATATTAATTAGTTATTATAAACGAGTTAACATAGTATAACTTCCAATAAAATTTCCACCACCGGGCAAAACCGGAAGCGCCACCGTCAGCTGTTCATTCGTTCATGCCACTGCCCGCTGGTTCAATCTCCAAGATCTATTTAAGAAAGAACTGCAGATGCTCGAAAAATCGAAGGTAGACAAAAAATGCTGGAGAAACTCAGCGGGTGAGGCAGCATCTATGGAGAGAAGGAATAGGCGACGTTTCGGGTCAAGACCTTTATTCAAACTGATGTGGGGGGGTGGGGGGCGGGGAAAAGAAAGGAAGAGGCGGAGACAGTAGGACTGGAAGGAGAGCTGAGAAGGGGGAGGAGGGAGAAAACAAGGACAATCTAAAATTAGAGAATGTTGATACTGCTGGGATGTAGACTACCCAAGCGAAATACCCAAAGCTTGTCCCCTCACTACATTTACTGCTGGCTCCAGTCGCAAATCTGAGTTTTCGAGTGATCTGTGCATCCATTCATTGATGCTGGAATTCCACTGTGAAAATTGGAAAACAAATCTCTCAGAGTTTTTTAGAGAAATACACAGGGGAACATATACCAAGCGAGTCATCATTATGGAAAAATTATGTTGACAGCAACGTCAACATTGTGCAGAAAATTAGAAATGAAGTTGCATGCAACAAAATATGAATCTGACTAGACGAGACAGCCGATGCTGTGGGAAGTTATGTTGCCAATGTGGTCATCGGTACACTGGAGGCAGGTCAACCATAAAAGGAGTATTTGTTGACATCAGAAGTATTGGAGAAGTCAAACAGCTCAACTATTACTCAGTTATTTACATCTTCACCTGCTGTACTTTGGCCAGAAGGTATAAAACACAAAAACGTTCTTCTGTTTGTGACTGATGCAGCTCTGTACATGAAAAAATCTGCTCGTGCCTCTTAAAGGTTTATTCCCCAAAATGTTGCATTTGACATGCTTAGCTCAAAGACTTCATAGAATTGTCGAGCACATACGTAGCTTGTTTCCAATTGTCGATCGCCTAGTTTCCAATTTCAAGAAAATCTTCCTCAAAGCACCGTCACGTGTGCAGTTGTTCAAGGAAATGGCACCCAAGATTCCGCTGCCTCCTCAGCCCGTTTTGACTAAGTGGGGTACATGGCTCTGCTGGACTTTTGAGAAGATAAAAGTAATCGTCAACTGTTTTGAAGAAGTAGAATCTGCTGCAATCGGGATCGTCAGTGAAATAATGCAGAAAAGTCCCTTCACTGCGATCTTGTGTTTATTGTTTCCTATTTTGCAAACTTCCCACAAGCTATCACTTCGCTTGAGAAACGTGGTGAAACATTAGTGAATAACTTGCAGATTTTCAACAAAGTAACTGACGATATCCGTAAAGCAGTGACGTGGGTAAAGACATACAAGGAAAATGTGTGAGAGTGATTTTAGCTAACAAAGATCTTGAAGAAATACAAAACATAGCTAAAGTTCTCAAAGGTAGTTGCAATGCACAAGTTATCGACATGAATATAGGGTCTGTAGCTTGTTTCGGGTATGCACCAGTGACCTCAGCTGAGGTAGAAAGACATTTTTGCAACTGAAGCATATTCTGTCTGACAGACGGCATAGTTTAACAGCAGATAAGTTGAAAAAATACTAGTAATTATGTGCAACCAGGCAACTTTGGTCATTTAATGTAGTATACCTTTATATTATCATTTTAACCATATTTTAGTGGTGGAAATACATGCCTTGTTATGCTTTTTTTGGTCAATAAATGCCTTTTCATGCCTTTTTTGTGATTTTATTATGCCTTTTTGCTTGCCTATTTCAGAGTTCTTTAGTGCCTAAACATCCTGGCTCTATACATTACATGCATCTCTATTAATACATTGATAGAGTTTGGGATCTTTCCTAATACCCATGCTCATCATGCCAGCCAGGATCAGCACACACTGCTTTTTAATACGTCCTCAGCAAATTGTAGTTTCCATGAACTGCAGAAAATATAGTACAAACAAAACCGGTCAGGCAAGACTGACTAAATATTTTGTGAACAATATTAGATTGTCAACAACACATTACATCAATGTATTTATAGCTATATAATTCTATTAATCTAATTAGAGCTAAAAAGCACTTTATTTTCTTGTTAAAATTACTGATCAGAAGTATTAAAAAGGAGGAAAGAACTGCAAAATGCTGAAGTAACTCAGTGGAACTGATAACATTCCTGGATAGAAAGAATTGGTGATGTTTCCCCACTGCATCTGTAAAGTCTCATTGCAGAAGGTTCTTGAATGAGCCATTGTGCATTTGAGCCGAAGTGTGGCGATCTAACATTTGTAAATCTCGCATGCAAACACGTTGATCAAGTATGTGATCAATTAATTGGAATTCTTCATTCGTACATCAATTTCTAATTCTCAGTTTCATTGGGGTTTAAAAGAAAGCTGATTTTTATTTTTTCTGCTTTCTTGTTTATAGCCAAACTGTGTATATCACATCCAGTTGAAAGTTGAAGGCAATGACCACATAGAAAGGGCACTACCACAATACCGTGCCATACAGGTGAGTTGAATGTGGAATTTCTTGGCCGAGATTTTGCGATCAGCTTCAAGGTGATCTAGAAGAAAATGAGCTGTGAAAATCTTTCATTTCAGCATGCAGATTTTCCTTTTCCTGTCATTAATTTCATTCTGGAGTCAGCTGAGCAACAGACATATTGAAGAATTCTCACACAGAGCAGACTGTATCATGCATATTGTAGAATTTTACTGAAACCAGTAAAGATTGAGGTGTAAATATGAGATTAAGATGGAAGCTGAACATGAGCAAATTTTAACAAGTGTATGCTGAGGAATTTTCTTGTAAAGACTTACTGTAGAGTTTAAGGAGCATAAATCTACAAGGTGGTAGTCACTCTAAAGTTGAGGATAGCAACTAATTTTAAGGTTCAGAGTTTAGATTAAAAATACCGTGCGGAAACAGGCCCTTTTGTCCACCGGATCCACGCCGATAAGCGATCCCTGCGCATTAATACTATCCTAAACACTAGGAACAATTTACATTTATACCAAGCCAATTAACCTACAAACCTGTATGTCTTTGGACTGTGGGAGAAAACCAGAGATCCCAGAGAAAACCCACGCATGTCATGAGGAAAACGTATAAGCTCCGTGCAGACAGCACACGTAGACAGGATCAAACCCGGGTCACTGGCACTGTAAGGCAGCAACTCCACCGCTGGACAACTATGCTGCCCTGCAGTATTTCATAGTTGAAGTGGTGCTATTTGAAAAGTATGTTGCAGAGACTTATGGTAACCAGAGCCATACCCATCATTACTGGACCAAAATGATTTTCAGCCCCTGTAATTTATACTTGGCTGATTGTTCTGCAAATACCATCATGGCGGCAACCAGTGTGGCAAATGTGACATCGGTCAGAAAGATATCTCCAGTTAAACTCTACAAAAATGACAGCACCATTAATTAGTGCTCTTATTGTGAATTTCCTATTGCTTCTATTTTCTGTCCCCTTCACGGGATCTGCTCTTTTTATCTGCCCTTGTCATACATTTATCTCATTGATGAATTGGAAGCACTTTCCATTCATATCCCGATCAGTAGCAACAAAATTGCCAAATGCTGTGATACATCCCAAAGTGGGTAGATTGCTGGTGGCAACTATTTGGCAAGAGGTTCCTACTTCTCAAGCAATGTCATTTGCTCATCTTCAAATGTGTACTGTGATACACTTGAACAAACTAACTTGGGTGTAGTTGCTTTATTCCTTGCAAACAATGGTGAGGAGAGTTCAGAGAAAGGTGCAATACAGCTTGTTCCATGCCACTGATCTGTATGGCTAATGGGCCTGTCCCACTTCGGCTATTTTTAAGGCGACTGCCGAAAACTAGGTTGTCGCCACATGGTCACCAGGGTGTCGCCTGTATGGTCGTGAGTAGTCTCCTCAGTCGTCCAAAGAGTCGTAGCTTCTTTCTGGTCGCTGCTGGATTTTCAACACGTTGAAAATTTTTCTGAGACAATCAGCGACAGTGGGTTTGATGCCAATGAGCGTAGCTTGATTTCTCCTGATGTAGGTGCTGTCATAGTTGTCGCCAGGTTAACGAAGGTTGTCGCCAGGTGACGTAATTTGTCACCAGTGCTGACTTCGTTTTTTTTTTGTTAAAGTAATGATTCAATTTCAAATTTTATATTGAAGGGGGGTCCATTCGGCGTTTTTTTCGACGACCTGCTACGACTATGACAGTCGCCGGCAGCAGCCTAAAAATAGCCTAAGTGGGACAGGCCCATTAGACTTTTTACTAAATTAAAAAAGTGATTGTTAAGTATAAAATCTAGTTTTATGAATTTGTGCATAAATGTTATTTTAATAAAGTTATTTCTAAAACAATGCCATATAACCTTTATTTTTCTGAAAAGTAATCCTTGGGTCCAGACCTTGTTGGCCCTCTCTCCAGCCTTATTGCCCCTCCCCACCCCATGCATCCCATATGTGGGCCAAAGGTAGAGGGAGGGTCTATCACTGGCTCTGCTGGGGTGTGATTAGATTGGTGACTGAACCTTGGGCAGGTCTTTGCAGGCCATTAAAGTTTATTATACTATTTGCCTAGCCTTTGTCACTTACTCCGAACATCTACCACTCACGCTTCCCCATTTATCACTTGCCACGATTTGCCCCATCCCATGCTCTCTGTTCCAACTTTCTCCCCCCTACTCCAAGCAGTCTGAAGAAGGGCCCTGATCTTAAATGTCATGTGTCCATTTCCTTCACAGATGCTGCCTGACCCTTAGTTCCTTAATTTTCTTGTTCAAGAATCCAACATCTGCTGTATCTATTTTCTTTACCACCTCAGCCTGGTTAGTAATCTGGTACACTAAAAATCTATTTTGTCTAATCTTTTCGAATATTTTTTTGGACAGGTTGAGGGCAGCGATATTGATGGCGTGAATATTCTAGCATTCCGGCAAATTAATCAGTTTGATTTAAGTGGTAATATTATCACTTCACCAGAACATCTTTCCACTTTGCGGGTAAGTCTCACTGGTTCATTTGCACAAGTCGATACCATCTGTCTCTTTCTCCTGGCCTCTATTTCTGGATCTCAGTCAGTTATGGAAATAACCTGAGCACATATTTTCTTTGTCAAATATGCTTTTTTATGGCTTGAGAGATGAAGAAATAATGACTGTGGCAGTTTTATCTCTCCTGCTTCCCTTTGATGAAGCATCTATTTTAGTTACCAGTTCACTACAGCAGTGATGCTGAGTATGGAGAATGGTCGCAAATCTCTGATGGCGTTCATTATACAGTTGTAAAACTGCTGCTGGCTGACAAGAAACGTTGTGAACCTATTAGGATTTCATAATTTGTAGTAAGATATAAACGGATGCAAAATATTTGTTACCTAGTAAAATTATTTATGTTTGACTTATTTAGGTTGTGCTGTATAAAAGTGAAAACTTGGACAACCCCATTCAAACTGTGTCACTGGGCCAGTCGCTTTTTTTCCACTTCCCACCGCTGTTAAGAGATGGAGAGGTAAAAGAAACTCCATTCTGTAGTCTGAATATAATTGCGTAAATGCACAAAATAGTTTTTGTTGGCTAAATAAAGATTTTATTTAACGGAAAGGTATAACCTGCTTTGTTAATTCATACAGAATTATGTAGTGGTGCTGGAGTCGACATTGCCCAAATCACTCTATGAGTACAGCTTACCCCAGATATCATTCAGTGCAACAGGCTACCACAAGCATGTTACCTTTTTGTTCACTCCTTCGGTAAGCAAATTAAAAACTATTTTGAGATTTT
Source organism: Leucoraja erinaceus (assembly GCF_028641065.1). Classification (NCBI taxonomy): domain Eukaryota; kingdom Metazoa; phylum Chordata; class Chondrichthyes; order Rajiformes; family Rajidae; genus Leucoraja; species Leucoraja erinaceus. The sequence continues at coordinate 36,657,647 of NC_073396.1, forward strand.
GATCATAATGCTGTGTGAAGTAACTTATTTATCTGCTATAACATCCATTACAATTGAGAAATGTTGAATATTTAATCTAATGAGAAATTTCTGACTGTCGTTCTTTTGATAAATTATACTTCATGAAGAATAAAATTAATTGAATATATAACATTGGAATTTTTACTGATCGGTAAGTTTTTCTCCTGATAGATGCTGCACTTCTTCATCCTTTTAGATTTCTGGCTAAAGCCTTCTGGAAATCAAAATCCTAAATTGTACAATTTATTGACACCGTGTCCATTGTTACCTAATTAACTTTAGGCACACTATATAGGCTAACTTACCAAAAGGTGCTTATTAAGCAGACTGCTTTTTTATCAGTTGGCATGATGACAGGGATTCATTTGTGCTATTTGACTATAAACATTTAGTCTAAATGCAGTAGTTAATCAAATTTAGGATTGCTTTATACTGCTGCTTTCCTGTTGACATAAAGCATTTTAGGAGGTGCAGCACAAATTAGCATGGTAACAAGAAGATTGTCAAGCACGATAAAGCTATGTCTTGCAGAGATTAGTCTGTTCAAGTAATTGAGAATCAACAAAATCCGAAGATAGACACAAAATGTTGGAGTAACTCATTGGGCCAGGCAGCATCTCTGGATAGATGGAATAGGTGACGTTTTGGGTCGAGACCCAACGTTTATATTATGTGAATGCCCCCAGGGGGTTTCATTGGAGCAGAATGGGACAGAGTCAAGGAAACGCAAGGGAAGTTGACTGCAAACTTGGTCAAAGAGAAATGTTTAAGGAAAGGAAAGGGAGGCACGATTCCAGAATCTTAAACTTTAACATCAAAATATTGCTGTCAATGCTGTGGAATGTACAAGTGACCGAAAAGGAAGGGTTTAGAATTGAAACCTGTCTGATATGCTGAAGATTTCCAGCATTTTCTGCTATTATTTTAGATTTCCAGCAATTGTAGTTAATTTAAGTTTCAAGGGTATGGAATTCTGGGGGTTGAAGCAGTGGAGGAGTTTGGGAGAGGGAAGGTGTGGAGGCATCCGAACAGATAGGATAAGAAATTTGAGAATGTTCACAGCAGAAGAAGCCATTCACTCTTTCAATCCGTCTCCATTAAATTGGAGCTCCACTACAACTCTATGTAATCAGTGTTAGTTAATGGTCTTTGATCATTGCGCATTGAAATTTGTGGTGAGGCCAAAGTTAATGATTTTTCCTGGGAAACTGTCAAAAGGCAATTATTTCCAGCCTCTGCAGCTAAAATGAAACACTAAAAATAAACCTTAAATATATGTCAACATGTTTGCTTTACCATGTATTAGAACCTTTTATTCATATGGACAGTCACCTTTAACTATGAAGGTTTAACTTGGTTCTAAATAATCAACTTTGTTGTATCAAACATTATTAAAAAATCTATATAGACAATTCCAAACATGCCCTTATGTTGCATTGTGTCAAGGGGTTGAATTTGCAGAACATTAACAATTATTATTTATTTATTAAACTAGATATTTTATTGATGTATTGTTTAGTGTGATTTAGTTTGGAGGCAGTAGGAATATTCCATCTCCGATAGTAATCGGGCTAAATAATTTGTTTAAGAAAGAACTGCAGATGCTGGAAAAATCGAAGGTAGACAAAAATGCTGGAGAAACTCAGCGGGTGAGACAGCATCTATGGAGCGAAAGAATAGGCGATTTCGGGTCGAGACCCTTCTTCAGATAAATAACTTTGTGATTGTGAGAGAACTAAGTTTGTATTTACAATTATTGAAATTAAATGATGGCATTGTACTCTGATTTGAATTTTGTGAAAGTCAAATAAGCTAATTTGAGTAAATATTACACAAATATTTTTGATTTTATGATGCTGTCTGTAATTTGTACTAACCTTTTCCAATTCAGGCAGCTCTGTAAGAAAGTTCTGAACTGCCATTTATGTCTTGTGTTTGTGGTGAGGAGTAGTGGAAGGGAAGGGTTATGGAGTGTCGATCAAGCTTATGAGTCAGTCAAGAAAAGGTCACTCAAGTTTTTAGTTCATATATTCAAGTCAAGTCAAGTCAAGTCAACTTGACTTGACTTGAATATATGAACTAAAAACTTGATTCATGTCTAAAACAAACACACACGTGTGTGCAAGTATACATACAAGATTTTTTTCACCATCACAAACCTATCATTGCATTTAATTGAAAATAATTCTATTGCCATCTCTTCATGTGGAATTTCTACCACCATTGCAGCAAATTATCATTTGGAAAAATGGCACTGTGGTCTTGAAAAGTATCACTACAGGATGACTGATCAATAGAAGCGTTTGAAGAAGGGTCTCGACCCAAAACATCACCCATTCCTTCTAGTCAGAGATGCTGCCTGTCCCACTGAGTTACTCCTGCATGTTTTGTCTATCTTTGGTGTAAACCAGCATCTGCAGTTCCTTCCTGCACACTGCAGGATGAAACCTCACTTTGTTGTGTTTTTTCTTTTCCAGAGAAAATTACCAGAGCAGGATGTTGCCCAGGGATCATACATTGCTTTGCCCCTCACTCTGCTTCTGCTGTTGGCTGGTTATAATCACGATAAGGTAAGCTTCTGCTTCAAGGACTTAATTATAAATGAGATGTGTGCAGCACACGGGCCTTTTATTGCAAGTTTTATGATATAAAACAATGTGTGGAAAATTAAAGACAGCTGTATAACCAATTATGAAAACTCAAGACCAATGATGCAAATAGCAATTCACGTTTGATGCAAAAAATAATCAGATCCAATTACGAGTCGTTCGAACTAACACAGAAAACAAGGGCACAGATAAGTCTTTCACTGGAGGTTCAAAATTAGAATATTTTGAGAAGTATTTCTGTAAGCTATTTTTGGAGCTCAGTAGGCAAGTGCATGGGTCATTGAATCAGCCTTTTTGCGTTGCAGTCTATTTTAAATATCTCCATTTTTTATTTTCAGTGGTACTTCACTCTTAAGATTAACTTCAAGATTGCCCAATTATATTTGTTAAGTCTGTCATTTATTTAAACCATTTCAAAGAGACCAAGGAATGTTTATTTTAGTGATAAACTAACAACAATATTGTTACATATGTAGCTGTGGCATGTCAAACTGCTGAATTTGACCTTGATTGCATCAGGTTGGATTTATGTCTGTTACTGATTGATTAGGATAGAAAAACCACCCCAAATATATTTAAATTAATTTTACAAATAATTTATTTAGAAATAATAGACCATAAAATGGTGTTGCACAGGAACGTGTCCTTTGGCTCACAATGTTTGTGCCGAATATTATGCCATTAAACTGATCTCATCTGCCTGTACATGATCCATATCCACCATTGCTGTCAATCTATTTTAGGCACCCACTACTCTCGTAAACTTGCCCCACACATCTTCATTAAACTTTCCCTCTTCCACCTTGTGCCCCCGTGTTGGACATTTCCAGCCTGGCTAAAATGTTCTGACAATTTACTCTATCATAATTTTATATACTTCTGTCAAGTCGCCCCTCTACCTTCGATGTTCCAGAGAAAACAATCCAAGTCTGTCCAACCTCTTCCTGCGGCTGAAACACACTTATCCAAGCAGCATGCTGGTAAACAATAACACGGAGAACACGGGGGGGGGGGGGGGGGGGGGGGGGGGGGGGGGGGGGGGGGGGCTGGCAGCAGCCATGTCAGTGCGTCAGTTTTTTCAACTTTTTTTTATTTTTTAGTATGTTTTTAAAGTGTGTATTTAATGGTTTTTTGTGTGTTTTGTGTGGGGGGTGGTGTGGGGGGGGGGGGGTAAGGGGGAAACCGCTTTGGTCGCCTCCTCCATGGAGAGGCGACTTTTTCCAGGTCGCCTCCCCCGTGGCCTAACAACGAGGATCGGCGCGGCCTTTCCCGGAGACGTGCCCGGGGCTTCAGCAGCGGGCGCAGCGTGGACTCTCGGCGTGGAGCGGGTGAGCCCTCGCTGGAGGGGAGCGCTCCGTTTCGCTGGCCCGGGGCAGCCGGCAGCCTGAAGTCGCAGCCTGAAGCCGCGGTCTGCAGAGCTCCAGCTGGTGCGGCGTCCTGCAGTCTACGGTGCTTCTGGCTGCGGTGGGGACTTTAAATCTTGACCGCCGTCCTGCGGCCTACAACAATCTAAAACCGCGGTCTCCGGTGAGGAAGAGCCGATCCTGGACTGACTCTGGACTCTGGTCCTGCCCACGGGGGGGAAATGGAGGAGGACTGGCCAAATTTTTGTGCCTTCCACCACGGTGATGAATGCTGTGGTGGATGTTTGTGTTACATTTTGTGTATTCTTTATTATTGTATCGCTGCTGACAACCCAATCCTTGCCGGGTCACTGCTCGTGCGGTCGACCGGTAGGTGCAGAGAGTAGCTTTGAATGTTTGTCTCTTCGTTGATTGTGTCTTTTCTTTTTTTTTTAAAAAGCTACTGTAATGCGCCCTTTTAAATTGCCCCTCGGGGATGAATAAAGTGCTTGATTGATTGACAACCTCTACACCTTCTCCAAAGCCTCCACATCATTCCTGTAAACGGGCACCAGAACTGCATGCTATACTCCAAATGTGGACCAACCAGTCCTATTGAGCTATATCATGACTTCCCGACTCTTACATTTAATGCCCCCAGCAATGAAGGCAGGCATACCATATGCCTTCTTTACCACCCTATCCACATGCTGCCTCCTTGAGTGAGCTATGAATCTGGAATCTAAGATCCCTCTGCACATCAATGCTACTAAAGGTTTTGCCATTAACTATATACTTTCCCCTTACATTCAACCTCCCAGAGTTCAACATCTCATACTTGTTTGGGTTAAACTCTATCTGCCATTTCTCTGCCCATTTCTGCAGCTGATCTATATATAACTGTATTTTCTGATAGCCTTCCTTACTGCAACTCTTCCACTTTTCAGTCGTCATTTACAGTGGCTTGCAAAAGTATTCATACCCTTGAACTTTTCCACATTTTGTCACGTTACAACCACAAACGTAAATGTATTTTATTGGGATTTTATGTGATAGACCAAAACAAAGTGGCGCATAATTGTGAAGTGGAAGGAAAATGATACATGGTTTTCAAATTGTTTTACAAATAAAAAACTGAAAAGTGTGGTGTGCAAAAGTATTCAGCCCCCTTTACTCTGATACCCCTAAATAAAATCCAGTGCAACCAATTGCCTTCAGAAGGTAATTAGTAAATAGAGTCCACTTGTGTGTAATCTAATCTCAGTATAAATACAGCTGTTCTATGAAGGCCTTAGAGGTTTGTTAGAGAACATTAGTGAACAAACAGCATCATGAAGCCCAAGGAACACACCAGACAGGTCAGGGATAAAGTTATGGAGAAGTTTAAAACAGGGTTAGGTTATAAAAAAATATCCCAAGCTTTGAACATCTCATGGAACACTGTTCAATCCATCATCCGAAAATGGAAAGAGTATGACACAACTGCAAACCTACCAAGACATGGCCGTCCACCTAAACTGACATTGGATGATCAGCCATGATCATATTGAATGGCGGTGCAGGCTCGAAGGGCCGAATGGCCTACTCCTGCACCTATTTTCTATGTTCTATGTTTCTATGACAGGCCGGGCAAGGAGAGCATTGATCAGAGAAGCAGCCAAAAGGCCCATGGTAACTCTGGAGGAGCTGCAGAGATCCACAGCTCAGGTGGGAGAATCTGTCCACAGGACAACTATTAGTTGTGCACTCCACAAATCGGGCCTTTATGTGGCAAGAAGAAAGCCATTGTTGAAAAAAAGCCATAAGAAGACATAAAGTTTGCAGTTTGCCACAAGCCATGTGGGGGATACAGCAAATATGTGGAGGAAGGTGCTCTGGTCAGCTGAGACCGAAATTGAAGTTTTTGGCCTAGGATTTATCCAACTTGGAATGCTCTTCAAGAGCCAAAGCACTGCCAACTTCTTGATTTCAAACTGCCCTAGCATATTTGTATCCTCTACACTGATCTAGTCCTTCAGGTCGTTCTGCTCAGTGAATACAGAAGAAAAGTACTCCTTTAGTACCTCACCTATATCCTCCGACTCCAAGAATAGATTATCTCCTTAATCATTGAGCGGTCCTACCTTCTCCCTGGTCACCCTCTTGTTTTTAAACTAGCCTTGAGAATTTCCTTAATCTGACCTGCCATGGCATTTCTTGGGTAAACAAAAATGCTGGAGAAACTCAGCAGGTGAGGCAGCATGTATGGATCGAAGGAAATAGCCAAAGTTTCGGGCCAAAAGCCCTTTTTTCTTCCTGACCAAGTTTACAGCCTCCTTGGCCGTGCACGATTCTCTTTCCTTGCCGTCCTTATCCCAAATTATAATCTACTTCTTTGCACTATTTCAAGTTTATACTATTTTTTTCGAAAAGGAAGAACACAACAGTTACATTTATTCATTCTTGAGGAGTAATGGAATACCAAATATATTCAGCAGTCAGAGGAATCTAATTTATTGAAATAACCTTGCAGGGTTTTCAAAACCTGATCTCCTTTTGTACGGTCGAATTGGGGATATATTTAAAAATAATTTTTGCTGGAAATTTTATAGGTGCTGCCGCAACAGATAAAAATTTTAAATGCAAGCTGTTTGAGAAAGGATCTCGTCCGAAACATCACCCATTCCTTCTCTAGACCAGTGTTTCCCCAAAGTGGGGTACGAGTACCCCCAATGGTACGCGAAAGGTCTTCAGGGGGTACGCGGCAATTGTCAGCTATGTACTACTGAAACATAGATTCAATATTAGAAAAAAATATTGTGGTTACAAATTATTTTATACGTACATATTACAAATAAATTATATATTTCGTATGAATTCTCCTACTCAATTGTAATAGCTGCTGCATCTGGGTAGTTTGCAGACTCCCGCGCGACAATTTTTATCGGCTTTTACAATAAATTACGATTGTTTTTAACGAGGGGTACAAGATGCTTACGGAAATTTACAAAAGGATGCACGGGTATCAAAACTGGGAATCAATGCTCCAGACAATGCTGTCTGTCCCGTTGAGTTACTCCAGCACTTTGTGTCTATCTAAAGTTCTATTACTTTGAGTAATTAGCATTCAATGGTAATTCTCTCAGCTCTACCATTTCCAAATAATGCTATTAGCTTAGCAGGAAGGCACAGGAACAGTTAACTTGCATTGAAGCCAGTTGCTTAGTTTGACAGAAGCAATTATAAACCCTTCAAATTGCTTCAAATTTTGTGTACAAGGAATTAAGATACATTTTATTGCAGCAGTATTGTATCATGATGCCATAAAACGCTTGCATGTGGCAGATTTATAGTAAGAAAGATTGTGTTGTAATCTTATCAGGCACACAGTGAATATATTTCATTTGGCCCGTCTTTGATCTGAAAGCAGTTCGTGTAGTCCAATTTCATGTGGCATTAATTTTTCTGGCAAACCATGCAGTTCTTATCTATCATGTCATGTGCAATAATAAATATATATAATACATTATGTTTTGTTTGGGAGCAAAAGTTGTTCTCTATTTTTAACACTATGCTATGCAGAAAAATTGAAATTATTATTTTCAGTATTTTGCCATTATTGCCTTTGTTAGTGAGAGCCCTCTATAACTGCTTATTCTTTTAAACAAAATATCGTCAGTTATATCGTTACAATTCCTGCAAAGATTTTGTTTGACACATGACAATGTTATTGTGCCCATTCCGTTCTCCCCTCTAATTATTACCACCAGACTCTTCAGCATGGTCAACTCGTACCTTTGTTCACAATGAAGTTTGATTCAGGAGATAATTTCTGAATGAGGATTTCACTTGGTAGTAAATTCAGCATTACAAATATAAATTGTGACCTTTTTCCCTGTAGCTTATTCCATTGCTGATGCAGTTGGTAAATCGTTTACAATGTGTGCGGGCTCTCAGCCAAGGTGGCTTGGATGGTATTAGTCAAGAGGAAGCAAAGAGACAAGCCAAAAGACCAAAGACACGGCGAACATAATTAACAGTGAATGAACTACATGTCACTTCCATGCACTTCTTGCTCAGTGCAGGTTTACACAATGAAACAATCTCTGTTGTTGAAATTGCTCATCGTTACACGATAAGAACCTATTTTTTTTCTACTGCTAACCTCTTAAAGTTCTTTGATTGTATTTATAACAAACTAAGGTTAGGTTTGATTTTGATCATTGCTCTGAACTGATTTAAAGATTTCTGAAACATTGGACAGAATTTGGATTTAATAGCTGATTTGTTAATTTATTTTTGCTGTTGTGGGAATTCACCGAAGAAGCAAAGCAACTTGCTTGTTTTATATTTGGTTGTACTGTGTATCTGAACTGAGTCACTTGAATGTTTGGTAAAATGTAAATCCTGGAAAAGAGAATTCGTATATTAAAAAGATTTTCACAATTTTATTTCCAAGCTATTTTTACTTTGTTGAATAATATGACTATGGGCTATGTTATTCTTCTGCTAATTCATTGCCTTAGTAATTGATAGCTTCACATATTCACTGCCGGAACTGCTGAGTGTTATTAATTTTATTTTTTTATTATTGTTATAATTAGTTTTCCAATCCAAATCTGCCCATATCCACAAAGCATATTAGGTTAAAGTTACTTATGGTAAAACCACTTTAAAACATACATATATATATATATATATATATATATATATATATCTCGACTACATTGTCTTTGCACAGACAGACAGACAGATTATTTTATCTTAGTGGAGAAATAAATAATTTTCATAATCTTTGCTACAATCTTGTTTCTTCCTGATGCCATTTTCCTATGCCAGAATAAAGATGTAACATAGCAATACACAGAAGTCCTCCTGCTTTTCCTTTGTCAGATCACTATATAATCTGCCGTATTCGAAAAAATGACAGTAATTTGTTCTTCTTTTGGGCTGCAAAGCAATGCATCGGTTTAAAAAAAACCCCAAGGGACTTGACTATTTGATATGAAAAAATAATGAAAATAATTGATCACGTAGTATTCCTTTAAATATTTTTGGAATATAGATGCCATATAACTCGTGACGTGTCATGATAAACATTAATGATTTTGGCTGCTACATTTCAATGTCGTAATACAGCTTGTAGATAAATTGTAATTCTCCACTAATGCTATTAAAAGACAGGTGCTTTTAGCATTTTAAATTTGGGGACAGAAGTGAAGTGCAGCAAATGCCGTGATCCACCTTTGAAAATGTAGTTTACAAATAACAACGACATGGAGGATAAGCGTTTAGAAGGCTTCATTTAATACATGCTGTTATTAATAAGAAGTATTCTTCATATCTAATTAAATTGCAGTAAATTAAATTGAAGATGGCCATATCTGATAGAAATAGTATGTTATCACCCTAGAAACCCATAGTCATGGAGTGATATAGCGTAGAAACAGGCCCTTTAGCCCAACTTGTCCACACCGCCCCAACTACACTGTCCCCACCAGCCTGCGTTTGGTCCATATCTGTCCAAACCTGTCCTATCCATGTATGTGTCTTAACTGTTTCTTAAACATTGGAATAGTCCCAGCCTCAACTACCTCCTGTGGCAGCTTGTTCCATACACCCACTACCCTCTGTGTGAAACGTTACCCCTCAGATTCCTATTAAATCTTTTCCCCTTCACCATATACCTATGTCCTCTACCTTAAACCTATGTCCTCTAAACCTCATAATGAAGAATTGTGATAGGAGGTTCCTTCTGCATGGCCCTAAAAGAAGAAAATGTGACAACTAGCAGACACCTCAAGTGATGTTGTGGGACAATGACACTTAAAAAAGGTCCATCTGATTATTTTATAGATGCAATGTTAAGCAATGTTATAACAGACCATATAGCATAATGTTGAAGAAGAACGATGTTCCTTTCTGTCTTGGCTAGTACTTATTCTTCAAGCAACAACAATAAACAGGTTATCTGATCTTGGTTTTTTCAGACTGTGAGACCTTTGGATTGAAATTTGGCTCCAATTGCATTTCCTAAATTAAAATATGCTTTGTTGTGTGCCATGTAAAAACTTGCTCCTTCTTCCTTCAACTGGTGCAGACAAATTTACTTAAACTGACCCCATTGATTACTCTGTTTCCTGCTGGACATTGGTGCAGTGTTCATGAATCATCTAGTTGAGAATGCTGTCACCACACTAAGGACAATCTTCAATTACAGCTGTTTTATACTGAACAAGAAACTCTGTTCTTTTAATGCCAATTAAAATAACATAGGAACTGATTGGAGCCAGATTGCATTGAGGTTGTTATAAAACTAGTTAGTTCCACTTTGTTAGTATTCTGTTGCCACAAACAGCATGATATGGTTTGGTAATATGTCATGTTCATTTGTTTCTCATTAAGGCTTATCATATTTTTAAGTAATGGCGTATTTATGGTTTTAAATTTTATTTGCATATTTACTAAATATCTTTGCATAAATCTCCTGTGTAATTTGAACAGCAATAATTCAAGGGCCATTGCTCGTAATTTTATTTTCTAAAGAAGCATAAATTATTACTATAAAACACTTGTTCTATTTTATGTGAAACCAAAATTAGTCATGAAAATTTACAAAGGAAAAATACGGAACAGATAAAGATGAGAACAAAATATTGAGCACAATTTTCAAAACGGTGAAATTGAATGAAAATTAAAGAAAAAAGGAAATAAAAATTAATTATGAAAGTCAATTTTTAAGCAAAGCAGGCAAATGAAACTTGAGTAATGGGTGATGCAATGTATTGAAAAGATTTTTGTGTAAATGGTTTTTGATTGAAAAAATATATAAAGTGCTTTGGAAATGAATGGACATTAAATTGTTTAAAAGGTTCTGAAATTACAATAGGAAATAAAATCGTAAAAAATAGAGAAAAATGTCTACTGGCAGAATGGCCCTGGACAAGGATCTTGACTTCAATTACAACAGCGCTCTTCACGGGTTGAAACATTTTTCCAGCCAATAGACAATAGGTGCAGGAGTAGGCCCTTTGAGCCAGCACCGCCATTCATTGTGATCATGGCTGATCATCCCCAATCAGCACCCCGTTCCTGCCTTCTCCCCATACCCCCTGACTCCGCTATTTTTAAGAGCCCTATCTAGCTCTCTCTTGAAAGTATCCAGAGAACCTGCCACCACCGCCCTCTGAGAGAATTCCACAGACTCACCACTCTCTGTGAGAAAAAGTGTTTCCTCGTCTCCGTTCTAAATGGCTTACTCCTTATTCTTAAACTGTGGCCCCTGGTTCTGGACTCCCCCAACATCTGGAACATGTTTCCTGCCTCTAACGTGTCCAAACCCTTAACAATCATATTTTTCAATGAGATCACCTCTCATCCTTCTAAACTTCAGAGTGTACAAGCCCAGCTGCTTCATTCTCTCAGCATATGACAGTCCCGCCATCTCGGTATGGCACAAGTGTAGATTGCTCCTCCACAACAAGAAATAATTTGATGCTGTTGATATTTTGATTCTGTGATTAGTAATTCTTTGAGGTAGTATTATGTGAATGTGGAACGAGAGTCGGTGGCTGGAGTTAGGATCCAGATCAACAATTAATCTCACTGGATGACAACAGGCCAAAAAGACTGGACAGCTCACTTCACTTCTTTTATAGAAGAGGAAATGAAATTGATGCCAAGCCTTAGTGGAAGAGTCGCCGATGAATTTATTCAGTAGGTTGAATTTAAGAATACTTCCCCATGATAACGGTGTTCTGGGTCTGGAGCTAATGCTGAAGAGTCTCTGACCAAGAGGAGGAGAAAGGAATTAGAGTATAAATAGAAAGATAGACAGGTGTGGAGATAGGGAATCCTACCGTAGTCTCAAAGGTGCGATATGTCTTTAACTAACTGATCAATTTCGTGACAGAAATCCATTAATTATGTTGAAGTCAGATTGTTTATTGAGAGTAATAAAGTTAAAGGAGATTGGGGGTCAAGCTGTTCATACGGATGGGGGGAGATGGTTGAAAGTGGAGGCTGGGAGAATTGTGATTAAACTGCACAATTATACAAAATACTTCAAGAATTCTTCATACGGAATATTGGAGTGAGGAAAGATGAGAAAGAAATCTGAGGAGAAATTTTACCGGCTCCTAGGCCTCCAATATATTTGTGGAATGGTGGAAAGATAGAGCCAAAGAGGGAGACCTGCTTGAACTTGTTGAAGGATAATGCAGGATGATCCCAGCAATGTGACAGGTGCTGCTGGGCTGGTGCCGTTCAATTTAAGAAAGAGAAGATGGGATGGCAGAGTAAGAAATGATGTATTTTATAGAAAGAACATCAAACAAAGATGAAGAAAGTGAATAGATAGGTTTAGCAGCATCATAGGTTTTAATAGGTGGACGCCAGTATGTGTTTGCACTCTCCTTTGTTGCTCTCTACTTTAGTATGAAGTATGGTGATGCACAGGAAAGTGTTCGCAATGAGTCCATGTTTCTGTGCCTAAAGTGTGGGGTAAGTAGGTTTTCACTTGGGGAAGAGATTGGAAATGCATCTCCATTTACTGTAATTGCATTCTAGTCCGTTCTAATAACATGCCTCGGCTCCAAAATTATCCATTTTGAATATTAAGCTACTTTTCAAATCTGTTTGCACAAGTTTACACAGCTATAAATATTACCAATATATTTTGGTGTTATTTGTCATTTTGGATGTATGTATAGCACGAGTACAAACTTGGTAATAACAGTACAAATAGTAATGTTCATACTGTGTGAAACACAGAACTACATTTATCATGACAACGTTACCCAGTGTAGAAACTGAAGTTTCCAAACCTCTTTTCATCTTTATATAAACAGTAATTGTGATTTCACCATTTCAGTAGAAGCCTTTCTCTGTGGAACACCCACCATCAGGCTGTTTTTCAGATCAGGATTTCCAAATGGCAACAGAAAACTAAAGGTTTACATTATTCAGCTGCGTTACAATCTGTAGCAATCTGGAGAATATGTTTGCAAAATGTATTAAATCAAAGGAACTTTATAAGCAAAGTCCTTCACATAGTAAACATTGAAAGTTGGGAAACATTGAGAATGTGTTAGAGCTGGCAATTACACAATGCCTTTGACATCTTCAAACCATCCTGACATTATTTGGAACAAATTACATCTGGCGTATTGTTTCTGATGTTGTCGAGTTAAATGCAAATGCCACTTTGCAAACACTGAGTTCCATTAAAAACTAAGATAAATGACCAATTAATGGTCGTAATAGCTGATGGCTAAATGTTGGCCAGTGTTCTCTTGTTCTAATGCCAATACTGTGGAGAAAGATTCAGTTTCAAATCACATTTGTAAGATGCTATCTCCAGCATCCTGGGTCTGCTCAGCTGGCGCATATGTCTAAGTGAGAGGAAGGTAGACACAAAATGCTGGGGTAACTCAGCGGGACAGGCAGCATCTCCGGAGAGAAGGAATGGGTGACGTTTTGGGTCAAGGCCTCTCTTCATTCAGACTGATGTGGGAGGAGTCATCATCCACAGAAGTATTTATCAGGATGATTCATGCCTTTCAAGTGAAGAAGGATGAAGGTGATGGAAAATATTAATGAGTCTGCTTACAGAGCAATAAACATTTCTTTCCTTTGACAGGTTTTTGTCAAAAGTGTTTTGTAAATTATACAAATGCATAATGTTGCATGCAACCTCGGGGGGGTAAAATCTTGATAGCCCCAGAAATCAGATGGAGGGATGGTGATGTGTGATTAACCTTCTCCTGGTGATCGATGGCAGGCAATAAGCTACATTCTTGTTGCCTGCATATCTGAATGAGTTTGGTGTGCAGCTAGCACTATTGGCTGGATGTATCATTGTCGACGGCTCTGCATAATAGCGTCAATATAATGTTTCCTGTGCTAATTAATGGTAAACGACACGTGTTAAAGAACAAGCAACTGCCAGCAGATATTTTTGACCCGCTGAGTTACTCCAGTTTTTTGTGGTTATTTTTTTCTAAATGAATCTGACAGGTAAATTGAAGAAATGGAGGGATGGATTACAACACTTTGGAGGAGATAGAAAGTGGCACTGCAGTCATAGCTCATAACATCGATGTTACAGGGCATCAGCAATCCAGCAATCTATCCATCTCCAACAAGTTACAAGGATCCCGGAGGCATTGGCTGGGAGAACACATCCCTCCTGTCCATTTTCAACCTTGTTTTCATACCTTGCAGCCAGCCAGGCCAGCTGCTGAAATACCCGCCCCATTGAGGTGCAGTAATCTGCAGCTGGTGTTCATCCCAGAATAGGTGAATCGGGGGCCAGAGGACATAGGTTTAAAGTTAAAAGATAAAGATTTAATAGGAATCTGAGGGGGTAACTCTCACACAAAGGGTGGTCGGTGTATAGAACGAGCTGCCGGAGGAGGCAGTTGAAGCTGGGACTATCGCAATGTTTAAGAAACAGACAGCAACATGGATAGGACAGGTTTGGAGGGATATGGGCAAAATGCAGGCTGGTGGCACTAGTGTAGCCGGGACATGTTGGCCGAAGGGTTTGTATCCACGCTGTATAATTCCATGACTATGACTCATCCCAGAGCTAGTGAGGGTCATGTCCAATGTCACCTTCAGTCTCCTCTACTGCCAGTGAGCGATACTTCGCTGGATGTGGTACGGCTCCAGTATTTGCGATGTCAGAGAACCAGGTTATGGAAATAAATGTAGGGGGTCAACTTTCATTATGTAATATTTCATGATCTTTTCTGTATTTAAAAATAAATTGTAATGTGTTTTTCCTTTGGTTTCTGTGCTCATCAGTGAAAATAAGATGGAGACTTGGTGAATGGTGTATTGGCATTCCATGGGCTGATTTGGTTGACTCATCCACTTCCAATTTTTTCCTCGCCCTTCTACGTTTTGGCAGCGTTGTAGATGCTGGCAAAGACTGAGCCCTCGCGATGGCAAGGCTGCAGAGCAGACCATCATGAACTTGACTGCCATATTAATGTGTCCTCCACAGCATGGCTTCCTCCACAGCAGGCACAAAAAGCTGGAGTATCTCAGCAGGTCCGAAGTTCAAACAAAGGTGGAGGGGAGTTCACCTATCAGGGATTGTGTAGCATCGAGCTTCCCATTCTATGTGGAGTGTAGACATGGGCTGTGCTTCAGTGGAAAACCCTAGCAATCTGGTGGGCATCCTATGACGTGCATCCATGTTTAAATGTATTTGGACAATGACCACTGCTGAATGAAGCCAAGCTTGCTTCCAATGTGGATTGCAAGTATGTTGGACACCGCTCATCTTGAGGAAATGCGATTCCTCCTAATGGATAAATCAGACCAATTCATAACGAGTTGGTCCTACGTCGTGTTTTTTTGCATCAGCAGGACAAAATAACTGAGGACGACGAGGGTTGGGCACAAAATAGATCTGGAGTTCTTTTCACTATTTTCTCTCTCAACTTCTTCAGTTACTCGTTTTCAGGCACTACCACATTCTCTATCCTTTACTATCTACCTCTTTTTCTTAAAATTTTTTCAATGAAACAAAAAAAAAAGATGTACATAAATGTATTATGAAAATAGATCATTGGTGCGAACTGTGCTTCAAAATAGCACCGCCATTCAATATAATCAAGAGAGTTTCTGTGCGTGATTTGTCATGTGTCCAGCAGACATTGAACGAGTGGGCACAAAAAGCTGGAGTAATTCAGTGGGACAGGCACCATCTCTAGAGGATAGACACAAAATGCTGAAACATAGAAAATAGATGCAGGAGTAGATCATTCGAACCTTCAAAATAGCACCGCCATTCAATATAATCAAGAGAGTTTATTGTCATGTGTCCCAGATAGGACAATGACATTCTTGCTTTGCTTCAGCACAACAGAATATGGTAGGCATAGCTGATTATCCAAAATCAGTACCCTGTTTCTGCGTTCTCCCCATATCCCTTGATTCCGTTTGCCCTGACAGCTATATCTAATGCTCTCTTGAAAATATCCAGTGAATTGGCCTCCACTGCCTTCTGTGGCAGAGAATTCCACAGATTCACAACATTCTGGTGAAAAAAATCTTTCCTCATCTCAGTCCTAAATGGCCTACCCCTTATTCTTAAACTGTGACCCTTGAATCTGGAAGTAACTCAGCTGGACATACAGTATCTCTGGAGGGAAGGAATGAATGATATTTCAGGTCAAGACCCTTCTTCAGGCTGAGAGTAATGGGAGAGGGAGACTAGAGATATGAAAGCGTAAGGGATGAAAACAACAGGTCAAAGTAGGCAATGATCAAATAAATGTTGAATGGTTCATTGTTAGCTGAGGGGAAGGTGACAATGAGGCATACAATCAGTAAAATTAATCAGAAGGACAGTGAAACTAGAGGTCAGAGAACTAGAGTGGGGGAGGGATGGAGAGAGAGGGAAAGCCAGGGCTACTTGAAGTTAGATAAATCAATGTCCATAATGCTGTGGTGTAAGCTGCCCAAGTAAAATATGAAGTGCTGTTCTTCCAAATTGCGTTGTGCCTCACTCTAACTTGAAAGAGTGGGATCTCTTTTGGTTCCAGTTTGTGGAAGAATTGGGATACTCAACAATGTGTGTGTGATCTGTGGCACTCTTCATCAGTTAGCTTATAGCAAGAGTTAGCTTATAGCCAAGTAACAACCTCTTTTCAGATAAGCAGCATCTGCGATCACACAGAGGTGAAGTGTACATCCAATATCAATTCCCAGCTCCAAGCCCATATGCTCGCTCATAGCCCCAGAAATTTTACAATTCAATGGCCATTTGCTATTTGACCTACTTTGAGATGGCAGCTGTAGCTGCACCTTATGGGAGATTTCAGTGGGGAGACCCCTGCTAAAGTGAAGACATACAGACATTGTTTCTCATTGAGACCCAGGTAGAACAATTGCTTCCTGACTGCACTTAATCAACATGTGCTCCTTCTGAAGCCCACTCTCCCATACCTTTCCCTTGAGGTCTGCTCAGGAATAAATTTAAAACCTGCACACTAGCCAAGCACACCGACAGTGCGGACGGCGTTGAACCTACTGGTAGGATGAGTAGACCCTGCCCACAAACCATGGACTCAGAACCCAGGCCCGAGTCACCGGCATTGACGAGAACCACGCCGTCAAGAACGAGGAGGGACGTGGAACATGGAGGCCGGAGCCCCTGGGGGCCGAGGTGGACGGACAAAGGGGACCCAACATGGGGGGGGGGACAACAGAATATGTAAACATATTACCTTGTAAACAATATTATAAATGTGAAAAAAAAGTTCAATGTGTATATACACATACTCACTAGTATACATATATATATCATATCTTATCTGTATTAATAAAAGTCTGCTCTTGAAGCCTGAACTTCCTGTCGTTCTGTATATTGATTTTAGAAAAAACGCTGCCACTTACGGCTGTGATTTTTGGCCATCTTACTCAGTCATCCCTCTGCTGCGCAAGACAAGAGGATTTTTCCCATCGATGAAAAATAGTTATTAGTGTTTAAAAAATGTTGAGATTCTCTCTCCTGAAGGCCACGCCCCTTCCAGAGGGACTATAAAACTTGGAAGTGTTGAGTGCTTCAGTCAGTCTCTGCAAGATGGGGAAGTGAGAGGGTCACGTCTCTCAGTCTGAACTGTGAATAACACTGCACAAGTGTCTACTAAGCTGTGAGTGGTTTTACTGACCTGTCAGTGCCCTTAATTTGGTTTGAAAATATAGTTTAGAAATGCTAAAGCTGTGCTGCCTTTGGTTTTGAAATGCTAAAGCTTTGTTGCCTTTGGTTTGGAAACGCTAAAGCTGTGTTGCATTTGGTTTGGAAATGCTAAAGCTGTGTTGACTTTGGTTTGGAAATGCTAAAGCTAGGTTGCTTAAGTTGCCTAGCCTAAGTAAAGTTGCCTTGCCCAATTAAAGTTGCCTAGCCTAATTAAAGTTGCCTTGCCTTCTATATAATTAAAAGTCTAATCTTGACCACTTCCTGTTTGCGCTTTATATTGATTTTAGAAAAAACGCTACCACTTACGACTGTGATTTTTGGCCATCTAACTCAGAGTCCACCTCCGCTCATCAGGGGCCGAGGATTTTTCCCATCGATGAAAAATAAAATAATTATTAGTGTTTAAAAAATGTTGAGATTCTCTCTCCTGTCAATCATGCCATGAAGGCCACGCCCCTTCTGGTGGGGGGAGGGGGACTATCAAACCTAGAAGTGTGCACGTGTCTCAGTCCCAACACGATGGAGGAGGGAGAGGTCATGACTTGCTGTCTTTTGTGGCCTTGCACCCTGCTTGAAATGGTATGAAACTGCACTTGAATTTGGTGCCCTTGCACCCTGCTTGAAAAGGAATTACAAGGAATAGCAGTGAGTCAACTGCCAGCCCATCAGTCGTGAGTGAGTGAGCTGCCAGAACAGCAGGCTTGAGTGACTGAGCTGCCGGCCCAAGAATCCATTCGGCCCACAATGTCCATACTAGCCCTCTGGAAACCCATCCCTTCAGCCCACAACACCCATACTAGTGCTCCAGAAAGCCCCCCCCCCCCCCATTGGTGAAGAGGTGGAAAATGTTGTTGTGTGTACCAGTGTGTGTGATGCTGGGTGACGTGTGTTAGTCTAGTATGTGTTTTAAAAACTCTGTGTGTGTGTGTGTGTGTGTGTGTGTGTGTGTGTGTGTGTGTGTGTGTGTGTGTGTGTGTGTGTGTGTGTGTTTGCCTTTGAAACATATCTCCTCGAAAAGCAGGCACAAAAATGGGGAGATTTTTACATATTTCGGTAAGGTTTACCTTATGAGTTCAGAAATCCACTCGTCTCTAAATTTGGTCAATTACTTCCCCAGATTTTGAATAAAATTGTTCACAAAACTAACTTCTAAAAAAATAATCGCCGCTTGCCAGCTGCTGATGTCACAATGCCCACATGCCCACCAATCGAAGCCTACCTGCCTCCAGCCCCCCCCACCTGCCTCCTGGCCCCCCCTCCACCCAGCCCACTGTGGATTTGCATTGTTTATTAAAGCCTCTCATTGGTATTTGAATTAAATTGTTTCTTTGATCTCTGTGCCCTATCCCCCTGCCCACCCGACCCGGCTAACGGTTTAAACATTTTGTACATATTGCCGTAGAGTTCAGTCACTTATGTTCTTTAAAAGGCCCATCAACGAGCTGTAAATTTCATTCATTATTGGGGACTTTTTTACTATAATTGTTCACCAATCTGAGATTTTTAAAATCTAGAGGGAGTGGCCCTACCCCTCCCATCTAATTAAGTCACAATTCCCCTCTCTCCACCCTCATGCGGCCAGCTGCTCCCCCCTTTCTCCCCCCCTCTCTTCCCCCTTCTAACCCCCCCCCTCTCCCCACCCCATCTCCTCCTTTCCCCATCTCATCCCCCATCTAACACCCTCCCCACCCTCCCCCCCCCCCCCTCTGTTTGTGGGGGTTAAAGCCTCTAATCGAGGATGCTTGCTTAAACTTTTTCTTTGATTCACATCCCCTCGAAAACCCGACGCGGTAACGGAGAAACTTGTACATATTCCGGTAGAGATTTGCCTTATGGTTTCAAAAATCCACATCATCGGTAAATTTCATTCATTATTTCCTGACTTTTTTACTAAAATTGTTCACCAATCTGACATTTTTAAAATCTAACGTGATGAAGCGAACTGAATTAAGTCACAATTCTTCTGCTCCTCGCGGCCAGCTGCGCAGAGTTTTCAACGCGGGTTATGTAACCCCCCCCACCCGCGCACTCGGCCGGCTGTCCGCAGCGCCCTACCCTCCCCCCAAGGCTCTGGAGTGAGTTCCCGCGAGGTCCTGCAAGGTCAGGTGTGGTTACGAGAGATCCCGAGAGCTGCCGAGGCCCCGTCTGTGCCACACGGTTGCCGATTTCAAGCCCGCCCTCTCCCACTCTCTCTCCCTCTCCTATCTCTCCTCCCACCCTTTCTCACACTCTGTCCCTTTCTCCCTCATCCTCTCTCTTTCCCTCTCTCCCTCTCTCTTCCCTTCCCTCTCTCCCACTCTCTCTCTCTCTCTATTTCTCCCTCCCTCCCTCTCTCTTTCCCTCCCTCTTTCTTTCCCCCCCCCCCCCTCTCCCTCCCCCTCCCCCCCTCTCTCCCTCTCCCCCCCCTCCCCCCCCTCCTCCACCCCTCTCCCCCTTCCCTCCACCCCCACTGTCTCCCCCCCCCCTCCTCCTCCCTTTCTCTGCCCCACTCTCTCTGCCCCTCGAGATAGGGTGGGGATGGGGTAGAAGGAGCCATTGAATAATATTAATATAACATCATGGGAGGTGGTTAGAGTGTGTGATGCCGCTGCCTCCCCCCCCCCCCCCCCCCCCCCCCCCCCCCCCCCATCCCGCGCGTTCGGACCAGGTCCCAACGGATCCCCCTTGGTCTAGTATATATACACACACACAAACCAAACAATAGTAATGCAATAATAGTCTATTGTTGTTCAGAGCTTAATTGAGGTTGTAGTGTTTTATAGCCCGATGGCTGTAGGGAAGAAGCTGTTCCAGTTCATGTGGTCACAGCATGCATGTTTAGTTTAAAGATACAGCATGGAAACAGGCCTTACAGCACCACGTTACAGTTCTCAGGCTCCTGTACCTTCTTCCCGATGGCAGGAGTGAAATGAGTGTGTGGCCAGGATGGTGTGGGTCTCTATTGATGCTGGCTGCCTTTTTGAGAATTTACTGTGTCCAATAAATCCCTTCGATGGTGAGGAGGTTGAGGATCCAATTGCAGAGGGATGTGCAGAGACCCATTTCCGTGAGCTTGGTAACCAGCTTTAAAAAAAATCTAAAATATTTATTTAAATATTAAAATAATATACACAGTACAGTAACAAAACAGAACCCACCACATAATACACGACAAACGATAAACTATTATAAAACTATCTTACGCTCCTTGTCATGGATGCATTCAACCCCCCGCGGTGCCCAGCGGTCCCAGAAATCCCCCAGGGTGCCCGTGGACAGCTCGTAGTCCCTCTCGAAAACCATCTGGGCACGGACATAACCCCGGAAAAGGGGCAAGCAGCCGGCCCGGGTAGAGCCCTCCACCGTCTGGCGCCGTGACTCACGGATGGCCAGTTTGGCCAGGCCCAGGAGCAACCCAACCAGGACATCTTCAGCCCTACCCTCTCCCCTACGCACAGGGTGTCCAAAGATGAGGATGGTGGGTGAAAAATGCAGCCAGAAGGCAAGGAGCAGCCCCTTTAGATATTCAAACAGTGGCTGCAGCCTCACACACTCCATGTACACGTGGTACACAGACTCTTCCAGCCCGCAACAGTGGCAGGCGGCTGGCGAGTCTGTGAACCGCGAGAGAAACAGGTTGCAGGGAACACCTCGGTGCAATACCCTCCACCCCAGGTCCCCAATGTAGAGGGGGAGAATCCCTGCGTAGTGGGTCCCCCGGTAACCAGCTTGGAGGGGATGAATTAGGCCATTCGGTCCATCAAGTCTACTCCGCCATTCAATCATGGCTGATCTATCTCACTCTCCTAATCCCATTCTCCTACCTTCTCCCCATATCCTCTGATACCCAGGCCATTCCTACAAAAAACCCCAAACCTATGACCTTTACCACCAAGATGGCCAGACAGCGCATGGGAATACCCCAATCAGATGGCTGTCAATCAGTCTCTTGGGGGCAATTATGGACAGACAATAAATGCTGGATTAGCCAATGGAATTAGATAAGTTTAGTTTAGAGATACAGCGTGGAAACAGGCCCTTCGGCCTATCAAGTTACCACTGACCATCAATCCCCGCATGCTAACATTATACTTGACGCACTAGGGACAATTTTACCAACCCAATCAACCTATAAATCTTTACGACTTTGGAGTGTGGGAGGTAACTGGACCTCCCAGAGAAAACCCACGCGGTCATGTACAAACTGGACAGACAAGCACCCGTAGTCAGGATCAAACCCGGGTCTCTGGCGCTGTAAAGCAGCAACTCTATCGCTGCACAACCGTGCTGCATAAAGGGGGTGGGGGTGGGTCTGTTGCTGTCAAAGTGGGACCATGAGTTTGTGTTGAGGTATAGGCAGGTGGAATAGGTGAGGGACGAGAAATAAAGTGGGAAATGGGAGCTGAAGGGGGGTTAGACCATTTGTTCCATCTAATCTTTTCATTGACCTAAATTATTGGTAGGTTTAAAATGAAGCTAACTTTTTGCATGGAATTTCAAGGAAGTTACAAATACTTCCCTTTAATAGTTTCTGTCTCTGCTACAATTTTCCTTCTGTCTTTTCTCAATAGCTTCCATCTGGCTTTCTGCTTCTAAAGAGAGTAGCTGTGAAACTGTCAACTTTAATGGGACAGGACTCTTCTTTGCACACAAACAACATCAATTAAATTGAAATGATGATATTTGTGAGAAAATAAATGTTATTCTGACTGCAGATGTTCAGTCACATCCCCATCTCTGCTTGTTATGCTGTGGAGTCTCAATCACGAGAATTTCATTTCCCAGAACAGTTCCCATTTAATGCTAATCAGATTTTGACATGCTCTAATCCTTTATCACCGTCAGAACTCTCTGTACTCTGTCAAAGGACACTGAAACCAAATATTGCATATTAAATGAAAAACTATAATATAATTCAATGTTCCTTTGAAGGTCTTAAAATTAATTTTGGTTCACAAAATGTCAAGCTCACCCTGTCTGAGGTTGTCAGGAATCCTTCATGAAGCATGACAATTACAGTGCCTAACAGCTTGCAGTTTGTAATTATAATTGGGTATAGAAAGGTTTGTCTAATCTTCAGAAACACAGAATCTGAACTGTAAGAATGTCAAATGTGGCTGTGGATGTCATTTTGCCTGCCATTCAAGATGAAGGATTGTGCTGAATTAAATCAGCTTCAGATATTGATTAAAGAATAGGGCAGCAACAATACTGAACCTCTGCACTTGAACAAGTATCTTAGATTCGAATCCCAGTTTCAAATGACATGTAAATTGGAGAGTTGTGGCTACAATTGGATGGAATGGACAAAGAATCCACATTAGTTAGCAGCAGGAATGGATCATTATATTCAGCATAATGAATAACTTTTAAGAACTAAATGCCAGCAACTTCCTCACCACATACTTCAAGCTTTCTTTTTCAATTCAAATTCGAACCATTTCATGAACTCAGTAATATTTTTACTGTATATTTTTAGGATATTCCCTTCACTACTGAGTGCCGTATTTATGGAAACACCCATATACGCAGCTGACAATTTTACTGGTGTCATCTTTGACCATGTGCTCCCATATTTGTGAGAACATGATTTAAATCATTTTAAAGGCACTTATTTTCTGAAGAAACAACAACAGTTGTATTCATTCTTCTTCAGAGGACAGATTCCCCCATTCTTGCAAATAATAATTGTATAACCATCAAAATTTGAACACCTGCGTGTGGAAAAGAACTCTATGTAATTCTCTGGAGATAAGGAATAGGTGACGTTTCGAGTCAAGACCGTTCTTCATGAGACTGCCGCAGAGGTCCGGTTCCTGAAACAGCCTAATTAATGGGTGAGGGCAGTTCCTGTGGGTTCCCCCGTTTACTGAACCCCACTGACTGCCAGTGTGCAGAGTGGGGGTCACGCCATAGTGGCACTGGGCCAGTGCCAGGCTGGGGGAAGGCTAAGGCATCTTCCAATGCCTAATCCTAACTCGCCCCCCCTTCCAGAGCTACCCACGGCTGGAGCTGCGCCGCTTTGGGACCGACTGCGGGCTCCGTACGTGTGGCCCCGCAGCGCGTCCACCTCGGCCAGCACGCCCCTCTGGGGTGATGATGGTGGGGAGCAGCACAGCCCTGCACGCCGCCCGGGCCGCCTTCAGTACCAACATAGCGCCGGCTCCATCAGACCACCCGCTCGCTTACTGCAACACCGGCCGGCCGACAGCCCGACCGACCCCTCGCAGCACTCACCGGAGACCCAACACGACCGACCGCTCTGACCACCCACCAGAGGCCCAGCCCAATGCTCAACACCCGCCGGAGACCCGACCTGACACTCACGACCCACCAGAGGCCTGATGGCCCGACAGCCCGACCGATCCTCCACTGCATTCATCGGTCTACCGCCAACCCCAACTGACCGATATACCGACAGACTGACCGATTGACTGACTGACTGACCCTAATCCTAACCCTAGCTCTACATTTGTTATTTATCATATTTATTTAACAATTCACATCATAACTTTATAAAGATAAATCAATTGAAAAACAAAATGATCAGCAAGGTGAGCATTACTTTTATTCCTGGGAAACCTTGTTATTGTTTTGATGTAATGAGGAGGCAGCCATGATCCCAGGGTCCTCGCTGCCTAGCGACCATAAAACAAAGCGCGGGATTGGTCAATTTGTATCCGACCGGAAGTGGCGGCGCTGGTAAACGGCTGCGGCTCGTCTGCTGTCCGTTTGTCTTTACTTTTTTATGTTGTTTTTTTTTCGTTTTGTCTAGTTAGTTTTTGTTTTTAAGTTGCGTTTATGTGGGGGGGGGGGGGGGGGATGTGGAAACGGGGCTTGCTGTCTCTCTCTTCGGGGGAATAAGACTTTTTTGTCGTATCCCCCTTCTCTGCCTCCGTCTGCGCTGAGGCCTAATGGCAGAGCTGGCGGCCTCGAGACTCTGGAGGTAGAGCCAGTCAGGACTGAGCTCGCTCCCGTGAGGGCGGCCCGGCCCGGGGCTGGAACTGCGCCCCAGTGAGGGGCTGTGACACTCCCGTGAGGGCGGCCCGGCTCGAGGGAGGAATGGCGCTCCCGTCGGAGTGGCCCGGCTCGGGGCTGGAACGGTGCTCCCGTCGGAGCTGCCCAGTTCAAGGGAGGTACGGCACTCCTGTCGGAGTGGCCCAGCCCAGCTCAAGGGAGGAATGGCACTCAGGTGAGGGCGATCCGGCTCGGGGCTGGAACGGTGCTCCGGTGGCTGGGACGGCGTTCTGGCGGCGGTGACCCTAGTCCGGGGTTCAGCCGCGTGCCGGCGGCTGCGTCCGTTGGACGGGAGGGCGGCAGCTTCGACCACCCCGGGCCGCGGTGTTTGAGCCGGCCCGTTTGCGGGGTTTGGTGAGCCGCGGGACTGTTTGTACCATCGCCCGGTGGGGTATTGCCTCAGCGCAGAGGGAGAAAAGGAGGGAAGAGACTGCAGCCCTATGATTTATGCCTCCACCACAGTGAGGTGCTTGGAGGACTCACTGTGGTGGTGTTAATTTGTGTTTATTGTTGTTTATTATTATATGATTGTATGTATGACTGCAGGCATGAAATTTTGTTCAGACCATAAGGTCTGAATGACAATAAAGGTATTCAATTCAATTTAATTAAACGTGCCTTGATTGGGCAATTACAACTCAGAAAATTTGAGGTTTTTCTCATATTTCTTAAAAATGTTCAGGTTTTGGTCTTGACGAGTTTCAGGTATGATTTATATAATATTTTTACACAATACGTTAAAAATTCAGGTAGTTCCGTGAGTTGGGCCCACAGCCTGGAAGGGAAACCCATGCATTCATACAAACAGCACTGGAGGATTGGAGTCTGTATGCCTGAGCTGAAGCAACAGGTCCATTAGTTGCATCACTATGCCAACCCATACCATCTTTCACTTGGTGTAAACAGTACCATTGTGACCTCACGCTGCCTCCGCAAGGCCAGCAGCATAATCAAGGACGAGTCGCACCCTGGCCACTCCCTCTTCTCCCCTCTCCCATCAGGCAAAAGGAATAGAAGTGTGAAAATGCACACCTCCAGATCCAGGGACAGTTTCATCCCAGCTGTTATCAGCCAACTGAATCATCCCACTACAACCAGAGAGCAGTGCTCAACTATTATCTATCTCTTTGATGTCCCTCGGACTATCCTTGAACGGACTTTGCTGGCTTTACCTTGCAGTATCCGTTATTCCCTTATCGTGTATCTATACACTGTAAATTGATCAATTCCAGCTGCCTGCGGGCCGCACCATTGACTCCAATCTTTGCCTCTCCCCTGGCTGCCAGCAGGTCAGGACCGTCATCTCACCTGGATTCCAGGTCCTGTTCCCGACCGATAGTGTGAAGAACTATCTCAAACAGAAGCGTCACCTATCCACATTCTCCAGAGATGCTGCCTGACCTGCAGAGTTACTCCAGCACTTTGTGTAATAGCCAGCAACTGCTACTTATACAATGATAATACCTTACTTGGTTATAGTGGACAATCGGCAATAATGGACACCATTCTCCCCATGGTCCGTTATAACAAGGGTTTACTGCATCAAGATTCAAGATTCAAGAGAGTTTATTGCTATGTGTCCCTAATAAGACAATGAAATTCTTGCTTTACTTCAGCACAACAGAACATAGTCGACATTGACTACAGAACAGATCTATGTGTCCATATACCATTATATAAAGTGTTCAAGAAGGAACTGCAGATGCTAGAAGATCGAAGGTACACAAAAATGCTGGAGAAACTCAGCGGGTGCAGCAGCATCTATGGAGCGAAGGAAATAGGCGACGTTTTGGGCCGAAACCCTTCTTCAGACTGATGCGGGGTGGGGGCGAGAAGGAAGGAAAAAGTGGAGGAGGAGGAGCCCGAGTGCGGGGGGATGGGAGGAGACAGCAAGGGCTAGCAAAATTGGGAGAATTCAACGTTCATGCCATCCGGACGCAAGCAACCCAGGTGGAATATGAGGTGCTGTTCCTCCAATTTCCGGTGTTGCTCACTCTGGCAATGGAGGAGACCCAGGACAGAGAGGTCGGATTGGGAATGGGAGGGGGAGTTGAAGTGCTGAGCCACCAGGAGTTCAGGTAGGTTATTGTGGACTGAGCGGCGGTGTTCGGCGAAACGATCGCCCAACCTCCGCTTGGTCTCCCCGATGTAAATCAGCTGACATCTAGAGCAGCGGATGCAGTAGATGAGGTTGGAGGAGATACAGGTGAACCTTTGTCGCACCTGGAACGACTGCTTGGGTCCTTGAATGGAGTCAAGGGGGGAGGTGAAGGGACAGGTGTTGCATTTCTTGCGGTTGCAACGGAAAGTGCCCGGGGAGGGGGTGGTATGGGAGGGAAGGGAACAATTGACAAGGGAGTTGCGGAGGGAGCGGTCTTTGCGGAAGGCAGACATAGGGGTAGATGGGAAGATGTGGCGAGTGGTGGGGTCACGTTGGAGGTGGTGGAAATGGCGGAGGATGTCAAGAAATGCCATTATATAAATATATACACACATGAATAAATAAACTGATTAAATGTAAGTAACAGATAATGGGCTATTAATGTTCTGAGTTGTGGCCGAGCCAATTTTAATAGCCTGATGGCTGTAGGGAATTAGCTATTCCTGAACCTGGTTGTTACAGTCTTCAGGTTATCGAGTCTGATACATTTCCACCAATACGAACAGACTGTGGTCTGTGAATGAGGAAGTCGAGGATCCAATTGCAGAGGGATGCGCAGAGACCCAGTTCTGCGAGTTTGGTAACCAGCCTGGAGGGGATGATTGTATTAAATGACGAGCTGTAATCAATGACTAACAGCCTGACATATGAGTTTTTGTTGTCCAAGTGGTGTGAGCGGAGTGGAGGGCCAGCGAGATCGCATCCACCGTTGATCTGTTATGCCGAGCCTGTAACAAGGTAGATTGAAAAATCTGGAATTCATCCCCGGCACATCCTTTCAAGAACCTGATAATAGCAGAGAAGATGTTCTTGAATCTTTCAAAGTTTCAAGCTTTTAAATCATCTGCCCATCGGGAAAGACAAGAAAAAAGAATGTCGGGACAAGAGTGTTCCTTTATTACATTGTCAATTTTCCTAAGGCAGTGAGAAATACAGATGGAATTGAATGGGGTGGGAAGGAACCTAGTTTATGTGATGATCTGGGCCCTGTTTCTAACTCTCTGCCAGTTCTTGCAGTCTTGGGCAGGGCAGTTCTGAGGTATCCCAACAGGATGATGTCTAAGATGCCTCTGTAAAAATCGGTAAGGGTTGTGGGGACATGCTGAATTTGTTTAGCCTTCTGGGAAAATAGAGGTGTTGGTGTGCTTCAGGCCATAAGGTCATAAGGTCATAAGTGATAGTAGAATTAGGCCATTCGGTCTACTCCGCCATTCGATCATGGCTAATCTATCACTCCCTCCTAACCCCATTCTCCTGCCTTCTCCCCATAACCTCTGACACCTGTACTAATCAAGAATCTATCTATCTCTGCCTTAAAAATATCCACTGACAGACCCACTCAACCTTCTGAGGCAAAAAAATCCACAGATTCACAACCACCTGACTAAAGATATTCCTCCTCATCTCCTTCCTAAAATAAAGTTATTTAATTCTAAGGCTTTGACATCTAGTCCAAGACTCTCCCACTAGTGGAAACATCCTCTCCACATCCACTTTATCCAAGCCTTTTACTATTCTATATGTTTCAATGAGGTTCCCCCCCCATTCTTCTAAACTTCCTTAATATTGGCATCAATTTGATTGGACCAGGACAAATTGTTGGTGATATTTACACCTGGGAACTTGAGTCTGAAGAAGGGTCTCGACCTGAAACATCACCCATTCCTTCTATCCAGAGATGCTGCCTGTTCCACTGAGTTCCTCCAGCATTTTGTGCCTATCCCAGGAACTTGAAGCTCTCTACCATTGATACAGACTGAGGCTTATATTCCAGTCCACTTCCTGAAGTCGATGACCAGCTCCTTCATTCGACTGACCTGTAAGGAGCAGTTGTTATCTTAACACCGTTCTTTCACCATTGCTTGCACCTTCAGCAACAGACTAGTTTCCACCAAGATGCAGGACATAACACCACAGGAGATCCTTTTTCCCTGCGGATATCAAACTGTACAACTCCTCCCCCTTCCGTCATGGGGTTGACTGACTGCCCTTCTGTCGAGGAAATTGAATTAGAGGAAGATTAAAGGAAAAACGGAGTTTTGCTTCAAGAGGCTTCATTGCATGATATTACGGAAAGATGGCGGCAGCTAAATGCTCACCAGATTTCTGTCTTTGCAGCAGATTTAGCCGACTGTTATAAAGTACAGTAAACAACTTTTATTTTATTAGATAAAATTATATGAAAATATACCTTGTCCTTGGCTATATATTTTCCTGTTATTACTATCCACTACATAGGTATTAATTATTTCATGTCATAATATAATTGTTGTTTATGTTGATCTTATTCAACAACGGATGGTTAATTACTCTATCTTATCTTTGAAGCAAAGAACACCACCAAGCCAATCATAAGCCCCCATTGTCGGTAACGTTTCTGCGCTACTAGAGGCAGGGGCATGGGTGGTCTATCCAACTATTGCGGCTGTGTTTTGTTCACCAACACTACGCTTTCCCAGACAGGAAACACAGGAACGAGGCCAATTCTAGGAGAGAACGTGCCTGAAACTTAACGTGCCTGAAACCTAAATATCTGGAGATTTAAATTTTTCTTTTACACCTCCTCCCCCTCTCTCCAATCTTTACACATCCGCAATCCTTTCCACTCGCCACTTTAATTTCATGTTTCATGTATTTTGTGTTTTATGACTGTTGGCAGATCAATTTCCCTCTATTGTATTGCATCGTATCATTTCTGTTTGTGCAAAACTACATTTCTTACCGTGGTTTTGTAAAATAGTATCAACCAATTATACAGAGAGTTCAAAAATATAAACCTTCAGGCTTAATTCACCTTATGCAATTATCCATACATTGAAATTCAAATATTTGTATAACATTCCAAACAGTTTCTATTCTTTGATTTTTACAAGAAGATATTTATGCCTCTAAATGTATTAAATTCATTGTCACTGAATGGAAGAGACTGGGCAAATGAATGATAGCCAGCATGGCTTTGCACATGTGAAGGGCAGATGCTGGTTTAAGCCAAAGGTAGACACAAAATGCTGAGTAACTCCGCAGGACAGGCAGCATCTCTGGAGAAAAGGAATGGGTGATCTTTTGGGTCTCTTCGTCAGAAGAAGAGTCTCAACCAAAAACGTCACCCATTCCTTCTCTCCAAAGATGCTGCCTGTCCTGCTGAGTTACGCCAGCATTTTGTGTCCATCTCTGACTTAGTACATGGCAGGCCTTATCTTACTAACTTGATTGAGTATTTTGAGGAGATGATTGAAGAGATTGATGAAGGTAAGGCGGTGGATGTTGTATATATGGGTTTTAGTAGGGCTTTTATGGTATCAAGTCCCTCATGGTGGGCTGATCCAGAAGATGGGACTCAGGATAACTTGGTCATATACATCCAGAACTGCTTTATTCTTAGAAGAGAGAGGGATGTGGTGGATGGTAAATATTCTGGCTGGAGGTCTGTGACCAGTGGAGTTCCGCAGGGATCTGTGCTGAGACCTATGCTGTTTGTGATATATATATATATAGATTACCTAGATGTACATGTAGATGGGATGGTGAGGTGGTTTGCTGATGACACCTAAATTGGAGGAGTTGCAAACAGTGAGGATCAATGCAATAGATTGTCTATAATACAGAAGACTCTAAAAAATCTATAGCACTTTGGAATTGCAATGACAGCACCCACTGAACAAGATTTGGTAGCCTAGTCTATTCTACAATTTGAAAGATGCAAATACTTATTGGTTGCAGGTAGAATAACAACATTGAGAGATAACAGAGGAGATTTACTAGAATGTTGCCTGGGTTTCAGCAACTAAGTTACAGAGAAAGGTTGAACAAGTTAGGGCTTTATTCTTTAGAGCGCAGAAGGTTAAGGGGGGACTTGATAGAGGTCTTTAAAATGATGAGAGGGATAGACAGAGTTGACGTGGATAAGCTTTTCCCACTGAGAGTAGGGAAGATTCAAACAAGGGGACATGACTTGAGAATTAAGGGACAAACGTTTAGGGGTAGCATGAGGGGGAACTTCTTTACTCAGAGAGTGGTGGCTGTGTGGAATGAGCTTCCAGTGAAGGTGGTGGAAGCAGGTTCATTTTTATCATTTAAAAATAAATTGGATAGTTATATGGACGGGAAAGGTATGGAGGGTTATGGTCTGAATGCAGGTGTATGGGACTAGGGGAGAATACGTGTTCGGCACGGACTAGAAGGGTCGAGATGGCCTGTTTTTGTGCTGTAATTGTTATATGGTTATATGGTTATATGGTTATTTAAAATATATTTGGGCCGGTGCAAGGATAGGAAATGTTTGCAGGGTTTCCTAACCTTGTTCGTCCCGTTTACCTCTGGCAACTTTAATAGCACATAACAATGTTATTTCACTTATTTATGAACAACTAATGATGAACAGATACCAGTATACCAGAACCAAACGCAGTCAGTCAATTAGTAAAAATATGTACCGAATCAACAAATTTATCCCCTGGGGGTACATTTAACCCAGGGTTGGGAACCCTTGGTTTAGAGGGATGTGGGCTATACTGGGGTAAATGGGATAAGCTTAGATGGGGCTGATGATCAGCATGGACAAGTTCCCATTTCCCATTTCTGTGCCTCATGACTCTATGATTCATTGACAATCTTAATCCATTCCCACGGATATACCTTTGCCTATACGAAGATGCTATTATTTTAAATCATCTCTCAAAATCATTCTGTTTTAATACATGTATCTTCATTTTTTTCTTTTTTAGTTTCTCTTTTCTCTCTTGTATTCTTTCCACTTCTCTCAGGTCATTATATTCCCAGACCTGTTTAGTTTATTAAACCTTATTCCACTTCAGAGGTCTGACATTTAGGGAATTATAAATAAGCTGGCAGATGAAACAAAGTGAATTATTCTATATCCCGGAGTGTCTGTCTGATCCTTTTGAGACTTATTATTTGCATGCTCAGGCAATTTAACCAGCACAGCATTTCATTTCTGAGATGGCTTTGACAGACTCTGTGTGCTTTGTAATGTTGGCTGCACAATTATAGCAAAATCCACAGACATATTTTTAACTATTCGCTGCTTTGCAAAAAACAAAATGTATCACTGATCATGATGTTAGAAAGGTTTTTTTTTTTATGGAGTTCCAGTTATTAACTTACCATTTAAAATCTTATATCAAATGCAAGAGATTTTTTATCACTTGTGTAACAAGTAACTGAAAACGATGTCCCTAGGAAGGAACTGCAGATGTTGGTTTACACCAAATGCTGGAGTAACTCAGGCAGCATCTCTGGATAGAAGGAATAGACTCTTTTTCAGACTCTAAATAGAATGTTTTTTTTATCACACCGGGAACAGCGGATACAGTAGATGAGGTGCAAGTGAACCCTTGCCTCACCTGAAAGAAACGACTGTCTGAAGAGGGGTCTCGATCCAAAACATCACCCATTCCTTCTATCCAGGGATGCTGCCTGTCCCGCTGAGTTACTCCAGCTTTTTGTGTCTAACTATGTCACTTGGACAAGTTGGATACTTCCTGTGTTGATGTACATATGCTGGTGTGTGCCTAGAAATAGATCACTGTTAACATTCAGCTGAATTCACTTGAAAATCATTTTTAGATCAAATTCTTCCAATCATGAAATTCACTCAACCTTGTCCTGCTACGTCATCCTTGCGACCAACATGATTTCTACAATAGTGATGCTTAGGTGACGTAATGTTCTGTGCAACATCTCTATACCTACAGCACTGATTTGGCAGACCTAACATGATTATTTTCCTTACTTAAAGTTTTGGGTCCCTTCTGACTGACTCACTGAACTCTTGACACCTTCCTAACTTGTGCTCCACATCCCTGATATAGAGCTCATCCCGACAACATGCGGTCTAGTTTACTTTATTGTCACGAGTACTGAGGTACAGTGAAAAGCTTTTGTTGCTTGCTAACCAGTCAGCAGGAAGAATACATGATTACAATCGAGCCATTCACAGTGTACAGACACAAGATAAGGGAATAACGTTCAGTGCAAGATAAACCCAGTCTCGAATGAGGTAGATATTAGTTCCGGAATGCTCTTATGTTGTGGTAAGATGATTCAGTTGCCGTATAAAAGCTGGGAAGATATTGTCTCTGAATTTGGAGATGTGCATTTTCACACTTCTATACGTTTTGCCCAATGGGAGAGGGGGGAAGAGACTGTGGCCAGGATGCAATTCGTCCTTGATTATGCTGCTGACCTTGCCAAGGCAGCATGAAGTGTAGATGGAGTCAATGGAAGGGTTGGTTTGTGTGATGGTCTGGGCTGCGTCTACAATTTGCTATCATTTCTCACCGCACTTTTTGATTCCAGTCCCTTGTCCACAATCTATCTCAGGTGGTTACAAACTGATCTCTCCATTCCTAATCTTAACCATATAATAACCATATAACAATTACAGCACGGAAACAGGCCATCTCGGCCCTACAAATCCATGCCGAACAAATTTTTTTCCCCTTAGTCCCACCTGCCTGCACTCGTACCATAACCCTCCCTTCCCTTCTCATCCATATGCCTATCCAATTTATTTTTAAATGATACCAATGAACCTGCCTCCACCACTTCCACTGGGAGCTCATTCCACACCACCACCACTCTCTGCGTAAAGAAGTTCCCCCTCATATTACCCCTAAACTTATGTCCCTTAATTCTGAAGTCATGTCCTCTTGTTTGAATCTTCCCTATTCTCAAAGGGAAAAGCTTGTCCACATCAACTCTGTCTATCCCTCTCATCATTTTAAAGACCTCTATCAGGTCCCCCCTTAACCTTCTGTGCTCCAGAGAATAAAGACCTAACTTATTCAACCTATCTCTGTAACTTAGTTGTTGAAACCCAGGCAACATTCTAGTAAATCTCCTCTGTACTCTCTCTATTTTGTTGACATCCTTCCTATAATTGGGCGACCAAAATTGTACACCATACTCCAGATTTGGTCTCACCAATGCCTTGTACAATTTTAACATTACATCCCAGCTTCTATACTCAATGCTCTGATTTATAAAGGCTAGCATACCAAAAGCTTTCTTTACCACTCTATCTATATGAGATTCCACCTTCAAGGAACTATGCACGGTTATACCCAGATCCCTCTGTTCAACTGTATTCTTCAATTCCCTACCATTTACCATTTACGTCCTATTTTGATTTGTCCTGCCAAGGTGTAGCACCTCACATTTATCAGTATTAAACTCCATCTGCCATTTTCAGCCCATTTTTCCAAATGGCCTAAATCACTCTGTAGACTTTGGAAATCCTCTTCATTATCCACAACACCCCCTATCTTGGTATCATCTGCATACTTACTAATCCAATTTACCACACCTTCATCCAGATCATTGATGTACATGACAAACAACAAAGGACCCAACACAGATCCCTGAGGCACCCCACTAGTCACCTGCCTCCAACCCGATAAACAGCCATCCACCATTACCCTCTGGCTTCTCCCATTCAGCCACTGTTGAATCCATCTTGCTATTCCTGCATTTATACCCAACAGTTGAACCTTCTTAACCAACCTTCCACGAGGAACCTTGTCAAAGGCCTTACTAAAGTCCATATAGACAACATCCACTGCTTTACCCTCGTCAATTTCCCTAGTAACCTCTTCAAAAAATTCAAGAAGATTAGTCAAACATGACCTTCCAGGCACAAATCCATGTTGACTGTTCCTAATCAGACCCTGTTTATCTAGATGCTTATATATATTGTCTCTAAGTATCTTTTCCATTAATTTGCCCACCACTGAAGTCAAACTAACAGGTCTATAATTGCTAGGTTTACTCTTAGAACCTTTTTTAAACAATGGAACAACATGCGCAGTACGCCAATCCTCGGGGACTATTCCCGTTTCTAATGACATTTGAAATATTTCTGTCATAGCCCCGGCTATTTCTACACTAACTTCCCTCAATGTCCTAGGGAATATCCTGTCAGGACCTGGAGACTTATCCACTTTTATATTTTTCAAAAGTGTCAGTACTTCTTTTACTTTGAACCTCATAGTATCCATAGCTACTCTACTCGTTTCCCTTACCTCACATAATTCAATATCCTTCTCCTTGGTGAATACCGAAGAAAAAAAAATGTTCAATATCTCCCCCATCTCTTTTGGCTCTGCAGATAGCTGTCCACTCTGTCTCTCCAATGGACCAATTTTATCCCTCCTTATCCTTTTGCTATTAATATAGCTGTAGAAACCCTTTGGATTGACTTTCACCTTACTTGCCAAAGCAACCTCATATCTTCTTTTAGCTTTTCTAATTGAATCTTGCTCTGCCCATGTCATAGACCAATGGAGAACAGAACTTTGAGATATCCAAGGCATAGACTAGTGAGGAGATTGAGGGAAGGGTGATGCCAGGCAATCATATGGCTTGTATTTGTATTGCATGTGAGCAGGAGATCAACTGAGAGCAAAACAAAATACAGTAACATTGTGAATGGACAGCTGGGAAGGTCAATGTAGGTATGTTACAAAACTTACCTTCAGCGGTGCTGCAGTTCTGTCACTGGCCGTGTGCGCGACTTTGGCGCCTTTGGAGGGGGGGGGGGATTACAATGCCGTTTTCTCCTGCCTGTCCGAGATATATTTTATCGTGCTACTACCTAATGCTGAATAATCTTTCCGACTGCCGTTCTGTGAGTTTTTTTTTAAACCGCGGGACAATTTAATGGCTGGAGTAAAATAAAAAAAGCGGCTTCTAACGCCATCAACGCCGAAAACATGACGGATCTCCCGTACGGGACAAAACATACGGTAAATCGTATATTTTACATATAAACTTGCTTGTTAGGATTACAGGATTACTTTAATCAAAATTTCATCAGCGAAAATGTGATTATGTAAATATATGAACTGGCAGTATTTTTCCTGCCAATATGGGGTTTAACTTCACCACAAACTGCATCGTTTCAATCAATCGCGTTCTACAAAATCTCACTCGAAAGATGATTACAATGGTCATTAATTTACGGGAATTAAACACTAAATTACTTCCATTTGTCTGAAGAAGGGTTTCGGCCCGAAACGTTGCCTATTTCCTTCGCTCCATAGATGCTGCTGCACCCGCTGAGTTTCTCCAGCTTTTTTGTGTAACCTTCGATTCTCCAGCATCTGCAGTTCCCTCTTAAACACTAAATTACTTCCATTTGGCCTATAAATTCATGACAATGAGATTTAAAAATCATGTTATATTGTGAATTCTTGTGTGAATGTTATTTGGACACTTAGGCTATCTAAATATGTTAACATTTTTTCTTAAGAAATGGATAGATGTTTAGATCTAGTAATTGAATTTTGTAGTTTACCTACAATTAGGTAACTAACTAATTATATGCTTTAATTTCAGGTAATCCAAGTAAGATTGTTTCATATTTGTTTCAGAATGCTTCAATCTATAATAACTGAAAATTTCATTCAGTTCTCTTAATTTTTAAGAAAGTTATGGGCTTTTGACTGTCCTCGATCACAGCTTTTGAGTTAAGGCAATGGAGAAGCAATAGGGAACAAGATGCAAATTTCAGAGTATGAAAATGGCCATAACCTTTTTAAATACTGAAGATATGAAAATGAATTAGGTGTCAAATTAAACTTCTTTATCTGATGGGATAAATTGCAGACTTGATTTTTTAAATCTCAAAATTTGGTAACATTGCTAGTCCATTGACTAGTGTTGGCTCCAAGACTCAAATCTCTGAGTCTCCTACTTGTAGCAACTATTATTCAAGTTACTCATCTATATTTTTTACATATCTGTAACAGTCTTCCATTATATTTTTCCATGCGGTCTACTGATTTGGATGTCGCTGGTAAGGTTAGCATGTATTGCTAACTTTCCATTGTGGGGTTGGGAGCCTTCTTCAATACTTGCAGGCAAACAGTCCTATTAATGAGCCACCCTGTTACTAACCTTGCTTGGAAGATCCTGTGGGATCGGGTCAATGGCTGTGCCCACCACCCATAAAATTGTGCATTTTCATTGGTTTCTGATCCACAGAGCCTTTCAATCATGCAGCACTAAGAATAAAGTCTCCATTTCCATTTAATAACTTCTTCTTATCGAGACCACCCACAAGATTAGAAGTTGTTTAGCCAGAGCTGAACACACTTCTCGGCATCTGCATACAATGATGTCTGTCTTGCGCTTTAATGTTTAATGTTTTATGTGTCATTCCTAACTGTCACTGTTTGTCATGTTGTCACTTGCGGGTAGAGCACCAAGGCAAATTCCTTATATGTGAATACTTGGCCAATAAACTTATTCAATCATTCATACATTCATTCATTCAATCATTCATTCATTCATTGTGCTTTTTGTGCGTGGTGGTGGAAAGATTGGTGCTAACAAGGCCGCGACGTGAACGCTCTTACCTTGACCCCATTTAATAACTAGATGTAGCATTGTTTGAAAGTGTGGAATTTAGAGTTTAAAGTTTAGAGAGAGAAGGTGGAAACAAGCCCTTTGGCCTCCGAGTCCAGGCCGACCATCGATCATTAGTTCTATGTTATTCCACTTTTGCATCGTACACACTAGGGGCAATTTACAGAAGCCAATTAACCTGCAAACCTGCACGTCTTTGGAGTGTGGAAGGGAACCGGAGCACCCAGAGAAAACCGTGGCGGTGAATACAAATGTACCAACGCCTGCACGGACAGCACCCAGTCAGGATCAAGCCCGCGTCTCTGGTGCTGTGAGGCAGCAGCTCTATTGCTGCGACACTGTGCTAATGAAGACAAATACAAATCAAATGGCAAAATCAGTCAAATAACAATTCAAAACCAGAAACAGAAAATCGTTGAAAATGAATGTATCTGGAGTACAGTTCTATGTTCTATGTTCTATGAATATATTGTGAGAAAGCTAATGTCATGCAATTTCATTTAGTAAAGATGTAAATTTCAATAACTGTTTTGCTGGTTTAATTTAAAATTACTTTTTGGAAAAAAAACATTTTATTATTATTTTATACCTGGGTTAAAAAGTTATTTAGTGTAGTTAATGAGGACAAAATCCTCTTGTCGAAATTCTTTACTTGTGCAAACATTGACTTAAACTGGTGTTCATAATGGGCATATCAGGACTAGAAATTGTTTCTGAGCCACGAAATGCCATTGGCATTAATTAATTTTTGGCTTGACTTACAATTTTGAAATAATAGATTCCTGGAAGTGAGAACTGGAGTATAATGCCCCTGTCCCACTTAGGCGATTTTTTAGACTCCAGGCGACTAGGCTGTTGCCACACGGTCGCTTGTATGGTTGTGAGTAGTTTCCTCTGTCGCCCAAATAATCGTGGCGTTTTTCGCCGCTGGATTTTGAAACTTTTCGGCGACATTCGGCGACAGTTGGCTTGACGCCAAAGAGCGTAGCTTGACTTCTCGTGACATGGGTGCTGTCGTAGGTTGTTGCCAGGATGACGTAGGTTGTCACCGGTGCAGACTTCGGCGAATTCCATTGGCGACTTCCCACGTGTACTGACGACTGAATTGTCTTACCTTGCCATAGCTTGTCGCGGGTGGACGTATGTTGTCATAGGTGTGGTCGTAGGTGGACATCCTAATGGGTTGCTGGTTGTCGGTAACTTGCCGTAGCTTGACGTCGACTAGGTGGTAGGTTGTTGTAGACATTGTTGGAGACATTGTCATGGGGGGGTCCTATCTCCGGTTTTTCGGCGACCTGGTATGACAAAGGACAAAGGGCAAAGGGCAAAGGACATTTATTGTCACATACACCAATTGGTATAGTGAAATTTGAGTTGCCATTTCCAGCACACCAATAAAAATAAAACACAACATTAAAGAATTTAACATTAAACATAAAAACATCCCCCCACAATGATTCCTACTGTGAGTGAAGGCAGCAAAGTCCAGTCCTCTTCCCCTTGTTCACCCATGGTCGGGCCTATTGAGGGCTCCGCAGACACAGCGAAGGTGGCCCGATGTTTCAGGCCCTCTCGCCGGTTGATAGAGCTCCGGCGTCGGAAGAACACTCTCAGCAGCTTAGAGTTTCTGGAACGGCTACTAACTGCCAGAGACCGCAGCTCCCGTAGTCCCAAGGCCACACTGGTCAGAGCTCCAGCACTCCCAGGCTCCGCGGTGTTTAAAAGTCAGCGCCGCCCGCGGCTGGATGCTCCGCAATGACAGCTCCGTGATATTGGAGTCGGCGGTCTCAGCACTCCAGAGCTTACCACACAGTGACCCTCGCAGGCATTGCCCGCTCCCTGATGGTGCTTCAGCGCTGCGCCGCCGCTGAAGCTGAAGTTCTGGCCGGACCCGGCAGGAAACGCCCCTCCAGTCCCGATGGCTGGCCCCGAGGAGAGAGCGAAGATGATGTTCGGAGGAAAGTCGCATCTCCGACCAGGTAGGGACTGAGAAAAACGTTTCCCCCTTCCCCCCCCACCTCCCACATAAAAAGACTAGAAGACTTCCAAAACAAAACACATGAACACACTAAAAAATTTTTAAAAGGTTGAAAGGACGAACAGCTGCAGGCAGGGCAGCCATACTCGACGGCGCCCCCACTCCTGACGAATTTTCAGCTGACTATGACAGTCGTTGAAAAAATCTCATGTGGGACAGGCCCATTCGGATAGGGGTAGATGTT
The DNA here is from genome assembly GCF_028641065.1 of Leucoraja erinaceus. Classification (NCBI taxonomy): domain Eukaryota; kingdom Metazoa; phylum Chordata; class Chondrichthyes; order Rajiformes; family Rajidae; genus Leucoraja; species Leucoraja erinaceus. The sequence continues at coordinate 36,697,084 of NC_073396.1, forward strand.
CATATCATATTTGTAGAATAACTTGCCGAAGAACAATATCACTGTCTGGGTTGAAAAGTGTTGAGCTGGCTCAGGTTTTGGCAGTAAGCTTCTACTTTGCCTTTGATGAAGAAGGACCTTTTGGCCAACAGGACCCTGGAATGCCTTAACTCGAATTTGAATGTAATGTCTTCTAGGATGGCACAGTGTAGAGTTGCTGCCTAACATCTCCAGGTACCCGGGTTCGATCCTGACTATGGATGCTTGTCTGTATGGAGTTTGTACATTCTCCCTGTGACCTGCGTGGATTTTCTCAGAGATCTTCGGTTTCCTTCCACACTGCAAAGACGTACAGGTTTGTAGTTTAATTGGTTTGGTGTAAATGTGCAAATGTAAAAAAGAATTGTCCCAAGTGTGTGTAGTGTTACTGTGCGAGGATCACTGGTCAGTGCGGACTCGGTGGACGAAGGGCCTGTTTCCACGCTGTATCTCTAATCTAAACTAAACTAAACTAGTTGTGAACTTCCACACTAGAGGAAATGTTTTCTCTTTATTTATCCTTTCAGCCTAACACGTTGTAAGAAAGATAGCTAAATTGATAATGACTAAACTTAACTGTCTGTGTAGAATTTAAAGATTGGATCAAATAGATAAAAGGCACATGAATGTTACTGAAGAACCGTGAAAATCGGCTACCGATTTGTGAAGATTCAAATTTCAGGAATGCCATGACACCTTACAAACAAGTGGCTGATTTGTGCTTTAATAGATTATTTGCAAGCAGTTTTCCACCCAAATCTGTCTTGCGTTTGCAGAACTTCACTATTGTGGACTTGTATTATGTAAATCAGAGTAAGCCCTCGATGTATGAGGCAAAATCTCTGGCTCATGCTATGCCCAATAAATGTGGTTGCTAGGTTGCAGGATATAAAGTGACTTTCTTGAGTCCAATGTCAAAGCAAGCTACCCACATCAACAAGCTGCTGATGTAAATAAAGAATGGTACATACGGAACAACATCAATTATGATCTAATAATCAATGATAATGCACACGAGTCTATTGTCATGAATGTTTTAATGTGGTAAATTAATATTGCATGTGATTTATAATTATGTGTGAGGATTTTTTACCTTCCATCTCAATATGCATTGTGCCAGCAAGTCGAGGGCATCTGTTCATACCATGTTAGATGCAGAAGTCTGAAGCTTTGCCCAGATATCTGTAGGTATCTGAAGAAAGGTTTCGGCCTGAAACGTTGCCTATTTCCTTCACTCCGTAGATGCTGCTGCACCCGCTGAGTTTCTCCAGCATTTTTGTGTACCTTCGATTTTCCAGCATCTGCAGTTCCTTCTTAAACACCTAGTTGCTGATACAAGAAACTGCAGTTGCTGGTTTAAAAAAAAGACACAAAATGCTGCAGTAACTCAGCACTCAATGTAGGGCTGTGCGATGGTGCAGCAGTAGAGTTGCTGCCTTACAGCACCAGAGAGTCGGGTTCAATCCCATCCACAGGTGCTGTCTGTATGGAGTTTGTATGCTCTCCCCATGACCGCGTGGATTTTCTCTGAGATATTTGGTTTCTAAAGAAGTACAGGTTTGTAGGGATATTGGCTTGGTATAGATGTAAAACGATTGTTCCTACGGTGTGTAGGGTAGTGTTAATGTGCGTGGATCACTGGTCGGTGCGGACTTGGTGGACCGAATGGCCTGTTTCCGCGCTGTATCTCTAAACTAAACATAAACTATATTTAGCTTGGATAATGGTTAATATACAAAACTGCAGTTGAAATGAAATGAAATGATTCAATTAATTGTCATTGTCAGTGTACAGTACAGAGACAACGAAATGCATTTTTTTAGCATCTCCCTTGAAAGGGAGACACAGGGCGTCGCGGTGTGCCCGCGCCTGCCGCCGTAATTACATTCCATTACACACAGGCAAAGGTGGGTGAAGTGTCTTGCCCAAGCACACAACGACAGTATGCACTCCAAGCGGGATTTGAACCGGCTACCTTCCGGTCGCCAGCCGAACTCTTAGCCCATTGTGCTATCTGTCGCACACCAGTTGCTGGTTTACCAAAAAAGTCACAAAGTGCTGCAGAAACTCAGCGAGTCAGGTCAGCTCATCTGCAGAACATGGATAGGAGACGTTTCTGGTCGGGTCCCTTCAATCAGTCTGAAGAAGGATCTGTGGCCAAAATGCCACCTATCCATGTTCATCAGAGATGCTGCCTGACCTGTTGAATTACTCCCACAGTTTGTGTCTTTTTCTGGATAGTAGGAGTTGCACACATCAGTAAACTCCACTAGACTTCATGTGGAGTTGGAAGTTGCTCAGAATCCTTCCAGTTTACACTGGGAAAACTCTTAGCCATTGCAGAATATTGCTCCAGATGTGGGATTCACATTCTATGGGGATTATGGTGTTATGGAACTATCAGAAAAAAGATAAGTTGTTTCATTGAGACTAGAAGGAACTGCAGATACTGGTTTCTTGGACAAAACACAATGTGCTGGAGTAACCGGCGGTCAGGCAGCATCCGTGGAGAGAATGAGTAGGCAACATTTCCGGTTAGAACCCCTTTCAGACAGAAGAAGTCCCAACCTAAAACACCACATCATTCCCTCCACAGATGCTACCTGACCCAATGTGTTTCTCCAGCACCATATGTTTTGCTCAAAATGTTTAATTACATATACTTCTGGTTCGTTTGAGGATTTTAATTATTTTTGAAGGTTTTTGTTAAATCTGTGTATTTTTGTTATTGATTTAGTGCACTTAAGAATATTTAATTTCAATTTTTAAATAATTTTTAAATGCGTCTGAGGCAGAGACATTCAGAAACATTTAAGATCCCTGATAAGTTTGACAGTGGGCTAAGTCGATGGAAAAGTTTTTGTTGCAGGGTTTGATATATACCATATCACCCCATTATATCATGTGAAGCTATTTCAGGACTTTGTTGCTGGATTCTAGGATGCTCTAGACCAGCAAGGTACTCCCCTGCATCTCAGTCAGACAGTTAATTGTGAATGGTGAGACATTGCTGGTGAAAACGGAGCCATTTTGATGTATAATTCTGCTCATGGTTAAATATTCCTTGTTGGAACACTGTTTAATATTCCTTGTTGGAACACTGTTTAATATTATCTGTCTTGTTGGTTACACTATTTGATGTTCAGTCTGATGATATAACCAACGAAAGATTAAAATGTAATAGATTTTTCCGCAAGTAATATAAAATCAAATATTTATATTACATGGGTGAACCCACATGTAAGTATTACAGCAGTTAGGCATGGATTGAGAGATACCTGATAATTTAGAACATGCTTCAGTTTGGTACTGACAATATTGAATGAAAAATTATGTTTCAATTTCTACAAAGTAACAAAAAATTGTTTTAGTTGCATTGCGCTGGAATCTAACATTTTATTCCTCTTGCATATACAGAATAGCTTGAAGAAAGCTGGGAAAACAAAATCCTTTGAAGATATTCTGAAGGTGGAGTTTTGACATGTGTGTCTGCTTTCTCTCTCCAAAGCTGAGTGGATGGCTCCGTCAAGCCCAATATCACAACAGCTTTTAAACCTGGAAATGCAGCATACTTGATCAAAGCAACATATGTTTTCAATGCATTTCATCTAAACTTCCAACTGTAGCCAGATTAAAAGAATATTAAGCTTCACATCTCCTGCCATAGAACAATTGGCACTTAGTATCACCCTGGGTGCACGACTACAGGCATTATGCATGTTGTAAACTTCCTACATCCACATCTCAGGAGTTACAGGCACATCCTAGAAAAGGAGCGGACTGAGAAATACCCTGACATGCACTACCATATCACACAGCTGAGGACCCCAGGTTTTATTTTGTTCTTAACTTTCATAGTCTTTCCACTCCCACCCCACAACCACCCCCTGCTACACACACATGCATGCACACACACACACTTGTACATACACACTTATGCACACACCCTCGCACACATTCACACACACACACACACACATTCACACACACACATGCACGCACACAAGCACGTACACACATACACACCTACACACTCTTACACACACACACACACACACACTCTTACACACACACACACACACACACACACACACACACACACACACACACACACACACACACACACACACACACACACACACACACACACACACACACACACACACACACACACACACACACACACACACACACACACACACACATCCTTTTCTCATTTATATTACATAGACCCAGTGGGACCCACACACACACTAACCCCCCCCTCCCCCACACACACACACACTCTCCCAACCCCCTTGATATTATATTAATATTATTAATTCACTCATATTATCCCCACCCCCCGCCCTATCCACTCACGCATAGCCCCCAACTGCGCAGGTGCGGCTAGAGAGGGAGTGGTAGGAGGTAAATGGGAGGGGGAGGGGGTAGAGGGGGAGAGGGAGGGATTAGAGAGGGAGAGGAAGGGGTTAGAGAGGAAGAGGGAGGGGGTAGAGAGGGAGAAGGTGAGGGGGGTAAAGAGGGAGGGTAGAGGGAGGGAGAAGAGAAGAGGGAGAGGGGGGGGGATAGAAAGTGAAGGGTGGGGGGGGGGGGGCACGCGGGATCACAGGGGAGGGCTGGTTCCTGAACGGAATACACCACCACTCACCCAGAGGTCCCAATACTCACCACTCCCTCGAGAGGGAGGGGGGTAGATAGGGAATGGTGGTAGAGAGCAAGGGGGGGGGGGGGGGGGGGGGTAGAGAGGGGGAGAGAGAGAGGAGAGGGAGAGGGAGAGAGGGCAGATAGGGAGGGAGGTAGAAAAATCCCACCCCATCTCCCTCCTCCTCATTTCCCTCTTCCTCCTCCCCTCACTTCCCATTCCCTGCCACAGCACCTACCCAGTTCTTGTACCAAGCCCGGCCTTGGCTGTAGACTGCAGCCATCAGCCCAGCCGCCGCATGGTCTTCAGTCCAGGCCATGACTTCATCTCCGGGCTCATCCCTGACCCCTGCACGTTCTTTGTTCTACCGGCGACTTTTTTTTTGCCACTGGTCAAGGCCCCATCCCAAGCCTCGGGCTCGGCCCTCACTCCAGCTCCAGGCTCTGCTCCAGCCCAGGCCCAGGCCCAGTCATCAGGCTCGGCCCATGGCAGCAGCTTCCCAACCGGGCAGTGGGCTGGCGTCGACCCGAGGACCCGGAGCGAGGTTGCGGGCGGGCGTGGACTCAAGGACCTGAGCAAGGCCGCGAGCGGGCGTGTGTGAAATGGGCGTCCACCCACCCTGAGCCATGGTGCCCAAATGTTCAGGAATGCAGCCCTCCCCCTGACGTCACTCGAATATTTTGTGTGTGAAATGGGCTTGGAGCTGAGCCATCGTGCCTGCCCACCTCATTGTGGCATCATCAGTGGAAGTTGGTCGATTTAAAATTAAAAAAAATTTTTTTTATAAACTTTAATGAAATAAAGTTTACGTGAAATAATGCCTAGAATCTTAAGTGAAGCTGATAACTGCTTATAGGGGAAAATGTGTCACAATATGTAAAAATCTTATTGTTAGTGTAGTGTTTTAGGGAAGATGTAAAGACACACACATATACACACACAAATATACACACAAGATCAGCATTTTAATAAGTACTAGACCAAATGGTGACCTGTTGTGTTCTCTCCCCCAATGCACCCGTTCCCTACCCATAGCCCCCATGGGAGGCATGGTCCTCAATTCAAGCCGATCCCAAAGGTAAGATTCCAGCAGTACCCTGCCTCCCTCAGCAGTGGCTTTAAAAAAAAATTCCAATTGCACTTGCCAGCATGTTGCAATAGCAATTCGCCATCCCCCTCCTGTGAGGTGAAAAGTTCAGAGTGTTCCTGTGTTGCAACATTATATTGAAGTGTGTTGGAAGCTGGCAGGAATGATTTTAACAGTAAAAATCTTGTGAAAGTTGGCATTTTTAAAGCTTTAATTGCGAATAACGTGAAATATCTGATGAAATCTTCAGTGAAGTTGATCACTGCTAGCCGAGCCATTGTGACATCATCAGTTGAAGCTGGTCTTTTTTAATTCAAAGTCTTTTGATTTTTTTAAACTTTAATCAGTAATGTTGAGAAATAAAGCATAACATATTCAGTGAATGTGCTCTCTGCCTGCAGAGGAACATGTGAATCAGAATATGTAAAAATCTTGTGAAAGTTGGCATTTTTAAAGCTTTAATCACAAATAACGTGAAATATAGGATGAAATCTTCAGTGAAGTTGATCAATGCTGGCCGAGCCATTTTGATGTCATCAGTTGAAGCTGGTCGTTTTAAATTTAAAGTCTTTTGATTTTTTAAAAACTTTAATCAGTAATAAGTCGAGAATAACTCAAGAAATAAAGCATAAAATGTTCAGTGAAGGTGATCTCTGCCTAGAGGGGAAAAATGTCAATCAGAATATGTAAAAATGTAATCGTTACCACGTAGTGTTTTTGCAAAGATGTAAAGACAACCACATATACAAACATATATACAGACACATATACACACATATACACACACACAAACAAGATCAAAGTTTTAATAAGTATATGATATGATATAGATGGAGAATCTGTGGCCACATTCACACACAATATTAATGTACTCTATAAACAGATATCATTTTTTTATTTTCAGTTTGTTTCTTTTTATAAAGATGAATAAGTCTACAGAGGATCTCCTCCTATGAGATAAGCCATTCACCAGCCTTGCTCTCAAATGTGCACCCTCTCCTGTTCCCCCAGGTAAATCCCAATGTGACTATGAAATGTACCATTTTGCTGTCTTCAGTCCAAAGGCTGTCCCTAAACTCCAGGGATTATTACCCCCTGCTCCAACTCTGCAAGTGCCCTCCCTACACCAGCTACACTTTCCTGTTCTCATTACTCCTTCTAAGCCAACAGTTCTGTTCTTGAGTTTTTCCCCTCTCTAAATATAGTCAGTCAAAACGTTTCCCCTCTGCAACCCCTTCCTTTACAGGTACTTTACTTTGGAGATACATGGAAACAGCCTGTTTGGTCCACCAAGTCTGTGCTGTCCAGCGATCACCCTGTGCACCAGCACTGTCATATACACTAGGGACAACTTACAATTTATAGAAGCCAATAAACCTATAAAAGTGTTAGAATATGGGAGGAAACTTGAGCTCCTGGAGAAAACCCACGTGGTTACAGGGAGAACGTACAAACTCCGTATGGACAGCACCTGTAGTCAAGATCGAAACCAGGTCTCTGGTGCTGTAAGGCAGCAATTCTACCACTGTACCACTGTGCTGCCCCTTCTCCAATTCTTGGGGCTCTGTTCATCAACACCCAGCAAAACTGACCTGCTCTCCTGTACCTCCTTCCAGGGTCCCATTCTAAGACACACCATTATTCACAAATTTACAAGTTCACAAGTTATACGAGTAGAATTAGGCCATTAGGCCCATCATGTGATCTCTGCCTCCTAATCCAATTTTCCTACCTTCTCCTCATAACCCTTGACATCCATTCTAATCAAGAATTTGTCCTTCTCAGCCTTCAAAATATCCACTGACGTGGCCCTCAGAGCCCTCTGTGGCAATGAATTCCACAGATTAACTACCCTCTTAGGACGACAGATAGCACAATGGGCTAAGTTCGGCTGGCGACCGGAGGGTAGCCGGTTCAAATCCCGCTTGGAGTGCATACTGTCGTTGTGTCCTTGGGCAAGACACTTCACCCACCTTTGCCTGCAATGGAATGTTACGGCGGCAGGCGCGCGCACACCGCGACGCCCTGTGTCTCCCTTTCAAGGGAGATGCTAAAAATGCATTTCGTTGTCTCTGCACTGTACCCTGACAATGACAATAAATTGAATCATTTCATTTCATTTCTCTGACTAAAGATGTTCCTCCTCACCTCCTTTCAAAAACAGCTCCTTTTAATTCTGAGGCTATGACCTCTGGTCCTAGACTCTCCTACCAGTGGAAACACCCTTTCCTTCATCCACTCTATCCAAGCCTTTCATTATTCTGTAAGTTTCAATGAGGTCCTCCCCTCAACCTTCTAAACTCCAGCGAGCACAGGCCCAGTGCTGTAAAATTCTCATCATGTGCTAACCCACTCATTCCTGGAATATGTCATCTATCAACTTCTCTGCAGTTCACTGAGATACCTACATCCATGCAGGGCCGGATTTAGATGAAGAGAGGCCCTAAGCTATTTCACTTGTGAGGTCCTCCCCCATTGCAATCTCCAACCCCCACGACTAGAGGACCATGACTACCTGATAGTGACAGTGTACGGACGTACACTCCTCTACGGACGTGTACCCCCGGCCCAACGGCTGAAGTCCAGGAGAAGCTTTCTCAGCCATGTCCAGCCCCTAATAGCATCACGGGAAGAAACCAGACTCCAACTATGGACAAAAAGGCTTGAGGACGACCCCCCCTCCTACTGACATGGGTATCCCTCCTTCTGAAGCCCTTCCTCCGGGCTCAGAAGCACCATGGGTCCAGTGGAAGACGCTCAACCGCCTGAGAACAGGAACAGGGCGATCAAAAGCTGCCATGGCCAGATGGGGCTATAAAACTGGCCAAACCACCAGTGAATGTGGAGAAGAGGACCATACAATGCAGCACTGCCTTGTCTGCCCCCTACTACCCAACCAGTGCAGCCCAAAGGATCTTGCAGTGTTCAATAAAAACGCAAAGGACTGTGTAAAGGAATGGGAAACTGTCATATAACCAACCAGCTTCAAAGACACGAAAAGAAGAAGTGACAGTGTGACACTTTTAGATCCTACTGTATGTTGTCATTAAACAGTTGGTTTTAAAATACATATTGGATGCGGTACCTGGATCGCTGTTTGAAGCTCTGGGTTGTTGGGCCTGCTGCTTCAACATCATGGAGCTGTGGTTTACGGAGCTCCTAGCCTCGGGCTGTGCTGATTTGAACATCGTGTAGCCCTGGGATCCCTTTGCCGAGGGCTGCCAACATAAATCTCTGCCCTGCTCAGCCTGTGGACTTTGGGTGGTGCGGGAGGGAAGGGAAGAATTGACCAGGGAATTGCGGAGGGACCGGTCTTTGCGGAAAGAAGATGGGGGGGGGGAGATGGGAAGATGTGGCGAGTGGTGGGGGCACGTTGGAGGTGGTGAAAATGACGGAGGACTATTTGTTGTATGTGACGGCTAGTGGGGTGAAAGGTGAGGACTAGGGGGACTCTTCCCTTGATGTGAGTGGGGGGATGGGGAGAGAAAGCAGTGTTACGGGGTATGGACGAGACCCTGGTGAGAGCCTCATCTATAGTAGGGGAGGGGAACCCCTGTTCCTTGAAGAATGAGGACATTTCCGATGCCCTGGTGTGAAACACCTCATCCTGGGAGCAGATGCTGCGTAGACGGAGGAATTGGGAGTAGGGGATGGAGTCCTTACAGGAAGCAGGGTGGGAAGAAGAGTAGTCTAGATAGCCATGGGAGTCAGTGGGTTTATAGTGGATGTCGGTCAGAAGTCTATCACCTGCGATGGAGATAGTGAGGTCAAGAAATGGTAGGGAAGTGTCGGAAATGGTCCAGGTGTATTTGAGTGCCGGATGGAAGTTAGTGGTGAAGTGGATGAAGTCAGTCAGTTGTGTGTGGGTGCAGGAGGTAGCACCAAAGCAGTCGTCGATGTAGCGGAGGTAGAGGTCGGGGATGGGGCCCTGGTACGCCTTGTATTTGGAGGAAATGGGAGGAGTCAAACGAGAAGTCATTGAGGGTAAGGACCAACTCCACTGGGCGGAGGAGAGTATCAGTGGATGGGTATAGGTTGCTTCTCCGGTCGAGGAAGAACCGGAGAGCTTTGAGACCATCCTGATGGGGGATGGAGATGTAGAGTGACTGGACGTCCATGGTGAAGATGAGGGGATTTTGCAGTCAATGGTGAAAGAATGTTGTCACCATTTTCCATGCTGGCAGCCGACCGCACCACGTTGCTAACGGCTTCCGAGCATAATTCTGCACTGGGCTGATAGCCGATACAGCACATATCATCTGCAGGACAGTGGAAATAAGAGGAGAACAAACAGAAAACACTTCAACCATTTGGTTGTGGAATCTTCATTGAGATGAATTGGGAGGCATAATTTAGATCATTTAAATCACATACAAAATATAAAATGAACGGGGAAGAAGAAAATGGAATTGCAAAAGAAGTAGAAAATGGACCAAAAGTCTGTTTCATTCCAGTTGATGCAGCCAGACCTACTGAGTATTTCCAATGTTTAGTTTAGTTTAGTTTAGTTTAGAGATACAGAGCAGAAACAGGCCCTCCGGCCCACCGAGTCCGCACTGACCAGTAACCCCCCCCCACACTGACACTATCCTACACACACTGTAGACAATCTTTACACGCACACCAAGCTAATTAACCTGCAAACCTGCATGTCTTTGGTGTGTGGGAGGCAACTGAAGATCTCAGAGAATGTACAAACTCCGTACAGACAAGTACCCTTAGTCAGGATCGAACCCGGGCCGCTGTAAGGCAGTAGCTCTACTGCTGTACCACAATGCCGCCAATATTTTATTTATTGTAGGTGTCTATTTTACTAATTTGTTTTTATTAAATCTTTCTTATCCTTTTAAAGTCTTCTCTCCCAATTACACTGAAGGAATGACGTTTTTAACACATGAGGTTGAGCTTTCTGAGCCAGAGAGTTAGTGCAGCAGTAATTGAGTTATATCACACCATGAATAATCAATTTGCACCTGACTAATCAAGTCTTGATTTTTTTTATGAAGAGTTGACGCAGTAATTAATGGGCAAATTAAATCCAAACATAACTCTCTATCAGCGGGCTTACAGGTTTGTTGCAGTAAAGTCTGTAAAGGCTAACGATCATTCCTAGATGTCCCTGCTTGCTACACTTCTCCTATTCATAGGTTGCTGTCTAATTCAACACTGGTGAGCATTATTAATGAACACCATAATTCTCAATGTAACACATTGACCAGAAGCCACAGCGCAATCTGTGGTTATTCTCTTTAACACTGTTCATTATGATAAGATCATGCAGTTAGGTGACTTCTTAAGTATAACACAAAGTGCTGAATAACTCACTGGCTCAGGCAGCACCTTTGGAGGTCTGATTGAATTAGGGGGGAGAAAGCTGGAAAAGAGCTGTGAGTGCGACAATGCCTGGCAAATGAGTTAGATTTAGCTCTTAGGGCTAAGGGAATCAAGGGATATGGGGGAAAAGCCAGAACGAGATACTGATTTTGGATGATCAGCCATGAGCATAGTGAATGGCGATGCTGGCTCGAAGGGCCGAATGGCCTACTCCAACGCCTATTTTCTATGTTTCTATAGGTGACCACAGGAGAAGGTGGTTTTGCTGTTTGTCATCTATATCAATGATTTCGATGAGACCATACGTGATTAGCAGGTTTGCTGATAACATTAAAGGGGGTGGTATTGTAGATAGTGAGGATGATTGTCAAAGTGTACAGCAGGATCTTGATTGATCCGCCAGGTGGGCTGAGGAATGGTTGATGGAATTTAAGACAGAGAAATGTGAGCTGTTGCATTTTGAGAAGTCGAACATGGGCTGGACCTATCTCCTCTGACAGCTTGTTCCACACACCTACCACCCATTGTGTAAAGAAGTTACCCCTCAGATTCCCAGTAAATCTTTCCACCCTAACCTTAAACATATGTCCTGTGGATTTCGATTTCCCAGCTCTGGGCCAGAGACTGTGTATTTACTTGCCTATTCCTCTCATGATTTTATACACCTCCAAAATATCACCCGTCATCCTCCTGCGTTCCATGGAATAGAGACCCAGCCTACTCGACCTCACCCTACAGCTCTAGTCCTGGCAACATCCTGGTAAATCCTCTCTGAACCCTTTCAAGCTTGACCAAATCTTTCCTATACCACAGTGCCCAGAGCTGAACACAATACTTTAAATGTGGCCTCACCGATGTCTTATACAACTGTAACATGATCTCCCAACTTTGATAATCAATACTGACTGATAAAGGCCAATGTGCCAAAAGCCACCATATCTACCTGCGACTCCACCTTCAAGGAACCATGCACCTGTACTAGATCCCTCTGCTCTGCATCACTACCCACAGGCCTACCATTCCCTGTGTAGTGCCAATTAGCCAGAGCAGGAACTGATTAATAGTACTGACTCACTCGTCATGCTGGGACTTAATGTAGACCTTGAAGGTTGGAATAGAGGCAGAAGTAGACAAGGTGTCTGTCCCAAATAGAAGGTATGGGTGACATTTAGGGTCGAGACCCTTCTTCAGTCTGAAGAAGGGTCTCGACACGAAATGTCACCCATTCCTTCTCTTCAGAGATGCTCCCTCGCCTGTTGAGTTGCTCCAGTTTGTTGCGTCCATCTTCGAGTTCCTCCAGCAGTTTGTTTTTTTACACAATGGGATGTGGCACAAAAAATACTTCTCCATCATCAGAGCTTTACCTTTATTTGAGAAAAAGAGCCAACTAGAGTTGGCTACAGAGTTATAATACCAGTTTATTTTAGCCCAGCAAAACTGACATTTACATTTGAACAAGGCTTTAATGGAAGGGGATAGATGTCCTTCATGACCCTGCCCCAGGTTGCTTAGCTCACTGATGCCAGTGCAGTGTGATGGTGTCATCTTTAGAACGTGATTCTATTTTGGTGAAATTTTATCACTCTAACCTTGCACACCTGCATTTCCTTGATAAGATCCAGACACCAGATAATCAGCACCAACCGCCGTTAATAATAGGATGCCAGGCATGTTTATATATGTGCATTTTTATATATGTACTTGTAAACGTAATGACTATTTATTGATTTAAGTTTTTTTTAAATGTCCAACAATAAAAGATGGTTGGAGTGCACGTATCTGCTGTCTGTACAGAGTGGGGAGAGGAGGGGATAAGGAGAAGGGCCTTGTGGCTGCCTTACTTACAGGGTCTCAATCCTCATGTGGCAACAGGTCACCTCCAAGATCATGTTACAGTTGTATAAGACATCGGTGAGGCCACATTTAAAGTATTGTGTTCAGCTCTGGGCACTGTGGTATAGGAAAAATTTGGTCAAGCTTGAAAGGGTTCAGAGAGGATTTACCAGGATGTTGCCAGGACTAGAGCTGTAGGGTGAGGTCGAGTAGGCTGGGTCTCTATTCCATGGAACGCAGGAGGATGACGGGTGATATTTTGGAGGTGTATAAAATCATGAGAGGAATAGGCAAGTAAATACACAGTCTCTGGCCCAGAGCTGGGAAATCGAAATCCACAGGACATATGTTTAAGGTTAGGGTGGAAAGATTTACTGGGAATCTGAGGGGTAACTTCTTTACATAATGGGTGGTAGGTGTGTGGAACAAGCTGTCAGAGGAGATAGTTGAGGCAGGTACTATTGCAGTATTTAAGAAATATTTAACCATGTACATGGATAGTCTGAGGAAAGGTCTGGACACAAAACATCACCCATTCCCTCTCTCCAGAGATGCTGCCTAGCTCCAAGTTACTCCAGCTTTTGTGTCTATCTATGGTTTAAACCAGCATCTACAGTTCTTTCCAAAACATGGATAGGATAGGTTTAGAGGGACATGGGCCAAAAGCAGGCAGGTGGAACTGGTGTAAATGGGGCATGTTGGTTGGGGTGGGCATGTTGGGATGAAGGGCCTGTTTCTATGCTGTATCACTCTATGTCTCTAAAACATATCAAATAAACACTCTCACCTCTTGACATGCCACACCATTTTCCAGGTGCTGATTAGACTTCTGATCTCGGAGATCTGATCTCAGAGTTCTGATCTCAGAGTTCTGATCTCAGAGTTCTGATCACGGATTTCTGATCTCAGAATTCTGATCTCGGAGTTCTGATCTCGGAGTTCTGATCTTGGAGTTCTGATCTCGGATTTCTGATCTCGGAGTTCTGATCTCGGAGTTCTGATCTCAGGAGTTCTGATCTCGGAGTTCTGATCTCGGAGTTCTGATCTCGGAGTTCTGATCTCGGAGTTCTGATCTCGGAGTTCTGATCTCGGAGTTCTGATCTTGGAGTTCTGATCTCGGAGTTCTGATCTCGGAGTTCTGATCTCGGAGTTCTGATCTCAGAGTTCTGATCTCAGAGTTCTGATCTCGGAGTTCTGATCTCGGCAGTTCTGATCTCGGAGTTCTGATCTTGGAGTTCTGAACTCGGAGTTCTGATCTCAGAGATCTGATCTCAGAGTTCTGATCTTGGAGGTGACCTGTTGCTACATGATGATTGAGACCCTGTAAGTAATGCAGCCACAAGGCCCTTCTCCTTATCCCCTCCTCTCCCCACTCCGTACAGACAGCAGATACGTGCACTGCAACCATCTTTTATTGTTGGACATTTAAAAAAAACTTAAATCAATAAATAGTCATTATGTTTACAAGTACATATATAAAAATGCACATATATAAACATGCCTGGCATCCTATTATTAATGGAGGTTGGTGCTGATTATCTGGTGTCTGGATCTTATCAAGGAAATGCAGGTGTGCAAGGTTAGAGTGATAAAATTTCACCAAAATAGAATCACGTTCTAAAGATGACACCATCACACTGCACTGGCATCAGTGAGCTAGGCAACCTGGGGCAGGGTCATGAAGGACATCTATCCCCTTCCATTAAAGCCTTGTTCAAATGTAAATGTCAGTTTTGCTGGGCTAAAATAAACTGGTATTATAACTCTGTAGCCAACTCTAGTTGGCTCTTTTTCTCAAATAAAGGTAAAGCTCTGATGATGGAGAAGTATTTTTTGTGCCACATCACATTGTGTAAAAAAACAAACTGCTGGAGGAACTCGAAGATGGACGCAACAAACTGGAGTAACTCAACAGGCGAGGGAGCATCTCTGAAGAGAAGGAATGGGTGACATTTCGTGTCGAGACCCTTCTTCAGACTGAAGAAGGGTCTCGACCCTAAATGTCACCCATTCCTTCTATTTGGGACAGACACCTTGTCTACTTCTGCCTCTATTCCAACCTTCAAGGTCTACATTAAGTCCCAGCATGACGAGTGAGTCAGTACTATTAATCAGTTCCTGCTGTGGCTAATTGTCAAGCTCATTGCAACATTGCCTGCATGAATCCAGCCCCACCACTGCCAGCACATGCCCACATGCTGGCCAAAACCTGGTAGATATAAGGAATGAGACTTGCATCAGATCAGAAGCAGGGCCGGCAAGTGGAGAACTTTCCCAACACGTCACCTGAGTCATCAACAGCTCCATTGGCACAAGTTCCGCTATGAAAATCTCTCCATTTTAAGCACTGAGGTGCGGTGGGAGATTGCAACCTTCACGTGGTCCGCCCTGATTCGATGAATGCAATCAACCTGGTGTGCACAATCAAATAAGATCAAATAGACCAAGTTGTCCTACAACTTTAGGCTGTGCACGCCATACGCCAGAAGAAGAGGCACAGAGGATTCTCTTATGAAAGGACATCCTTGTCTCATACGACATAAGAAATATGTAGGAAAGAACTGCAGATGCAATTCTGAAGAAGGGTCTTGACCCTAAACGTCACCCATTTCTTCTCTCCAGAGATGCTGCCTGACCCACTGAGTTACTACAGGATTTTGTGTCTACCTTCGACATAAGAAATAGTTATGCTACTAAACAGTAATATGAGACATTAAAAAGAAAATTAGTAAATGTACCAATTAGTCAATGTGTGAAGTATTTTTATGGGACTTCATTGAAGCTGCTGCCATTTTTCAGTGTATGGACTGGTATCATCAGTCTTGAATCAGAAGCCTTGGTCTCTAAGCAACATTAGATTTATTGCACTGACTGAAGAATGTACATATCTGTGTGAGAAAAAATGGGTGATGACAGCTTCCATGCACTGTGTGGACTCACAGGTAGAATAATATTTCTGGCATTGATCACTATCTGCAAACTCACCAAATTGAAGCATCTTTTTCTTGGTGCTTTTGAGAAGGGGCCATCACTGCACACTGGAGCCTTCACATATCTTGACTGAAATGTTTTAATGCTCAGCTCTGTTCCACAGAAGGTCTATGGGGAATTTATGATATCTAAGGCCTGCTTGAAAAGAACATTTATCACTTGCACGCCGATAGATCCATGAAGTGTATAATGCAAAGAGAAAAGTACCAGAGTGCAGAATATTACACAACAGCATTTTAGCTCTTCAGTTACTGAGAAAAAGTCCAAGGTCCACAATATGGTAGATTGGAACATCGGGACCACACCCTAGCTTATGGGAAAACTGTTTAAGGGCTTGTCATACTTGGTAACTGCCAGCATCATATCAGTGTCGCCAAAAAATTTTGAACATTTCAAAATCCAGCGGCGACAAAAATAATGTTGCGACACTTGAAGAAACGTGCGTCATACGTCATCACGCCGCGTCACCGCCACATCATGCCGTGTCACGCCACATCACGCCGCGTCACGCCACATCACGCGTCACGCCACATCACGCCACGTCACGCCACATCACGCCACGTCACCGCCACATCACGCCGCGTCACGTCACATCACACCGCGTCACCGCCACATCACGCCACGACACTGCACATCACACCGCGTCACGCCACATCACACGCCACGTCACGCCACATCACGCCACGTCACGCCACATCACGCCGCGTCACCGTCACATGACGCCGCATCACACGCCACATCACGCCACATCACACCACGTCACCGCCACATCACCCCGCGTCATGCCACATCACGCCACGTCCCGCCACATCACACCATGTCAGTGCCACATCACACCACGTCACGCCACATCATGCCACGTCACGCCACATCATGCCGCGTCACCGCCACATCACGCCACGTCACGCCACATCACACCACGTCACGCCACATCACACCACCGTCACATGACGCCGCGTCACCGCCACATCACACCACATCACGCCACATCACACCACGTCACGCCACGCCACATCACACATGTCACGCCACATCATGCCGCGTCACCGCCCACAACACACACCACGTCACGCCACATCACGCCGCGTCACGCCACATCACGCCACGTCACCGTCACATGACGCCGCGTCACGCCACGTCACACATCACACCACATTACACCACATCACACCACGTCACCGCCACATCACACCATGTCACCGCCACATCACGCCACGTCACCGCCACATCACACCATGTCACCGCCACATCACGCCGCGTCACCGCCACATCATGCCACGTCACGCCACATCACACCACGTCACGCCACATCACGCCACGAAGGGCCGAATGGACTACTCCTGCACCTATTTTCTATGTTCCAAGGTTCTATGTTTTCTGGGATAGTGTGAAATGTAGATAGACCCAATGATGGGGAGTCTGGTCTGTGTAATGGATCCAAGTTATATCCAAAACACTCTGCAATTCCTTACGGGCTTGTGCTGCACTGTTCCCAAACCAAGCTGTGCTGCAACCCAATATTATACATTCAGTGGTGTCTATGTAGAAGTCTGTAAGAGTCATTGGAGACAAGCCGAACTTCCTTAATTTCCTGCGGAAGTAGTGGTGCTTTTTTGGGAGTAGCTCCAATGTGGTCGGTTCAGGAGGGATTGCAGGTAATTTTTTAACATCAGGGAATCTAAAACTGTTGACCCAGCTCACTTCGGTATCACTGATTCTGAATGGGCATTTTCTCCAATTCGCTCCCTGAAGTCAATAACTAGCTCCTTCATCTTGCTGACACTGAAGGAGAGGTTGTTTAGTTTATTTTGGGTTAGAGATACAGCATGGGTAGAGGTCCTTCTCCCACCAAGTCCACGCTGCCCAACGATCACCCATACACTAGTTCTATCATATATACGAGGGACAAATTACAGACAATTTACAACGGCCAATTAACCTAAATAGGCGATGTTTCGGGCCGAAACCCTTCTTCAGACTGACTCCTTCATCCGTCTGAAGAAGTGTTTCGGCCCGAAACGTCGCCTAGTTCCTTCGCTCCATAGATGCTGCTGCACCCGCTGAGTTTCTCCAGCAATTTTGTGTACCTTCGATTTTCCAGCATCTGCAGTTCCTTCTTGAGCACAGTCACAGGGAGAATGTACAAACTCCATACAGACAGCACCTGTAGTCAGGATTGTACCCGGGTCTCTGTCGCTGTAAGGCAGCAACTCTACCACTGCACCACTTGTTGCCTTGATGCCATGTTACTAAGCTCTCTATCTCCTGTCTTTCTCTAAGTTCATTGTATCATCGATTCAATACCTTCTCTATCGTTGCATCAAGGCAAACCGCTGTTGATGCAGTGGTGTACAGGAGGTATGAGCGAGACCTTTACTTGTTAACTTTAAAACTTATGCTTTCCTGAATTTCTGCTTTTAACACCACTATCCCTAAGGTGCCGATATTTCCTGAAGTTGGGGTTTGTGAGGAAGCTAGGAGAACTTGAGGGGAGAGTATCCCAGCTAGTCCCCATCTTTATTTATATGCCCCAGACAGCATTGAGAGGGAGCTAGCAGTCGAATGATTTGGGGGTGGAGTTCAGAGAAGTTGATCTTTTAATCATTAATCATTTTCCACTTTATTTCTACCAGAGTGTGAGAATTTTCAGATCAAAATCCCAGGGCAGCTTCTTTCTTACCTATCTGCTGAAAGAGAAAGAGAAATAGTAAGATTAAACGAGAACTTACCAGTTTGAAGTTTGATCTTTATTTTATGAGGAGTTACGATGAGGGATTACGTGAAGACCCCGCCTGAACCCGTGCGCGACATTCTTCAAAGCAGCGGTGTGGAATCACAGAAAATAGTAATTGAAGTAAACATAGTAAAGACAAGGAGAACTAAGATACCAGTTGACCTTTATAATTGATCGCGGGAGCGGAGGGCACATAATCCCTCATCGTAACTCCTCATAAAATAAAGATCAAACTTCAAACAGGTAAGTTCTCGTTTAATCTTCCTATTTTACTTCGGAGTCACGTGAGTGACTACGTGAAGATTTTAAAGCTCTGTGATTTCAAGCCGTGGAACAGTCCATGCTTCATTCACTGCCGAAGTCATTCAAGGGAGGAAGTATGTTATTGTATTGAGACATGCATCCAATTCAGGCAATAACAATTTATTTTAACAAAATAATCCTCCCTAGGGCTAAATATATTGCAGAATTCAAACTTGATTCTGCAATACCGCAGGTTTGGTTATTGGCTTATTATAAAGAATTGGAAGGTCTTTCTCTTGACCGTCCTGTTGTAGCCAGGATATGGTCCATAGGCACTTCCTTGTCTCTAGCTGCCGGTGTTGCTGTTGCCCTTGTGGATAGAAACTTAAGATGTCAGTATCCACCCCAGCAGCTCCCAAGCCTGTCTGAGCCATCTAGCGATGGTTAGTGCTGATACCCGGCCATTAGGCTGTTTATGGTTGCCCATAGTGCCAATTTATATCCTCTTAAGTTTCAGTAGTTTTAAGGTATAATAGAAGGTGTGTCATTACACATAGTCGGGTGTCAGTTGGGTATATCTGGAATTCCAAATTGTGTCCTGATGTTCCTGGTCTATCTTGTTTAACAAGCTCTAATATGCAAAGTTTTCTGTTCTGGAGATGCCATCATTTATCCCAGTCTCAGTTTATGCAGATACTGGACCCCTAGAGCTGAGACCAGTGCTATCAACATACTGTTTTTAAATGTCAGTCACCCCCCCCCCCCCCCAGGGACAGGGACATTGCTGGTGCCCCTAGCAATGTTAGTACAACACTAACGTCCCAGATCTGGGAGTACTTCCCTCTAGGAGTGTTGGTGTTGAAATTAAGCCTCATAAGTTTGACAACTAGAGGGTGAGATCCCATGGAGAGTTGTTGTGGCGCCTGCCACCAGCAAGCTGACAGGGCACTCCTGCATAATTATAGTACTGCAGCTCAGTCCTTCATCTACATGAAGGCTGGATAGGAATTCCCAGGACGTTGGTGGTTGTCGCTGTATTATACGCTACATCAGCCCTTGTTGGTTCTTGATAGGCTGCTGTGATCATGCTCATGGTCCTGTCCGCCAGCCCGGATCTAGCATGGTGGACTATGGTTCAGAGACTATGTCCGAGACCACAGGGATCCATGGCTGTGTAGGCCAATCAGGTACTTTCAAGACACTTGATGTTGAGTCCATAAGTGTTTTTGCTTAGGATCCGACTGATGAGGCAGGAGGGAAAAGCATTGTAAACAATTATTCCCCATTCAGTGAGTGACGTCCATTGCTGCTGCCCCAAGTGTGGTTCACAAGCGGCATATGTTGGTAACTGGTGATTGGGTCTAGATGCAAATGGGACACTATCTGTTGTCCCTCTTTTGGTAATATCAGCAACTTTTTTGTGGTCCAACCATTCGATGCTGTCATTGAATTTTCATGACCTGGTGTGTGGCTCAGTATTGAGCTTACCTGGTAGGTAGGTTTGCTGATAGCCAAATATGTATGTTAACACACCATAGCCAAATATATTGGTCAGATTGACACATGGTATCGATCTTTTCTCCAATATGATTAATATATGCCACCACTGTGATATTATCAATTCGTATGCGGACATGCATTGTTAGCAGTAGGCTTTTAGCCCATAAAACGCACCCAACACCAGTGTTTTTAGTAATTAATTATTTTGTAGGTTTATCCAAGTCTGCTTTACTCTTTGGCAATGTTACAGACATATGGATAATGTTAATTGTAAATCCCAGAAAGTCCAGTTGTGGATGCCGTCGACATAGATTTATCTGGATGGAGATGACCCCAGAGTTTCACCCTATGTTTGGTAGCTAAAACTGCTGATTTAGCTAGATCCAGATTTTTTTCCCGACAAATGATATATCATCAAGATATGACATGACAATTTATTTTTGTTTCTAATATTGCCAAGACCCGTTTTAATATCTTGTTGAAAAGTCTTGGGGCTGAAGTTAGACCATTAGAGCAACGCTATGATCATGGCTGATCATAGTATCCCGTACCTGTTGCTCCCCCCCTCCAGTTAAATTTTAAATATAGCCAATGAAGTGGCCTAGGTATCGGCAGAGTTCAATGAAAAAAGTCCCTCATGTCGGTCCCAAAAGGATTTCAATCCTTAAGCTGTAATATGTCCCCAAAACAAGTGTAATATTCCCCCTGTTAATACAGGTCGTACACCTTTGTGTTCTGGAAGGAACCAGAACCACCTACTTACCTGGTTGCCCGTGGTACGTCCCTTTCTTCAATTTCTGCCTCTTCTGCAGAAGAGGCGCCGGAGTGTGGGGTTGGCACGTTTTCCATGAGAGTCGCTCTGGGCCTTGGCCTAAAAGGACCTTCGTGGTGCTGCGCGGCCATCATGCTTTCACCAGCGTCCTAGTGTTGATACCTGCTGGTGGATGCATAGGGGTGCTGTCGTTGCTGATGATGCTGTTTTGAGCCCGGTGGCTTTAATCTCTTCGTCGAGCTTTTCTCTGTACCATTGTCTGGGCGAGCAACCAATGATATGCCCGCTGTCAGAAGTTTTGAAATCTTCTGTAGTTTAACCTCCTGGGTTTTTGTGCCAGTCCCACTGTACCCCCAGATCTGCTGCAGGCATTTTTAAACAAAGTAAAGTTCACAGGAGGCCTATCCTTCTGCGTAATTTTGTTGCGTGTTCCTGCAGAAGATGGAAATACAGGTAGTCGATGCTGGCCGCCAGCCTGGTCTGTAATGGTACTTTTCATTGATCCGTAATTTTGGTGATCACGCCCAGTAGCTCCTTAGGATTCTGCACCCCCTGCACACTGCAGTTTTCTTCAGCCACGTCCCCTTCTTCCGGACCAGCCCAGCCCTGGTCCACAATGCATTCCTCTATCGAGGGAGATGCATTGTTTTACAGCCCTCGATAAGGTGCTGTTGTGGGAGTGCGAAGACTCCCATAGTGAGCTTGCTCCATCTCCCGGAGTAAATCACGGGTGGACCTCTGCTGCACTCGGGCAGCGCGCCTCTTCGGCCGGACTCAGATGAGTATGATCGGCCTGGTTGAATCCTGCTGGGCTTTGCCTCCAGCCTGCTGCGCTGCTTTGAGTTGTACGACTCATGGCGCTGGATTCAGCTTGGAGTCGGTAAGTGGACCTTAGTAACCACGCCAACGGTCACTTTCACTGCCCTTAGGCAGTGCGTCCTTCTGGCCGGACTCCCTGAGTCTATCGGCCGTACCGACTGCTGCCTGCCTGCAGCCCGCTGTGTCGTTTCCAGGTATACAGCTCGCGGTGCTGGGCTCAGACTGCGCTGGGTGTACCCGGATGTCGGCTGCCGGAACTTTCCCTGGTTCCCCGCAGCCTGGGGTCCTGGAACCGCTGTTTGCCCAAGGCTGTCGGCTGCCGGGACCTACCTGGTTCCCTGCAGCCTGCGGTCCAGGTCCGTTTTTTCTTCCCCTTGTCCAATGTGCTGTAACATAAACCACAGCAAGGGGAAGAATACAACTTCAGTTTTTCCTTACCTGTGTAGGTCCGTTTGAATTTTTCCCACGGGAGCGCTCCACCCCCGCCGTCGCTGTTGCACTGCGTGAGACGCAATGTTGCGCACGCGTGCTGGCGGGGTCTTCACGTAGTCACTCACGTGACTCCGAAGTAAAATATATACTAACTAGGCCAAAACTAGACACAATTACCATTCTCAGATTAATTGAGATTCCTCTCCCTGAGGCAATGATTGGTTAAGATGACCATGATTTGAATTGCCGAGTGATCTGAGGTTGAATCACAGGACTGTAGCGAATTGTGGACGTAGCCCAGACCAACACACAAACCAACCTCCCTTCTATTGACTCCATTTATTTCCCACGCTACCTCGGCAAAGCCAGCAAGGATGAGTCGCACCCTGGCCACTGCCTGTTCTCCCCTCTCCAATCAGGCAAAAGGTACAGAAGTGTGAAAATACACACCTCCAGATTCAGGGACAGTTTCTTCTCAGCTGCTATCAGGCAACTGAATCATCCTTCCGCAACCAGAGAGCAGTCCTGAGCTACTGTCTACCTCATTGGTGACCCACGGACTATCTTTGATTGGACTTTACCGACTTTACCTTGCACTAAATATATCATGTATCTATATATGTACTATAGATATCATGTATCTGTACACTGTAAATAGCTCGATTGTAATCATGT
Source organism: Leucoraja erinaceus (assembly GCF_028641065.1). NCBI lineage: Eukaryota > Metazoa > Chordata > Chondrichthyes > Rajiformes > Rajidae > Leucoraja > Leucoraja erinaceus. Next base: position 36,720,167 of record NC_073396.1, read on the forward strand.
ATTGTCTTTCCACTGACTGGATAGCACGCAACAAAAGCTTTTCACTGTACCTCAGTACACGTGACATAAGCTCAACTAAACAATGTTATGCAGTTTAAAAGCCCCTTGGTGTAAGTAGTGTGACCTTAGCTTTAGATGTAGACAGTGGGCCTGCAGAGGAGAAGATGAGTGGATACATTTCAAAACAGCCAACAACACTAGACCGAATGAGGCTAAGAACTCGATAACTTTGGAATGATAACATCTGAAGCTTATATTAAATGTACTGAAGAACAGCAGTAAATTCAGTTTCTATTGATTATAATGGAACCAAATATAAGAAATGAAATTCAATGTTCAGCAACTATAAGAATACAAGCAAGCAATAATAAATGTATTCTCCAAAGCCCTTAGAACAATTTACTTGGATGAAGGTGTTGAGGTGCATTATTGCAATGACAGATATCCTAACATTGCAGTGATTCATCCTACATTAATAAATTAATCCTAGATGTGTCTTTGGTAGACAACGTTACAAAAGAAGCGCATGAAAGGTCTGCAGCAAGGTTTATCCTGAGCTTCCCAATGCCTACTTTGTGATTTTCTGCAAAATGTTGTCAAAAAATAGAAAATATCGATTGAAGGGAATATTGTGCATCTGCTGTTTTGGAAAATGTAGGTGCTTGTTGGAAGCAGGAAGCGTTTTTTAAAACGGTAATTGGACTCGCTGTGAGTAGCTGCAATTCCAACTCTACGGGAGGGAGAGAAAATTACCGGCATTCATCAGCTGCGCACAAAAACTCTAATTTAACACGCTTGAAAATTGCAATTAGAACTAAGCAACGACTAATGGCTGGGGCCAAGTGACTGCTCCATTGTGTATATGGACTATCCCCTGTGGAGCTAAGCTCATTATCTGGATTGTTCAGAGTAAGGAGAGGACTAAGAACACGTTGTAGGCAGGTTTGAATGTTGTGCTTTTTGATTACTGACCCCATTGAGATTTGCAGGTGAAGAATTACTCACTCACTCCTGGTGTTAAAGATTGCTGGTATTCTTCGTATAATGGCTCCAGACCCTCTGGAGAGCAAGAGATGAAATTCTTCACTTAATGACAACAATGTACGTATGAGAAAGAAGTTCAAAATCCTGAGATGTAATTTATCTTCCAATATTTCCTCATGTACAAACAAACAAACAAATAAAAGCATTGCGGATGCAGCCTAGACCATCACACAAACCAGCCTCCCTTCCATTGACTCTATTTATACCTCACGCTGCCTCAGCAAGGCCAGCAGCATTATCAAGGCCGAGTCGCACCCTGGCCACTTCCTCTTCACCCCATTCACGTCTGTGGAAGGGTCTCGACCTGAAACATCACCCGATTCCTTCGTTCCAGGGAAGCTGCCTGTACCGCTGAGTTACTCCAGCTTTTTGCGTCTATCTTCAATAAATCATTTGTAGCCTCAGGCAAAGGCAATCTTTATTCTGCAAATGCCTTCATGTTTGGAAAGGACAAAGTACAAATAGGTGGAAATAACCTACACTCTAAAGGAAACATAATCAGAAATGCTGTGGAACAAGTCACAGGGCTAATCAGAGACGTGGTATATTGTCAGGAGTGAGTCACCTCCTAGTTCCCTGATACACCTCCATTGCAATGAACAGGTTGGACTACATTTGCCTCAATGATCGCAGCACTGCCATGTTTTCAACTCATAATCAAAGTCGTTCAAGGATCAAAAACGCAAACTGTTGGCAGAACCAAGCGGGTCTCGGAGAATCTTTTTTTTAAAATGTATTAACAAACAGTTATACCAGTTGGGTGGTCATGTTGCAGTTGTATAAGACGCTGGTGAGACCACATATATTGTGTTCAGTTCTGGGCACCATGCTATAGGAAAACTGTTGTCAAGCTGGAAAGGGTTCAGAGAAGATTTACGAGGATGTTACTAGGAGGGTCTGAGCTATAGGGAGAGGTTGAGTAGGCTGTGTCTCTATTCCTTAGAGCGCAGGAGGATGAAGGGTGTTCTTATAGATGTGTATAAAATCATGAGAGGAATAAATTGGGTAGATGCAAATTGAAGGAGCAGCACATATTTTGTTTGGGCAACTTACACCCAATATGAATATTGACTTCTCTAACTTCAAGTAACCTTTGCTTTCCCTCTCTCTCTAAGGTCAAAGGTCAAAAACTTTATTTGCCATTTGTGCTTACACACATAGGAACTCTTGTGCGGTTGTTTATAGAGTCAAGTCAAGTTAAAAAGACACACAGAAGACACATAATTTATATCCTTCCCCATCCTAGTTTTCCGACCAGTCTGACTTTCCTCCTGATCAAATTTTCCATTTTATGCCTCATTGTCACCATCCCCTAGTTGTTAATGGTCTATTCTATATTTTCCTTGATCTTCATCCCATCTAATCTCTCGTTTCCCTCTCCCCTGACTCAATCCCTGGAAGAAGCCTGAGCCAAATATCACCCATTCCTTCTCTTCCAGAGATGCTGCCTGTCCCGCTGAATTACTCCAGTGTTTTCTGTCAATCTTCAGTGGTTGAATACGTCATTTAATAGATAATTTTCAGTTATGTTTACTCTTTCCATGTCCTTACTCAAAGATTATAAATGGAATATGGGGATAAATTATTAATGAATTGCTGATAAACTAGGACATACCACTGTGTCCAGCCACTACTTTAATAAGGAATTTACAAATGGACACACACTTCCATGTTCTGTATGCATAATTATGCAAACATTTGCCTTTCAAGTATCCAGTCAACTCCTTTTTTAGTGGCTACCATTGAACTAGCTTCCACCAGACTTGAAGGCAGCATGTTTCAGGTCACAAAAATGAATTACCTCAAAATTCAGTACCTCCCCCACCTCCCCCCTCCCACCTCCCCCTGCACCCCCTCCCCCATCTCCCCCATCTCCCCCTCCCCTCCCCCTCCCTCTCCAGCCTCCCCTTGCACCCCCTTCCCATCCCCATCTCCCCCTCCCCCTACCCATCTTCCCCTGGTCGGGGGAAAGACCGTTCAGAAATTTTATAATAAGCCGTTGGCAAAACCTGCTTTATTTGCAGAAAAATTTTTACAGACTGCAAATATTTAATTTAAGCCCAGGGGAGCAATTTAATTTCTTTGTTGTTATTGTTAAAAAATACCATTGTGTTTTTCTACAAACAGATTCATTGGTTGATTACGATAACACACTCCTCCCTCACGGACTTCGGCAGTGAGTGAAGTAATAACTGTTACACGGTTTGAAATCACAGAGCTTTGAAGTCTTCACATAGTCACTCACGTGACTCCGAAGTAAAATAATAAGATTAAACGAGAACTTACCAGTTTGATGGTTGATCTGTATTTTATGAGGAGTTACGATGAGGGATTACGTGCCCTCCGCTCCCACCCTCAATAATATGGGTCAAACTGATAACTGATGTCTCCTTTTCTTTACTATGTTTATTTCAATAACTGTGACTATCTGTGATTCCACACCGCTGCTTTGAAGTATGCCGCGCATGCGTGCTGAGCGGGCTCTTCACGTAATCCCTCTTCGTAACTCCTCATCAAATACAGATCAAACTTCAAACTGCTAAGTTCTCGTTTAATCCTAATATTTTAATGTACAATAGGGAGGGAGTATTAGAATCATCTTGTATTTGTTTACCATTACATTCATTGCAATGAGTTGCATTCTATATATTAAAGGTGCCGGCTTTTACTTTAGAACATGCAGCATAAGGCTTCTGGAAGATGAAACAGGGGATTTGAAAGAATTTGAGGACCACAGTGTTAAGTCTGTCAAACCCTGTTTGTTGACATGACAACATTCTGGTGCCAAAACAGTAGAGGGGAATAGAAAATAGAACGACTTAATTGAAATTTAAAATCATTTTCAGTATTTTCATATTGCCTCCAAGCAAAGAGTTTCTGATAGTCGTGTTTCGGCAAGGATTATGCAATAATTCATCTAAGCACCATCATCTCTGGTATCCTTCCTATCCTTCCTTTGTGCCTTCCTCTTTCTGTATTCATCCATCCACTTTCATTTCCATTGAAATACCTCCCTCCTTCACCAAAGCCAGCATAAAGAAATGTTCTGCTCCCTTCAAACAGGCTTAATTTGACGATAGACACAAAATGCTGAGGTAACTCAACGGGACAGGCAGCATCCCTAGAGAAAAGGAATAAGTGACACCTATAACTAACCCTGAGGGTGGTATGCTGACAAAGAGTCCAGACACTGCAAAAGCTACGGTTGGACTACATGACCACCAATATGAACAACATAACATTCGTAATCAGGAACCTGATAAAACAGAGCAGGCCAGGAATGCCAGGGATCAAGATCCAGTTCTTGGCATATCCAGAGGACCAACGGTTGTGTGTGTGGTAACATACTAACACCACTATCAGAGAGTTATGGAGAACCTCAGAGGCTCGGAACAATCGATCCTCATCAGCCATAAAAAAACACACCAGAAGGTGTCAACTCAAACCATCTCCAGATGGTCAAAGGAGGTAATGGCAGTAGCAGGAGTGAACATTTATATGGTTAAATCTCACTCCACCAGGGCTGCATCTACGTCGGCAGCAAGAGCTATGGACGTGCCCCTTGACGACATCCTAGTGGCTGCAGGATGGACGAATGAAATAACGGTCCACCGGTTTTATAACAAACCCATAACCGGACTGGGGGTTTTTGCCCGTACCATTTTAAGTTCTATCCCCTAGTTTCCCCCCAAGGTTTGGAGGGGTAACTTTAAAAAAAAAAAACTTTCTTTCATTTAAAGCATCAGTGTCTTTACTTAACTACGTAATGTCTGAAAGTTTTAATGATTACACGCATCCATGGTCAATCCATTCAGTGTGTGACGCCTGGATTCGTAACCGGCGTAAAATCACGGAGCTTTGAAATCTTCACGTGGTCACTCATGTGACTACGAAGTAAAATAGTAAGATTAAACGAGAATTTACCAGTTTGAAGTTTTGTGATTTTATGAGGAGTTAGGATGAGCGATTACGTGCCCACCGCTCCCACCCTCACATTATCAAGATCATATGGAAGTTCTAGTTTCTTCACAATCTTACTCTTCTCAGGTCTTCTCTTTATCTGTGATTTAACACGGCTGCTTTGAAGATTGACGCGCACGCAGACGGACGGCCCTTCTTCACGTAAGCGCTCATCGAAACTCCTCATAAAATCAAGATCAAACTTCAAACTGGTAAGTTCTGGTTTAATCTTACTATTATAGACCAGTTAGCCTGACATTGGTGGTGGGGAAGATACTGGAATCAATTATAAAAGATGAAATAGCGGCACATTTGGATAGCAGTAGCAGGATTGGTCCGAGTCAGCATGGATTTATGAAGGGGAAATCATGCTTGACTAATCTTCTGGAATTTTTTGAGAATGTAACAGAAAGTGGACAAGGGAGAGTCAGTGGATGTTGTGTACCTGGACTTTCAGAAAGCATTTGATAAGGTCCCACATAGGAGATTAGTGGGCAGAATTAGAGCATATGGTATTGGGGGTAGGGTGATGACATGGTTGGAAAATTGAACAGAAAACAAAGAGTAGGGATTAACGAATCCCTTTCAGAATGGCAGGCAGTGACTAGTGGGGTACCGCAAGGCTCGGTGCTGGGACCAGCAGTGACTAGTGGGGTACCGCAAGGCTCGGTGCTGGGACCAGCAGTGACTAGTGCGGTACCGCAAGGCTCGGTGCTGGGACCGCTGCTATTTACAATATACATCAATGATTTCAATGAAGGGATTCAAAGTAACATTAGCAAATTTGCAGATGACACAAAGCTGGGTGGCAGTGTGAACAGTGAGGAGGATGCTATGAGGATGCAGGGTGACCTGGACAGGATGAGTGAGTGGGCAGATGCCTGGCAGATGCAGGTTAATGTGGATAAATGTGAGGTTATCCACTTTGGTGGCAAAACAAGGAAGACAGATTATTATCTAAATGGTGTCAAGTTGGGAAAAGGGGAAGTACAACGGGATCTGGGGATCCTTGTTCATCAGTCACTGAAATTAAGCATGCAGGTACAGCAGGCAGTGAAGAAAGTGAATGGCATGTTGGCGTTCATAACAAGAGGAGTTGAGTATCGGAGCAAAGAGGTCCTTCTGCATTTGTACAGGGCCCTAGTGAGACCACACCTGGAGTAATGTGCACAATTTTGGTCTCCAAATTTGAGGAAGGACATTCTTGCTATTGAGGGAGTGCAGCGTAGGTTCACAAGGTTAAGTCCCGGGATGGCGGGACTGTCACTTGTTGATAGAATGGAGTGGCAGGGCTTGTACAGTCTGGAGTTTAGAAGGATGCGAGGTTATCTTATTGAAACATATATTATTATTAAGGGTTTGGACACGCTAGAGGCAGGAAACATGTTCCCGATATTGGGGGAGTCCAGAACCAGGGGCCACAGTTTAAGAATAAGGGGTAAGCCATTTAGAACAGAGATGAGGAAATACTTTTTCACACAGAGAGTAGTGAGTCTGTGGAATTATCTGTCTCAGAGGGCAGTGGAGGCCGTTTCTCTGGATATTTTCAAGAGAGAGTTAGATAAAGAATCAAGGGATATGGGGAGAAGGCAGGAACGGGGTACTGATTGTGGATGGTCAGCCATGATCACAGTGAATGGCGGTGCTGGCTCGAGGGGCCTAATGGCCTACTCCTGCACCTATTGTCTATTGTCTGTTGTCGAACCACTACGCCAGTACACCACTACGCTAGTACACCACTAGACTAGTACACCACTATGCTAGTACACCACTACGCTAGTACACCACTACTCTAGTACACCACTACTCTAGTACACCACTACGCTAGTACACCACTACACTAGTACTAGTACACCACTACTCTAGTACACCACTACTCTAGTACACCACTACGCTAGTACACCACTACGCTAGTACACCACTACGCTAGTACACCACTACTCTAGTACTAGTACACCACTACACTAGTACACCACTACTCTAGTACACCACTACACTAGTACACCACTACACTAGTACACCACTACACTATTACTACTCTACACCACTACGCTAGTACACCACTACTCTAGTACACCACTACTCTAGTACACCACCTTAGCATGGAACTTCTATGGACTTTGTTTAGGTTGCACTATGCATTTTGATTGGCACTATTATGATCTGATCTAATATTATTCATAATATATTATATTGTTGTTTATTGTGATGTATTTGTTGTGTGTTACGTTGTGTAGATCTGCAGCAAGTAAGAATTTCATTGTTCCTTTCTTGTACATAAAGCACTTGTACATACACTTGAATCTTGACTGACACTATATTCTTCAAGATCAATCCTGATTCCCACTACTCATTAGAAAACATCTGTCTCAACTCTAAATACACAGAGGACTATCTTCGCTCCATTAACACTAATCTGTGACAAGGATTTCCAAAACTCTCAATCCTCTGAGACAAGGACAAAGATTTAAATGGGCTCCCAATATATTTAGACCATGCTCTTTGTCATAGAAACATAGAAAATAGGTGCAGGAGTAGGCAATTCGGCCCTTCGAGCCTGCACCGCCATTCAATATGATCATGGCTGATCATCCAACTCAGTATCCTGTTCCTGCCTTCTCTCCATACCCCCTGATCCCTTAAGCCACAAGGGCCACATCTAACTCCCTCTTAAATATAGCCAATGAATTGGCCTCAACTACCTTCTGTGGCAGAAAATTCCAGAGATTCACCACTCTCTGTGAAAAAAAGTTTTCCTCATCTCGGTCCTAAAAGATTTCCCCCTTATCCTTAAACTGTGACCCCTTGTCCTGGACTTCCCCAACATCGGGAACAATCTTCCTGCATCTAGCCTGTCCAAACCCCTTAAGAATTTTATAAGTTTCGATAAGATCCCCCCTCAATCTTCTAAATTCTAGCGAGTACAAACCGAGTCTATCCAGTCTTTCTTCACATGAAAGTCTTGACATCCCAGGAATCAGTCTGGTGAACCTTCTATGTACTCCCTCTATGGCAAGAATGTCTTTCCTCAGATTAGGAGACCAAAACTGTACGCAATACTCCAGGTGTGGTCTCACCAAGACCCTGTACAACTGCACTAGAACCTCCCTGCTCCTATACTCAAATCATTTTGCTATGAATGCTAACATACCATTCGCCTTCTTCACTGCCTGCTGCACCTGCATGCCTACTTTTAATGACTGGTGTACCATGACACCCAGGTCTCGTTACATCTCCCCCTTTCCTAATCGGCCACCATTCAGATAATAGTCTACTTTCCTGTTTTTGCCACCAAAGTGGATAACCTCACATTTATCCACAATGTACTGTATCTACCATGCATTTTGCCCACTCACCCAGCCTATCCAAGTCACCTTGCAGCCTCCTAGCATCCTCCTCACAGCTAACACTGCCCCCCAGCTTCGGGTCATCCACAAACTTGGAGATGTTGCATTCAATTCCCTCATCCAAATCATTAATATATATCGTAAATAGCTGGGGTCCCAGAACTGAGCCTTGCGGTACCCCACTAGTCACTGCCTGCCATTGCGAAAAGGACCCGTTCACTCCTATTCTTTGCTTCCTGTCTGCCAACCAGTTCTCTATCCACATCAATACTGAACCCCCAAAACCGTGTGCTTTCAGTTTGTATACTAATCTCTTATGTGGGACCTTGTTGAATGCCTTCTGAAAGTCCAGATACAACACATCCACTGGTTCTCCCTTATCCACTCTACTAGTTACATCCTCGAAAAATTCTATAAGATTCGTCAGGCATGATTTACCTTTCATAAATCCATGCTGACTTTGTTCAATGATTTCACCACTTTCCAAATGTGCTGCTATCCCATCTTTAATAACTGATTCTAGCAGTTTCCCCACTACCGATGTTAGACTAACTGGTCTGTAATTCCCTGTTTTCTCTCTCCCTCCCTTTTTAAAATGTGGGGTTACATTAGCTACCCTCCAATGCTCAGGAACTACTCCAGAATCTAAAGAGTTTTGAAAAATTATCACCAATGCATCCACTATTTCTGGGACTACTTCCTTAAGTACTCTGGGATGCAGCCTATCTGGCCCTGGGGATTTATCGGCCTTTAATCCATTTAATTTACCTAACACCACTTCCCGGCCAACCTGGATTTCACTCAGTTCCCCCATCTCATTTGACCCCTGGTCCCCTGCTATTTCCGGCAGATTATTTATGTCTTCCTTACCAAAGTAGTTATTCAATTGGTCTGCTATGTCCTTGTTCCCCATGATCAATTCACCCGTTTCTGACTGCAAGGGACCTACATTTGTTTTAACTAATCTTTTTCTCTTCACATGTCTATAAAAGCTTTTGCAGTCAGTTTTTATGTTCCCTGCCAGTTTTCTTTCATAATCTATTTTCCCTTTCCTAATTAAGCCCTTTGTCCTCCTCTGCTGGTCTCTGAATTTCTCCCAGTCCTCTGGTAGGCTGCTTTTCTGGCTAATTTGTACGCTTCGTCTTTTGTTTTGATACTATCCCTGATTTCCCTTGTTATCCACGGATGCACTACCTTGCCTGATTTTTTTTTGCCAAACTGGGATGAACAATTGTTGTAGTCATGGACGTCCCATGAGAAGAAACATCATGCTTATTTTGTCTGTTACCATAAGAATCGTACGTGTTCATATAAGTTTACCTCTCATCCTTCTAAAGTGTAATTACATCAGAACCTTTCCTCCACACTCCTGAACCTCCTCTGAACTGCCTCATATGAAATAGCTTCTTAAGGGAAGCTTCTTAGCTTCCCTTAAGAAGGCGGACCAAAGCTGTTGAGAGCAGCCAAAATGGGGTCCCGCTGGAGCCTTGTGCAGTTTCAGTAAGTCTTGCCTTCTTTTATACTCTAACTGGGACTGCACGGTGGCACAGCGGTAGAGCTGCTGCCTTAACCCGGGTTCGATCCCGACTATGGGTGCTGACTGTACGGAGTTTGTACGTTCCTCCCGTGAACTGGATGGGTTTCCTCTAAGATCTTCAGTTTCCTCCCACACTCCAAAGGCATTCAGGTTTGTAGGCTAAATGGCTTGCTATATTAAAAAAAAATTGTCCCCAAGTCAAGTCAAGTCAAGTCAAGTTAATTTGTCACATACACATACGAGATATGCAGTGAAATGAAAGTGGCAATGCTCGTGGACTTTTGTGCAAAAAGACAAACAACCAAACAGCCAAACAAATTATAAACATAGTCATAACACACATATTCTTTTACATAATAAATAATGGAAGGAAAAATGTTCAGTCGAGTTCGTCCCTGGTGAGATAGGCGTTTACAGTCCGAATGGCCTCTGGGAAGAAACTCCTTCTCAACCTTTCCGTTCTCATCGCATGGCAACGGAGGCGTTTGCCTGACCATAGCAGCTGGAACAGTCTGTTGCAGGGGTGGAAGGGGTCTCTCATGATATTGTTGGCTCTGGAGTTGCACCTCCTGATGTATAGTTCCTGCAGGGGAGCAAGTGAAGTTCCCATAGTGCGTTCGGCCGAAAGCACTACTCTCTGCAGAGCCTTCTTGTCCTTGGCAGAGCAATTCCCAAACCAAATGGTAATGTTCCCGGACAAGATGCTTTCCACCGCCACTGCGTAGAAGCACTGGAGGATCCTCGGAGACACTCTGAATTTCCTCAATTGCCTGAGGTGGTAAAGGTGTTGCCTTGCCTTACTCACGAGTGCTGAGGCGTGTGATGCCCATGTCATATCCTCGGAGATGTGGACTCCCAGATATTTAAAACAGTTCACCCTATCCACAGGATCCCCATTTATCCTCAATGGAGTGTACGTCCTCGGATGATGTGCCCTCCTAAAGTCCATGATCAGCTCCTTCATTTTTTTGATGTTCAAGAGGAGGCTGTTATCCTGGCACCAGAGTGCTAGACCAGCCACCTCCTCCCGGTAGGCCTTCTCGTCGTTGTCTGAGATCAGGCCCACCACCACAGTGTCCCAGTGTAAGATGGTGTTAAAGTGCAGGGGTTGCTGGTCAGTGCGGACGCTGTGGGCTGAAGGGTCTGCTTTTGTACCGTATCCCGAAAACTAAAAACTAAAACTAAAAGTTTAAAGTGGATGAAATAAGAGCTAGCATTCTATTATCATGTTGTGATGGCCTTGCATGTTGGCTTTGTGTGCTTCATGCAGAAGAACTGCTTAAACAGCATTCTAAAGTGAAATATATTTGCTGACCTGTGGTAATCTCAACTCTTTACAACGTTAGAGTGATTGATCAGTGCTAACAGCGAGCAGTTCAATGTCATTGATATTTGCACATACATTTTGCACAAGGATATATTACATTTTACTGTCAATCTATGTTCTACTTCATTTGCAATCACACTGCAGTATTGATTTTTTTTAATGTATCTTCATGGCTGTTGTGACTTCCATCTATTTTGTTGGCATCAGGATTCAGAATTTTCCGAGTTTTTCAGTAAAAAGTAAAACTAAGATGGAGCTTCACCACGATTAACTCTGGAATGTGAAGGTCACAAAGGAAAGGTCACAAATTAATATAGTTCTTGGATGCTTATCCTTGTAAACAAGGTAAAACGGTAGAATGTGAGCAAACACAAGACTAAACAATCATTCTATTCTTACAGGATTTATTTCTAATTTAGTTTCACTACATGAAACTGTTGGAGGTGGATGGCTTTTTAATACAGTGCGATGCAAATCTCTGGACAGTTTTGCATTCCACCCTACTGAGGCAAAGTAATTAAATAGTAATCGGTATTTTTTTTGCTGATGGAGGCTATAGTAATTAGGTATCAAATTGAAACCAGTGAGTTTTTTGTAACAATGACCAGCAGTTTACACACCTGCCTCTAAGTAATAGTGATTTCTCTAACTTCAAGTAACCCTGCATCTCCTCGCTCTCTCTCCATCCCTCCCACAGCCAAGTCGTACAAGCTGCAAAGTCATCTTGTTGAGTCTCATTGTCTGTAACTCGTTTTCACCCAGCACACAGCTAACAATGGCCGGTTTTCTTTATCATCATTACTTTTTTGCATTTCTTTCATTCATTTGTTCTATGTCTCTCTATATTACTGTCTATATCTCTTGCTTTCCCTTTCACCTGACTTTCACCTGTTCCTTTTCTCCAGAGCTGCGGTCTGACCCGCTGAGTTACTCCATCTTTTCGTGTCTATCTATGTAAACACGATATGACTTCAAGCCCCCCTGAAGTAAATTTGAATGAATACTTTATTGTCACATGTGACAAGTCACAGAGAAATTCTTTGCTTGCACGCCCAAGGTACACAATAGTCACCACATAAAGGGCGCCGAAAAAGTTACAAAGTATCCAGGCTAGGTCCTCCTTTGTCTCCCTCCCCCTGCCTCATGGCTGTTCCCCCACGCTGGGACCCCATTGTCCATTGTTCTCCCCCTTCCCCCCTCGCTCACGGCGGTCCCCCTACACCGGTTCCTCCTTTATTCTTTCCCCCGGCAGCGGCGTCCTCACTCCACGTGGTCCGTCCTCATCTGCCTGTCGGAGCCATCATCGGCCGCCGCACCGACCTCTCCACTAACGTTGCTGGGTCCCCTCCTGAAATTTACCACAAGCATTGAAGCCAATATTCCAATGATATCTGGCAATATGGTTCAGCGTTAGAACACTAACCCAAGAAGACGTCTGCCCTCTCGAGTGGGTGAAGAATATGCCTGCTCTTGGTGGAAGCTTGTTATGCATGAGATGCCAGTTGCATTTCTCACAGAGAGTAGAAGTCAGTCGCAAACGTCATTTCTGATGGAATTAAATGAGTATGGTTCTGATTGTTTGCTCTTTCACGGGGCCACCTGTTAACATGGAGTGCAGGATGCATTGAAAAGGCACTCCATGGAGATATGAGATATCAAGTAGGTTCTACATTTGACCACAGCTTCTGATCTGAATATGAAAATGTCTACCACCTGTCACAGGCAGTCAACAGGCTGGCCAGTAAAATGTATTGGGGAAGACATAAGGGCGGCACGGTGGTGCAGCAGTAGAGTTGCTGCCTTACAGCATTTGCAGAGCCGGAGATCCCGGTTTGATCCCGACTATGAATGCTGTCTATACAGAGTTTGGATGTTCTTCTCCTTACCACATGGGTTTTCTCTGAGATCTTCGGTTTCCAACCACACTCCAAAAACGTACAGGTTTGTAGGTTAATTGGCTTGGTATAAATGTAAATTGTTCCTCGTGTGTGTAGGATAGTGTTAATGTGTGCGGATCGCTGGTCGGTGCAGACTCTGTGGACCGAAGGGCCTGTTTCTGCGCTCTATTTCTAAACTAAAGAGAACAAAGGATAGCACCATTAATGGGAGTGGGGTGCCGAGCTATTTTTTATTTTTGTGTGTTATCACTCTGAGCCCAATGTGGCCAAAGTGCCATTTTCCTCATGAAATGTTTGGCTATTCATATTTTATTAATACTGGGTGACAGGGAAACAATTGCAATCCCATGTGACCAAGACAGTTGAAAATCCTCAAAGATAATCAAAAAAAATATTACTTGGATTTATAGCTTCTGTTGGGGAAGTGCATTCAGGAATCCAAATGACCAAAATCACTTTGTGAATCAGGCACAAAATTAACCTTGAGCTCCAAGCAAAAGACTCGCGTGGGAAATCAAGACTGAAATTGTTTTTAAGTCTGTAGAGAGGTGGCTGCTGGACTATCTCTGTGTCTCCTGAATCTCAGTCTGAAGGGTCTCAACCCAAAACGTCACCCATTCCTTCTCTCCAGAGATGCTGCCTGTCCCGCTGAGTTACTCCAGCATTTTATGTCTATCTTCTGCTGAAAGTGTGTTGGGTTTAGGGAATGCAGTGGCAATTTCACCTATTCCGCAGTCAATTGTTATCAGAACATTGGTGCACCATGAGGTACTTGAGACCCACACCTACCCACCAGATTTAATCCCAGTCAGTCTTCAACATTTTGCATGGATTATAGTCATTTTGTTTAAAAAAATAAAAATAAAATAACAGCCGCACGATAATAGACAGCGAGTTTCTCACAAAACTACAATACAGATATGTGAAAACAGGTGTATGTGATATTACGGCTAATCCTTTATATCTCCTTGTACATTCCAACCTAGTTTCAATGTTTCTATGTAAGTGTTGTCTTTGATCTTGCTTAGTGAAATAACATTGAAGGAATGAAGATACTTGTCCATTAATTACCTGTGCCACTTTGCAATGCTGCTGTTGTTGTTGTCAGTTTCAACAATGTTTTTAGGGATATTTATTACATTTCTATCTGATACACTAAGAAATTCCAATGTATATCATGAAGCAACAAAACGGAGCCATTTGTGCAGTTGCCTACATTGCCCCTGCCATTTCAAACTAAAGCGCCTGCCCCACTTGGGCGTCATTTGCGCATCACGCAGATGGCGCGTGAAGATTTTGTACATCCCAAAATCCTGGGGCACCGCGCGCGACCGCACGTCACTGCCTACGTCACCACACACGATGCGTGCATAATGCGCACCATGCGTGCGTCGTGACGCGTAAATGCTGCATAAATGATGTGCAAATGGCGCCCAGGTGGGACAGGCCCTTAAGTCTCTGTCAAATAAATTCAACACACACTTCAAATTCCTTTCAATACCACTGAAACAGACAACGTAGCCATTGGTCATTGAGTCATTTTTCCCTTTTTGTTTGAGGGAGCCTACTGTGTGAAAATTGTGTAGTTTGACGAGACGAGCAGGTTGAGTAAAATAAACCTTTATTTGTAACGACAAACAAAAGAAGTATAACACAACCGCGTGCTGGGTCAGCCAAATATCTTGAAGCTCCTGTTACACGGGTGGAGCTCGATCAACTGAGGAAGCAAAAGCCCACGAAAACACACCCGCGATCACGTGATGGCGCCAGCCAATAGCGAGGGTTCACATTGCCTCAAGCCACCACTAGGTGCCGCTACAGGACCCTCCCCAGAACCCGAGGTAAAGAACCGAGCGGGAGATGGAATGAGGTGACCGGACCGAGTGGAAACGAGGGGCACAGCCGGCGGTACAGGCGGAACTGGCGGAACAGAGCCAGCAAATGTTATAGATGCAGGAGAAACAGGCACAACAGGTGCAACTGGGACGACAGGCGGATGTCCTCTACGCCGGGGTTGAGCCACCGCTATCGATATCCAGATGGGCGGGCTTGAGGTGAGCGACTGAAATGATCTCTCCGACATCCAAAAGAAACGACACAATGCTGGGGCGCAACACCCAGAAAGGACCCTCATAAACCCGCTGTAGCAGAGTCCGGTGCAAGTCCCTGCGGAGAAACACAAATAAACAGTTCTTAAGCTCTGGCGGCACATACACTAGGTATGTTGCAAAACTTACCTTCAGCGGCGCTTCAGTTCTGCCGCTGCCCTTGTGCGCGACTTTGGCGCCTTTGAGAGGGGGGCGGGTTTAAAACGCGATTTTCTCTAGGCTGTTGAAATCGATGTTGTTCAGCCTACTTAGTTGCTGACGAAAAATCGCTGCGAAATTCGATCGCTGCAGGTATTTTTAAACTAAAATGTGTTATTTAATTGTTATAGTAGATTAAAAATCATCCTCTAAAGCCGCGAATCCCGACAACGGGACAGATCTCATGTAGGGGACAAGGCAAGGTAGGTTGTTTATTTTTACATTAAAAAGGGCTTCTTAAGATCCCTTTATACAAAATTTTATGTTGCGAGTAGCTGACTTGGGGGCCCATTCAATCCCACAGTATCTTTCATGCCGACACGGGGTACAAATTCACCGCAATGGCAGCGTTCTAAACCAGCGCGTTCCACAGAATCCCACTGGCAAGCTGATTTAAATGGTCATTAATTTACAGCAATTGAACACTAAATCCCTTCCATTTGGCCTATAAATTAATGTCGATGTTTAGATCTAGTAATTGAATTTTGAAATTAGCTACAATTGGGTAACTAACTAATTATATGCTTTAATTTCAGGTCATCCAAGTACGATTGTTTAAAATTTGTTTCAGAATACTTTAATCTATAATAACTGAAAATTTCTTTCAGTTCTCTTAATTTTTAATAAAGTTATGGGCTTTAGACAATCCTTGATCACAGCTTTTGTGTTAAGTCAATGGAAAATCAATAGGGAACAAGATGCTAATTTCCGAGTATGAAAATGGCCATAACCTTTTTAATACTGAAGATATGAAAGTGAATTAGGTGTCAAATTAAACTTCTTTTTATGCTTTATCTAATGGGATAAATTGCAGACTTGATTTTTTAAATCTCAAAATTTTGTAACATTGCTACATACACCGGAGCAGCCCCATGCTGAGAGGCCAGGATAGGAGCCAGGCCACCCACTTTCTCCCAGAAGTTTGCCAACACAGACAAAGTGGGCTCCTGCTGCCCTCGTGCCGCAGGAAGGGAATCCCCGGGTACCCGCAGCGGGGAGCTGTACATGAGCTCAGCGGATGACGTGTCCAAATCTGCCTTTGGGGTCGTGCGGATACCCAGCAACACCCAAGACAACTGGTCGGCACCAGGGGTCGGACACCTTGGTAAAGGCGAACATCAGGGGCTTGTGGTCCGTGAAGGGACCACAAGTATTGGAAATGGCGGACAGCCAAATAAAGGGTCAGGAGCTCGCGGTCGAAAGCGCTGTTGCTTCGCTCCGGAGGTCACAGGCAACGGCTGAAAAATGCAAGCGGCTGCGGCCTCATCCCACAAGAGGTCCCTTGGCTTACCGACGAGGCACTGAAAGAAAGGCCGCATGATTCAGGCTGCCGCCGGCACGAAGCGATGATAAAAATTTACCATGCCAACAAACTCCTGCAGCCCCTTGATGGTGAGCGGCAGAGGGAACTGCCGAATGGTCTCCACCTTATCGGGCAGCGGGGCCGTGCCCTGCGAGGTGACGTGGTGCCCCAGGAAGGAAATTAAGCGAAGGCCAAACTGACACTTGGCAGGGTTGATTACAAGCCCATGATCCTGAAGCCGCAGGAACAACACCCGTAGGTGTGCGCAGTGTTCCTGGTGGGAGCGGCTGGTGACCAGAATATCATCCAGGGATATGAAAACAAAATCTAACCCCCGGCCCATCATGTCCATGAGCCGTTGGAAAGCCAGTGCAGCATTCTTTAAGCCAAACGACATGCGCAGTCATTCAAAAAGGCCAAATGGGGTGATGATAACGGACTTGGGCACATCATCAGGGTGGAGGGGAATCTGGTGGTAGCCGCACACCAGGTCCACCTGGGAAAAGAAGGTAGCAGCATCCAGATGGGCCGTAAAATCCGGAATATGGGTAGTGACAGCGTTCTGGCGTCAGTAATCCTCACACGGTCTCCACCCCACAGATGATTTGGGGACCATGTGTAACGGGGATGCCCACGGGCTGTCAGAGCGCCACACATAACCGCCTCGCGTTACTTCACTGCCGCGTGAGCGGGGCGCTCTCCCTGAAGCCCCCCCGCAGCTGTATCGGCCGGTGGTCATCCCAACCCAGAAGTCCCCCTATTTGCACGCTTACCAATCGAGGCACTGGAAGAGAAAGGCTGCAGGTCCGATGAGCGGTAAAAATTTACCATGCCAACAACTCCTGCACCATGACGAAGACAAACTGACACTTATCGTGCAGGGTGCTGACTGACAATCCCATGATCCCTGAAGCCGCAGGAACAACCCCGTAGGTGTGCGCAGTGTTCCTGGTGGGAGCGGTCTGTGACCTCCATTTAGCGGAACTCCTCCTTCATGAGCTGCAGCTTGTCAGGCGGGAGCCTGCGCGCCCATGCATGCAATGGGGGACCAGCGGTTGGGATGTGATGCACCACCCCGTGCTTTAGAGCAGCTGTGCGAAAACGGGTGGGTCAGAAGCTCCGGGAACTCGGCAAGTAGGGAGGTATACGGACCGTCCCCATCAGCCACCGCATCCAGCTGCAGGCTGGAAGGAGCCGCGGGCCATGGGGTTGTGGGCCTGGGGGACTCCGGAGGCACGAGGTGCTGGCCCCACACGTCCAGCATTAACGAAAAGGCCAACAGGAAATCATTGCCCAGTAAAGGCTGGGAAACGTCCGCAACGGTGAAAGTCCATGAGTATGGGCGGGAGTTGAGAACGAGGGAAAGGGTCCGAGTGCCGTAAATGCGAATGGAGCAACTGTTGACGGCGGCCAGGACGGAGCCACGCTTACCGGCGCGGGTGTCGAGTGCAGTCGGGGGGAGGATGCTCTCACCACAGCCCCAGAGTCATCGAGGAAGCGAAGCCCGGAACAGTGATCCCGGACATAGAGGCGATGATTCTGGCCGACCGCGATTGCCTCTACTGGCGATAGGCTGAGGCACTTCCCGGAAACGAGCAGGGGGCGTGGCATTGGCAGACCTCTGTTCCCAGCATTGGTGGTAGTAGCACTACTGTCTCTTACCATGGTCTCCGGCAGGCGGCTGTGGTGCGGCGATGGCAGCGGAGGGCTGCACGTCTCTGCGAGGTTGCTGGTGCGAGGACGTGGACACCCAGTTGTATCCACCATCTTGCTGCTTCGCGAGCCACTGGCCGTCGGCCCGTTCAGCGAGCTGCAGGGGTTCGGCGAAATCCGAACCAGCAAGGAGCAGGCGGATGTCGTCAGGCATCTGCTCTAGGAAAGCCTGTTCGAAAAGCAGGCAGGGCTGGTGGCCATCCATCAGGGCGAGCATCTCGCTCATCGGCGCGGACGATTTTCTGATCGCCGAGGCCATCCATATGGAGAAGGTGGGCGATGCGCGATCGCGGCTGCTGAGCCCGGAAGTTCGGAGCAGCAGTGCCTTGAGGGCCTCGTACTTGCCCGATCGTGGGCAGAATCCTGCAGGTAAGACAGCAATCAGGTCAGCAGTCTCCTGGCTGAGCGCCCCAACCACGTAAAAATAGCGAGTGGCATCCGCGACGATGTTGCAGAGCTCAAATTGGGCCTCAATGTGGGCGAACCACACTTGAGGCTGCACCGCCCAGAAAAGGACAGTTGCAGGCCCACAGCATTTTGCTGGGAGGGCTGGGCATCGGGTTTTGCAGCGGCATTCATTGTCGGGATCCGAAATCACAATCGGACAGGCGGGGTCACCACTTTGGTGAGACGAGCAGGTTGAGTAAAATAAATCTTTATTTGTAACGACAAACAAAAGAAGTTTAATAGAACCGCGTGCTGGGTCAGCCATATATCTTGAAGCTCCTGCTACACGGGTGGAGCTCGATCAACTGAGGAACCAATAGCCCACGAAAACAGACCGGAGATCATGTGACGGCACCAGCCAATTGCGACGGTTCGCATTGCCGCAAGCTGCCACTAGGTGCCGCTACAGTAGAGAGGAACTGAAATTGCTGGTTTACACTGAAGGTAGACACAAAATGCTGGAGTAACTCAACGGGACAGGCAGCATCTGTGGACAGAAGGAATCGGTGATGTTTCGGGTCGAGACCCCTCTAGTCCTATATTACTGCGCTGATTATTCTTTATTAGTTGTCGAGTTTTGACATTGTAAGTTGTGCCATGTGAATTCAAGACTTACTTTTCATCTTCATTCTCAACTTTCAATAGCTGGGTAAATTTGTGAAGTCTAAGAAGAAATTAAGTATGGTGCCCAAAGCCTGGCTAAAAGATTGGGGAGGAATGCTTTGGAGTGTCTTGAGCTTCTTTCACCCACGGACTCTTGTGGCGAATAGCTGCCGGAGGTAATAGATGCCAAGGCTAAGATTACTGCTACTCTTCCTCCATCGAAATGTAAATAGCAGTGATGGCCATGGTCAGTAGATAGAGCTGCGTAGGAAGAAATTGCAGATACTGGTTTACACCGTAGATAGACACGGTCCTGGAAAAACTCAGCATCTCTGGATAGAAGGAATGGATGACGTTTTGGGTCGAGACCCTCCTTCAGATAGATATAACTCATTGATAGTAAGAAAAAATACAAGAAAAAGCACATTAAAGCTGACTGGATCTCCCTAAGCTTTTTCAGCTGGATAGGAAAGTTATGATTTTGGATGATGAATCATTGGGATCTGAATCCACCATTGGATTTACTGGATGGTGGAAATGCTGGCCAGTAGAAGTCCATCAGGAAGTCCATCCGCAATTTTTTCTCTACTGTGAATTCAACCATCATTCCTAGAATACTCACGATACATTAAAGCTTTATACTTTCTCACAAACAAAACCTCACCCCAAATGTGTATTCTTGATAACTCCAACCGTTATATGGAGATTGAAGAAGGAGTTCATCAGTTGTATAATAGAAAAGCAAATTATAATTTCAATCAATACAAAATGAGCACAGAATGGGAGCCTCAAATCAAATGGACACTTTTCTATTTGTCAACACTTACTTGAACCACTCTCATTGGAGATAGTGGTTTCTCCAAATCTCTTTGGAGGCAGGCTATAGGCAAGAACAGTGATGGATGACTATGGAAGGATGGTTTAAGCCACTTCAGGGTAATGTAGTTTAAAACTAAAGAGTACAGGTTTGAGATGAGGGAGAACAATTTAAAGGGGACCTGAGAGGCAGGTTTTTCATGCAAAGGGTGGTGAGTATAAGGAACAAGTGTTCGAAATGAATGCAATTACAACATTTTTGAAGACGTTTAGGCAGATTCACGATAGGAACGTTTTAGAAGGATATTGGACAAATGCAGGCAATTGGGACCTGCTAAGAAAGGCACCACGGTCAGCATGGGTGAGTTGGACTAATGGGCATGTTTCTGTGCTCTGTAGCTCTGTAACAATGGCTCTGAATGGAATGGCTTGTAGGGTAAGTTCTGCGTGTTTAGAGCACCATAAGAAAGGATCAGATAAGGATTGCAGATTTCCTTTGCTGAAAGTCATCATTGAACAAGGTGTTTTTGCCTTGTGGTTACCATTACTGGCTTTTAGTCCAGTTGTGTTAAAATGATTTGGTTATGGAAGTATCTGAGTCGGATAGAAGCTGGGTTATGTAATGACAATTAAAAACTTGTACTTGAAGTGTGGCATTGGTGAGACCAAATCTGGAGTATGGTGTACAATTCCCTTTGGTTTTCCTTAACTTATAGGAAGGATGTCAACAAAAAAGAGAGAGTACAGAGGAGATTTACTAGAAAGTTGCCTGGGTTGATCAACAACTAAGTTACAGAGATAGGTTGAATAAGTTAGGTCTTTATTCTCTGGAGCGCAGAAGGTTAAGGGGGGCACCTGATAGAGGTCTTTTAAATGATGAGAGGGATAGACAGAGTTGATGTGCACAAGCTTTTCCCTTTGAGAATAGGGAAGATTCAAACAAGAGGACATGACTTCAGAATTAAGGGACAGAAGTTTAGGGGTAATATGAGGGGGAACTTCTTTACGCAGAGAGTGGTGGCGGTGTGGACTGAGCTCCCAGTGGAAGTGGCGGAGGCAGGTTCATTGCTATCATCTAAAAATAAATTGGATAGGCATATGGATGAGAAGGGAATGGAGGGTTATGGTATGAGTGCAGGCAGGTGGGACTAAGGGGAAAAAAAAAAAATTTGTTCGGCACGGACTTGTAGGGCCGAGATGGCCTGTTTCCGTGCTGTAATTGTTATATGGTTATATGGTTAAGTATCTGCAAGTCGGAATTTAATAAGTTCCTTTGTTAGTGCATCTGACAATTAACAACTCTTGGCTCTTGAAGTGTGGTGATTGGATTTGAACTTGCATCTCCAGCTAAATAACAGGCCCACAGTGGTATCACACACTATCCCTTTGGTTTTCCTTAACTTTGTATTTCTTGTTTGTCTCCACTCAGCTGCTTTATGTTATAAATCCATGTTCAGCTAATAAACAAGATGAGAATACAATTTGAATAGATAACAGTGTGGCAAAGATAACATATTTTGATCTAAATTTCAATTATGGTTTTCAGATTTAAAAATTAGCATTCATGGATTAAATTTTATAAATATATTAGAATTTGTATCTTCCATTTTGGTTTTGGAAATTGCAGCCAACCAATATAAACTGCGGCATATCTGTAAAATGTATGAAAAAAATAGACTTATTAGTCCCATCTTTCTTGTATTGTAACATGAATAACTCAGCACTAACCATTTAATGTGAACCAGTTTTACATTTCCATGCTCAAAATTCAAAGCCCACTTTAAAAGCCTTAAATCAACAATTTTCCTCAAATGTCTGCATTCTTTCTCCCCTGGGGACTATTCCAGCTTGGCAGATGCAAAAATTGTACATTTGTCCTTGGGAGATTGAAGGATGTTAGCACACAATAAAAAAAATATGCCAAGGTCAGTTTCCACAGAGCCTTCCCATTATTGCTGCTGAGTAATGCTGAGCTGGCAAAAATCCCTCTGAGCCAAATACCAGCATAAATTATGATCTGAGTTTGTTGTGACTAAAATATCAGTGGGCACGATATCTTGCATTGTGCAGGCTTAATTGATGTCAGAGGTTATGGGGTTAGAAGGGAGAGCTAGATCAACCATAATTCAATGGCAGAGTAGACTTGTTGGGCCGAATGGCCTAATTCTACTCCTATCCCTTCAGACGTTATGACCATATGACCTTAATTAAAATGTGCTTTAGCCAACATAGCATGGTGACCAAATTACATTTCATTTTGACTTGGAAACAAGAGGCTGAGAAGAGAAAGAGAGAGAGATGCAATATTGTTTGGCAATGGTTTTAGGTCTAATGTTTCTGTGTAATTTCCTCAGCAGATGCACTAATTGGAACATTGAAAGCCATATCTTGTGGCATTCACAGCACCCATCTAAAAGAGACAAAGTATTGTTTTTCCTGCTGTATGCAAAGTCAGCATATGCATGTTGAATTTGCCTACTGAAATGTTCAATGCATATAAGTCACCACAGAGCATGTTACAGACAAAAAGGATACATTTTAACTTAATATCCTGTCTTTATAAATTGGGGGCTTGACATAATAGGATCTGATTTGTTGTAACTTGCAAACAATGGCAATTGGATTCAAATTTCCCATTTAGATTCTGCAGCAAAGAAAAGGACACCAATTTCTTATCTTTTAAAATCCAACTAGAAGGATAAAAGCAAACAAAGTGCACTGGTTTGGTTCAGATTGCGTTCTTTGGAAAAGAGGCCCAGGAAATATTAAATGGAAATTTGTAAAATTGTTTATGAAAGACTCAGGAAAGATTAAGAGAAGGGGCTTCTTTCCATCTCCAGAAATGCAAATAACTAGTTTAGTTTAGTTTAGAAATACAGCACGGAAACAGGCACTTCATCTCACCGAGTCCGCAACGACCAGCAATCTCCACACATTAACACGACCCTACAGGGCGGTCACGGTGGCGCAGCTGTAGAGTTGCTGCCTTACAGTGAATGCAGCACCGGAGACGCAGGTTCGATCCTGACTACGGGTGCTGTCTGTACAGAGTTTGTACATTTGCCCCGTGACCTGCGTGGGTTTTCTCCGTGATCTTCGGTTTCCTCCCACGCTCCAAAGACGTACAAGTTTGTAGGTTAATTGGTTTGGTAAATGTAAACATTGTCCCTAATGGGGGTAGGATAGTGTTAATGAGCTGGTTGGCGCGGACCCAGTGGGCTGCAGGGCCTGTTTCCACGCTGTATCTCTAAACTACACATACCAGGGACAATTTACAATTATATCAATTAACCTACAAACCTGATATCTTTGGAGTGTGGGAGGAAACCCACGCTGTCACGGGGAGAACGTACAAACTCCGTACAGAGAGCAGCCGTAGTCTCTGGCACTGCAAGCGCTGTAAGGCAGCCATCTCTTTCTCTACACCACTGTACCATCGAGTTGGCATAATTTTAAGGCAATTTGTTTCCACAGTGGGTGGTAGGTGGCTGGAACCCACTTCCTGGAAGGTAGGTGGAGGCTGAAACTCTCAGCACATTCATTAAATATTTGGATGAACATCCGACGAGGCCACAAACATGTAGCGAGGAAGTAGGTGTTTACTGGATCACATTGTACAACTGCCACGGATCCGTTGCAATGGCGATCTTCCACAATACAGTGAATGTCTACTATTTTATTTCGATAGCTTTAGAGAACAATTTTTGTGGCGAAAGCTCTGGTCCAGGCACCATACAGCGAAAAAAGGAAATATGGCAGGAATTGTCATTTTAAAATTCAAAATAATTTGGACAAAATAACATTTTGAAAAGTATTTTGTACTATTTTAATTCTGGAAGTGAAGCTAGCCATTCTACATTATTGTGGGATGAGCTTCACAAAAAATCAACAGGGCATTATCCATTTTCTTCCACCCATACGTACCACAAAGCCACTGGCTAGTCTCCTGTTTTACAGCATCACTATAACATGCAGACCAGTAATGATAAAATATAATCAGTGCAGACTAGAATTCAGAGTAAAGTAATTGATGACTAACATGAAAAATGCTTTGTAATTCTTATTGTTTTCGAGACCGCAACTAGTAAAGTGATCAATTCTGATTCATTGCATTACCACAAGCATCTCTGCCATTTAGACACAAAATGCTGGAGTAACTCAGGGACTCGACTGGAGACATCACCCATTCCTTCTCTCCAGAGATGCTGCATGTTGTACTGAGTTACTCCAGCATTTTGTGTCTATCTTCGGTGTAAACCAGGTTCTGTAGCATCTCTGGAGAGAAGGAATGGGCAACATTACGTGTTGCGACCTTTTTTCAGACTGACATCAGGGGAAGAGGCAGATACATAGATAAGGAAGTGATAAAGCAAAACTTTATCACAGTAGTCTCCTGTGCTGTTGCCATGACTGGGACATTGTTGAAATATGGGATGGATTGGCAACTCGATGTCCCCGAGTATAGAATGTTCAGGCAAGACAGAGAGGAAATATTGGACAGTTAGCGGAAGATTGCCATGCTTTAGTGATGAGGGTGGATATCCTAGAAGAGCATGTGATAAAGATAAGGAACAATTGTGTGTGATCATTTCGCTAGGAGTGCACTATGGACCTCCCAATGGTCAAGGAGAGACTGAGGAACAGATACGTAGGCAGGTATCAGAGACAAGCATTAAATATTGGATCACACGTCCTCTCCACGTTACTGCAGAATTCTGTTCTTGAGAACTGCCCATAACCTGAACTGTTTGCAAGTTGGAAAAGCAGCTATCCAGCAATATATCTAGACTATTACTCAAAGTCTCATCTTCACCACTTCCTGTCTACGTTGTAAATACATTTTAGAAAAAAATGCTACCCTATATCGCCATGATTTCTTTTTGCCATTTTACTCACCGTCCTCCTCTCCTCCAACCGTCCCAAGGTTTTTTCCAATCGATGAAATAATAAAAATGTTATGAATGTTTAAAAAATCGTGAGATCAGATGATTGGTCTTCTCACCTGTCAGTCATCATGATGAACGTTACGCCCCTTCCAGGCCAGGATAGACTTTCCTCCTTCATTGCTGTGATCTACAGAAAAATATGGAAAATGTCCAAAATTTCCCACCCTCTCTCCTCTCTCGCAGAGTCTCTCACCTGTTTTGGGCACAATTTCTGGCAATTTCTGAGCTGCCAGCCCACCAGCCCTGAGTGACTGACCTACCAGCCCACCAGGCCTGGGTGACTGAGCTGCTGGCCCACCAAGCCTGAGTAACTGAGCTGCCAGCACACCAGGCCTTAGTGACTGAGCTGCCAGCCCAAGAATCCATTTGGCCCACAATGTCCATACTAGCCCTCTGGAAACCAGTCCCTTCAGCGCACAACACCCATACTAGCATTCCAGAAAGCCCCTCCCCCACTGGCCACCAATATTGGAATAGGTGGAGAGGTGGAATATTGCGTTGGGGACCAGCCCTCCTGTGTGAACATGGGACCCAAAGGGTCCCACTTAGTCTAGTATTTAAATAAAAACAGAGGCAAAGCAAGGGCAATGTGTTGTTAAACCAGGATGTTTAAGACAACCATTCAGATATTGTTGCAAGCTGAGCTCCCACATGGCAGAAGGTGCCTTCATCTCTACAGCAGCAGGCAAATCCAAATCCATCACGCTGGCCCCTGAATGCATCTTTACATGTTTGCTGTACATACATTAAGTATTCATAACCCGGGGACATCCTGTACTGGACGATTTAAATTTCCCAAATATCATCCAGGATTCATTTAGTGTTAAATACTCAAAGTGGGGTAGAACTTTTGAGCTATGCCCATGAGACCTTTTGACTCAAACTGTAAATAGACCATTGAGAGAATGAGCATGGCTGGACCTTGGGAAGTGTAGCTCGTCAAGTGCAAGGAAGTCAGTGGAGAATCATATTGGAGATACATGTTTAAAGCGGTTATGGAAAAGGATTGAGATGGATCAGATATAAAGGTCTTGCATTGGGGGAGGGCCAGTATCATTATCATAAGGGATGTGGCCAAAGTAGATTGGAATAATTTAGTCGTAGATAATTTTACTTCGACAGAGTAGGAAGCATTCAAAGAAGAAATAACAAGAGGTCAAGGCCATCATGCTAAAAGCCACAGTGAACAAGTGTGGGGAACTCTGGATACCAAGGGAGATGTAGGGAGGCATGTGATAGAAGTTGCTGGGCAGAAGGAATAGATGACACAAAGACCCAATGTCACCCATTCCTTCTCTTCAGAGATGCTGTCTGTACTGCTGAGTCACTCCAGCAGTTTGTGTCTATCTTAGATATGGGGAGCTAATAAGATCATCTTTACCGGCTGCAGCAATTATAGAATTCCAGGCAATGACATTTGGTGCCCAATTGCTTTGGCTCTATACACAGGAGGTTGGCCCTCAAGATGAGGGCAATCTTGGCTATGGTTTTTCCCCTCCCACCGCCTTTTGTAGTTTTTGTTTTGTATATATTTATATATTTTCTGAATTTTTAAATTTATTTCTGAAATAAAAAAATATAGAATTCCAGAATGATGAAATAACTCAAGACACAAGTGAGTATGGAATACAGTGAGTATGGAGTCCCAAACGGAAAACAGTTTGGTTACACCTGCGAGCCCCAGTGAGGGTTCACCCCCTCCACAACGAGAAGGCACAAAAATTTGGCCAGTCCTCCTCCATTTCCCCCCCGTGGACAGGACCAGAGTGCCACGCTGCGCCCGCCGCTGAAGCTCCGGGCACGTCTCCGGGAAAGGCCGCGCCGATCCTCGTTGTTAGGCCACGGGGGAGGCGACCTGGAAAAAGTCGCCTCTCCATGGAGGAGGCGACCGGAACGGTTTCCCCCTTACACCACCCCCCCCACACAAGACACACAAAAAACATTAAATACACACTTTAAAAGTTGAAAAACTGACGCACTGCTGACATGGCTGCTGCCAGAACAGTGCCCCCCGAGTATCCATGCCGGCCCCGCGGTAGAAGTTGGCCGCGGGCCGGCAGTGATGGCTTCTTCCTCCCCGGGGGCGTATGAGACGTGAATTGGCAAAGATAGACTGGCAATTCATTCTTAAAGGGTTGAAGGTGGATATGCAATGGAAGGCATTTAAGGGCTGCATGGATGAACTACAGCAATTGTTCATCCCAGTTTGGCAAAATAATAAATCAGGGAAGGTAGTGCATCTGTGGATAACAAGGGAAATCAGGGATAGTATCAAAAGGACATGGCAGAACAATTGAATAACTACTTTGGTTCTGTCTTCACTAAATAATCTGCCGGAAATAACAGGGGGCCGGGGGTCAAATGAGATGGAGGAACTGAATGACATCCAGGTTAGCCGGGAAGTGGTGTTAGGTAAATTGAATGGATTAAAGGCCGATAAATCCCCAGGGCCAGATAGGCTGCGTCCCAGAGTACTTAAGGAAGTAGCCCCAGAAATAGTGAATGCATTAGTGATAATTTTTCAAAACTCTTTAGATTCTGGAGTAGTTCCTGAGGATTGAAGGGTAGCTAATGTAACCCCACTTTTTAAAAAGAGAAGGAGAGAGAAAACGGGGAATTACAGGCCAGTTAGTCTAACATCGGTAGTGGGGAAACTGCTAGAGTCATTTATTAAAGATGGGATAGCAGCACATTTGGAAAGTGGTGAAATCATTGGACAAAGTCAGCATGGATTTATGAAAGGTAAATCATGTCTGACGAATCTTATAGAATTTTTCGAGGATGTAACTAGTAGAGTGGATAAGGGTGAACCAGTGGATGTGTTATATCTGGACTTTCAGAAGGCTTTCAACAAGGTCCCACATAAGAGAATAGTATACAAACTTAAAGCACATGGTATTGGGGGTTCAGTATTGATGTGGATAGAGAACTGGCTGGCAGACAAGAAGCAAAGAGTAGGAGTAAACGGGTCCTTTTCACAATGGCAAGCAGTGGGGTACCACAAGGCTCAATGCTGGGATCCCAGCTATTTACAATATATATTAATGATTTGGATGAGGGAATTAAATGCAACATCTCCAAGTTTGCGGATGACACGAAGCTGGGGGGCAGTGTTAGCTGTGAGGAGGATGCTAGGAGGCTGCAAGGTGACTTGGATAGGCTGGGTGAGTGGGAAAATGCATGGCAGATGCAGTATAATGTGGATAAATTTGAAGTTATCCACTTTGGTAGCAAAAACAGGAAAGTAGACTATTATCTGAATGGTGGCCGATTAGGAAAAGGGTAGATGCAACGAGACCTGGGTGTCATGGTACACCAGTCATTGAAAATAGGCATGCAGGTGCAGCAGGCAGTGAAGAAAGCGAATGGTGTGTTAGCATTCGTAGCAAAAGGATTTCAGTATAGGAGCAGGGAGGTTCTACTGCAGTTGTACAGGGTCTTGGTGAGACCACACCTGCAGTGGAGGCCAATTCACTGGATGTTTTCACACCTGCAGTATTGCGTACAGTTTTGGTCTTCTAATTTGAGGAAAGTCATTCTTGCCATAGAGGGAGTACAGAGTAGGTTCACCAGACTGATTCCTGGGATGGTAGGACTTTCATATGAAGAAAGACTCGGCTTGTACGCGTTAGATTTTACTTCGGAGTCACGTGAGTGACTTCGTGAAGAAGCCCGCCCCAGGACGCATTGCGGCATTATTACGTTTCGGCATGCAAAGCGGCAGCCGGGAGTCAGGGCTCCCGAAGAAACGAGAGAGAATCTAAGTTTAGGTAAGTACTTACCTTTACTTTTACAGCCCCTTTGCGTCTGCTTGTTTTCCTGCAGGGCGTGCAAGCGGCCCCCTTGGACTCTGGTAGGAGTTTCCCGTTCGAGGGAGGGGAGGAAAGACGCTACCAGGGAGACAGAGCGCCGGCGGACCATGGATGGGACCTGTGCCAGTGCCGGTAAAATCTCCACAGGGGCTACATTTGACAGCGCAGGAAGACGGCGCTAGCACTGCGTTGGGGGTTCCCCTTAGTCCTCGCTCGCTCTCCACGCACTGTCCAGGTGAGGCAGGCAGGCGGGCGGGAGGAGGCTTCCGACATTTGCGGAGCTGTTAGGGGAACCCACTGTGCAGAGCTGGCGTGGAGTGCGCTGCAGCCCGAGTGCAGGTGAGCAGCAGCCCGAGTACAGAGAGAGAGAGAGAGCGAGGACCGCTAATCAGCGGCCCGCTCCCGACACTGCACCAAGCCCGTCAGCATCAGCTGCGGGCTGAGGGGGGAAATATGCTGCACCTGCCCGCTCAAGAGAGAGTCAGGGCAGCAACAGGCGGTAGGACCGCTTAGCGGGCGGTCCGCAAACCCGACACCGGGACCGAGCCAGCCCGCTAGCACCTGAGGAGCGGGCTGGATGTGTGGAAAACCCGGCGGTGGAGCGACATCCGACTGGGACGTCTCTCCACCCAGGAGGGGGAGAGACAGCCGCCTGAACTGCAGGAGCGGCTCTTGGGCATAGGAAAGGTGAGTTTGCAGTTGTGTTTTATTACAGATTTCAGGAACACAACGCAAAAAACTCGCAAAGAGAAACTGCCCCGCTCCAACTCTACCAGCGGGGCAGCAACCGGCGGCAGCGTCGCTCGCAGAGCGTTTTTCGCTATCCCTGAGACCGAGCCAAGCCAGTCTCGCCATAGCCTACATGGCGGACTGGGAAAGCGGACAGGAAGCCAAACGGCCGGTCGTCTCCGATTCGTCGGAGCAGGACATGTCTCTACCTAAGCAGAGAGAGACAGCCGCCTGAGCTGCACTTAGCAGCTCCTGGAGGAGAAGGTCCACCGGGAACAGCAGCGCTCCCGGCAAGACAGGACAGGCACCTCCTCCATAGTGTCGTTCAGGCACTGCCCTTTGCTACCCTCATACCACGGGTTGGAGCAGGAGGCTAGCATTGGTGACCAGGGCAGGGCTGGTCTGCAAATGGGGCAGGCGGACAAAATCGAAAGTATGCATGAGGTGCAGGATCAGGAACAGCTGTTGGGTGTCGTGGACCGCTTCGTAGCAACCCCACGGGCTGGAGCACCGCCGGAGCCGGAGCCAAAACAATGGCAGCCAGCAAGAATATACAGCAATAATCTCTGAAGGGAAATACAACACCTGCCCTCAATCTCAAAGATGCAGGCTTGAGCAAAGCCCAGCAGCGGAGGCAGACTCACTGCTATTTGGGAGAGATCTGAACAAAAAGCTGAAGGAGATCGAAGAGGTATCAAAAACCTTCGGCATCATGAGGGCAGGCCAAGGGACGAGCAAACCACGACTTTTCAATAACCTAACAGCAGCACCTCACGGCATCTACCAGTCTATGTCTAGAATATGGGACTGGTGAAAGCTTGGGGCCGCACTATCCCCAAAGATCTTTTAGATCAGGGCCCGCCGCGGACCCCCTGGAAAATGCGCCCCCCCCAACGTCGCCAGCACATCCTCAGAACAAAAGCACTCAGAAAACAGAAAACACAAAACCGCCAATAACCATGGAGGTAGGTGGGTCTGGTTCCTACCAGCATATAGAGCGCTTTCTTGGACTATCTTGGCTTTCATATTAATTCAGTCCACGTAACTAGAAGGATGCCAAGAGACAACATAGTTGAATTGGCACAAACAAGCAAAGTAATGGTCAAACTACCAACTACTCGACAAATAACAGAGTAATTGGGAAAAAATGGTACCATTTTCTGTCTACATCATTCAGATGTTAGTATCAAAAACAACATATAGGTTGTCATTGAGCATCTCATGAAGTTACCCACTGAAGTAATATCAGAAAGACAGTGGTGGGGTTACCACTTATACTGGGCATTAATTATCTAAAAAATGTTCGGGTGAATTTATGAGTTTAAAGCACTTGCATGTATGGGTATAAATAGACTACACTATGGAGGTGGCCTATATTAACCATATGGCAGCATAAAGTCGGTATCATATGAGAAGTTGGTCAAACCAATTTGGCAATGGTATATCCATAGATGTATTTGACTATCAACAACTTACCTGGGTGGTAAGAAAAATACAGTGACAGACACCAGGTCACATAATATTAAGGACTACATCAATTAGATGTTTTCATATAAAGTTAACAAAACTATTAAGCTATATGATGCAACAGATATTAATGCATTTCATTGTCGCTGTACTGTACACTGACAATGACAATTAAAATGGAATGTGAAACTGATATCGATTATTTGCATTAACGCTATATCACCAGGTGTTCGGGGATGTCCTATGTATGTCGCGGGGGGGAAACCAGACCCTGGGCCAGTGGAATCCTCATTAAAAAATTTTCTCTGGGACAGATAGTTCCAGCAGAAAGATCGTCAGCTATATATATTAACTTTTCTGACCTATAGGTCATGTTGTCATTCAAGAATGTATTTATAATATTGATAGACAAATGCGTTCACGCTGCATTGGTGAAATTAATTCTATGTATTTTTCCCTTCTGCCTCACCAATCGAGAACAACGCACAGTAAAAAAGGATTCAGCTTCAGGTATTTGATAGTACCTGACGGACTTACGCAGCCCTTTGTTTCACTTCACGCCATGACATGGCTGTTGAAACTTGGATGGTGTTTTCCAGTACCCAGAATTATTAATATCGGAGTCGGGCACAAATCAACCTGTGCCATGAGAAATAAGCTCCTAAACTGCAGATTCTGCGCAAGCCTCTGGGACTGGGATTGTTATACTGAATAATCAACACCATGTCAGCATCCTTTTGAACATCCACTGGACTACAACAATTGTCCAGCATCAAGAGAAGTACTGCAAGGATAAAGGGGAAAACCTACTCATCCGATACAGGTACTACGAACTGGAATTCCTGGAGAACCTTCATCATGATGAAGGATTCGGCTACAGTGCCATCAACACAGCTAGAATTACCCTGCCTGTTCTTTTTTCAAAACAGCTACAGGACAACAGGCCATGGGGTCACTGGCTGGAGGGAATTTGAAGGGTATTAAAACTCTAAACCCCTAGACTAGGTACACCTATATATGGGATGCCAGTCGTTAAACCACACTTCAGGGGATCCCACCAGCCAGAGCCCTAAACCTGAACCTTCTATGCACTAAAAACATATGTTAAAGGCACATGGAGCAGCACAGAGTGTCCAGTCACTACTCCTACTTCAACTGGACACCATGCTCACAGCTTCAGACCAGATCTCAATCATTTGTTCAGGGAATGGTCAAACCAGACCAGGAACACCTTATCCAGTCATAAAACCGGGCTACCCGCCAGAAAAACACGGTATGTGCCAAGACCCTATTACCTTATATAGACACAACCTAATTATGCGAGGGAGATGAAAAGCCTTGTGGGTTGGTCACAAAACACCTTGTGGTCGGGTAACAAGCCTTTTTTGAAATGGCTCAAGCAGGTTAAAGCTCCTGGGAATAAAACTAACATGTATAAAGTTGTCATCCCACAGGAGAAGCTTCCACGTCAACGGCAAAAGAATGGACGTGCCTGTAAACCACATCCTGGCTACAGCAGAATAGTGGGGGTAAAACGTTCAGAGAGAAATAAATTATAAACTGTTGACAAAACCTGTTTTATTTGCAGGAAGATTCCAATCTGCAAATATTCAAATTAGCCAAGGGGTGCATTTAAAATTCTTCAGTGTTATTGTAAAAATACCATTGTTTTTTCTATAAACAGAATCATTGGTTGATTATGATAACACGCTTCCTCCCTCAAAGGCTTCGGCAGCGAGTGATATAAAGCTGTTACAACGGTTTGAAATCACAGAGCTTTGAAATCTTCACGAAGTCACTCACGTGACTCCGAAGTAAAATAGTAAGATTAAACGAGAACTTACCAGTTTGAAGTTTGATCTGTATTTTATGAGGAGTTACGATGATGGATTACGTGCCCTCCGCTCCCACCCTCATTACATGGATCAAACTGATAATTGATGTCTCTTTATTCTTTACTATGTTACTTCAAATACGTGTCTGTCTGTGATTCCACACCGCTGCTTTGAAGTTATGCCGCAATGCGTCCTGGGGCGGGCTTCTTCATGTAATCCCTCATCGTAACTCCTCATAAAATACAGATCAAACTTCAAACTGGTAAGTTCTCATTTAATCTTACTAATTTAGAAGATTGAGGGGGGATCTTATAGAGACTTAGAAAATACTTAAGGGGTTGGACAGGCTAGATGCAGGAAGATTGTTCCCGATGTTGGGGAAGTCCAGAACAAGGGGTCACAATTTCAGGATAAGGGGGAAGTATTTTAGGACCGAGATGAGAAAAACATTTTTCACACAGAGAGTGGTGGATCTCTGGAATTCTCTGCCACAGAAGGTAGTTGAGACCAGTTCATTGGCTATATTTAAGAGGGAGTTAGATGTGGCCCTTGTGGCTAAGGGGATCAGGGGGTATGGAGAGATGGCAGGTACGGGATACTGAGTTGGATGATCACCCATGATCATATTGAATGGCGGTGCAGGCTCGAAGGGCCGAATGGCCTACTCCTGCACCTATTTTCTATGTTTCTATGTTTCTATCATGGGTGATCATCCAAAATCAGTAGCCCCGCTCCTGCTTTCTCCCCATATTCCTTGATTCCATTAGCCCTAAGAGTTAAATCCAATCTCTCTTGAAAACATCCAGTGAATTGGCCTCCACTGCCTTCTATGTCTTAAAACAGAAAAGTGAAGAAAGCCAGACTTCAGACTCATCTCTGGGTTTGTTAATTGGAAAACGTAAGCAAGAGCTGTAATCTGCTACCAAGAATCTCACTGTGACATGTCACATGTGATAATAAAGTGACAAGTTGCATTCATTCATTAATTTTCCCATCTGAGGTAGAATTGGGAAATGGTGGTGTTAAGTGTACTGGCTGCCTAAATCCATGGCCGATGGAGAATGCAGCATATCATAGAGTCATAGACTGATACAGTGTGAAAACAGGCCCTTTGGCCCAACTTGCCCACACTGGCCCACATGTCCCAGCTACACTTGTTCCACCCGCCTGCGTTTGGTCCCTAACCATATAACCATATAACCATATAACAATTACAGCACGGAAACAGGCCATCTCGGCCCTACAAGTCCATGCCGAACAAATTTTTTCCCCTTAGTCCCACCTGCCTGCACTCATACCATAACCCTCCATTCCCTTCTCATCCATATGCCTATCCAATTTATTTTTAAATGATACCAATGAACCTGCCTCCACCACTTCCACTGGGAGCTCATTCCACACCGCTACCACTCCCTGCGTAAAGAAGTTCCCCCTCATATTACCCCTAAACTTCTGTCCCTTAATTCTGAAGTCATGTCCTCTTGTTTGAACCGGCTGCCTAAATCCATGGGATTTAACCCTCAAAACTTGTTCTATCCATGGACCTGTCTCACTGTTTATAAAACGTTATGATAGTTCAAGCCTCAATTACCCCCTCTGACAGCTTGTTCCATACACACCCCCCCCCATGTGTGAAAAAGTTACTCCTCAGATTCCTATTAAATCTTTTCCCCTTCACCTTGAACCTATGTCCTCTGGTCTTCGATTTCCCTACTCTGAGCAAGAAATTCTGTGCATCTACCTTATCTATTTCTCTCATGATTTTAAACACCTCTATAAGAACACCCCTCATCCTCCTGCACTCCAAGGAATAGAGATCCATCCTACTCAACCTCTCCCGAAAGCTCAGACCCTCTAGTCCTGGCAACATCCTCGTTAATCTTCTCTGAACCCTTTCAAGCTTCACTTTCCTATAACATGATGCCAAGAGCTGAACACTGTACTCTAAATTGTTACTTCTGGATTGTCCTTATAATCTTACTGATATCCTGGCCCAGGCCTTGCACCATTTTGCCATAGGGTCTGCCTATCTTACGCTGCATCATGCATGTGGCTGGCATTGATCAAATGGTAGATTCTGACTCCCACAACTATCTTGACTATACTTCTTCCCACCCTGGTCTCTATCTCCTGCTCCCAATTCCTCCGTCTACGCCGCATCTACGCCCAAGATGAGGTGTTCCATATGAGGACATCTGAGATTTTCCTCATTTTTTAGGGAATGGGCATTCCTTTCTTTCATCATAGATGAGGTCCTCACTAGGGTCTCCTCGATATCCCGCAGCTCCGCTCTTGCTCCCCCTTCCCCCCAGTCGCAACAGGGACAGAGTCCCCCCTAGTCCCCGCCTTTCACCCCATCAGCCGTCACAAACAGCACATAATCCTCTGACATTTTTGCCACCTTCAATGGGATCCAACCACAAGCCGCATCTTCCCATCTCCACCCGTTTCCGCTTTCCGCAGAGACCATTCCCTTCACAACTCCCTGGCTAACTCATCCATTCCCACCCAAACCAACCCCTCCACTGGTACTTTCCCCAGCAACCGCAGGGGATGCAACACTTGTCCCTATACCTCCTCCCTTGACTCCATCCAAGGTCCCCAACAGTCTTTTCAGGCGAGGCAGAGGTTTACTTACACCTCCTCCAACCTCATCTACTGTATCCACTGTTTCAGGTGTGGCGTCCTATATATATTGTTTCGCTTAACATCTCTGCTCAGTTGACCTAAACCTACCTGATCTCCCGGTTGTGAAACACTTGAACTCCTCCCATTCTCACAACTCTACTGCTGTGCCACCATGCCACCTCTGTATGCTTTGTTGTCACTTTCTCCTAGCTAACAAAGATCAATTCTACATTTTCTTAATTCCATCCCCTTTGATGTTGCCACAATTTACCTTCCCTTATCTCCGTGTCTCCCTGTTACCCAAGGTATGCAAATAGTTGTAACATAAAGGGTGCTTACAAAGTTACAAAGTTCTTTGTTTGTTCTACCCCCCCCCCCCCCCCCCCCCCCTCCCCCCCCCCCCCCCCCCCCCCCCCCCCCCCCCCCCCTTTCAAGAAAGAGTTAGATTTAGCTCTTGGGGCTAAGGAAATCAAGGCATATGTGGAAACAGCCAGAACGGGGTACTTATTTTGGATGATCAACCATGATCATATTGAATGGCAGTGCTGGATCGAAGGGCCAAATGGCCTACTCCTGCACCTATTGTCTATGTTTCTATGCCCTCCCCATCCCACTCCGGGTCCTATATTGTTCTCCCCCAACCCCCTCCCTCATGGTGTTCCCCCATTGCCGGGTTCCCCTTTGTTCTTCCCCACCCCCCTCATAATGGTTTCCTCCAAGCCCTCATTAACCGCCGACCACGGGTGGACCCGCGAGTCTTCACTGCCGCCGCAAGGCTTTGTTGGCCACGAGGCCCCACCACCACCACTGTGGCCCCACCGCTGCCGAGGGTTCACCGATGTCCCCAAGGCTCATTGCCGCTGCCGAGTGCTGCCAATATTCCCAGAACTAAGCGCTGGCTGACACCATACCCAGAAAAGCTCTTTTGTAGCAGATGCTCCTGACATACGTATACTGGCAGAGTTTGACTGTCACATCGAGGTGAACCTTTCATTTCCCATCTGTTGTGTGGGGAAGTGCTGCTGAGGTCTTTTCAAACTTGTTCAAAGTGCAGCACAAAGCCATCAGCAGACATCCACTGTCTGAGATCAATCAGCAGTCCTTTCATCCAACAATACTGATGTACATAGTAACATGGTTTGTCACTCTTTGGAGCAGTTGGACAAGTTTACATAGCAAGCCTAACAGAATATAAATTATGAATTAAAATTTAAATTTGTGTTTTTGAAGTGTGATGTTTATGTTGGGGAGCTGCAATAAGCTCAATTAGCCTTGCAAATGAGAAACACTGAATTACAAAGCTTCCTCTGAATGCATTCTTCGTATTCCTCGCTATGTATCTGCAAACATAGTTTGTCATAATATTCCTTTTTAAAATAAGAATGAATGGAAATTCTAGGATATTGTTTGCTCTTTGTACCTGATATAGTCTTCTTGAATTAAAAACAATGTCATTAAGGAGCAGAAATTACTCCATGATTTCAGAAAGAGTGAAATGTACAATTTGAATACAAACAGCTGAAACAACAGCTGAGATGCCACAAATGATACTCCTATGATTAGATTGTCAAACCCAATTACCTGAAAATTAC
The DNA here is from genome assembly GCF_028641065.1 of Leucoraja erinaceus. Classification (NCBI taxonomy): domain Eukaryota; kingdom Metazoa; phylum Chordata; class Chondrichthyes; order Rajiformes; family Rajidae; genus Leucoraja; species Leucoraja erinaceus. The sequence continues at coordinate 36,757,477 of NC_073396.1, forward strand.
TTTCAAATTGCTTTTCTTTCCTTCCTTGAAATAAGCGCTCCAAATGAAATACTCACACAGCCCCTGTCATATCACAGTTGCCTGAACCATTAGCTTGGGCGCTTGCATGCAAACATGATAATGTTGAGGAAAAGTACAAAACCATCATCTTTACAAAGACCGACTGTGCCTATGTTGCCCTTTGAATGCACCCATGTCTTCTGATCTTCCTTTGAATTGGAAGGCAATGCAACGTAGAAATATAGAAAATTCGAGCCAGCATCACCCTTCATGGCTGATCATCTAAAATCAGTACCCCGTTCCTGCTTTTTCCCCGTATGTCCCTTGATTCCGTTAGCCCCAAGAGCTAAATCTAACTCTCTCTTGAAAACATCCAGTGAATTGGCCTTCACTGCTTTCTGTGGCAGAGAGCCGCTTTGTAGTGATATCAGTCCAAAAACCAGTGGACAATGAAAACATGATCAGGCACAGTTAATACAGTTTTATGAAAAACAAATTACGGTGATAAAACTGTTAGAATTTATTGAAGTGTACCCATTGAAAGGTGAGGGCAATAATAATTTCTGCCGCTCGAGGGCTAACTTGCATTAATACCCCTTTCACCAACACACCTAAACCTTCTGGCCTGCATTAGCTCCTGGTAAAATAATGGATTGGTTTTCAAGCCACATCCCTCTTTTTTGATTCAACTTGTACATACATCTCTTACCTCTCCCTATATTTATTCATAGGACATAGAACGGTACAGGACAGGAACAGGCCCTTCAGCCCACAATGTCTGTGCTGAACATCTTGCCATGAACCTCTTATCTACTTGCGCATAACCAATATCCCTCCATTCTCTGCATATCCATATGCCTGTCCAAAAGTCTCTTAAATGCCACTTTTATTCATATGGCTGTATGGCAACTCAAATCTCACTGTACCAATTGGTGCATGTGACAATAAATGTAAACTCAAAACTTGTCTATGCCTCTTATTTCCCCTTAATTCGGAGCTTTTATTGCATAATCACACTTATAAGGTATGACGTAAATCAAAACTGCTTGTGCAGTAGGCATGCAGGTGCAGCAGGCAGTAAAGAAAGCGAATGGTATGTTAGCTTTCATTGCAAAAGGATTTGAGTATAGGAGCAGGGAGGTTCTACTGCAGTTGTACAGGGTCTTGGTGAGACCACACCTGGAGTATTGCGTACAGTTTTGGTCTCCAAATCTGAGGAAGGACATTATTGCCATAGAGGGAGTGCAGAGACGGTTCACCAGACTGATTCCTGGGATGTCAGGACTGTCTTATGAAGAAAGACTGGATAGACTTTGGTTTATACTCTCTAGAATTTAGGAGATTGAGAGGGGATCTTATAGAAAACTTACAAAATTCTTAAGGGGTTGGACAGGCTAGATGCAGGAAGATTGTTCCCGATGTTAGGGAAGTCCAGGACAAGGGGTCACAGCTTAAGGATAAGGGGGAAATCCTTTAAACCGAGATGAGAAGAACTTTTTTCACACAGAGAGTGGTGAATCTCTGGAACTCTCTGCCACAGAGGGTAGTTGAGGCCAGTTCATTGGCTATATTTAAGAGGGAGTTAGATGTGGCCCTTGTGGCTAAGGGGATGAGGGGGTATGGAGAGAAGGCAGGTACGGGATACTGAGTTGGATGATCAGCCATGATCATATTGAATGGCGGTGCAGGCTCGAAGGGCCGAATGGCCTACTCCTGCACCTAATTTCTATGTTTCTATGTTTCTATGAAAACATGAAAATATCAAATTACAGCATTGTTATACATATCCACATTTATAGCAATGTTACAACATCTTGAGATTTAAAAAATCAAGTCTGCAATTTATCCCATCAGATAAAGCATAAACAAAAGTTTAATTTAACAGCTAATTCACTTTCATACCTTCAGTATTAAAAAGGTTATGGCCATTTTCATACTCTGAAATTAGCATCTTGCTTTTCCATTGACTTAACTCAAAAGCTGTGATCAAGGACAGTCAAAAGTCCATAACTTTCTTAAAAATTAAGAGAACTGAATGAAATTTTCAGTTATTATAGATTGAAGCATTCTGAAACAAATATGAAACAATCTTACTTGGATGACCTGAAATTAAAGCATATAATTAGTTAGTTACCCAATTGTAGCTAATTTCAAAATTCAATTACTAGATCTAAACATCTATCCATTTCTTAAGAAAAAGTTAACATTTTTAAATAGCCTAAGTGTTCAAATAACATTCACACAATAATTCACAATATACCATGATATTTAAATCTCATTTTCATTAATTTATAGGCCAAATGGAAGGAATTTAGTGTTTAATTGCCATAAATTAATGGCCATTTTAATCATCTTGAGAGTGGGTTTTTGTGGAACGCGATGGTTTGGAACGTTGCATTTGCGGTGAATTTAAACCTTGTATTGGCAGGAAAAATACTGCCGGTTCGTATATTAACACAATTACATTTTCGCAACATGAAATTTTGATTAAAGGCATCCTTAGAAGCAAGTTTACCTGTCCCGTACATGAAATCCGTCCCCGTTGTCGGCGTTGACGGCTTTAGAAGATTCTTTTTAATTTACTCCTGTTCGTAAAATATACAGTGCAGTTTAAAAGAAACTTAGTAAAACGACAGTCGAAGCGATTATTCTTTTGCAGCTAAACAGCCTGACAGACGTCGATTTGAATAGGCTGGAGAAACAAGGCATTTTAAACCCGCCCCCCTCTCAAAGGCACCAAAGTCGCACACACGGGCAGCGACAGATCTGCGGCGCTGAAGTTAAGTTTTGTAAATTACCTACAATGTACTTGTGACCCTGTGGTGATCATTGTTCACTGAAGTCCAGAGTCCCCATGGACACTTCATGTTTCTTCTCCAGGGACATGCGGACATGGATGTCGGTCTGGAAGAAGGGTTACCAGTTCACTCAGACCGAAGCCATGACCGCCTACTGCCTGGACCCTTGAATGGACATCTTGGCCAGGCCCTGGAGCAAACAGACAGGGAGATCCCTCTCACAAACCTTCCCCCTCTGTACCGAGATGCTGAAATGCAGCCAAACTTTGAGTAGTAGCCCCTTCAGATACTCAACTCATGGCTGCAACCTCTTACACCCCATCTACACATGGTACACAGTGTCTTCCAGGCTGCAGAAATGGCAGGCGGCTGGTGAGTCCATGAACCAACTTAAATATTTACTTCTCTGTGTATCACTCTCCACCCCAGGTTCCTAATATAAATGGGGGTCGGGGGACTCTCTCATTGTCAGAACTCTACTATGGACCCTCTATCTTATCTGCCTCTACCATCACCCCTGGCAGCATGTTCCAGTCACTCACCACCCTCTGTATAAAAAAACTTGTCCCGCACATCTTCTTTCAACTTTGCCCCACTGCTCTCTAGAATTTGATCTTCCCATCCTGGGATAAAGGTTCTGGCTGTTTACCCTATCTACTCTCATTGTTTTATATACTTCTACCAGGTCTCCCCGCAACCTCTGACGTCCTACTTAACCTCTTCCTCTTCAATATTTCCAAATGTAATCACTCCACCATTAATGGAGCATAACTCCAACTGCCAAGACCCTGAGCTCTCAGATTATCTCCCTAAACAAGTCTTTTCTTTAATGTTATTGTTTGAATCCTCCCTCGATGGTCACGTTTTAGGTTGTTTACCCTAATATGCAGCTTGGTGTCAAATTATAGCTTGAATTTACACCCATGATGTGTGCTGGATGATATATTAAAGATGCTATTTAAGTACATGTTGCTTTTGTTATTGTTGTTTAGTTAGCAGGGTAGGTAAGGACGAACTTGTGAATAGAACATATTTGGATTTTCAACAGACTTTGGATAAAGTGTCCTCTAAGGTATAACAGAATGCTCGGGGTCAAGAGATTAGGAACAATATCTTTGCATTGATTAAAGATGGGTTAAAGGACAGATGGTGGGGAGAAAGGTAGTATTGGGAGAATGGTGTGTAACTGGTGGAGGACTGTATGTGCCTTTCACCGCCGCTGTCTACAATGCGTAGAAATGACTGAGATGGTGACCCGATGTAACAGCATCACAATAATGAAGAATGGGGGAAGAATCCAGGAAGTGCATGGCCGCTTTGAAGTAAGTAAGTAAGTAAGTAAGTAAGTTTATTGGCCAAGTATTCACATACAAGGAATTTGCCTTGGTGCTCCGCCCACAAGTAACAACATGACATACAGTGACAGTTACGAATGACTCAGAAAAAACTAAACATTAATAATAATAACACATTAATGATAAAACACCATTGATCAAGCACGTGAACCAACAAAATACCATATCAAAGGGAGTCTGCAGATTTTTGGCTGTTGAGTAGAGCAACTACTCGTGGATAAAAACTGTTTTTATGTCTGGCTGTGGCAGCTTTGACAGTCCGGAGTCGCCTTCCAGAGGGAAGTGATTCAAAGAGTTTGTGGCCAGTGTGAGAGGGATCAGAGATGATCTTGCCGGCTTCGTTCCTAGCCCTTGCAGTGAACGGAAGATTGGTCGTGGAATGCCATCTTCCCAGCCAGTTTGAAGAAGCGTCTCGACCCAAAACGGCACCCATTCCTTTTCTCCAGAGATACTTTCTGACCCGCTGAGTTACTTTAGCTTTTTGTGTCTATCTGAAGGAGTTAGTTATTGACTTCAGGAAGCATGGTGGAGTTTGTGCCCTAGTCAGCATCAATGGTGCAGATTTGGAAATGATTGAGAGCTTCATGTGTGTATGTGTAAATATTACCAATGATCTGTCATGGACCAACCTCGTTGATTCAGATTCAGATTCAGCCAAGAAGGTTCACCAATTCCTCTTCACCAATTCCTCTACTTCCTGAGGAGACTGAGGACATTCCCCAAGTCTCCAGTAACTCTAACAAACTTCTACAGACGCTCCGTAGAAATCATACTGTTACGTTGCATCACAGCTTATAACATATAACCATATAACAATTACAGGATGGAAACAGGCCATCTCGGCCCTACAAGTCCGTGCCGAACAACTTTTTTCCCTTAGTCCCACCTGCCTGCACTCATACCATAACCCTCCATTCCCCTCTCATCCATATGCCTATCCAATTTATTTTTAAATGATACCAACGAACCTGCCTCCACCACTTCCACTGGAAGCTCATTCCACACCGCTACCACTCTCTGAGTAAAGAAGTTCCCCCTCATGTCACCCCTAAACTTCTGTCCCTTAATTCTGAAGTCATGTCCTCTTGTTTGAATCTTCCCTATTCTCAAAGGGAAAAGCTTGTCCACATCAACTCTGTCTATCCCTCTCATCATTTTAAAGACCTCTATCAAGTCCCCCTTAACCTTCTGCGTTCCAGAGAATAAAGACCTAACTTATTCAACCTATCTCTGTAACTTAGTTGTTGAAACCCAGGCAACATTCTAGTAAATCTCCTCTGTACTCTCTCTATTTTGTTGACATCCTTCCTATAATTGGGCAACCAAAATTGTACACCATACTCCAGATTTGGTCTCACCAATGCCTTGTACAATTTTAACTTGGTTTGGGAACAGCTCTGTCTAAGTGTAAAACAATTGCAGAGAGTTGTAGATGTAGCCCAGATCATCAGACAGACCAGACTTCTCACCATTGACTCCATGTACATTTCTTGCTGCCTCAGAAAAGCTGCCAATATAATCAGACTTGTCCCACCCGGCCATTCCTTCTTCGCCACCCATTTATCTGGCAGAAGATACAGAAGCTTAAAAGCATACACCACCAGTCTGAGGAATCTCCAGACTGCTCCTTCCTCTCTGTCCTCAGGCTTCTGAACAGTCCCTACATAAGCTAGGGTACTGTTCGATTCACCTCTACCCCATTGAGGACATTGGATTTTGTCGAAGGAGCTAATGCGCTCCAATGCGTTAAAATGCTGAGAACAATTTTCTGCATTCTGTACCTTTCCCTTTGCTCTCTCTATTGGACTTGAGTTTGAATCTATGTGTGGGATAACTGATCTGTTTAGATAGCATGCAAAACAAAGTTTTTCACTGTACCTCAGTACATGTGACAAGAATAAACCTAAACCTAACCCCCGCCTACCCTAGCATTATGGTCATGCTCTTTTCCTATACATATTAGAATAATTTTGTTGATGATGGATGCTGCCTATGGACCCCTGGTCCTTCCATCATCACCACTCTGCATTACAAAGAAAGAGCAGAACTTCACTTTTGATTTTCATGCTGCATAAAGTATGTACATTAATATTGGCCATCAGTTGTACGCCACCTCTGCATATTCAGTCCCACTAAAATATTTGCCATGGATGTGGTCCAAATAGCTTAATTAGAGTATTTAAACAAGCATCATTATCAACATTCAGCTTCAGAATGAGCAGTGTTAAAAATAAAGGACATTTTTTCTAAGTTTTCACTTCCAGTGTGTGAGATGCTGATGATTTAATTATGAGTGCACTATAATTTCTGTTACATTCAGATTGCACCAGGGGCTCATTAAATTACACTTGCAGTTTACTGCAGTGAATTTATTGGCTTAATCTGCAGGAATGTTTGGACTAAAGTCTACCGCGTTGCTTGAAATTGATGCGGTTGACTGCTTGATAAATATTCAGCAATGATGTCCATCTTACCATAACTGCATCCAATTCACACAAGAAGAGCCTTCTGACATTAAAGTATATTTTACCCATACAGAAGGCAATGGGTCAATCAGCTTCCTCACATAGTTGTACAGAGATATGCTTATAAACATCTACCTTTTAGATTAATTAAACTTTTAATAACTTCAAAGATTTTTTTAGTATTTGCTTGCTTTTAAATGACATGGTAATATATTCCAGACAAATATCCTTGTAATGACCATCATAAAAATGGTTCTTGCTCGATGCAACTTTGAATTCAAAGCGGACGTAACATTAGTTGATTCTTATGCATTGATTATAAATCCTCCATAATTTTATCAGCCGTCTTCAGACAGATTGTGAAATGCTGCATTAAATAAAGGGTAGATTGATTCCACATCAGATAGAAAACCCAGATAATTGGCCATGAATTTTATAAGTAAGCATCAACAAAGGTGCCCTAAAGATTTGCCTCATGTATTCTTTTTGGAACTCCTGTAAATATGCCAATAGAAGACGGAAAGGCTTTTAATCCAGGCTGAAAATCCATTTTGGGGCTAAATGCTTTCATAAATCTCGAGCAAATATTTGACACATTTTGCTCAGTAAACAAGAAATTTCTAGCCACTGCCTGCGTAGTTTATTCAATATGCCCAAGCTTATTTTAACTCCAAAGGTCAAATGTTTTGAGTAAAAGAGTAGACCTGGTACCAAGTGTGTCTTGGGTTCTTTTCCATTAGCCATGCCAAGTGGTCAACAAGGAGATGGTCACCAAGGAGATGGAGAAATCCTATAGATGGTTCAGAAAATGCCCGAGGAATCTCCAGACTACACAGCACGTTGAGGGTTCTGCAGTGTGTCAAGGGAGAGTAAGGGAAAATGGTAATGGCAAATGCATAGAAAATTCTGAGGTGTTCATGAATTCCTCATCACCTCTTTATTGACTCTCAGCCCTCTGCAAAGCTCTCCACAAGGTGCTTATTTTAAAAGAAAATTCCTAATACTGTGAAACCAAAAAAAATTCAAAACCTTGCCTCTAATGTGAAAGATTATGCAATCTGGAAAATTAATGTTGTTTATTCCTCTTGAAGGTGAAACATGTCACTGAATGTTAGAATTGATGATGAGCTGTGTTTCTTTGGGATTGCAGGACCTGCACTATGAATTTTATGCAAACCTCTAAAGGGTGAAAAGGGCAAAGTAGAAATCTACATCTTCAGAGGACTGAAATCCTTGGGCTTGGTGCACTAGATTTCCAGGCATTCAGAGCTGGGGTTCTATCTTAGACTTCCAGGTCAGACCAAGTAACCACAATGAAGAAGTTTCCATCTTGCATAAAGCAAAGGATAAATATTAGGATATTAACCATCAACCTCCCTCCCCCGCCCAGAATGCTGGAGTAACTTGATGGGCCAGGCAGCATCTCTGGATGACATGAATCAATGGTGTTTCGGGTTGGAACCCTTCTTCAGGCTGATTGTAGTTGAATGGAGGGAGGGCGGGTGGGGGGTGTGTGGACCAAAAACGTCACAAATGTTGCCTGTCCCGCTGAGTTACTCCAGCACTTTGTGTCTTGTCTTACTTCTGCCTATTTCTCCGAATCGTTCAGTTCTTCATTATTTGCTTATTGTGTGATTCTGCCCAATACTTGACTGTGGTGGTCTGTGCCTCTGCATAAAAATATATACTTCCCCTCTTTTTTGGTTCTATCGAGATACATTCTTGGCTTCTGTGTTTCATTGCTGAAGAAATGTCTCTGCAAGATATGTCGTTATCTGTCCTCTTCACAGCTGCCACAGGGCAGTTCTGTGCTTCCAACACTTTCTGCTTTGGTTTGCCAAGAATTAATTCATTTTATTCCTCATAAGCTTTTGTCCTCATAAACAATCTATTCCCTGCTTTGCACATTTGTATTAATAATGAGGTCTGAGACAAAGTTATTGTGTATTTGACATTTAGGCTTCATTTAAGTAATTCTGCATTAAAGCCAGTCTTGTGAAGTCCCTAATAAGGGAGCATGTGGAATAATTGTTGTGGTGTGTGTATTGCTACCTGGAGAGCAAAGAAATGGGATCAATTGTGCTTTACTCTACAATAAAAATAAAATTCAGCCTTAAACCTTGACTTTTTCATATCATAATTAATAAATGCTTCAGTTCTTACTATTTCTTGTGAAATAATCAGATGTTAAAACTTTTTTTCATGCTATATGAATATCACTAGCCCATTATTATTTATTTATACATTATTTTTTGGGATGGGGGTTTTCATGGAATGAATTGCTTATATCTAACAGCTCGGGAGATGATGGTTAGCCACCTTCTTGAGTGTTGGCAGTCTGCTGATCAAGGTGCCCTCACTATGCTGTGGGGGAGGAAGTTCCTGGATTTGGACATTGTCAGTAAGGAAGGATGAAATGTTTTCCAAGTAAGGACTTGGACAAGAGCTGCAGAGAGTGCTGTTTTGTTTAGTTTAGTTTAGTTTAGTTTAGTTTAGTTTAGTTTAGAGATACAGCACGGGAACAGACCCTTCGGCCCACCGAGTCTGCACGGACCAGCGATCCCCCGCACATTAATACTACCTTACACACACTAGCGACAATTTATACTTATACCCAGCCAATTAACCTACATACCTATACTTTTTTGGAGTGTGGGAGGAAACCGAAGATCTCAGAGAAAACCCACGCAGGTCACGGGGAGAACGTACAAACTCCGTACTCACAACACCCATAGTTGGGATCGAACCTGGGTCTCTGGCACTGCAAGCGCTGAAAGGCAGCAACTCTACCACTGCGCCACTGTGTCGCCTTTGCCATGAGGTTGCGATGCGCCTGGTGCCCTTGGTGGTAGTCTGGTTCCCAGCATCACAGATCACCAATGTTCAACTTTGCTCCCAGCATTTCTGACATTTGTCAATGTACCACTTACTTCTCGATAAGAAGCCACTTGAAAATGTGCAGTTATATAATGTACGGTCTTGCAGTGGTTATTGGTTTTGTTGTCCAGAGACCTAAAATAATAGGTCATAGGCATAAAAGCAATTCTCATTAGTCAGAAACTTAAATTTGGGATCCAGACCCAAAACATCACCTGTCTGAAGAAGGGTCTCGCCCCGAAACATTACCCATTCCTTCAATACAGAGTTGCTGCTTGTCCCGCTGAGTTACTCCAGCAATTTGTGTCTATCTTCAGTGTAAACCAGCATCTGCAGTTCCTTCCTACACATCACACTACACATGACCTGTCCATGTTCTCCAGAGATGCTACCTGATCTGCTGAGATACCACCAGTACTTTGTGTCTTCTTTAATTCAGTTAGTTTGAAAATCTGTAACGCAAAGCTCATATTAGTGTCAGGGACCATAGAACCAGCTGTTGTAAAAACCTATTTGGATCCGTTATGGGAAGGATATCTCTTGTCGTCATCAAATCTAACTTCAATGTGACTGAAATTCAGTTTCAGGGCAAATAGGGATGAGCAGAAAACACTGACAGCTAGATTATGTGAAGAAACAAAGACAATTAACCTTAAAAATGTTATTTTATAACTGGGTGACTATGTGGATTTTTGCTTGCAAACATTTCTCATAGTCAAAGGGGATAGGAGCAAAATTAGGCCATTTGGCCCATCAAGTTGAACACAGACACAAAATGCTGCAGGATCTCAGCAGGCCAGGCAGTATCTCTGAAGAGAAGGAATAGGTGATGTTTCAGGTCAAGACCCTTCTTCACACTGATCATAGGTGATTTACCTCTCCCTCCTAACCCCATTCTCCTGCCTTCTCCTGCATTCCCCTGCCTTCTATGTTTCTAATGCATTTTTTAAATCAAAATGCACGGTGCAATTATCCTCAGTGAAAGAAGTGGCTTTCAACAAACTTAATATTTTTGGAATGATACTAATTAAAATTCAGTAGAATAATGAAAGCAGTGAAATGTAGTGTGCATGCATGTGCATAAATAAGTGAGTTTGAATTGCAGAATGAGAGGCCGATTTGAGAGTCTAATGTTGTACAATTTGTCATGCAGGGTACAGTGAATTATCAGAGAGCCTCCCCAATGTCAGGTCATGCAAATATTTATTCAAAGCATTAAATAATAAATTGAACAGTCTGCACATTTGTAAATCTGTCATGTTTGTTTTCAGTGGAAGGCATTGATGTGCTATATTCCAGTACACTCCACTGCATCTTCCCTCTAGGGGGTAACATAAACCATGAAACATCAACATAGCTCACAATCATCCTTTTGTTCAGGGCTACAAAAGCTCTAAGGAGGATTGTCTTGCATACAAATAAATTAATTTTATGTACATTTTTATAATGAGAGGCTTTTCTTCCCCAATAACGCTGGAAACAGGGTGTATTGTGTCATTTTATTCCTTCAAATTGCAATGTAGTTATGTAGTTGAAACTGGCTAAATACGTTTAGTTGTTAACCCATCTGTTGATCTGTTGAAGTAAGAAAGAACTTCAGATGCTGGTAAAAGTGAAGGTAGACACAAAATGCTGGAGTAACTCTGGGTCTGATTAGGAACAGTCAACATGGATTTGTGCCTGGAAGGTTATGTTTGACTAATCTTCTTGAATTTTTTGAAGATGTTACTAGGGAAATTGATGAGGGTAAAGCAGTGGATGTTGTCTATATGGACTTCAGTAAGGCCTTTGACACGGTTCCACATGGAAGGTTGGTTAAGAAGGTTCAATTGTTGGGTATTAATGCAGGAGTAGCAAGATGGATTCAACAGTGGCTGAATGGGAGATGCCAGAGAGTAATGGTGGATGGCTGTTTGTCAGGTTGGAGGCCGGTGACTAGGCGGGTGCCTCAGGGATCTGTGTTGACAGAAAAAGAGTCTCGATCCGAAACACAACCCATTCCTTCTCTCCAGAGATGCTGCCTCACCCGCTGAGTTACTCCAGCATTTTGTGTCTACCAGTGATCTGTTGAGCTGATATTTGTAGTATTGCTAAGTCAGGTGCCTTGTGCTGGTCTGTCAGTGAACCACTTTCAGAGTGGCCTCTATGTGGGCGGCACGGTGGAGCAGCGGTAGAGTTGCTGCCTTACAGTGCTTGCAGCGCCGGAGACCCTGGTTCGCTCCCGACTACGGGTGCTGTCTGTACAGAGTTTGTACGTTCTCCCTGTGACTGCGTGAGTTTTCTCTGAGATCTGTTGTTTCCTCCCACACTCCAAAGACGTACAGGTTTGTAGGTTAATTGGCTTGGTATAACAGTAAATTGTCCCTAGTATATTTAGGATAGTGTCAATGTGTCTTTGGTATCTTTGGTATCTTTGGTCCGCGCCTGTTTCTCTAAACTAAACTAAACTATGAAAACTGCGCAACAAGGGCCGAGTCCCCCTAGTCCTCACCTTTCACCCCACCAGCCGTCACATACAAAAAGTAATCCTCCGTCAGTTTCGCCACCTCCAACGTGACCCCACCACTCGCCACATCTTCCCATCTCCCCATCTCCCCCCATATCTGCCTTCCGCAAAGACCGCTCCCTCCATAACTCCCTTGTCAATTTCTTCCTTCCCTCTCGGTCCACCCCCTCCCCCGGGCACTTTCCCTTGCAACCGCAAGAGATGCAACACTTGTCCCTTTACCTCCCCCCTCGACTCCGTTCAAGGACCCAAGCAATCGTTCCAGGTGCGACAGAGGTTTACCTGCATCTCTTCCAACCTCATCTATTGCGTCCGCTAGCAGATCTATATCGGTGAGACCAAGCGGAGGTTGGGCGATCGTTTCGCCGAACACCTCCGCTCGGTCCGCAATAACCAAGCTGACCTCAGCACTTTCATTTCCCACTCCGTCTCCGAACCTCTCTGTCTCTCCTCCATGGCCACAGCGAGCAGCACCGGAAATTGGAGGAACAGCACCTCATATTCCGTTTGGGGAGTCTGCACCCCGGGGGCATGAACATCGAATTCTCCCAATTTTGTTAGTCCTTGCTGTCTCCTCCCCTTCCTCAGCCCCCTTGCTGTCTCCTCCCATCCCCCAGCCTTCGGGCTACTCCTCCTTTTCCCTTTCTTGTCCCCACCCACCCCCGCCCCCGATCAGTCTGAAGAAGGGTTTCGGCCCTAAACGTTGCCTATTTCCTTCACTCCATAGATGCTGCTGCACCCGCTGAGTTTCTCCAGCTTTTTTGTGTAACCTTCGATTCTCCAGCATCTGCAGTTCCCTCTTAAACACTATGAAAACTGATCTGCAGTTTCACACACAACTGGACCATCTGTCAGTGCTGGGATTGAAACCCACATCATCATAGTGTCAAGAATCTTAATCCTGTGCCTTGCACTCTTCACCCTCTCTTCCATCATCTGGAACAAATCATCTTTGGGAACAGTACACAGTTCTAAATCTTTAAAGCAAAATCCACTTTGTTAAACTGTGATAGATGTTAAATGATGGCACGTGCACCAGATTGATTTACGTGAACATAATATGAGATGAGATTGCTCCAATCTAGCGCCTCACACCTCAATATATAAACCCAGGGACAATATGGTATTAACTAATCTTCTGGTTTAACTAATCTTCTTGAATTTTTTGAAGATGTTACTCGGGAAATTGATGAGGGTAAAGCAGTGGATGTTGTGTATATGGACTTCAGTAAGGCCTTTGACAAGGTTCCTCATGGAAGGTTGGTTAAGAAGGTTCAATGGTTGGGTATTAATGGTGGAGTAGCAAGATGGATTCAACAGTGGCTGAATGGGAGATGCCAGAGAGTAATGGTGGATGGTTGTTTGTCAGGTTGGAGGCCAGTGACGAGTGGGGTGCCACAGGGATCTGTGTTGGGTCCACTGTTGTTTGTCATGTACATCAATGATCTGGATGATGGTGTGGTAAATTGGATTAGTAAGTATGCAGATGATACTAAGATAGGTGGGGTTGCGGGTAATGAAGTAGAGTTTCAAAGTCTACAGAGAGATTTATGCCAGTTGGAAGAGTGGGCTGAAAGATGGCAGATGGAGTTTAATGCTGATAAGTGTGAGGTGCTACATCTTGGCAGGACAAATCAAAATAGGACGTACATGGTAAATGGTAGGGAATTGAAGAATGTAGGTGAACAGAGGGATCTGGGAATAACTGTGCACAGTTCCCTGAAAGTGGAATCTCATGTAGATAGGGTGGTAAAGAAAGCTTTTGGTGTGCTGGCCTTTATAAATCAGAGCATTGAATATAGAAGTTGGGATGTAATGTTAAAATTGTACAAGGCATTGGTGAGGCCAATTCTGGAGTATGGTGTACAATTTTGGTCGCCTAATTATAGGAAGGATGTCAACAAAATAGAGAGAGTACAGAGGAGATTTACTAGAATGTTGCCTGGGTTTCAGCAACTAAGTTACAGAGAAAGGTTGAACAAGTTAGGGCTTTATTCTTTGGAGCGCAGAAGGTTAAGGGGAGACTTGATAGAGGTTTTTAAAATGATGAGAGGGATAGACAGAGTTGACGTGGAAAAGCTTTTCCCACTGAGAGTAGGGAAGATTCAAACAAGGGGACATGACATGAGAATTAAGGGACTGAAGTTTAGGGGTAACATGAGGGGGAACTTCTTTACTCAGAGAGTGGTAGCTGTGTGGAATGAGCTTCCAGTGAAGGTGGTGGAGGCAGGTTCATTTTTATCATTTAAAAATAAATTGGATAGTTATATGGATGGGAAGGGAATGGAGGGTTATGGTCTGAGCGCAGGTATATGGGACTAGGGGAGATTATGTGTTCGGCACGGACTAGAAGGATCGAGATGGCCTGTTTCCGTGCTGTAATTGTTATATGGTTATATGGTTATATGGTTATGGTATGAAGACTTGTCGAGATGGGGACGCTTGTTAGCGGGTGCACTCACCAAAGATTTGCTGCTTGTCTTCTTCCTGGAGAAAAGACTTTTCTAATAGATCTGACTAATTTATAGACTTAGAATGTAGTCACCAAGAGTCAAGAGAGTGCAGAGCGTTTCATTGTCATATTTACCGATTCGGAACAATGCGATTCTTATAGGCAGCAGCAGAAGACCTTCGTAAACACAGTACTCAATAGATAACATCAAAAGCAAACAAAAAGAAAAAGACGTTCAGTAAATTAAAAAAACCCCAATATAGTGCAAAATGAAACAAAGCCCGAAGTCTGTAATACAGTCAAGACATTTCATATTTCAGAGTTTAGTTAGAATTCATAATGTTCAATTGCCAGATGGTTGTTGGGAAGAAATACTTCCTAAACCTGGATGCCTTGGGTTTCAGATCTTCTTCCCAATGGCAGGAGTGAAATGAGAGCATGGTCAGGATAGTGTGGAACTTTGTTTTTGCTGAGTGTCTTTTTGGGGCAGCACTTCCTATAGATCCCTTTGATGGTGGAGAGGTCAGTAGCAGTGATGGACCGGGCATTGTAGTTTAGAGATACAGCGTGGAAACAGGTCCTTCGGCTCACCGAGTCTGCACCGACCAGCAATCCCCACACATTCACACAACCCTATACACCATAGGGTCAATTTTACACTCATTCCAAGCCAATTAACCTACCAACCTGTATGTCTTGGGAGTGTGGGAGGAAACCAAAGGTCTTGGTGAAAAACCCACGCAGGTCATGGGGAAAACATACAACCTCTGTACTGACAAGCACCCATGGCCAGGATTGAACCCAGGTCTCTGGCACTGTAAGGCAGTTGCAGTGTTCTCCACTTTTTGTGGTCTCCTACATTCTTGGGTGATCGATTTAGCGAATCAGGCCATGAAGCAAACAATCAATACGCTCTCTGTCAGCAGCACCAGGAGCTACACAGCAAAGAGGATGATAAGGATATGTCATTCCACTAGCTAAAGATGTGCTCCCTTCTCCTTAATATCTGACCCTATTATTGATCACTGTTGAAATCATTGAGTTACCTGTACAATGTTCTGTATAAATTATTGCTGCAAGCAAGCACATATTATTCAATATGAAGACTTGAGTTGAATCTGAGGTTGCAAAATCAAGGACGAGTCGCACCCTAGCCATTCCCTCTTCTCCCCTCTCCCATAGGTATAGAAATGTGAAAACGCACACCTCCAGATTCAGGGACAGTTTCTTCCCAGCTGTTGTCAGGCAATTGAAACATTCTGCCAACAACCAGACAGCAGTGCTGAACTACTATCTATCTCTTTGATGTCCCTCAGACTCTCCTTGACTGGAATTTTCTGGCTTTACCTTGCACTAAATGTTATTCCCTTATCCCTGAAGGTAGAAACAGATGAAATTATTATGGGGAACAAGTAAATGGCAAAAGAGTTGAACAGGTACTTTGGCTCTGTCTTCACTAAGGAAGACACAATCAATCTCCCAGATGTACTGGGGGACAGAGTATCTAGGGAGATAGAGGAACTGAAAGAAATTTGCATTAGGTGAGAAATAGTATTGGGTTGACTGATGAGACTATATCCCCAGGGCCAAGGTACTCAAGGAGGTGGCTCTAGAAATTGTGGATGCATTAGTGATCATTTTCCAATGTTCTATAGATTCAGGATCAGTTCCTGTGGATTGGAGGGTAGCTGATGTTATCCCACTTTTCAAGAAAGGAGCGAGAGAGAAAACAAGGAATTATAGACCAGTTAGCCTGATATTGGTGGTGGGGACGATGCTGGAGACAATTAATAAAGAAGTAATAATGGAGTATTTGGCTAGTAGTAAAAGGATTGGTCCAAGTCAGCATGGATTTATGAAGGGAAAATCCCTCTTGACTAATCTTCTGGAATTTTTTAAGGATGTGACAAGTAAAATGGATGAAGGAGAGCCAGTGGATGTAGTGTATCTGGACTTTCAGAAAGCCTTTGATAAGGTCCCAAACAGGAGATTAGTGGGCAAAATAAGAGCACATGGTATTGGGAGTAGGGTATTGACATGGATAGAGAATTGGTTGGCAAACAGGAAACAAAGAGTAGGAATAAACGGGTCCCTGTCAGAATGGCAGGCAGTGGCGAGTGGAGTGCCGCAAGGCTCAGTGCTGGGGGCGCAACTATTTACAATATATATAAATGATTTAGATGATTGAATTAAAAGTAACACTAGCAAATTTGCAGATGACACAAAGCTGGGTGGCGGTGTGAACTGCGACGAGGATGCTGGGAGGGTGCAGGGTGACTTGGACAGATTGATTGAGTTGGCAGATGCATGGCATATGCAGTATAATGTAGATAAATGTGAGGTTATCCACGTTGGCGGCAAGAAAGAGGAGGCAGAGTATTATCTCAATAGTGTCAGATTAGGAAAAAGGAAATGCAACAAGACCTGGGTGTCCTTGTACACCAGTCACTAAAAGTAAACATGCAGGTACATCAGGTAGTGAAGAAAAATAATGGCATGTTGGCCATAACAAGAGGATTTGAGTATAGGAGTAAAGAAGTCCTTCTGCAGTTGTACAGGGCCCTGGTAAGGCCACATCTGGAGTATTGTGTGCAATTTTAGTCTCCTAATTTGAGGAAGGACATCCTTACTATTGAGGCAGTGCAGCGTAGGTTTACAGGGTTAATCCCGGGATGTCATTTGAGGAATGATTGGAAAGACTGGACTTGTATTCACTGGAATTTGGAAGGATGACAGGGCATCTTATGGAAACATGTAAAATTATAAAAGTCCATCCTCAGGCACCAGTCCCTGAAGGGACAATCTCTGGTTGTGTATTTTCTGGAATGCAGACGCCCTGTACGTCAAGTGCTGAATGTACCTGCAGCGAAAGAGAGAGGTATTCTGAGGGATGGGATATACATGCATTTAGGTGGTCATGGGGTGATGAGGGATAGTCAGTGTGGCTTTGTATGTGGGAGGTCGTCTCTCATGAATCTGATTGTTTTTTGAAGATGTATATATGAACTTCAGCAAAGCATTCGACAACGTTCCACATGGATGGCTGCTCTGGAAAGTTAAATTGCATGGGATCCAAGGAGAGCTAGCTGAATGGATAGAATATTGGCTTCATATAAGGAAGCAGAGGGATAACCTTTTCACACAAAAGATGGTGGGTGTATGGAACGAGCTGCCAGAGTAGGTAGTTGAGGCAGGGACTATCCCAATATTTAAGGAACAATTAGATAGGTACATGGATAGCACAGGTTTGGAGGGATATGGACCAAAGGCAGGCATGGGCAAGTTGGGCAGAAGGTTGTGTTTCCACGCTGTATCACTCTATGAATATAAAGGCTTTCCCTCAGTATAATGGCAGGGAGAGGAAGGAGCTGCAGTTTTGAGAAACTGCAGTCGAGTGAGGTGGAAGTAAGAAGAATAAAAAAAGAAATATGGTGAGTAAATCTCTGCATTAAATTCCATCAACCATGCTGGAACTGTGTTATTGCCTGTACAACGAAGGATAACGTTCTGAACATACTTTTTGAATGTAGCTATTTATTACAGGATTCCTACCCTCCTGTCCATTGAAAGGCCAAACTTCCAACTCAGCGATGTTTAACCTGGATGCCGTTTTCAGATTAGTTTAGTCCCTTTGACTGTTTTCTCATGTCTGCAGCTGGTGATAATAATTTTCTTCTAACTGAGCGTATTTTTAAGTCAGAGATCGCCAGATACTTGACTGGTAACGGTGTCAATGGGTTATGGGGAGAAGGCAGAATAATGGGGTTGAGAGGGAAAGATAGAACAGCCATGATTGAATGGCGTAGTGGACTCAATGGGCTGAATGGCCTACTGCTGCTTCTATGACATGAATTTACGGGTTAGGCATAGAACACGAAGCAATGACATAATAGACTTTGATTTCACTGAGTTACAGGTGGTATCTTAGGAACTGGAATTTGAATTAAAAGCCAAAATAATGAAAAAGGACTAAAGATGATTAAATCCTGTGCGGCACACCCTTTAGCAATGCCTTCTGATGCTTTGTCCGTTAAGTCCCGCCACCATTTGCCTTTGCTCAAGATTCCAGCATCTGCAGTCTCCTGTGTCTTTACCTTGCAACTGAGCTGGAGGTATTGATGTGACAGTGCTGGTACCAAATTTCCACAACCCAGTTCCCCCTCCAACATTAATGTACGGTGGTACAATGGCTAACAGATATATGCAACCATCTACATTTCTGCTTTTGGGTCAATAGTATTTCTTGAATGAGCAGTTGTTTCCTGAAATAAATCTTAAATCAATAATTACTCCCTTGTACATTGACACAGTCGGAGCTTATGGATCAAAGCCCCACAGAGGATGAGTTTATGAAAGCAGCATTGAGGAGTATTGTACAGGTGGAGCGTTTAAATAAGACATTATATCAAAAACCCCTGTAGATAGAAGAAACCATAGCATAATCTAGAGAAGGCATCAGAAGCTTTTCTGGTGAGCTCTCTAACATTTAAAGTGTTATTGCCTTAATCAACATCCAAGAAATGAAGAGTATGGTTATTATTTCATCAAGGGTTTTTGAAACTTAAATGAGTAAAGTTGGCTTCTTGATATCACTATAATGATTGGGCAGCAGATGGTTTCAAACTATTTACAGTTGTATAGTTATAACGGTGTTATTAAAATGCAATTAATTTATTTTTTAGCATATTTCCCGATACATCCTAGAGGACATGGCTGTGAAAGAATCTTCCTCTGGTTTTCTTCACCACTCATCCAGCCGCCAGCTGTTCTGTATTTTCCCTCCTTTTCCTCAAAGAGTGAAGTAGGGAAGGTAGTTTGTGGTTTTCCCAGCAGACGTTGGATACCCATTTATTTAAGAAATGAAAGAACTCTGTGAGAATTAGCAAGTATCTGAAACCGCAATCTAATATGGTGCAGTAGAAGTAATTGTACAAGAATGAAACAATCGGCATATAAAATTATACAGTTATTGTACACCTTCAATTTTAACTTTTTATCTTGAAAATAAGAGAAAAGAAAAGAGAAAGAACAAGAGAGAGAAAAAGTGAGTGGTACAAAGATAGGACCCCTAAACTACCAAAGTAGTGTAGCCAAAGAGTGACTAAAGATGTAAGAGAGAAGGAAGAAAAAAAAAGAAAGGAAAAAAACAATTGTGCTGTTTATATTTGGCACGGTTTGAAGTGTTATTTGCACGGCTTTGATAGATGATGAAACATTGGTCATATAAGTCTTGGATTGTGTTCAGGAATATTATTGTAATGTGTACCCAGGTACTTTGAAAAGTCTTATTTTGTATGCTACCCAATCATATCAGAAACACATTACATAAATATAATTAAAATAATTATAGTGGTGCAGTGGTAGAGTTGCTGCCTTATTGGCCTGTCCCACTTAGGCAACTTTTTAGGCAAGTGCAGGAGGACTCTGCGCTCGCCACATGGTCGCCACATGCACGCTGGTGGTCTCTGGTGAGTCTCCTTCATGGTTGCGAGGAGTTCCCGCATTCTGGGAGCTAGTCGCGGCCTCAGTATGGTCAAAAATTGGTCGCCATGGAGATAATCGATAATCCTGCAGTTGTAGTGGGGTCACAATGTAGTTGTACGTAGTCAAGGTCATCGTAGATAGTTTTAGTTACTCGCCTTTGCTGACCGGTCATTTTCATTGGCTCATTGGGGGAAAAAAACATAAACAGTAGTTTTCAGAACCAAGGAAAACCGACTGGTAATGTCGATTGCCCACCGAACTTCACAGCCGTGTATCCCTGACTTATTAAAAGTTGTCTCCACTCCTTCTCCTCCCTTCTCCCCCTTTCTCCTCCCCTCTTTTAAAGGACTTACGTACACTGTGGTAACCTTCTTAATTATGTCCGCTGAAAAATCGGCTAAGTGGGACAGGCCCATTACAGCACCAAAGACCCTGGTTCGATCCTGACTACATGTGCTGTCTGTATGGGAGTTTGTACCTTCCCCCCTGAGTGCGTGAATTTCCTCTTCGTGCTCCGGTTTCCTCCCACAGTTCAAAGACATACAGGTTTGTAGGTTAATTGGCTTTGGTCAAGCACAATAGGTAAAGCAAAGGAGAAGATACAGAGGGCAATAAGATAACAGGAGAAAATTAATTGAATCGAGTTACTAATGTTTTGTGGCTTCAGGAGCAGGTCAGAGCATGGACATCGTACAGTAAGTAACTCACAATTCCCCAAAATACTTTCCACCTATAAGTCAGTATTGTGAACATAGCTCCAAACACTCTCAAGAAGCTCAAAACCAAGGAGGACAAAATATGTCACTTCATCCTAAAGGGCCTGTCCCACTTAGGCAATTTTTCCAGTGACTGGCGATCCAATCGTTGCAATTTAGGATGTCCACCTACGACCACACCTACGACAACCTACGACCACGTAGGTGACAACCTACGGCAACCGAAGTCAACCTAGGTTCACGCGCGACAAGCTACGACAAGCAATAACCCTGTCATACGATGACTTAGGAAGTCGCCAATGGAATTCAACGAGGTCATCATCTGGCGACGGCCCACGTCACCTGGTGTCATCCTGGCGACAACCTACGACAACCTACGACAGCACCAAGGACAGGAGGAGACAGGCAACGTCAAGCCCACTGTTGCCGAAAGGTTTTGAACAATTCAAAATCCAGCTGCGACAAGAAAAAAGTTATTCCCCTGGCCCACTTAGGAAATCTGAACAGAAACCTCTGGAGACTTTGCACCCCACCCAAGGTTTCCGTGTGGTTCCCGGAGGTTTTTGTCAGTCTCCCTACCTGCTTCCACTACCTACAACCTCCGGCAACCACCTGCAACCTACGGGAACCGCACGGAAACCTTGGGTGGGGCGCAAAGTCTCCAGAGGTTTCCGTTCAGGTTTCCTAAGGGGCATTAGGACACATGAGGAGGCAACGCACGACAATACAGGCATCACCCCGCGTCAACCCCTGATCATGTGGCAACAGCCTATTTTCTGGCTGTCGTCAAAAAAATCACCTAAGTGGGACAGGTCCTTAAAGATTCACTTGCCCCACCAGGCCACCGTGACTACAAAACACACTGCTGCACCTCAGCAAGGCTTCCTTGACAACATTGCCCAAACACACTTCTATCACAAAGAAGGACAAGAGAAACAGCAGCAAGGGAACTCCACCTTCCTGTCCTGCTGAGTTACTCTGGCATTTTGTGTCTATCCACCTCCTGCAAGTTCCTCTTTGATTCACACACTGCTGACCTCCCAAGTGAAATTAGGGTCAGGCAAGAAATGTTGTCCTTGCAGCGATACGGCTTGTCATATGAATAAATGAATAAGAAGATTCTGAAGAGAGTCCCACGAGGAAATAAAACAATATGGCAAACATCTTATTGAGACTATCAATGCTGGCTTTCTCTTCCATTTTGCTGAGGGACTCAAACCTGAAGCTGAGGGAGCTAATTCTACTGTCGCCTGGGTGATTGCAACGTTTGACTGCTTGCAGCTGCAAATGGTCTACGTTAGATAGCGGGGCTTGAAAGAAAATGTCAGCCTTCAGCAATTTCAGGCTATTTAACTCCAAACTTCAGATGCAAGCTTTCTGTTTAAAAGCCATGACTGGCCGATTGGAGCTGTGAACAGACAATCAGTTTCAGAAGCTTTGGCAGATGCTATCTGGGCAACACCTGCCGCTGTCCTTATCTGAAACAGCCAGAGAGACCACCCTCTGGTCCACATTTCAAATCCATTCAGGGTCTGAATGGATTTGAAATGGATAGTACACACAAAAAAGTATCAGAAAAGTGGCTCAACTTTAAGATATAAAGAAATAATAATTAAAATATTTGCAATGAAAATTTGTAATCTTAAAAGGCATATTTGTACTGAATAGTAATTAGACAGGGCATCATAAGTCTGACATGTGTTTGGCTAAATAGGTTTTAATGAATCATGCATTTTAATGCTTTTAATCTTTCTGTTAAATGCCATTTGATAAATATTTCTACAGCTCTAAGTTCATGGATCATAATACTGAGACTAGTGACATTTAGAGTTTGTGAATAAGCTATTAACAAAAAAAAATACATTCTTGATATACTATCTACGTGACAGTTAAAATCATATTTACATTACAATGAAATTCAATCATGGCCAAAGTGAACATAGATGTTGACTTTATTAATATCAAGGGCTCCAAAGTGAAAACGTGCACAGGAATCTAGAAAGGAAGTTTTGACTTGTTTTCACACCCTACACTTCCTTATCTATACACTTCCTTATCTATGCACCCCCTACTCCCCTGACATTAATCTGAAGAAGGGTCTCGACCCGAAACGTCACCCATTCCTTCTCTCCACAGATGCTGCCTGTCCCGCTGAGTTACTTCAGTATTTTGTGTCTATCTTCAATCCAGAAAGGAAAATGGCTTCCTGCAGTCTTTCGTTGTGTCAGAGCATGCAGCGGCAACTGTGAAATGAAAGATTTGGCACAGCACAGAAGGAGGCTGGTTGATGCATCGTGTCTATGCAGAAGTTACCAGCGTCGATACTGACAGCTCAGGACACAGTTTACATGGATACGATGCTTTGGCAGCTCTGTTGGGCTCACAGTGATGTGGCCCAGCTACAGGAAGGAATCTTCTTTATTCACCTGAGTGCTCAACCACAGGCTAACCTAACGTAAGCATTGCTGAGAAAACATCAGTCGAGTCTGCCCCCCGCATGACATCATCCTGCAGTGCATCAGCACACCATGCTCAATTTAATGGAGTCTATTTCATATTTGCTGCAGCACAGTTGTGACACCAGGAAGGAGATTTAAACGACTGGCAAGTTGGCTTGAAGACACCAACTTGGAGAGCCTTCAGGGTCAAGGAAAGAGTGTTCACATCGCGGCCCTGTTTCCGGCAATCTTTCCACCACTACGCACAAGAAGCACACGAACCGCAAGACACCATAGTATACAGATGTGGAGAAGTGTGTTCACCTCTGGCTCAACAATTTTTAATCTTGTGATGTGGGCTCGATATGAATGAGAGTCTTCAAACAGGCACTTCGGCCCAACTTGCCCTCACTAGCCAACATGTCTCAGCTACACTAGTCCCACCTGTCTGTCTTTGGGTTCATATCCCTCCAAACCTGCCCTATCCATGTACCTGCTGTTTCTTAAACATTGGGATAGTCCCTCCTCAATAACCTCCTCTGGAAGCTTGTTCCATACACCCACCACCCTTTAAAGTTACCCCTCAGATTCCTATTAAATCTTCGCCCCTTCACCTTAAACCTATGTCCTCTGGTCCTTGATTCGTATACTCTGGCCAAGAGACTCTGTGTATCTACTCAATCTATTCCTCTCATGATTTTATACACCTCTATAAGATCTCCCCTCACCTTCCTGCGAATAGAGTTAACCTCTCCCTGTAGCTCAGACCCTCTAGTCCTGGCAACATCCTTTCCAGCTTGACAATATCTTTCTGATAACATGGTGCCCAGGACTGAACACAATACTCTAAAAGCGGTCTCACCAACGTTTTATACAACTGCAACATGACCTCCCAACCTCTAGACTCAAGAGATAGATGTCTATCATGCTATAGAGTCTAAGAAATTACTGGTCTTCTGAAGTCACTCTCTCGCAGATCAATATGAATGATGATCCCCAATCTGCTGGACCTGTTATACTTAGCAGAAGTAGCACAATCCATCACCCAAGAAATCAGAATGTAGAAACAAGGAATTTCAAGAAACAAAAGACAAAAAATGCAGGAATAACTCATGGGTCAGGCAGCATCCCTGGAGAACATGAATAGGGGATGATTTAGGTCGAGACCCTTCTAATGAGAAATCAACTTGTTTTTGAAACACCACCTATATTCGTTGCCTTAAAGCTAATTATTTCATCGTGTCCCTCAGTAGCAAATGTAGGCAGCCTGTAGATAGAAACATAGAAAATAGGTGCAGGAGGAGGCCATTCGGCCCTTTGAGCCAGCACCGCCATTCATTGTGATCATGGCTGATCGTGGGTCTAGAGATATTCTCCAGATTGACCATCACAAAGATGAGCAATAAGTCCTCCAGTAATTTGCACTGGAGCAACCCCTGAGTGTAATGGAGTTATTGAGTTGGTAATTCCTTCCTGGCTGTCTCCATGTAATGTACACTAGCAGATTTTGTTTAATTGGCTTCAATGTAAGTGAACTTTGGAATCAGTGCCCAATGTTTTTCACACAGAGAATTGTTGATAAATGGAATGTGTGGCCAGAGGAGGTAGTGGGGGCAGATATCATCATAATATTGAAGGGACATCTGGATAGGTACTTGAACAGGCAAGGATTAGATGTGTAAATATATAATCAAGTCAAATAGGATTGTATAAATAGGTAGAACAGCCAGCATCGACCTGTTTAATGAAGGGTTTATTTCAGTGCTATGTCCAATAGGGTATTCCTACCTCAGTGAATATTGCATGAAAATCACCAAGATTTGGCACTTTGGCAGAAAATGAAGAAAATAAGGCAGACCAAAGTCACATTTGGCCCTTTGCTCTGCCATATTATTCTTCATTGTTTGAATGATATTTATGTAAAGGTTAGATATATGATTCAAGAAAACGGTGAAAGGGATAAAGGGGCTTTCTCCAACTGAACTGTAAGCATAATGAAAATGTTGTTCTTTCAACTTCTACCTGGCCTCTTTGTGTCCAGCTGTGTGTGCTGCAAATCCTTCTGCTTCTCTCTCCCCTTCATCCAGTTCTTCATCAGCAGGTGATACCTCCTCCTCTCCTCCTCCTGTATTAAAATCATGAGAGGAATAGATCGGGTGGATGCACAGAGTCTTTTGCCCAGAGAAGGTAAATCGATGACCAGAGGACATAGGTTCAAGGTGAAGGGGAAAAGATTTAATAGGAATCTAAAGGGTAACTTTTTCACACAAAGGGTGGTGGGTGTATGGAACAAGCTGCCACAGGAGGTAGTTGAGGCAGGGACTGTCCCAACGTTTAGGAAACAGACAGATACATGGATAGGACAAGTTTGGAAGGATATAGACCAAGCGCAGGCAGATGGAACTAGTGCAGCTGGGACATGTTGGCCGGTGTGGGTGAGTTGGGCCATAGGGCCTGTTTTTACACTGTATCACTCTATGACTGTGACTCTTATTGTTCTGTCTCCTTGAGTTGCAGTCCAAACTACCTGGTTGTGTAGCCTGGAATGTAGCACATTAGGGTGATGCTTGGATCACATTGTAGGCAGTCCAGGTTTATCAACATGCTTGAATATTTGACCCAAAATGCATAAAGTACAATTATTGTATCTCTGTGATAGCTTTGTACCTTTTCAGGCATAGCGAAAAGTTGATCAGCCGCAGCAAGGGAGAAATCCTGCATTGCCTGACGGGATGTTCCTGGATGAATGGAAAAGTGGCAAATTTGTCACAGGGTGAGTCTACCTTGTCAGCTGGCAGGGAGGGTGGTACACACTGCAGGAAGGCTCTATCATTATTACACTCCAACTGCATATTAATGGAGTTAAACTTTTTTGTGTTCACAGGTTCATGGCTTGTCTTCTGGAGTGTTGATTGCTACACAACGGTCTATTACATCCCTGGATACTTGGATAGACAGCCATTCAGCATCATTTCCCCAGATTAAATAATTCTATACTGACTGCACTGACGTGACTTCAATGCATCCAACGCACCAGGATGGATAAAATAAATAACTTCCTTTGATACCATTTCAAGGTATTATTTGAACAGAAATATATCTAATTTGCCTGCAGTGATGCATATGTAGTGATGTCAAGAGATGCGTATCGTGCATCAAAGAACTGATCTCTCTGTAAAACCAATGTATCAAGTTGTTTGATGCTTGTCTGTCTGGATCAACGTCAAGTAAATATGTTACAGCTTGCCTGCTAATGCAGACAACTTGGGCGTGGGTCAAATAATAGTTTAGTTTAGTTTAGTTTAGAGATACAGTGAAGAAACAGGCTCTTCAGCCCACCGGTTCCATACCGACCAGCGATCACCGCACACTAACACTATCCTATACACATGGGACAGTTTCCATTTACACCAAGCCAATTATACTATTAATCTGCATGTCTTTGGAGTGTGGGAGCACTTACCTGACTCAGGCGATGAGGATCACACACACCATTCCCGAGCATATTCCTGTCAAATGTACGTTCTCCCAATAACAGAGTGGACGAACTGCAACTACTGCGTCGGACAAACAAGGACTTCTCTCGAGCTGCTGCCCTGTGTTTCACCGAGGCCTGGCTTTGTGAGTCGACCCCGGACAGCGCGCTGCAACTGGCTGACTTCCAACTTCACAGAGCGGACTGCGAAGTGGAGGCAGCGGGGAAATCAAGAGGCGGTGGAATATGCTTCTATACCAACCAGGACTGGTGCAGCGACATCACGGTGCTGTCAAACTTCTGCTCTCCCAACCTAGAATCCTTCTTTATAAACTGCAAACCCTTCTACTCTCCGAGGGAATTTAACTCCTTTATTCTCGCTGGAGTTTACATTCCCCCCCAAGCCTGCGGTTGTGAGGCGCAAACGCAACTCGCTGACCAGGTAATGAGGGTAGACTCGCTGATGAGGCAATGACTTCCCAGACTCCATGGTCATTGTTTTGGGGGACTTTAACAAAGGTAACCTCAGCCGTGACCTTCCAAAATACAGACTTCAGGTTACCCTTGATCACTGTTACACGGCAAACAAGAACGCATATCGCTCTCTTCCCCAGGCGGGTCTGGGTCTCTCTGATCATTGTCTAGTTCACCTTATTCCGACCTACAGGCAGAAACTAAAATCTGCTAAGCCTGAGGTCAGAACGACGAAAAGGTGGACCAGCGAGGGCATTGAGAACCTACAATCCCGCTTTGACTGCACGGATTGGAATATGTTCAGGGAAGCAACCACAAGCCTCGATGAGTATACGGACACTGTATGATCATATGTCAGTTTTTGTGAGAACAGTTGCATTCCAACTGGGTTCAACAACAACAAGCCTGGTTTACTGCAGAACTCAGATAACTCCGACAGTCTAAAGAGGAGGCCTACAGGAACGGGGATGCAGACCTCTACAGGCAGGCCAAGTACAAGCTGAGAAGAGGAATCGGAGCTGCCAAGGGAAGGTACTCTGAGAAGTTGAGGAGCAAGTTCTCAGCTAGTGACTCTTCTTCAGTTTGGAAGGGCTTGCAAAAAATCACCAGCTACAAGAGGAAATCCCCCCCACTCTTTGGGCAATCGTCAGCTGACCAATGACCTGAATGTGTTCTACTGCAGGTTTGACAAGCAGAAACGTAACCCTGGTACCCCCTCCCCAACAAACACAGCCAGACCCCAGTCTGCAAAGAATGGACCCTTCTACACCCACTCCTCCCCATTCACCACTTCACACCTACTTAAAGAAAGATTCCAGTCTGCAAAGACCTGACCCTTTCTCACCCACCCCTCTACAATCACCACTTCACATCCATTTACCCATCCCCTCCATGCTGCACAACATCACTTCTCCATCATCAACAATAAAAATAGAGGAGGTGGAGGTGGAGGTGGAACGTGTTTCCAGCTTTAGGTTCCTGGGGGTCAACATCTCCAATGACCTCTCTTGGACCCACAATACCTCGACTCTGGTCAAGAAGGCTCACCAGCATCTCTTCTTCCTGAGGAGAAGGTCCATCTGTCTCCTCAGATTCTGGTGAACTTCTACCACTGCACCATCAAGAGCATCCTTTCCAACTGTATCACAGTATGGTATGGCAACTGCTCTGTCTCTGACCGGAAAGCACTGCAGAGGGTGGTGAAAATTGCCCAACGCATCACCGGTTCCTCACTCCCCTCCATTGAGTCTGTCCAAAGCAAGCGTTGTCTGCGAAGGGCGCTCAGCATCGTCAAGGACTGCTCTCACCCCAACCATGGACTGTTTACCCTCCTACCATCCGGGAGGAGCTACAGGTCTCTCCATTGCCGGACCAGCAGGTCCAGGAACAGTTTCTTTCCTGCGGCTGTTACACTACTCAAAACTGTACCTCGGTGATTACCAATCACCCCCCCCCCCCCCCCCCCCCCCCCCCCCCCCCCCGGACACTCCTCTCACCAGGGAAAAAAAATACTATGACTGTATGCACGTAAATAGATTTATTTATTGCTCATATTTATGTCGCTCTTCTAGGGAGATGCTAACTGCATTTCGTTGTCTCTGTACTGTACACTGCACAATGACAATAAAGTTGAATCTGAATCTGAATCTGAATCTGAGACTGTTCAGAAGACAGAAAAGTCGGAAATCTCCTGGACCTGACAATGTTTCCCCCTCTACTCTCAAGCTCTGTGCCGAACAACTGGCACCGGTCCACACAGACATTTTCAACCAGTCCCTGCAAACCTGTACTGTCCCTGCTGCTTCAAAGTCTCTGCTATAGTCTGGGCTTAATGACTACAGGCCTGTCACACTGACCTCTGTAGTCATGAAGGCCCTTGAAAGACTTGTGTTGGCCAAGCTGAAAAATATCACGAACCACCTGCTATACCCTCTCCAGTTTGCATATCAGGCCAATGGATTTGTGGATGATCCAGTCAACCTGGGCCTGCACTTCATCCTACAGCACCTGGACTGCCAGGGGGCCTATGTGAGGATCCTGTTTGTGGATTTTAGCTCTGCATTCAACACCATTGTGCCATAGCTACTACACTCCAAACTTTCCGAGTTGACTGTGCCTGAACCCCTCTCTCGGTGGATCACCAGCTTCCTGACAGACAGGAAGCAGCATGTGAGGCTGGGAAAGCACATCTCGGACCCACAAACCCTCAGCATAGGAGCACCACAAGGCTGCGTACTCTCCCCTCTCCTCTACTCTCTCTACACCAATGACTGCACCTCCACAGACACCCTGTCAAGCTTCTTAAGTTTGCGGATGACACAACCCTGATTGGACTGATCCAGGATGGGGAGGAATCTGCCTACAGACATGAAGTGTCACAGCTGGCGATTCTGGAAGTTTCTCTGGAGGACGACTTTGGACTGTCAAAGCTATATAACAATTACAGCACGGAAACAGGCCATCTCGGCCCTACAAGTCCGTGCCGAACAAATTTTTTTTTTCCCCTTAGTCCCACCTGCCTGCACTCATACCATAAACCTCCATTCCCTTCTCATTCATATGCCTATCCAATTTATTTTTAAATGATACCAATGAACCTGCCTCCACCACTTCCACTGGAAGCTCATTCCACACCGCTACCACTCTCTGAGTAAAGAAGTTCCCCCTCATATTACCCCTAAACTTCTGTCCCTTAATTCTGAAGTCATGTCCTCTTGTTTGAATCTTCCCTATTCTCAAAGGGAAAAGCTTGTCCACATCAACTCTGTCTATCCCTCTCATCATTTTAAAGACCTCTATCAAGTCCCCCCTTAATCTTCTGCGCTCCAGAGAATAAAGACCTAACTTATTCAACCTATCTCTGTAACTTAGTTGTTGAAACCCAGGCAACATTCTAGTAAATCTTCTCTGTACTCTCTCTATTTTGTTGACACCCTTCCTATAATTGGGCGACCAAAATTGTACACCATATTCCAGATTTGGTCTCACCAATGCCTTGTACAATTTTAACATTACATCCCAGCTTCTATACTCAATGCTCTGATTTATAAAGGCTAGCATACCAAAAGCTTTCTTTACCACCCTATCTATATGAGATTCCACCTTCAAGGAACTATGCACGGTTATACCCAGATCCCTCTGTTCAACTGTATTCTTCAATTCCCTACCATTTACCATGTACGTCCTATTTTGATTTGTCCTGCCAAGGTGTAGCACCTCACATTTATCAGCATTAAACTCCATCTGCCATCTTTCAGCCCATTTTTCCAAGTGGCCTAAATCACTCTGTAGACTTTGGAAATCCTCTTCATTATCCACAACACCCCCTATCTTGGTATCATCTGCATACTTACTAATCCAATTTACCACACCTTCATCCAGATCATTGATGTACATGACAAACAACAAAGGACCCAACACAGATCCCTGAGGCACCCCACTAGTCACCTGCCTCCAACCCGATAAACAGCCATCCACCATTACCCTCTGGCTTCTCCCATTCAGCCACTGTTGAATCCATCTTGCTATTCCTGCATTTATACCCAACAGTTGAACCTTCTTAACCAACCTTCCATGAGGAACCTTGTCAAAGGCCTTACTAAAGTCCATATAGACAACATCCACTGCTTTACTCTCAGCTGCCACAGCCAGACATAAAAACAGCTTTTTTTCATGAGTGATTGCTCCACTCAATAACCAAAAATCTGTAGCCTCCTTTTGCTCTGGTATTTTATTTAATTTACATGTTTAATCAAAAATGTTTTATTATTAATGTTTAATGTTTTATGTATCATTCCTAACTGTCACTGTATGTCATGTTGTCACTTGCAGATGGAGTATCAAGGCAAATATTTTGTATGTGAATACTTGGCCAATATTCATTCATTCATTCATTCAAATTACAAACCTTTACATCTTTGGAGTGTGGGAGGAAACTGAAGATTTTGGAGAAAACCCATGCAGGTCGCGGGGAGAACGTACAAACTCCGTGCAGACTAGTCAGGATTGAATCCAGTTCTCTGGCACTGTAAGGCAGCAACTTCACCACTGCGCCATCGTGCCACCCATAGTTGCAGCCATATTTAAATTAGTCAATCAGGAATAAGAGGCCAGTGATGACAAAAGGCCCATAACACTTGACAAAATCAAAAGTGCAAGTACTGTTAATTTAAAAAATATGGCTTTCATTAATTAGCTCACTCCACTGGTTATTTCCCCTAATATTCATGGCTTAATTTTAACAATATTGGCAACTGGTGATGTTAGTTTTTCCATTTATCAGCAAGCTGAGTTAAAATTCACTATCTGCGCGATGGGATTTGAATAAGTTTTTAGATCATTCGTCAAGAATACTAACCACACTGCTGCTGTTCACTCATCAATTTGAAAGTCACCTTCTACTTCATAAATGAGGCACAATGTTCATGTTAACCCAAGAGGGTTCTTTAAGCACTGTTTTTCCTAAACCATCCCTTGCACCACGATGACTCCATCCATCTATGTAGGAATTCAACAGAGAGATAATGGGAATTTTAATACCAGGAAACATGCGCTGAGACAATGTTTGCATTGTTTAGTTTAGTTTAGTTTAGAGATAAGGCGTGGACACAGATCCTTTGGCCCACTGAGTGCACACTGACCCATATATTAGTTCTATCCTACACACTAGGGACTATTTTTTTCATACAGAAGCGAATTATCCTACAAACCTGCACATCTTTGGAATGTGGGGGGAAGCTGAAGCACCCAGAGAAAACCCACCCGGCCAAGGGGAGAACGTACAAACTCCGCACAGACAGCACCCGTGGTCGGGATTGAACCCGGGTCTCTGGCGCTGTAAGACAACAACTCTGCCACTGTGCCACCGTGCCGCCCATTGTGACCTGTTGTTTTGCACAGAGTTTTATGACTGGAATGGGAACGATGAGAGGAGAAGCCCATAGATTTTCAAATGCCCTCAAAAGAAAATTGAAAAAAAGTTCACTGTTGAAGCTTGTAAAACAGCCTTTAATTTGTTTTTGTCCCATTGATTATCTTCCTTTATGTGATGAATAAACACTGTGTTAATCTTGACAATGGTTGAAAGTGAAAAGCAATTTAATTTTAGTTTTGAATGTATCACATTTTAAAATGCAATTTCTATTATGCTTTACTCTTGTATGTTATCCCACTGGGATTTCATGCTGTAGTTCACTGAACAAATTAATTAGATTATTGGGATTGATGGAGTTTCAGAGCAATCTGGTATACACAAGGATGTTCATTCAGTTTCCCACTGGCGAAATTCATCTTCCGTTAATTTTGCAGAAAATATCAGAGCTAACAAAAGAATGTGACGTTTCATGTTGGGAGTACTTTCTGAATGAAAATAATGAATTGGTTGCACTACACACTTGGGCTTTCATCTGTAAAGTGTGCTAGGGATCTAACTTTAGCTGATCCGCAATTGTAAAGTTACTTGAAGGAGGGAGCCTGATTCTAAATAGCGAGGTGCTGTGTGACAGCAGGGTCTTGCACTTGGACTCTAACCTGGAGGAGAGGCCAGAACAGGCCTCAAATGGCACAGTGGCACAGCAGTAAAGTTGATGCCTTAAAGCCCCTGAGACATGGGTCCCGGATTCGATCCTGAATATGGGTGTTGTTTGTATGAAGTTTGTACATTCTCCAACTGATCTGCATGGGTTTTCTCCGAGATCTTCGGTTTCCTCCCACACTCCAAAGGCGTACAGGTTTGTAGGTTAATTGGCTTGTTGAGATTGTAAAATTGTCCATAGTGTGTGTAGGATAGTGTTAGTGTGCGGGGATCGCGGGTCGGTGCGGACTCGATGGGCCGAAAGATCTGTTGCCACGCTGCATCTCTGAACTAACCTAAAGTAAACTAATCTAAACTAAATAGGCCCCAGCCTGAAATGACTGGGAATGTTCTGACATCTAATTGCTCTGTATTCCCTCAAACCTATCGAAGCATTCAGAAACATTCAGTATTGTACAAAATCACCTACAAAATAATCAAAACCATTGAAAAATCCTGGACATTATTGTAAACAAAAAATAAGAAAGCAATTGGCCATGAAAAACATGCAAACTATTAAAATTCCTCTGAACTCCAACAAGTGTAGAGATACCCTGCTTAACCCTCCCACAGTAGACAAACCATTATCCTTTAAATTCAAATCAAAATGCTGCTGAAATCCAGTGTACAAAGTGACTGGTTCACAATGAATGATGTTGCTTAGTTAAATGCTTAATACAGTAAACCCTTGTTTTAACGGACCTCTTTACAATGGATTTTGGTTACAAAATACGAGATGCCCATGTACCCCCGCCGGCTCGAACCGCCTGTCTGCCCGCTTACTGTCCCGCTTACAGTCCTGCCTGCCCGCTTACAGCCCATGCCCCCAGCACGGCTCCACCACTGCCAGACTACACCTGCCAATGCCACCGCCAACATCACCGACCCTCACCTACACTCTGTCCACCTGCAGGCTGTGACCATTGACTCCGCCGATCCTTCCCTCACCTGGATTCCAGGCCCAGATCCAGACCGAGTGTCCGATGAAAGGTCTCAACCTGAAACGACACCTATCCACGTTCTCCAGAGATGCTGCCGGACCTGCTGAGTTACTCTACCACTTTATCTCCAGTTTGTGTATAACCAGCAACCAGTAGTTTGTTCCTACTACTTTTACAATGATAATACCTTACTTGGTTATAGCGAACAATCAGCAATAACGGACACCATTCCCTCCCCGTGGTACATTATAACAAGGGTTTACTGTACTTGCTGTACTTTACTGCAACTTGCTTATATTTTTATTTGGGGTCAAGTGCCTAATTTATTGCATCACTGGATCCTTATGGATGAAGATCATCATTCACCCAGCTACTTTAATTACCACCTCAAAGAGCTGGAGTTTTTTTAGTTTTAGGTTAGAGATACAGCGTGGAAACAGGCCCTTCAGCCCATCGAGTCCCAACGACCAGCGTTCCCAACACATTAACACTACCCTACACACACTAGGGACAATTTATACTTATACCAGCCAATTATACTTATACCAGCTAATACTGTACGTCTTTGGAGTGTGGGAGGAAACGGAAGATCTCTGAGAAAACCCACGCGGTCGCGGGGAGAACGTACAAACTCCATAAAGACAGCACCCGTAGTCGGGATTGAACCCGGGTCTCTGCAAGCGCAGTAAAGCAGCAACTCTACCACTGCACCACCGTGCCGCCCTTTATTACTTGGGTCTCAGCTTTTGGCTTCACCACCCAACTTGGAAGTCTGTTTCAGGTGTTCAGTTATGTTAGTTTAGTTTGATTTAGTCTTGTCATATGTACCAGGTTAAAGCTTTTGTTTGCTGGCTATCCAGTCAAAGAAAATACTATTCATGAAACCAAACAAACTGTCCAAAGTGCACAGATAAGGATAAAGTGTACAACATTTAGTGCAAGATGGAATACTGAAGTCTGATAAAGATCGATTAAAGAAAGTTCAAAGGTCTTCAATGATGTAGATGGTTGGTCAGGACAGCACTCTAGCTGATGAAAGGACAGACAACAACTGGAAAAGTCTGTTCCTGAACAGGTATGTGTTTTCAAATGTCTGCACCTCCTGTTCGATTGGAGAGAGCTGTGACCGGGATGAGATTGGACCTTGATTTTGCTGGTGGCCTTGCTGAGGTTGCGTGGTGTAAATGGAGTCAAGTTGGTTTGGGTGATGGTCAGGGCTGCATCCACAACTTTCTGCCATTTCTTGCGGTTTTGGATGGAGCTGTTCCCAAAGCAGGCTGTGATGCATTAAGATGCTTTCCACGGCACATCTGTAGAAGTTGGTGATGGTTGCTTGGTTGCTTGGGGACATGCTGGACACCCGAAGCCTTCTAAGGAAAGAGCAGCATTGGAACGCTTTCTTGGTCATAGGTTCAATGTGGCTGGTCCAGGACAAATTGCTGGTGATATTTATTCCTGAGAACATGAAGCTTCCAACCATCTCTACTTCGGTGCTATCAATGTTTACCGGGGCGTGTGTACTGCTTCATTCCTGAAATCAATCATTATCTCCTTTGACTTGCTGACATTAAGGGAGAGGTTGTTGTCTTGGCACTGAGTTGAAAGGTTTGAAATCTCCTTTCTATACTCCATCTCATCATTATTCGATATCCAGCCCACTACAGTGGTGTCATCCGCAAACTTGTAGTTTTAGTTGGATTAGTGTTTGGCTGCTCAGTCATGGGTGTATGAGGAGTACAGTAGGAGGCTGAGAAACGCATCCTTGCAGGGCACCTGTGTTGACAATTATGGTGGAGGATGATTTGTCACCTATCCTCACAGATTGTGGTCTGTTGGTGAGGAAGTGGAGGATCCAATTGCAGAGGGGAGTGCTGACTCCAAGTTCCATCAGTTTGGAGATGAGCTTGGTTTGGATAATGGTATTGAAAACAGAGCTGTAGTCTACGAATAGGAGTCTGACGTAGGAGTCCTTCTTATCCAGATGTTTCAGGGATGTGTGTAGGGCCAGGGAGATGGCATCAGCCGTGGACCTGTTGTGGCGGTGGGCGAACTGCAGTGGATCAAGGTAGGCTGGAGTTAATGTATGCCATAGCTAGCCTCTCAAAGCACTACATGATGGTGGTTGTCAAGGCCACTGGATGGTAGTCAAGTAGGCATGAGATCTTGCTTTTCTTTGGCATTAGCATGATAGTGCTCTTTTTAAAGCAGGTGAGAGAATTTAAAGCTGTCCGTGAACATTCCCACTAGGGGTCCACGTAGGTCTTAAGGATGTGGCCAAGGACTGGTGTCTGGACCAATTGCTTTCCGTATGTTTACCCTCAGGAAGGCCGATCATAAGATCATAAGCAATCATAAGCGATCATAAGAGATAGGAGTAGAATTAGGACATTCGGCCCATCAAGTCTACTGCGCCATTCAATCATGGCTGATCTATCTCTCCCTCCTGAACCCATTCTCCTGCCTTCTCCCCATAACCTCTGACACCCATACTAATCAAGAATCTATCTATCTGAATTCACTGACTTTGCCTCCACAGCCTTCTGTGGCAATGGATTCCACCCTCTGATTAAATAAATTTCTCCTCATCTCCTTCCTAAAAGAACATCCTTTAATTCTGAGACTATGACCTCTAGTCCTAGA
Source organism: Leucoraja erinaceus (assembly GCF_028641065.1). Classification (NCBI taxonomy): domain Eukaryota; kingdom Metazoa; phylum Chordata; class Chondrichthyes; order Rajiformes; family Rajidae; genus Leucoraja; species Leucoraja erinaceus. The sequence goes on from NC_073396.1 coordinate 36,793,670, forward strand.
CTCTCCTACTAGTGGAAGTGTCCCCTTCATTCTTCCTAACTCCAGCGAATATTGGCCCAGTGCCATCAAATACTCATCATATGTTAACCTGCAGATCTTTCTTCTGCACCAGGGACCATAGTGTAGGCACATTTGAGTCTGTCAGTTCTGATATCACTGCCTTGTTGGCCTTCTGCCCAAAGCAAGCATAGAATGCATTAAGTTACTTTAGGGGGAGATGGTTACATGACTACTTTTGCCTCACTAGATTAATAACATATTATTTTGAAATTCAAAATGTAAAATGACTGTAAGATTTCTTTTTTATTTGATGTTGCGAAATAATGGTGATTATCATGGATTTTTAGTTATCCCACACCTCATGCTTAAACAATCATTTGGTTTTCACTGAATTCAATGGTCAGGTACATTACTGAAAAATATATTTATGGTTTGCCCGGAAATTAAATGTGGCATAGGTTGATGAATTTTATAGACGAACAAAACTTTGGATATTATTTTGAGAAAATAATCGAAATCTCAATGCAATTTGTTATGACATCTTCAGAGATTGCTTTCTCAACACATGAAAGCCACATAAGTGGAAATTAAGTCTGATTTTAGTCATGTACAATTGGCAGAGGGTAAGTTGTTCTCTTCTGAATATTTTACCAGTTGTTTCCTGCATTGGAACGTTGATGAGACCATGTTTAGAGTATTGTGTTCAGTTCTGGGCACCATGTTACAGGAAAGATAGTGTCAGGCTTGAAAGGGTTCAGAGAAAATTTACGAGGATGTTGCCAGGACTAGAAGGTCTGAGATATAGGCAGAGGTTGAGTAGGCTGGGACTCTATTCCTTGGAGCGCAGGAGGATTAGGGGTGATCTTATAGATGTGTATACAATCATGAGATGAATAGATTGGGTTAATGCACAGAATGTCTTGCCCAGAGTGGGGGAATTGAATACCAGAGGACATGGGTTCAAGGTGAGGGGGAAAAGATTTAATAGGGATCTGAGAGGTAAATTTATGTGGTGGGTGTATATAACAAGCTGCCAGAGGAGGTAGTTGAGGCTGGGACTATCCCAATTTTTCAGAAACAGTTAGACAGGTACAAGTTTGGGGGTATATGGACCAAACGCAGCGATGAATAGCTGGGACATGTTGGCCGATGTGGGCAAGTTGGGCTGAAGGCCTGTTTCCACACTGTATCACTCTGTGACCAGAACTGCACACAATACTCCAAATGTGGCCTAACGAAGGTCCTATAACGTTGCAATGTATTTATCATCCCAGCAGTTGTGCATTGCTAATCCATTCCAACTTAAAGCCCTGGCCCACGGTATAAGTTCATTCCAAGAGCTCTCCCGAGGTTTTAAAAAATCAAACTCGTGGTAAGCACGGAGAATGAACGTAGCGGGTACGTCGGAGCTCAGGGACGTCTCTTAGCGCTAACGGCAGGTACTCAGGAAGACTCGCTAATGGCAGGTAAGCACGGGAAGATTTGTGAAGAATTTTCAACATGATGAAAAATGTCCACGAGAGCCCCGAGTACCGACGAGTGGCCATTACCGTAAATCTCCGAGTTCCAATCAGGGCAAACTCGGGAGAACTCTTGGAATGAACTCGTACTGTGGGACAGGGCTTTTATTCTATCTGTAGCTGGCTTGAATTCCAAAACCTCCCACAGGTCCAAGGCTCCCATGTTGGATATATTCTAAAACAAAGAAATGCTCATTTTATTTAAACTACTTGGAGATAGAGTCATACAACATGGAAACAGGCCCTACAGCAAATCGGTGTGGCTGTGGCTCACCTGCAGTCCATCTGTCTTTAAAAAAATTTTTTTGTCTTGTTAGAGTATGTTTTCGGTTTATTTTTAGTTGTGTTCATGTTGCGGCCTCCAACCTGAATCGACCTGAGGGCTCCAGTCGCAGAGCCTGTGGCCTCACTTACCTTCACGGAGCTGGCTGACTCGAAGGCTGTGGTGGCTACGACCCGACTACGACCCAACTGCGGAGCTTCGGAGGCTTCGGCCGCAGGCCCTGTGGACGGTAAAATCGGGAGCTCCTAGGTCCCTGGTGGGAGACTGATTTTCGGGAGATCCCACAACGGCAACTTCGCCCGCCCCGAATCGCGGGTTTTGAATCGGCCCATCGCAGGGCCTTACATCGCCCGGTGAGGCATAATCGGCCGCAGGATTTACCATCGCCTGCCAGGGACTTTAACATCAAGAGCCTCGATCGCCTTGAAGTGGGAGAAGAACAAAGAACAGGGAAGAGATAAGAATTTTGGCCTTCCATCACAGTGAGGAGGTGTTTGGAGGTTCACTGTGATGGATGTTTGTGTGAAACTGTGCTAATTGTGTGTTATGTTTATGTGAGAGAAGGAATGGGTGACGTTTCGGGTCGAGACCTTTCTTCAGACCTTTCTTCTCGATCCGAAACGTCACCCATTCCTTTTATCCAGAGATGCTGCCTGTCCCGCTGAGTTACTCCAGGATTTTGTGTCTATCTTCAGTTTAAAACAGCATCTGCAGTTCCTTGCTACACTCTGGGTTTAAGCAGTGCAGATTGGTTGAATTTGTGCTGACCACAGAGGGGCGTGGACTCTGAGTGTTGCATTTAGCCAAGTTGCTGCTGAGCACCAGCTCGATACCAAAACCTTTCAACAAATCAGACAGCATGAAGTGGGTAAAGTGCCTGCATTTCATTCAGCAGCTCTGGACTAATTGTTTGTTGCTTTTCTGTGCTGTATTTCAGGAGATATATAATTAATGCTGTAGATCTTTTACATTCAGACGCCCAACAAAAAAGAGTCATGACAGCGATTCAAGTAGGCTGCAAATATTCTTGAGAAATAGATTTAATCCAGAACCTCCCACTGTTTTCAAATCTTTCGGTCCCGTTTGCTGGAACTTGATCTAACATCCAGCAACTTCAAAGTTTTCCAACAAGAACTAATTACTTGCTGTCTCAGAACATATACATTTCCATCAAATCATTGCATCAGATCCTTTCATTATTGCCATGTCTCCTTGTGATTCATCTTTGTGTCTCCTTGATAAATGATGTTAGCTGGTGTGCAACATCATTTTGAAGTCCTTTCATTATCTTGAGGCGTTGAGAAATCTGGCTTTGTTGAAATTTTGAGCAGCAAGTCATCTGTCAGAGGATGAAATGTGTAATTTATCATTAAAATAATCTGACCGGTTCACTATATAAATATCGTGAAACAAGGTGACCTGAAAAGTGGTGACTTTTCCACCGATGATCCTTTTATTTGGAAGACCAGTCAACCTCATAACATTTTTTGCTTTTCAAACCCTTTATTAATTCATATTCAAAATGTTTTTTTTGTATTATGACATAAAAATCATTTTATTCAAATCTAAGGCATAGTTGTCTTTTCAGTTGGAATGTTCATATAATAGATGGGAGGAAAATCTCCGTTAAGTATAATGTTGGCTCGCCAGTTTCTGCTGGACATTTTGGTTGACGCGGACAAGTTTGGCCAAAGTTCCTGTTTCTGTACTGCATTTCTCTGCGATTCTCTGGCTTTTTGGTATTTGGAGCGTTCTTGGATGCTCTTGTCGTGTACATTGCTGCCTAAAGAGTTGGAGATGCAATCGGAATGATCTGTGTGTGTGCGTGTCTGACAGTAGATCAAGGATGCCACGCATCCTGCTTTCTTAGCAAAGTGCTCTCACCCAGTCCGAAAAAACTCTGTGGTATGACCATCTTGTGTGGCTCTTGGATCTGCGAAGCCCCCATTCCTGGCAACATGTGGAGACTGTTTATTCCTGGCGCTGGATTTTGGTGGGTGGAGTCCATGGAGTAAATATAATGGACAAACATTTTTAGTTCAGTTTTGATTAATTTAGAGATAAACTGTGGAAACAGGCCCCTTTAGACCACCGAGTGTGTGGACCAGCGATCATTTGTACACTGGTTCTATCCTACACGCTAGGAACAATTTACAGAAGCCAATTAACCTACAGACCTGCACATCTTTGCCATGTGGTAGGAAATGGTGGCAGTTGCACCGTAGCGGACAGGAAGGCACTACAACGGGTGGTGAAAACTGCTCAGTATATCATCGGTGCCCCGCTCCCTGCCATGGATGCCCTCCACCGAAAACGGTGTCTGAGACGGGCCGGGAAGATCATCAAAGACCCCTCCAACCCCAACCATGGACTGTTTGCCCTCCTCCCATCAGGGAGGCGGTACAGGAGCCTCAGGTCTCGTACTAGTAGGATGAGGAACAGCCTCTACAACAACACTATCACATTGCTGAACTCGGAGTCCCGCCGATAGATTTCTCCAGTCTCTCCGTCCACATTGTTTGCTTATTCTGTATTTTTTATTTCTATATTGCACTATTACTACGGACTGACGCTAAACTGCATTTTGTTGTACCCATAATATTATCTGTGCAATGACAATAAAATTGAATTGAAAACTGGAGCACCTGGAGAAAACCCATGTGGTCACAGGGAGAACGTACAAACTCTGTACAGACAGCTCCAATAGTCAGGATCTCCTGCAGGAAATGTAGTAGGTAATATCTCTGACAACTCTGAGGGAGAGTAGGTTCTGTGTGCATGGCTAGATCTTTCACTCCTGCCGTGAGATCTCCAATCTCCATGAATGGTAAGGAATGTAATGCTGTCAGCGGTGTCACCACTGAGGTTCCCATTGAAACAGAAGCTCAGTAACTAATTGCTGCAACAAATGTTTCCAGCTGGTTCAAGCACACTCGGTGGATCTTGTGACATGTCCCAGCAACTCAGTTCTGAGGGTGTTGAGTCAGCATTCCAAATGTCCGCAGAGTGTCGTTTCAAACGGTGAATAGACCAGCATAGTTTGCTCCTGGATCCACGAGGATGCTCCCGGCTGGTTGTTGTGTTGAGCTTCCTGCACAGGCTGAAACCCGTGTCAAGAGAGTATTTTAGTTTAGTTTAGTTCAGGTTAGAGATACAGCAGGGAAACAGGTCCTTCGGCCCACCAAATCCATGCCGACCAGCGATCCCCGCACACTAACATACTAGGGACAATTCACAATTATACCAAGCCAATTAACCGACAAACCTGGACGTCTTTGGAGTGCAGGAGGAAATCGGAGTTCCCAGAGAAAACCCACGCAGGTCACGGGGAGAACGTCCAAACTCCATGCAGACAGTACCCGTAGTCAGGAAAGATCCGGGTCTTTGACGAAGTGAGGCAGCAACTCTACTGCTGCACCATCGTGCATCATTTTTGTGGCACCATTTAGTGGCATCTGATGTCAGGAAAACTTCAGGAAAGCAAAAATGAACATCACACAGATATGCCCAAGAAAATGTAATGTCTGGTGACATTTTGCTTGAATCTTTTGCATTTTAATTACATTTTGCAGGGTAATCTGCTTCAGAAAAGAAAATCTGATCATACAGTGCTCTAAAATATGGGGCCTGGTAGTAAAATATTTAGGCTGTTATTAATTTGTAGCTATCTTGCAGACATTCATTTCAGCTAACCAGTCAAAGATATGGACGGTGACCCATGGGGATTGTTTATTTAGGAGGAGCAGTTTAATTATTTCTAATTTAAGTTAATGCCTAAGGCTAACAAGGAGAATTCTGGTTACAAAAGCAATGATTAATCACCTATGTAACCACTGAAGTAATCCAAGAGCAAAGGAAAATCCATAAATTTATTTTACTTTATCTAAGTCAGTTTAATTACTCCAAAGTAGCTCATTTCATGGCAAGAGAGTGTTGTAGCGCCCTAGTGAGCAAAAGATGGGCTATGAGCAGGGTTCACTACAGTTATTTATGGGTTCATGAACAAATTCTTGGCAGCCTCATATCATGGGATCCCGCTGCCTATGTCTGAAGAAGGGTCTGGATCCGAAACAACATCTATTCCTTCTCTCCAGAGAGGCTGCCTGTCCTGCTGAGTTTCTCCACATTTTCGTGTCTATCTTCAGTTTAAACCAGCATCTGCAGTTCCTTCCTATACTTATGTACAATTTCCATTTGTGTTAAATTTCTAACATTTCCAACAGAAAGCCCATGCTCAAAGTGATCCTGCTGGTTTAGTTTTGTTCAGTTTAGTTTAGTTTAAATCTGGTTTTGTTTAGGGATACAGCTTGAAGCAAGCCCTTTGGCCCACCGAGTCTGCACCGACTAACAATAGTACATTGGTTCTATACTACACACTAGGGACAATTTACAGAATCCTATTGACCTCCAAACCTGCATGTCTTTTGTAGTGTGTGAGGAAACCGGAGCACCTGAAGAAAACTCAAGCGGTCATTGGAAGAACAAACAAACTCTGTACCGACAGCACCCGTAGTCAGGATTGAACCCGGGTCACTGGCGCTGAAAGGCAGCAACTCTACCGCTGTGCCATCGCAGTGTTTGGAAATTAATTTTCTGAGTTGGGCATGGTGGGAGGGTGGGGTGGGGGGGGGGGGGGTCGGTGTGGGGGGGGGGGGGGGGGGGGGGGGGGGGGGGGGTGGGGGGGGGGCGGGGGGGGGGGGGGGTTTTGGGGGGGGGGGGGGGGGTGGGGGGGTGGTGGGAGGGTGGTGGTGGGTGTGTGGGTGGTGGGTGTGGGTGGGTAGTTGAAGCTGGAGCTCTTCCAGGGGGTTGAAGATGACGTGGAGATGAGGGGAGGCTCGGTGGTGCAGGCTAATTAGCTTTGGTAACATTGTAAATAGTCCCAAATGTGTAGGATGGTGTTAGGTCACAAGGTAATAAATGATAGGAGTAGAATTAATCCATTCGGCTCATCAAGTCTACTCTGCCATTCAATCATGGCTGATCTATCACTCCCTCCTAACCGCATTCCCCTGCCTTCTCCCCATAACCTTTGACACCCGTACTAATCACAAATCTATCTATCTCTGCCTTAAAAATATCCACTGACTTGGCCTCCACAGCCTTCTGTGGCAAAGAATTCCACATATTCACCACTCTCTGACTAAAGAAATTTAACCTCATCTCCTTCCTAAGAGAATGTCCTTTAATTCTGAGGGTATTACGTCTAGTCCTAGACTCTCCCACTAGTGGAGACATCCTCTCCACATCCACTCTATCCAAGTCCTTCACTATTCTATATGCTTCAACGATGTACCCCCTCATCCTTCGAAACCCCGGCAAGAGACCACCAGGTGGCGCAGTACGATGGCAGTCCCACCAACGGTCTGTTGTCCTTTTCTTCTTCTGTTGTTTTTAGTCTGTTGTTAAATGTATGTTTTAGTGTATCTTTAGTTTTGTATTATGTGGGGGGTGGGCCGGGGGAAAGCTTTTTGATCTTTCTTCGCCGGAGGTGCGACTTTTCCGTAGCTATCACCCAGCTGTTTTAATTTATGATATTTTATTATTCAAACATCCTTTTCAAAGATCAAGGAATCGGATTATTCGTTTTATTAAGGTAATTTGTTTTATTAAGGTAATAAGGTTAAGGTAATTTTTTTTAAGGTAAAAATAAATAGCTGGAAATGTCACTGTTTGCTTGTTACCATTCCTTGTTGCTCCTCTCCAGCAAGGTTCAAACCTCATGTAGAAGCAGTAGTGATTTTGACTGTCAGTGCAAGAAGCCGATTCTCGATACAGAAAGTCACAGGTCAAGTGTTCGGACTGCTGGTTGTTCAGTAAAGAAGGAAGCCTGCTCAAGATTGAAGGGCAAACAAGAAACAAAATGGAAATGCCTAGCTTTTATTTCAGTGAAAATCCTGGTCAAGGCAGAAATTATATAGCTTACACCAAGACCACACTTAAAATTTTGAAGGACTACTTGTCAGTAAATTGAATATGTTAAAATAGGTAGAGTAACATACAGTACTTCATTTTCCATGTTACAAGGAGCGAAACAAAATGAATTTAAATTCTGCTTCCTACAGTACATACAACATGAATCACCACTTGTCTAACATGTGATCTTGTATCATGTCAGCACTTACATGGTGGTAGAAAGGAATAGCACTGTCTTGCCTGACTACTTGCACCTCTTCCTCTGCAGAAGAATATCTTTTCATCTCATTTCTAAGTATCTGACCCTTCATGCCAAGACTATGTCCTCTACTTGCAGACACTCCAGCAAGATTAATGGGATATGGAGTATTTCAATAAGATCATCCCTTATTCTTCCAATTATATTTAATTCATGGGATGGGGTGCGACTGGCAGGACCAGCATTAATTGGCCATCCCTGAATATCTTTGAGAAGGTGGTGGTTAGTTGTTGCTTTGCTCTGTTGCAGTTCTTCTGGTGAAATTTCAGGATTAGACCTAGCTTTAGTGAAGGATTATGTTTCCCAGTTTGGACGGTGTGTAACTTAGATAGATATGTCATTTATTGTCACTATACATGTACAATGAGATTAAAAGCAGCTCGTACTCAGTGCATACATATAATTTAGTACAAAAAAACAAGAAACAGAAAACAAAAACAAAAGGGAGACGAGGGGGGGATAGGTGCACAATTCTGCGGCTCTATATACATATCTATAAAGGCAAAATGGTGAAGGATGAATAGGTACTATTCTTAGGCAGATGTTTAAAGATTATATTAAATATTAAAAATGTTTTTTAAAAATATTAAAAATTACAGTTACAATACACATTACAGTTCCAAATTTCAGTACGTGGATAGAATAGATGGAAGTCCGGGTGTTGGGCTGTGAAGTCAGTGCATGTGTGAATTAAGAGTAGTTATGACTTTCTGAAAACAACTATTCCTGAGTCTATTTGTCCTAGATTTGATGCACCTATAGCGCCTTCCAGAGGGCAGCAGGTCGAACAGTCCAAACGCAGGATGGGAGCTGCCCTTGATGATCTTCTTTGCCCTGCTAAGGCAGCGGGAGGTGTAAATATCCATCAGGGAGGGGAGAGGGCAACCAATGATCTTCTGCGCTGTCCTAATTACCCTCTGAAGCCTCTCCCTGTCTGCCATGGTGCAGCTGCCATACCATGCTGTAATGCAGTATGTCAGCAGGCTCTCGATGGACGAGCGGTAGAAGGTCAGCAGCAGGTTAGAGTCCAGGTTGTGCTTCCTGAGACCCCTCACGAAGTGCAGCTTCTCCTGAGCCTTCTTGATGACCACTGTCGTGTTGTCCGTCCAGGAGATATCAGCAGAGATAAGGACGCCAAGAAACCGGAAGGTGTTGACCCTCTCCGCACACTCGCCGTTGATATGTAGGGGGACTAAGTCGGAGCTGTGCCTCCTGAAGTCGACAATGAGCTCTTTTGTTTTCCTGGTGTTCAGAGCCAGATTGTTTTCTGAGCACCAGGTTGTCAACTTCAGGACTTCCTCTCTGTAGGCTGCCTCATCTCTCTTTGAAATAAGTCCGACTACAGTAGTGTCGTCAGCAAATTTGACGATGCGGTTGTTGTTGTGGGCCGGACTACAGTCGTAGGTGTAGAGACAGTATAGGAGGGGGCTTAGCACACAGCCCTGTGGGGAACCGGTACTCAACCTGCGAGTGGAGGAGAGGTGGGGGCCGAGTCTCACAGTCTGGGGCCGGTTGGTGAGGAAATCTTTTATCCAGGCACATGTGACAGTGGGGAGGCCGAGAGTGACCAATTTATCAATGAGAATGGTACCATACCTTGGATGGTACCATACAGATGGTAGTGTTCTGCTTGCACCCATTGTCCTTGTCTAACTTGGCAGTTATTTGCTCCTGAGATACTGTTAGAATGGAGATGGCACACACTGCATCCGCTGTGCTTCAGTAATGGAGGGAGGACATGTGTACGACTGTGTGTGGCTCAGAGTGAAGATTCAGGCTAATGGATGAAAAACATAAGCATGATGATGCCTTCAATTATTATACTCTCGGCAGCAAGACGGAAGTTGATTAAATAGTGGACCATGTCAGCAATCAGAATAACATTAAACTCAAAACTATATATGATATAGACCTGAACAATTTAATATGCAGCAACATATGTAGAGCAGCGTCTTCTACTTGCTGTAGTAAACAGGCCAGAGAGCAGTCTGAAGAAGGATGTCGGCCCGAAACGTTGCCTATTTCCTTTGCTCCATAATGCTGTCTCACCTGCTGAGTTTTTCCAGCATTTTTGTCTACCTTCGATTTTCCATCTTCTGCAGTTCCTTCTTAAACAAGAGAGTACTTCTAGATGTTTGTGCAATTTTTCTGTGGTTACTTTGATCCCCAGTAGAAAACTCCCATGATGATAATAAATATGTCGGTGATGGTAAATGTATTTTGCATTCATTCAAGGAGGATTAGCTTCTTTGGCTGAGCCAGCTTTAATTGCTCATCTCTATTGCCTTGAGAAGGTGGCGATGAGCTCCTTCTAAGAGTCATAGAGTTATACAGCATGGAAACAGGCCCTTTGGCCCAACTTGCCCACACCGACCAACATGTTCAATCCACACTAATCCCACCTGCCTACATTTAGCCCACCTCCCTTTAAACCTGTTCTATCCATGTACCTGTCTACTTGTTTATTAAACATTGCAATAGTCCCTGCCTCGACTACTTCCACCGACATCTTGTTCTATACACCACTACCTTTTGCATGAAAAAGTTACCCCTCAAATTCCCATTAAATCTTTCCCCCCTCACCCCAAACCTATGTACCCTGGTTCTCGATTCTTCTACTCTGGGGAAGAGACTGTGTGTCTACCCGATCTATTCAACTCAGTAACTGCTGCAGTTCTCGGAGAAGTCATGTATGGTGCTGAACTTTGTGCGATCATCAATGAACATCCCTGATTCTGATCTGACGACGAAAGGAAGGTCATTGATGAGCAGTTGAAGATGGTGGGGATAAGGACACTAGGCTGAGGAAGTCCTGCAGAGATGTCCTGTGGCTGAGATGATTGAACTCCAGCTATCACCATCATATTTCCTTGTTCTAGGTTTGCACATGCACATTATTTTAGTGTAGCTTTTCCCCTGACAGTTGTCCCATCAACCTCCTAAATCCATGGTCTTGAAGATTGTTTCAAATTAAGAAAATATTTATTTATTTAACAGTTAACAATGGCTCATTGAGTGCAGGTTTTGAGAGTGAATTTGAAGGTCAGATTATGTCATCAAGAATAGCCCGGAGGCATTAATTTTGTTGTTTAATGTTCCACATTTGCCAGAAAGGGCTAATTGTGGAGTTTTTGAATTGCTGGAAGAGCCACACTTGGGACCAGTAATATACTTGCCAGTGATTTCAAGATAACAATAGAACTGATGAGTTGAGTTCTCTAAAGCCGTATTGGGAATATTTCCACAATAATTGCTCAGTGCAGAAGTTGGTGCTGAGCCCAAAGCTACAGGCACAGATTTTGAAGAAGGCTTCAAAATCAAAATATTTAGCTTTCTAGCTCCTGGGAAGAAGTGCACATTCTAGGAATGTGCAATGTTCTTCAATGTGATATTTCAAATTAGGAATCTTCATGACCTCTTCCCTTCTATCCATTTTTGACAGATTAACTTTTAATACCGCTGTGGCACAGTGGTAGAGTTGCTGCTTTACAGCACTTTTAGCGTCAGAGAAGCGGGTTCGATCCCAAATATGGGTGCCGTCTTTATGGAGTTTGACCATGTGGGTTTTCTCCGAGATCAGTTTCCTCCCACACTCCAAGGACGCCCAGGTTTGTAGGTTAATTGGCCTGGTACAAATGTAAATAGTCCCTAGTGTGTGTAGGATAGTGTTAATATGTGGAGATTGCTGGTCGGCGCGGTCTCGGTGGGCTAAAGAGCTTGTTTCTGCACAGTATCTCTAAACTAAACTAAACTAAACTAAACTAAACTAAACTAAACTAAAATTAATTAATCAAAAAGTGGTTTGTTTACAAGGGCAAGATTGTTATGTTCTCTTCTATAATAAAACTCATCTGTACTCTCATCTGATTTCATATCAAATGATTCCTTATTGTCCAAGGATCTGTTTATCTCAGAATTAATCAAACATCATGTCTGAGCATCTGCAGCTCTCTAGGGTAGAGACTTCCATAAATGATATATGGTGGTGAAATTAATTTAAACTTTTTTATAGTATGTCCATGCAAATTTCTTTTTGAAACAGTCATATTACCAATGGCTACACTAATCCTTGCTGGCTTGCTTTCATCTCCAATTAGAGAGAAGAATATCTCCCCATGTCAATGGTAAATGCTTGACCTTTATCCTGAAACTATGCCCTATAGTTCTTGAGTCTTCAGTAAGCGAGAATAAATTAATCTACCCAGCTAGTCCATCACAGGAGCTGATCTCTCACTCTTCAATCTCTAATGAGTATGGAATAAACATTTATGATCTGGCATCTCTTATTTCAAGAATCAATCTAGTTGTCTATCTATACGACACTGAAACAGTCAACGTCCTAACGAGGCATAGAGTCAGTTGGAGGATTCAGCCTGTGACCAATGTGTGTGCCTTGGCTCAATGACAAATCTCAAACCTGAAGATCATAGGTCTGGAATCCCGCAGGAATATCAGCACAATTCCTCACATCACCCTTGTTTATAAAGTGCCAGTAACATATCAACATGGCCACATCTAGCATGTCAGTGATGCACTGAGAGAAAGTTCATCTGCATTCAGAGGTAGATGCGGGGATTTTGTAGCATTCTCGAGAGGCCAGCCAACGTTTAACCCTCACTTAAAATCACAAGATACGGTTTCTCATAAGTTATCTCATTGTAGCAATTGGTTTTATGTCCATTTATAGCTTTTTTTTTCATTTTTGACCGTCTTCTTATCGAGTCCTCACACGAGATTAGAAGTTGTTCAACCAAAGCTGAACACACTTCTTGGCATCTGCATATAATGGTGTCTGTCTTGTTGCTTCTTGTGCATGGTGGTGGAAAGTTTGGTGGAAACATGGCCGCAACATGAACGCTTTGTCCTTCACCCGTTATTGGCTGAAATGATTAAGGGTCTGTCCCATTGTGGTAACATAATCCGCGAGTTCAGAAGATTTGCCCTCAACTCATACTAGCAGCATGGTCGACACAAGGTCCTAGGATGTCTTTATAACTCTCCTTCATGCTCAAGAGTAGTCCCCATGTACTCGAGGCCTCAGCGAGGTCGCTGTGTATTTTTCAACATGCTGAAAAATGCCCGCGAGTTAAAAAAGGTCGCTATTAACAAAATCAATAGTTTTTTAACTCGTAGGTCGTAGTAGGTCGGCATGTTATTTGTAGGTAATCGAGGGTAGTCGAACGTAGTTGAAGGTAATCAACAGTAGTCGTAGATAGTCTTCAACATAGTCGAAGGGAGGTCGAAGGAGATCGAAGGAGGTCGTCTTTACTCTCCAGTATTCGGTGTCCAATTTGCCCGACACTTTTTCAAACTCTCCTATATTCTTCCTATATTCTTCTAAACTCGCCAATTAGGTCGCCACAGTGGGACAGCATGTGCTGAATGTGAACATTTCTGTGTAAATGTAAAATCCGTGTAAAATAAACAACTTTTGTCTTAAAGTATTTAACATATACCTTTGCGAACAAATGTTGCCATGTTTGAACAGTTAGTCCTGCCCTGCTATGAAAAAATAGTGAAGAACTATTTGTTATTAAGTTTCAGTGGGAAAATACTGTAATATTGGTAACTTGGTTTGATAATGCAATCACTGTGATTGGACAATAGACAATAGGTGCAGGAGTAGGCCATTTGGCCCTTCGAGCTAGCACTGTAATTCAATGTAATCATGGCTGATCATCCCCAATCAGTACCCTGTTTCTGCTTTCTCCGCAAATCCCCTGACTCTGCTATTTTTAAGCCCTACCTAGCTTGCTCATGAAAGTATCCAGAGAACCTGCCTCCACCGCCCTCTGAGGCAGAGAATTCCACAGACTCACCACTTTCTGTGAGAAAAAGTGTTTTCTCATCTCCGTTCTAAATGGCTTACTCCTTATTCTTAAACTGTGGCCCCTGGTACTGGACTCCCCCAACATCGGGAACATGTTTCCTGCCTCTAGCGTGTCCAAGCCCTTAACAATCTTATATGTTTCAATATTTCATGATTTCATGATTACAATCATGAATGGAGCTGTCATATTCTGTGTTTTAGGTTATAAAATATTTCTGTTATTTTTCTGTTAATAGCTAGAAAGATTTGGCAAGGAGCAACATAAAATCATTTTGAAACCAGCTGATCATGTTAAAACAGCATGTTGATCTAAGCTTACATGAAAATGGTTTCTGCATATGTTAGTATACTTTGTTGCAAATCGCAGTCAATTCACATGCAAAAACATCAAATAACATAAAATCTATTGTGAGAGCAGTTTTAATATATGAATATTTTATACTGAGGCATTTAAAAAGCTAATAAACAAATTTAACAATTCAGCCTGTCAGTTATGTACTTTTTATCCAGCTGCTCTGAATGAAAAGTGAAATTGGAATTGAATTGCTGAATTTTAGAGCCTTCTGCACAGAAATATTAAAGGACACATCAAAGAACAAAAGAAATAATGAAAATCACTCTGCCAATATATTTAGAGGTAAGCAGAGTATCACTGAATAATTTTAAATCATTTCAATAATTATATACTTATTTTTTACAATCCATTTGTCTGGTTGGCAATAGAGAATGTATTCCTCTACAATTAGGCAAAACAAATGCTCCATTTAATCATGAAATTGTCCTATTAACAATACATGACATGCCTTCATTAGTTCCAGTCAAACATGCCTCTGTAGTTTGTCAAAGCATTAATAAATATTTCTCCTTTTAGATGGATTGTTGTCTATTATGCAAATGTTTCTTGATAGATTTCCAGATATGTTGCCAGCAAGATAAAAAATACTGAAGATGTATTGTATAAAATGTTTCATTAAGTATCCCAGACTAAAGCAAAATGTTTATAAGTATGTCGTTCTAAGTAAGATTAATTTAGTGTAGAGATAGACTGTGGTAACAGACCCTTCAACACAGCAAGTCTGTGCTAACCAGCGATCTCTCGTACACTGCCAGCGTGAGCAACACCGGAAATTGGAGGAACAGCACCTCATATTCCGCCTGCGTAGCCTGCGTTCGGAGGGCATGAACATTGAATTCTCCCAATTTTGATCCTCCCTCCCCTTCCATAACCCTCGAGCTGTCTCCTCCCATCCCCCCGCCCTCGGGCTCCTCCTACTCCCTTTTTGCTTCCTTCCTTCTCCCCCCCCCCCCCCCCCCCCCCCCTCAGCCTGAAGAAGGGTTTCGGCCCGAAACGTCACCTATTTCCTTCGCTCCATAGATGCGGCTGCACCCGCTGAGTTTCTCCAGCAATTTTGTGTACCTTCGATCTTCCAGCATCTGCAGTTCCTTCTTGAACACATCTCTCGTACACTAACTAGTTCAGCCTATGCACCAGGGACAATTTACAGAGGCTAATTAACCTATAAACCTGCACATCTTTGGGATGTGGTAGGAAACTGGAGCAACTGGAGGAAATCCATGTGGTCACAGGGAGAACATACAAAGTCCATTCAGACAGCTCCTGAGGACAGGATCGAACCTGGGTTTTTGGCACTATAAGGCAACAACTCTACAGCTGTGCCACTGTGTCACCCTGTAATTCTGATGGAATGTTGCTCCAGAAAAATAAATGAAGCATGTTGCTTACAACTTGTCAACCTGGCTCTATGTACTGTCAGAAAGATATGCTAACAAACAGTGTAATGGCAATTTCTAATTTTTTTGCTGTCCAATCTTCCGTTGCCATTACTAGACGGATAAGTAGGAGTAATGTTACGCAGACTAAAAAGACGAAACGGATCTCCCAGTTGTTACTTTGAGTTTACTTGATTCTTTATTGCAGTACAGGTGCACAACCTTTTATCCGGTGTTCCAGAAACCGAAAAGCTCCGAAAACCGGCCATTTTTTCCAGATGTCGTCTGCGCACCAAAGCTCGCGTTTGGCGCCAAACCTGACCCAAAACGACCCACGGTCAACCCAGGTCTGTACTACTGTAGCGGCTGCCTCCTCCCTGGAGACCGGGAGACGCTTAAACATCTGTAAATCATTGCTTAAATGTTAGTCAGTTAGTTTGGAGGGCTTTTATGTGAAGGGGGGTGAAGGGGTAAACTTTTAATTCTTAGTCCCCTACCTGGTCGGAGAGGCGGGGAGCGGTCAATGCCTTACCGGGTCGCTGTGCAGTAAGCTCCGCAGCGCTGTGGCCGGTGGGGCAGCGGGCGTCCGGCCGGTTGTAGCTCCGACCCCGGCAACTCTACCCCTGGCTGCGAGGCGCTCCAAATCCAGCGCGGCCCGCGGCCGGACGCCCCAGCTCCGCGAATGTCGGGAGTCGGCGTCGTCGCAGCGCTGGGATACCAGCGGGGTGCGGGCAATGCCTTACCGGGTCGCCGTGCGGCAAGCTCCGGAGCGCTGTGGCCGCCGACACACAACATCACGGAGCGTCACTGGATTTGGAGCCGCGCAGCCAGGGGTAGAGTTGCCGGGGTCGGAGCTCCAACCGGGGCCGCCCGCGGCCGGACGGAGCCCCCAGCTCCGCGGCTCCAAATCCAGCGACGCTCCGCGAATGTTGGAAGAAGGCGGCCACAGCGCTCTGGAGCTTGCCGCACGGTGACCCGGTAAGGCATTGCTCGCTCCCCGCTGGTATCCCAGCGCTGCGATGCCGCCGACTCCCGACATTCGCGGAGCTGGGACGTCCGGCTGCGGGCCGCGCTGGATTTGGAGCGCCTCGCAGCCAGGGGTAGAGTTGCCGGGGTCGGAGCTACAACCGGCGCCGCCCGCGGCCGGACGGAGCCCCCAGCTCCGCGAGGTTGGGAGTCGCCGACCAGGTAGGTAGGGGACTAAGAATTAAAGTTTCCCCCTTCACCCCTACACCACCACCACCACATAAAATCCCTCCAAACTAACTGACTAACATTTATGCAATGATTCTCCCGGTCTCCGGGGAGGAGGCAGCTGCTCCAGACTTTTCAAGCCGCCCGCGCTACCTACCTAATCTACGCTAAAAATCTTCCATTCTGAAATCCAAAAATGTCCGAAATCCGACAAGTGTCTGGTCCCAAGGCTTTCGGATAAAAGGTTGTGCACCTGTAGTTGTACAGACAAAAAGATGAACATACCAGATCCTCTTTATTCTTATACAAATTGTAGCTTTCCGTTCTTACTACCTGGTGAGAACTGTGTTCTTTCTAACTTGCGTGTCTGGTCTGAACTGGTTCCTCCCTGTCCAACTCTGATATATGTAATGCCCATCTATGTATCAAATACCCGCCCCCAAGCATTCAAAATAATACTGCTGGAAGTATCGAGACAAAATAACATAATATGGCAACAATAACTAGCCTAGCATGAATGGCTCCCACACACCGGCCCCTAATTGTTCTATGTACATAACAAAACAATTACCAATAAACATTAAAAGGAGCTACAAAAGCTTTACATACAGGTATTATCAAAAACAAAAGTATGTAATATGTGTTTAATGTGTTAATCTGCTTTGGTGATTCTTCAATCTTCTTCTCTTCCTTCTTCTTTGGCTTCTTGGAGCAGACACACCTTGGTTATCAGTCTTACCAAGATGTTGCTCTTAGTCTGAAGTTGTACTGTACGCACAAGACCTTGTGCATCTGGTATGATCTCCAATATTCAGCCCATTAGCGAGGAGCCTCGTGGTGCAATGGAATCAACCACCAAAACAGTGTCACCTGGAACAAAACTTCTCCTTACACTTGACCATCTGTTACTATTTAAGAAGCAGTTTGCTGTTAGTGCTCTAGAAGCTTCATCTGCAGGATTTTCCTTTGTGCCAACATAAGTCCATTGTGATACATCAGTAGCATCCCTTACAAAGGAGATCCTGTTTGCTACAAATCTTTGGAAGTGTTTGGTTTCATTGCTAATGTACTTAAGCACTGTTGCGTTATCAGTCCAGAAGATGGATTGGTCCAGTTGAAGCATTATGTCAACTCTGACAGCTAGGACTGCTGCTTTAAGCTCCATTCCAGGAATCGTCATTTTCTTTAATGGTGCCACTCTGGATTTTCCCATTATGAATGCAACATGCACTTCCTTGCTATCATCTCCATTCTTAGATATGAAACAGTACCATAGCCACTTTCGCATGCGTCTGAAAAGTGGTGCAGCTGCACATATCTGATTTGACCAAAGTTTGCAGGCTTCATGCACTGGTCCACTTTAAATTCCTACATCTTGTTGAGATCTGCTAACCATCCTGTCCTTCGCTGAGAGAAAGTTTGCGTTATCTTCTCATCCCATCCAAGTTTTTCCTTACAGAGCTCCTGCATAATCAGTTTGGCTGGCAGAGTAAATGGTGCTAGAAATCCTAAAGGATCGTATATAGAGCCAACCACGGATAAGATGCCCCATCTTGTATATGGTCGTTCCTGTACCGTGATTTTGAACATGAACACATCTGTTTCATCGCACCAGTGCAATCCCAGTGCCCATTCCATAGGAAGATTTTCTTTGTCCAAGTCCAACTCCCTGGTCTCCTTGGCTCTGTTTTCTTGTGGAATGGTTGCCAATACAGCACAGCTGTTGTTGATCCACTTTGACAGCATGAATCCTCCCATTTGGCAGAGGGAAGTCAGTTCACTTGCCATCTGAACTGCTTCCTGTACCAAAGGCATGGGTTTTAAACAGTCATCTACATAGAAGTTGTTCTTTACAGTGTTTGTCACCTCTGCTGGAGGAGACAAGGGAAGAGCGTTCACGTTGCTGCCCTGTTTCCACCAATCTTTACACCACCATGCACAAGAAGCACAAGAGGCACAAGACAGACACCATTGTATGCAGATGCTCAGAATTGTGTTCATCTCTGGCTGAACGACTTCTAATCTTGTGTGTGGACTTGACAAGAAGATGAGCCCTGCTGGAAAGTGAGCTTTGTTATCTTCAGCAGCCTTCCTTAATGCAAAATTGGCACAACTTGCTGATAACACCGCTCCAAATAGATGTACCTTCATCCGGTATTCAACAAGAACTTACTGCACATCACCCTTGGGCCACCACAGGAATCGCAGATAGTCAATATGCGTTTCTGATACCTTGACCTGATGAAACATTGCTTTGATATTAGCAATCAAAGCAACCGGTTCTTGTCTGAATCTGATGAGAATTATAAAGAGTGAATTGGTAAGGTCTGGACCCTGCAGCAGTTGGCAGGTAAATGATACTCCTTTGAAGATATACAAAATTATAAAAGGACTGGCCAAGCTAGATGCAGGAAAAATGTTCCCAATGTTGGGCAAGTCCAGAACCAGGGGCCACAGTCTTAGAATAAAGGGGAGGTAATTTAAGACTGAGGTGAGAAAAATATTTTTCACCCAGAGAGTTGTGAAGTTATGGAATTCCCTGCTGCAGAGGGCAGTGGAAGCCGAGTCACTGGATGGATTTAAGAGAGAGTTAGATAGAGCTCTAGGGGCTAGTGGAGTCAAGGGATATGGGGAGAAGGCAGGCACGGGTTATTGATAGGGGACGATCAGCCATGATCACAATGAATGGCGATGCTGGCTCGAAGGGCCGAATGGCCTCCTCCTGCACCTATTTTCTATGTTTCTATGTTTCTATGTTTCTATGTAGGACTGCCCCACCGTCAAAGACCACTCTCAAGGTTCCTTTCTTTGAGTGATACACCCCATGGTGAGGGATGTACCAGAGTTCTCCATCACTCCGATTCAGCTGGTCCACTGGTACCATTTCAACATAACCATTATCAAACATTTCTGTTATGAAAGATGTATATTCATTATGAAATTTCTTATTCTTGCCAAACCAGCGTTTCAGGCTCTGGATGCGCTGCTCTGCAATGCAATGATTATTCGGCAAACTGACGCTTTCTTGTTTGACAGGTAAGTCTAGACAATAGTGTCCATCAATCATCTTTGCTGAGCGATTCATAATATCCAAGCACTTTACCTCTTCTCTGGATATTTCCTCTGTTCCCTTGCTGGTTCTTTCACTGAAGTCTTGATTGTATTGCTTGACCAGTGGCTATTTGATTAATACTCCAGGCCACACCTGGAGTATTGCGTACAGTTTTGGTCTCCTAATCTGAGAAAGGACATTCTTGCCATTGAGGGAGCACAGAGAAGGCTCACCAGACTGATTCCTGGGATGTCAGGACTTTCATATGACGAAAGACTGGATAGACTCGGCTTGTACTCGCTAGAATTTAGAAGATTGAGGCGGGACCTTATAGAAACTTACAAAATTCTTAAGGGGTTGGACAGGCTAGATGCAGGAAGATTGTTCCCGATGTTGGGGAAGTCCAGAACAAGGGGTCATAGTTTAAGGATAAAGGGGAAATATTTTAGGACTGAGATGAGAAAAACATTTTTTACACAGAGATTGGTGAATCTCTGGAATTCTCTGCCACATAAGGTAGTTGAGGCCAGTTCATAGGCTATATTTAAGAGGGAGTTAGATGAGGCCCTTGTGGCTAAAGGGATCAGGGGGTATGGAGAGAAGGCAGGTACAGGATACCTGAGTTGGATGATCAGCCATGATCATATTGAATGGCGGTGCAGGCTCGAAGGGCCGAATGGCCTACTCCTGCACCTATTTTCTATGTTTCGATGTTTCTATGTAAGGTGAAAGAGAGGTTTTGTTGGAGCAGAAGAGTAGTAATCTCATTCTGCTTCTTCATTTAGTTCCAGATTTCACGTAGGTTTCCATCATTCCGTTCAGGAGGAGTAGTGCTCAGATGCCCCTGCACACCATTGCTCATATGAGTCTGTACACTTTGTCGCTGAAGAGTGTTGAGTTAGATGGGTCATAACATGAGCTCTAACAGGTGATCCATGAGCTGTTTGTTTTGGTCTAACAACCTGTTGCACCTTATCAGGCAAGTGTTCATCTGCCTGTAGATCTAATTTAGTTGATGTTTCCCTTAGAGCAACTCTTTCTCTCACATAAGAGTTACTCCCATGAGATACTCTAGAGCTGCTTTTTGACTCCTTGGCATTAGGTACATTAAACCTTGCATTGGTTGTTGCCAGCTCGGTCTCTAGTACCAACTATTTCATCTCTCTTTTGAAATGTTCCTCTTGTGCCTCCTTAAGCTTTACATTGGCTGCTGCCAGCACAGTCTCTCTTTTCAATGGGTCATGTTGTTCCTCAAGCTTGTGCCATTTTCTCATGGTGCCAGCCTGTTCCAAGAGAACAGCCCTATCTGCCTGAACTTCAACACGAGCAGAGACCCATGAAGATGCACATGATGCAGAACCAGATTTGTGGCTTGATTTTCAGTTTGAAACATTTGAAATACTGTCTTCAGGTCCAATTTCTTCTGATTCAACAATGGCACTTTCAACTACAGAGTATGTAGTTTGCTGTTCAACTTCAGATAACCACCTATCTACATATTGTTTAAAACCATTAAGGCATTCCATTCTTTCTTGAAACCACTGATTTTGCCTTTCAAGCTCCCTTTCAGGCAGTGGTACTTTCACCAATGACTCATGGGTTTCTATGACTTCATTGCACAGCTTGATGAATTGAACCAGGTTAGATTGCACTTCATTCACATTCTCATCTGATTTCATGAGCTCCTTCAGCTTATCAATTAATTTGTTAGCTTGTTTACATATCGTGTTTCTGGACTTCTGCCACCTTTCCATGAGCAATTCCCGGCCTTTGTCGGTGTGTTTCATGATTCTTCTTTCTTTTCCAGAATCTTGTTCCACATCACCCTCTTGTGGCTGAGCTTTAGAGATACTGGCTCACTATCCCTTTAAGACGTATAGACATAGAGTCGTATGCCTGCGATTGGAATTTAAAACAACTGACTGGTATTTCAAAACAAAAGATATCGCTGTGATGCTGAAGGTCACTTTTTAATTCTCAATTTTAGCAGTCATTTTCCAATACAGCTTAATGCAGTACTTTCAGCTGTACTTTTAGCTTTTCCAATAAAGCTCAATACGGTACGTACTTACGATTCCTGCACATTGGTTTGAAGTTTCCAATTTCCGTTATTCAGCTTAGCGCAGGTGGCGACCTTCTCCAATTGATCGAGAATGACTGCGTCAGGCTTGTGAAATAAAACAATCCTTCGTTCCCACGTTTCACAAGCTACAGTTCTCACTTAAATGTAATGGCAATTTCTAACTTTTTCGATGTCCAACTTTCTGTTGCCATTGCTACACGGGTAAGTGGGAGTGATCTTACGCAGAGGAACAGAACGGATCTCCCAGTCATTATTTCTCCATCGTGTGGCGCCACCGCAATGGCTGCCTCGCCAGCAGCTGTTAGTCCTTTCACCCTTTTTGTTATTTTTAGTGTGTCTAAATGTATGTTTTAAATGTTTCTTGGTATGTCTTATTTGGAAGGTGGTGGGGAGGGGGGGGGGGGGGGGGGGGGATTAGGGGGAAACCATTTCCCAGTCACTTACCTGGACGGAGATGCGTATTTTCTCCGTGTCGCATCTTCGCCCCCTTCCCCTCATGGCCTACCAACTGGATTGGCACGGCCTTTCCTACCAGAGACTGGCCAGAGCTTCAGCAGGGCACAGCGCTGAATTATCATCGCGGAGTGGGACGATCACTTGCCAGGGATTGCCGTGTTGGAGCTCCGGAGTGTTGGGCCTGCTGACTTTAACACCATGGTGCTGTGGTTTGCAGAGCTTCTAGCCGCGGGCGACGCTGACTTTAACATCGCGGAGCGAGGCAATCCCTTGCCAGTCTCCAGTACGAAGTGGCTGATTTGGAAACTCCGAGTGTGTTCCTTCGTTCCGACGTCAGAGTTCTGATCATGCTGGCGAGAAGGCCTGTACATTGGGCCGTCCGTAGCGGCGACTGCGGAGGGTTCCATAGTCCCGACCACGGGTGAACAAAGAGGATGTTAACTGAACTTTATTGCCTTCCATCACAGTGGGAAACATTGATTCTGCTGTGGTGGATGTTTATGTTAAACTCTATTGTGCATTGTGTTCTTTTTATTTGTATGTTTGTTTGGTAACTCAAATTTCACTGTTCCAATTGGTGCATGTGACAATAAATGTGAACTTGAACTTGAGTTTAATTGATTCTTTATTAAAGTAGTTGTACAAACAAAAAGATGAACGTACCAGATCCTCTTCATTCTTATACAAATTGTAGCTTTCCGTTCTTACTATCGGGTGAGAACTGTGTTCTCGCTAACTCCCATGCCTGGTCTGATCTGGCTCCTCCCTGTCCAACTCTGATATATGTAACGCCCATCTATGTATCAAATACCCGCCTCCAAGCATTCAAAATAATACTGCTCGAAATATCTAGACAAAATAATATAAGATGCCAACAGTAACTAGCCTAAACATGAATGGCTCTTACAAACAGTTTTATAAAAATTTACATGGATCTCCCTCTATGAATATTTCTTTATGTAGATGTGGAAAAACATTGGTGCCAATATTTATTCCATCATGTTCCTTGAAAAAGTAGAGGCAAGCAGACTTCTTGAGTTTCTGTAGTCTTTGTGGTGGAGGTTCTCCACCAGACTGTAATGTTGGGTGTTGTAGGATTTTGAGATGGCAGTAATGATGTCCAGCACTATATTTACAAGTCAGGATGGTATGAACTACTGTCTACCTCATTGGTGACCCTCAGTCTATCCTTGTTCGTACTTTACTGGCTTTACCTTGCACTAAACATTATTCCCTTATCATGTCTGAAGAAGGGTCTCGACCGAAACGTCACCTTTTCTTTCTCTCCAGAGATGCTACCTGTCCCGCTGAGTTACTCCAGCTTTTTGTGTCTATTCCCTTATCATATATCTATACACTGTAAATGGCTTGACATAATCATGTATTGTCTTTCCGCTGACTGGGAAGCGCGTGACAAAAACTTTTCACTGTACACGTGACAATAAACTAAACTGAACTGAAAAATGTGGCTGGTTGAAGCCATTACTATTCAAATTCATAACAATTGCATTTCGTTGTCTCTGTACTGTACACTGACAATGACAATTAAAATTGAATCTGAATCTGAATCTGAAAACCTGATTGCTTCTTTGTGCTACTTGATCTTCCACAATCAGATGAAAGTTGACAATAGTGCACTATGCAACAGTCAGGACTTCAGGAAGTTAGCAATCCACTTATGTTGTGAAACCACTGATTACTTCCTCATGGAGATCTGCAGATACTTAAAGGCATGTTAAGGAATGTTATCTGCCGAGCCTGTGCTGAAAGCAAACCCTTGATATAAGAGCTGTATAGCCTTTTACAAAACTAAAAAAACAATGATGGGAATACCGCTGACTATACTGATTCCGGCATAACCTATAACCCATCTTCCTGAGATGCCTTGTGAGGCAAATAATCGACATCTGAACGATCCTAACAGTCAAGAGAAAGAAGATGAAAGCAAATTCAAATAAACTCATAAGTTCTGGTCTGTGGATACTAGTCTTGTGAAATATAGAAACCTATATGGGCACGCAAGCATCCCCATTTGTTCATGGAGCTGTTTGAAGAAACTATTGCAAAAGAATCAATGATTGCAGTATCACATTGTGTGCAAAATAGCACATGAAACACATCATTCTTCAAAGCACTCCAAGCACCATCCACAGTTGTTGAATCTGAAATGATAGGTTTAAGTTCACAGGAGGAGCTGAGAGACTACAGTTGCTGCATCTATCAGCTCCCTGAGATTGCTAAGCGTCCTGTGCTGGTAACCACCCCTGGAGTTAAGTGAATTTTGAACCAAGTTATACAAGAGCTCAGGGCATGCATGTTCCTGCTGAAATGAAGGGCAAGACAGCTGGTAAAGAAGCTTGGACAACAAGATAAATTGAGGCTCTGGTCAAGAATAAGGAGGCATGGGACAGGAATACGCAACTGGGATCATGTATCCTGAGAAGAGGATCAAGACCAGAAGAATCAGAATCAGAATCAGAATCACACTTTATTCACCAAGTATGTTTTGCCAGGTCAGTCATACAATTAAAAGCAACAGATCACTTCAAAAACACATTTTAACATGAAACATAGAAACATAGAAACATAGAAATTAGGTGCAGGAGTAGGCCATTCGGCCCTTCGAGCCTGCACCGCCATTCAATATGATCATGGCTGATCATCCAACTCAGTATCCCGTACCTGCCTTCTCTCCATACCCCCTGATCCCCTTAGCCACAAGGGCCACATCTAACTCCCTCTTAAATATAGCCAATGAACTGGCCTCAACTACCCTCTGTGGCAGAGAGTTCCAGAGATTCACCACTCTCTGTGTGAAAAAAGTTCTTCTCATCTCGGTTTTAAAGGATTTCCCCCTTATCCTTAAGCTGTGACCCCTTGTCCTCGACTTCCCTAACATCGGGAACAATCTTCCTGCATCTAGCCTGTCCAACCCCTTAAGAATTTTGTAGGTTTCTATAAGATCCCCTCTCAATCTCCTAAATTCTAGAGAGTATAAACCAAGTCTATCCAGTCTTTCTTCATAAGACAGTCCTGACATCCCAGGAATCAGTCTGGTGAACCGCCTCTGCACTCCCTCTATGGCAATAATGTCCTTCCTCAGATTTGGAGACCAAAACTGTACGCAATACTCCAGGTGTGGTCTCACCAAGACCATGTACAACTGCAGTAGAACCTCCCTGCTCCTATACTCAAATCCTTTTGCAATGAAAGCTAACATACCATTC
This sequence comes from Leucoraja erinaceus, assembly GCF_028641065.1. NCBI lineage: Eukaryota > Metazoa > Chordata > Chondrichthyes > Rajiformes > Rajidae > Leucoraja > Leucoraja erinaceus. Next base: position 36,819,218 of record NC_073396.1, read on the forward strand.
GCTTTCTTTACTGCCTGCTGCACCTGCATGCCTACCTCAATGACTGGTGTACCATGACACCCAGGTCTCGCTGCATCTCCCCCTTTCCCAATCGGCCACCATTTAAATAATAGTCTGCTTTCCCGTTTTTGCCACCAAAATGGATAACCTCACATTTATCCACATTATACTGCATCTGCCAAACATTTGCCCACTCACCCAGCCTATCCTAGTCACCTTGCAGTCTCCTAGCATCCTCCTCACAGCTAACACTGCCCCCCAGCTTAGTGTCATCCGCAAACTTGGAGATATTGCCTTCAATTCCCTCATCCAGATCATTAATATATATTGTAAATAGCTGGGGTCCCAGCACTGAGCCTTGCAGTACCCCACTAGTCACTGCCTGCCATTGTGAAAAGGACCCGTTTACACCTACACTTTGCTTTCTGTTTGCCAGCCAGTTCTCTATCCACATCAATACTGAACCCCCAATGCCGTATGCTTTAAGTTTGTATACTAATCTCTTATGTGGGACCTTGTCGAAAGCCTTCTGGAAGTCCAGATACACCACATCCACTTGTTCTCCCCTATCCACGCTACTAGTTACATCCTCGAAAAATTCTATAAGATTCGTCAGACATGATTTACCTTTCGTAAATCCATGCTGACCTTGTCCAATGATTTCACCACTTTCCAAATGTGCTGCTATCCCATCTTTAATAACTGACTCTAGCAGTTTCCCCACTACCGATGTTAGACTAACTGGTCTGTAATTCCCCATTTTCTCTCTCCCTCCCTTCTTAAAAAGTGGGGTTACATTTGCTACCCGCCAATCTTCAGGAACTACTCCAGAATCTAAAGAGTTTTGAAAGATTATTACTAATGCATCCATTATTTCTGGAGCTACTTCCTTAAGTACTCTGGGATGCAGCCTTTCTGGCCCTGGGGATTTATCGGCCTTTAATCCATTCAATTTACCCAACACCACTAACCGGCTAACCTGGATTTCACTCAATTCCTCCAACTCCTTTGACCCGCGGTCCCCTGCTATTTCCGGCAAATTATTTATGTCTTCCTTAGTGAAGACGGAACCAAAGTAGTTATTCAATTGGTCCGCCATATCCTTGTTCCCCATGATCAACTCACCTGTTTCTGACTGCAAGGGACCTACATTTGTTTTAACTAATCTCTTTCTTTTCACATATCTATAAAAACTTTTGCAGTCAGTTTTTATGTTCCCTGCCAGTTTTCTTTCATAATCTATTTTCCCTTTCCTAATTAAGCCCTTTGTCCTCCTCTGAGTCTTTGAATTTCTCCCAGTCCTCCGGTATGCTGCTTTTTCTGGCTAATTTGTACGCAACATCCTTCGCTTTGATACTATCCCTGATTTCCCTTGTTATCCATGGATGTACTACCTTCCCTGATTTATTCTTTTGCCAAACTGGTATGAACAATTTTTGTAGTTCATCCATGCAGCCTTTAAATGTCTTCCATTGCATATCCATGTCTCCCATTGCATATCCAAGTGAAAAACACCACTGTGACTCCTACACATTCCTCACTGTGATGGAAGGCGAAATAAAGTTCAACTCCTTCTCTTAGTTCTTCCTCGGTCGTGGGCCTCAAGCCCCCGTTGACGTGATGATCTTAACTCCCATAGCTGGCGGCATTCAGGCCCTCCACATCGAGGCGATCCGCTCCCGCTTCGAGGGGATGTCAGCTCCCCCGCGCTGGACGACCGAACCTCGCGTCGGGATTGGTGAACCTTCCACAGCATTGGAGCTCCCCGACTCGGCCTCACTCGAGACTGCGAGCCCTTGATTTTAAAGTCCATGGTGGTCACGGTGGGAGTGATCCCAGGCAAGGGATCAGCTCCGACGTTAAGTCCGCGCCCCACGGTGTGGCTCACGACAGTCCTAGGCGGCCTCCAGCTCCATCGACGTTAGGCCGCAGAGCCCGGAGAATGTGATCTAAAAAATTGATCACATCTCCGGGAAGGTAAGAACCTGAAAAAAAGTTTTGCCCGATCCCCTCCCCCCTTCCCCCCCACATAAAACAAACCGAAGAACATTAAAAACAAAACTTTTAACAAACTAAAAAATAACAAAAATAATGAAAAAAACGCAGACAGCCGGCAGGGCAGCCATCTCCCCGGCGCTAAAACATGCTAATATGCTAAATAAAATAAATCAGAAGGGAAATAGGGGGCAAAAGATAGTGTAAAGGATAATCCAAAGAGATTTTATGAGTATAGGAATACTTCAGGAATCCAAGGAGCCACAGGAGATAGGAAAGGTCCTTAACGAGTATTTCTCCTCTGTTTTACCAGGGAAAAAACATGAAGACCGGGAAACTTGGAGTAGTCAATCGAAAGGTCTTGAGGGCAGTTAGTATTGAAGTTGAGGAGGTGCTGACCATTTTAAAACTTATGAAGGTGGATAAATCTCCCAGACCTGATAAGATATATTCAAGGACACTGCAGGATGCTAGAGAAGAAATTGTAGGCGCCCTGGCTGAGATTTATGTATCATTATTAAATACAGGCGGGGTGCTGGAATACTAGAAGGTGGCAAGTGTTGTGCCTATATTTAAGTCGGCCTGCAAGGAAAAGTCTGGGAACTGTAGACCAATGAGCTTAATATATGTGGTCTTAAAGTTACTGGAGAGTGTTCTGAAGGATAAGGTATACATGCATTTAGATAGACAAGGGCTGATTAGGGATAGTCAGCACAATTGTGTATGTGGGAGATTGTGTCCCACAAATCTGATTTACTTTTTTTGAAGACGTAAGGAAATAGGTTGATGAGGGCAGAGCTGTGGACATTGCACATCTGGATTTCAGCAAGGCATTTGACAGGTTTCCATATGGCAGGCTGCTGTGGAAGGTAATATCACATAGGATCCAGGGAAAGCTAGCCATGAGAAGAAAATTGGCTTCATGGAAGGAAGCTGAGGGTGATGGTGACAAGTTGTTTTTCAGACTGGAGGCCTGTGACTAGTGGTGTGCCTCAAGGATTGGTTCTGGGCCCATTGCTGTTTGTGTTTTATATTAACGGGTTGGATGAGATTGTACACAGCATGCTTAGTAAGTTAGCAGATGACACTAAAGTGGGTGGTATTGTAGATAACGAAGATGATTATCAAAGGTTACAGCAGGATCTTGATCAGGTGGGCAAGTGGGCTGAGGAATGGGTGATGGACTTTAATACAGATACGAGTGACGTGTTGTATTTTGTGAAGTCTAACTGGGGCAGAACCTTTACAGTAAGTGGCAGGGCTTTGGGGAGTGTCGTAGAACAGAGGGATCTAGGAGTGCAGGTACATAGTTTCTTGAAAGTGGCCTCACAGGTAGATAAGGTGGTCAAGAAGGCTTTTGGCACATTGGCCTTCATCAGAGTATTAAGTATAGACTCCTTCCCCGGGAGTTCGGATCAGTGATCGTCACAGCCGTCTACATCCCACCGCATGCGGACACAGACGTGGCTCTACCAGCCCTACACGATGAGCTATGTCGACATCAAAACAAGTACCCGGATGCGGCAACGGTGGTGGCTGGAGATTTTAATAAATCAAATCTCAAGAAGGTAATGCCGAACTTCTACCAACACATCACGTGTGCCACCAGGGGGGAGAGAACATTGGACCACTGCTACATGATGTTCTGGAAGGGCTACAAGGCCGTTTCACTCCCTCCCCTAGGAAAATCTGACCACGCTGCCATTTTCCTGTTGCCGGAGGATAAACAGAGGATAGTTCGGGAAGCGGCAGAGACGAGGGACGTAAAGCGGTGGTCCGACCAGTCAGAGGCCATGCTGCAAGATGCACTGAGCAATGTCGACTGGAATATGTTCCAAGCAAGTTCCAGTGATGTCAGTGAGTTCACGGAAGCAGTCATGGACTTCATCGCAACAATAACCAACAACATCATCCCCACAGTAAGGGTAAGCAACTTTCCGAACCAAAAACCCTGGGTAGACAGGTCCGAATGCTCGCACCACTTCCTACAACTCGGGCCTGGCATCAGGAAACATGGACGTCTACAAGGTAGAGTCCTACCGACTGCGAAGGGCGGTGAAGGACGCAAAAAGGAGGTACAGGGACAAGATGGAGTCACAGATGGAGCAGCAGGACACCAGAAGCCTGTGGCAGGGGCTACGGACTGTAACCACCTACCGGAGCACCCCTTCCTCATCCGCAAGTGCCGGCACCTCCCTAGCTGGTGACCTGAACTCCTTTTACGCTCGTTTCGAGAGGGGCAACACCACCCCAGGTCTGCCAACTATCGACAATACCGTCAGCGGGCTGGCTACTGAAACTGCAGGGAGGAATGTGCATACATTCTCGCTGTCCGAGCACGACGTGAGGAGGGCTCTGACACGGGTGAACACGAGGAAAGCTGCAGGCCCCGATGGCATCTCAGGGCGAGTACTCAAGTCCTGTGCTACGCAGCTAGCTCCGGTGCTCACTACAATATTCAACCTCTCCCTGGACAATACCGTGGTCCCTGCCTGCTTCAAAAAATCCGTCATTGTACTGGTACCAAAAAATGCCTCCCCAGCCTATCTGAATGACTACCGTCCGGTGGCCCTTAGTCATGAAATGTTTTGAGAGGCTGCTGAAGAAACACATCTGCGCCTTCCTCCCTCGCAACATGGACCCGTTGCAGTTCACATACTGTCGGAACAGATCCACGGACGATGTGCTCTCCCAGGTTTTGCAAACCGCTTTCTCTCATCTTGACAGCCAGAAGGTGGGCTACGTGAGGATGCTGTTCATAGACTTCAGTTCAGCCTTCAACACGATAGTCCCCACCAGACTGGCCGAGAAGCTACTGGAATTAGCGCTCAACACCCCCCTATGTGCCTGGGCCCTGGACCTTCTCACCGCCAGGCCCCAGGTAGTCAAGATGGGATGGAATACATCGAAGTCCCTCACCCTGAGCACATGATCGCCCCAGGGTTGCGTCCTCAGCCCCCTATTGTACTCCCTGTACACACATGACTGTGTGGCTAGGTTCAGCTCCAACTAAATAATCAAGTTTGCTGATGACACTGTGGTGGTGGGCCTGATCTCAGACAATGATGAGAGGGCCTACCGGGAGGAGGTGGCTGATCTAGCACTCTGGTGCCAGGACAACAGCCTCCTCTTGAACATCAAAAAAATGAAGGAGCTGATTGTAGACTTTAGGAGGGCACATCATCCGAGGACGTACACTCCATTGAGGATAAATGGTGATACTGTGGATAGGGTGAACTGTTTTAAATATCTGGGAGTCCACATCTCCAAGGATATGACATGGGCATCACACGCCGCAGCACTCGTGAGTAAGGCAAGGCAGCGCCTTTACCACCTCAGGCAATTGAGGAAATTCAGAGTGTATCTGAGGATCCTCCAATGCTTCTACTCAGCGGCTGTGGAAAGCATCTTGTCCGGGAATATTACCATCTGGTTTGGGAATCTTTGCCCAGGACAAGAAGGTTCTGCAGAGAGTAGTGCGTTCGGCCGAACGCACTATGGGAACTTCACTCGCCCCCCTGCAGGAACTATACATCAGGAGGTGCAACTCCAGAGCCAATAAAATCATGGGAGACCCCTTCCACCCCTGCGACGGACTGTTCTAGCTGCTACGGTCAGGCAAATGCCTCCATTGCCATGCGGTGAGAACGGAGAGGTTGAGAAGATGTTTCTTCCCAGAAGCCATTCGGACTGTAAACTCCTATCTCACCAGGGACTAACTTTACTGAACGTTTTTCCTTCCGCCCACAATATTTAATATGTAAAAGAATGTGTGTGTGTTTATGATTGTGTTTATAGTTTGTTTTGTTGTTTGTTTGTCTGCACAAAGTCCGCAAGCATTGCTACTTTTCATTTCACTGCACATCTCGTATGTGTATGTGACGAATAAACTTGATTGACTTGAGAAGTTGGGATGTTATGTTAGAGCTGTACAAGATGCTGGTGAGGCCACAGTTGGAGTATTGTGTTCAGTTTTGGTCGGCCTGTTAGAGGAAAGATGTTCTTGAGCTAGAATGAGTGTGGAGAAAATTTACAAAGATGCTGCCAAGACTTAAGGGCCTGATCTACAGGGAGAGGTTGGGTGGGTGAGGACTGTTTTCCTTGGAGCATAGGTGGATGAGAGATGGGCCAATGGCGTGCTGGTGGGACTCATATAAATGGGGCACCTTGGTCAGAATGGGCAAGCTGGGCCGAAGAGCCTGTTGCAGTGCCATATGAGTCTATGGCTCCCCGTGAATCCATGACTTTGATCAGTAGAAATGCTCAAAGCCTCATCAAACCGAAGGAAAATAAATAAAATTTGGTCTCCTAATCTGAGGAAAGACATTCTTGCCATAGAGGAAGTACAGAGAAGGTTCACCAGACTGATTCCTGGGATGTCAGGACTTTCATATGAAGAAAGACTGGATAAACTCGGTTTGTACTCGCTAGAATTTAGAAGATTGAGGGGGGATCTTATAGAAACGTACAAAATTCTTAAGGGGTGGATAGGCTAGATGCAGGAAAATTATTCCCGATGTTGGGGAAGTCCAGAACAAGGGGTCACAGTTTAAGGATAAGGGGGAAATCTTTTAGGACCGAGATGAGGAAAACATTTTCACACAGAGAGTGGTGAATCTCTGGAATTCTCTCACGCAGAAGGTAGTTGAGGCCAGTTCATTGGCTATATTTAAGAGGGAGTTAGATGTGGCCCTTGTGGCTAAAGGTATGGAGAGAAGGCAGGTACAGGATACTGAGTTGGATGATCAACCATGATCATATTGAATGGCGGTGCAGGCTCGAAGGGCCGAATGGCCTACTCCTGCACCTATTTTCTATGTTTCTATGTAAAATAAGAACTCAGAAGTGAGGCTATTTCTTTCCAATCAGCTCAGGGAGGGGTGTAGCATTGTTTTGTTTTATGAATAGCATTATTTCCAGAGGAAGGGTGAGGATATAAAGATGCAGCATGTATTTTCGATTTTGCTACAAAACAGCAAGCATGTTGCATGTTTGAATGTTAGTAGCCCCCCCTCTGTCATGACTGACCATGGGTGATGCATCCTAGTTTGCAGGTGATGTGTGGTCAGATGCAAGCCTGGGCGATGTCATATGGAGGACAGGCTGTTGCCAATGCAGCATGTCCCCCCACTCCACATCGCTGATCGATCCAAAGGAACAACAGGGCCGTTACAGTTTGGCACCTGCGCTGTCGTGGGAGCTGCCAGAACGAGGTTGTAGACAATGACGGAATGCCTTAGGGGCTCCGACTCCGGATTTTATGGAGGTTTACTCCAGGAGCCTTTTCCATGACTGGATATGGCCACAAGACAGTGGAGGATTTAAGTCAGAGTTTTCCCTCTCCTAGATGGACTGCCTTCCCAGGTTGACGAGCCCCACCTGCTCGAGACTCATGGGGACGGGAGCGTCTACCTTCCCGTGCAGGTCTGTAGCACCTGCCCACTGTGTTGAATATTAACATAGGTGCTAAACATACAATGTTTACTGTGACGCATATTCCCATTCATTCACTGCCTTTCTTAGACCTCCTGCGGTCATGGCACACGCACAGGTTGACCATGGAGGACCTCTGTGGGTGACTTTGTTCAACGTGGGGAGACTGGTGCATAGACCGCCACAACACGGTCCTTGACAGATCTGGGTCAGGATTCAGTGACATGGAGTCCAAGACGACCGGAGACCCTTTTCTGCTGCAGCCGTTGTGACGCTCCACTAAGGTCAGCCATCATCCTTCGCCAGTTCCACCATTGAGGTCTTGGTTGGATTGCTCTTTGTCCGAGACCTCCCCCTCGATCTTACCACCATGGGTGGCCCTACCAGGAGCATAGCTCCAGACGGCATCGCTCTCAGGATCACACAAGCTTCTCCACCACAACAAGGTGGCAACCTACGGGGAAGCACTGCCTTTATCTTTCTATAAATCACATGTATGGGATGAGCTCTTAATGAAGCATTCCTGAGTTGCAACAGAGTATTGGTGAATGGTATATTCTGCAGCCACAATGATTATGGGAATAGATTTTTAAAGTTGTGAGTAGGCTGCTGGTGAAGGAGAGTGTTTTTTTCCTGGATGGTGTAGAGTTACTTGGTCTTATTACAGCTGTACCATATTATGAAATAGATGTAATAGTTTCCATAATCATTCTCTATTAACTGGCCTGAGGAATGTATCTACTTTCAAGTGGAGATTTCCTCATTAACATTAGTTAATGTGCCCACAATGACTACTATGTCAAATCATATTGCAAATCCCATTCGTGTTACCAATTTGGTCCAGACCTGGATGGGAGGGAGTTAAAGAGAGAAGTACAGGCCCTCAACAAAGTGTGTAAAATTTAACAGTGAGCTAAATATTTTTGGAATATTGACGGATGTTCCTGTGCATCATAGAACCTGTTACGGATTATTCAGGGGTTATAAAATCAAGTGGAAGCCACAGATATTAATTCAAACCAAGAACCAGTCTCCAGGTTGGTCAACACTTAAACACCCCCTCCCAATCCCACACTGTCCTGGGCCTCCTCCATTGTCAGTGTGAGGCCCAATGCAAATTTGAACCTCATATTGCGCTTGGTCAGCTTACAACCAAGCCGTATGAATATTGATTTCTCTAAATTCAAGTACCCCTTGCTTTCCCTCTCTCTCCGTCCCTCCCCACCCTAGTTCTACAACTAGTCTCACTGTCATCCTGATTAGTTTTTCTGATTGTATGCCTCGTTTTCACCTTCCCCCAGCTAACAATGAACCATTCTACATTTCTTTGATCATCGTCTCCTTTGATCTGTCAATTTTCACACCTTACCCTTCCATATCTCTGGTCTATCTCCCTGACACTACGTCTGAAGAAGGGTCTTGATGCAAAACGTCACCCATTCCTTCTCTGCAGAGATTCTGCCTGTCCCGCTAAGTTACTCCACCATTTAGTGTCTAATTTACATTGAAAGTTGTAATCAGTTTACAATTAAAAGGACAGCTTTGCAAGCAGACATGCTGTTAATTCACATGTCCATGACTCAATGCCTTATGCAAGACAGTGGATTAAACCAAATCAAAAATCTTCAATTCAAGTTATTGCACACCATTGGGATGAAGGAAGCTTTCAGCCCAGACCTCTTTGACACTTGGCATATCAAGCATAGCCATAGGCATATTTGTTTGTCTTTCAATAATAGAGGTACTTTATTCATGTACTCAACAGAGTTGGCCTTCGTAACATTACTTTTGGGCATCAGGGTTCTCTGTCATAGAACATAGAACACAGAACAGCTCAGGACACCAAAGGAATTGCAGACAGACACAAAATGCTGGAGTAACTCAGCGGGACAGGCAGCATCTCTGGGGAGAAGGGATGGGTGATGTGTCAGGTCGAGACCCTTCCTCAGAAGGAATTGCAGATGTTGGTTTACAAAAAAAAAACAGGAAGTGCTTGAATGTCTCAGCAGGTTAGAACGCATCTCTGGTGCATTTCGGGTTGAGACACTTTTAGACTTCAGACTTTAGAAATACAACGCAGCCCGCCGAGATGGCGCCGACCAGCGATCACCCCTTCTTCAGACTGATTGTAATATGGAGGTGGAAGCTAGAAAAGAGGTGGGGGCAGGACCATGCCTGGCAAGTGATAGGCGGATACACATGAGGGCGTTTGTTTGGCGGATGGGCGAACAAGGACATGAGCTGATAAAGTGACAAAGGGGTGTAAGATAAAGAGAGATGAGGAGTGAAATGGGACATGAGAGGAAGGGATATAGGTTGAAGGGGATGGGGAAGCAGAAAGGGGGCATGTGGGAGAAATGGGTGAAGATATTCAAATGGAGGGGATGATTCCGGTGGGAAGGGATGAGTAAACTGTGGAGTTGCGGAGGGAATGGTCTCTGCGAAAAGTGTATCGGGCTGGTGGATGGGAAGATGTGACTTGTGGTGGATTCACTTTGAAGGTGCCGGAAATGTCGGTAAACGCGGTGCTGGACATGGAGGCGGGTGAGGTGACAGGTAAGGACCAGGAGAACTCATTTCTTGAGGGACTCGGAATTATACCTTTGTCTTCAGTCTCTCCTCTCTCTCCTGTCACTGACTGGCCACATTGTGACTCCTGGTTACGAGAAAGGAAAAGGGTTAACATAATAAAGTGAGATGGAGAATAGAGAGCAATGTGCAGCTTAGAGATCAGGAGGATGTGTGGGATGATGAGGGAATGGGTCATGTGGAGGACAGCGTGGATGATTTTGATCCTGCTGAAGACCGGTCTCTGCAATAGTTGCTCATATGATGGGCAGCACCAGAGGGATAAGATGGTGCAGTAACATGATTGTTATGGGGGATATGACAACATGAAGCTTCATCCATTGTTATTTTCTGAGTCTGGTTTTTCCTCTGACTTGAGAGAAAGGGTGGCACCTGCCCCCGCCAACTTGTGCTCGATGTTCACCAGGGAACATGTGATGCACGCCATGTCAGAAGATCAGAGAGACCATCTCCAACTGAGATGCCACAGTTTAATGATGAGGCACCAGCCTCCTTCTTTCTGTGTGAAGAGTGGTTTGCAGCTCGCCATCCAACTGAGATAAATACAAAGATGCTGTTTTAATCCCACCTTTAACTTTTCCCTACGAATCATCAGTAAACTCACCTTAATTCAAACGTGGAATATCAAATTTGACATCTCGAACTGAGGATTCCTTCTGTCCCAACTCTGCAGCTGCCTGGAATGGTGCTGATGGACTCACTCCGGAGGGACGGATAAAGACAAAGGAGAAGAACAAGAAAGAAGAACAATAAAGAAAGAAGGAGGAAGACATGAGGAAGGAGAAGGGGGGGAGCAGAACCTGAGCAAACTAGGCAGAAATAAACAATTAAAATAAAGCATTTGCTTATCATCAGTATCTTATTCCGTCCAAAGTGGTACAGTGTGGAAAACAGGCCCTTCGGCCCACCCTGCCCGTACCGGCCAACATATCCCTCCAAACCTGTCCTATCCATGTACCTGTCTAAATGTCTCTTAAAGGATGGGATAATCCCAGCCTCAACTACCTCCTCCGGCAGTTTGTTCCATACACCCACCATCCTTTGAGTGAAACAGTTACCCATCAGATTCCTATTAAATCTTTTCCCCTTCACCTTAAACCCACGTCCTCTGGTCCTCGATTCACACACTCTGGGCAAGATATTAAATGTTTTATTATGTTCCTGGTAATGGCTGATTCACTACCTTCTGTGCTAATTTTTCTCCCACCATCCTGCTTTACAGTTGATCCCAGAGTTGACTCCAAATGAGCATCAGAAGGAAAAGAAAATGAAACTTAGGCTGCAAGGGAAAGAATGGGAGAACTTCTGAAAGGATCATGGACTGATAAGTCGAATTGCCTGAAAAGACGTGGTCTGCATTTATGGAACTATTACAAGCATAAGGTGCAATAATAAGTTAAAACATAAAGGCTACCAGGACCTGGTAATGGGTGGTATAAAATAAATTTTTAATAAAAACACGGTTGGTATATCCTTTTTTGCGGAGTTTTGTGTTACAATAGAGCGATTGATTTTCCTTTCTTCTTTTTTTTCTTTTCTTTCTAGGGTCTTATTTATTTTCTTTGCTTCCTTCTCTAATTCCTTCCCTAAGGGGTTCTCTTCTCCCAACACTTTCCTGCACCTTCACGATTCTTGCTTACTTTCCTTACTTCTTTTATTTCTATCTTTTTTAAAGCTCAAAAAATGAAGTGGTACAACATAATGTAATAAGATATATGCGATGTATTAATGTGATTTACTGTACTGCTAATAAAAATAAAATTTAAAAAAAAAATAAAAAATTGCCTGTTTTATGTTATATATTCTACATAATTCAACATAATTCCAGATTGACTATTCCTTCTTCAAAACATTTTATCTTGCTTGTGCAAAATTTGATTTCATTTCACCATTTGCATCCCGTAACCCGGCTTAAAGGACAAACGTCCCCATTTCAATCCCATTTTGGCTTTAAAACCCAACAATGTACTTGACCAAAAGCTCACACAATTGCTACTGCTGTAAATCATAGGAGTTATGTAGTGACAGCATCCCTTCACTTGGATAGCGCTCTAGGCCCTATCACTGGCTGACAGGCCAGGAGAGGCCAATCCCTAACATCATTAGTAACGGCTGGGTCCAATTAACTGGCATTGCATTGGTCCACATGAATCCCGTGAGCCTACTCTTTATAAAACACAATCACAGGGTGGAGAATCTATGGAATTCATTGCCACAGAAGGTTGTGGACACCAAGTCAAGGTCATAAGTGATAGGAGCAGAATTAGGCTCATCAGCCCATCAAGTCTGATCTGCCATTCAATCATGGCTGATCTATCTTTCCCTCCTAACCCCATTCTCCTGCCTTCTCCCCATAACCCCTGACACTCGTACTAATCTTTCTCTGCCTGAAAAATATCCATTGACTTGGCCTCCACAGCCTTCTGCGGGAAATAATTCACCAGATTTACCACCCTCTGATTAAAGACATTCCTCCTCATCTCCTTCATAAAGGAACGTTCTTTAATTCTGAGGCTATGACTTATAATAATAATAATAATAATACATTTTATTTATGGGCGCCTTTCAAAAGTCTCAAGGACACCTTACAGAAATTAACAAGAGTAATAAAACATATAATCGGAATAAAATAAATAATAAAGACATCACCAATACACAAATTAAAGACAGAATTCGATCCAAAGACAAAAAATCAAAAACACAATGTGAAGAGAGAGCAGCGGCAGCTAAACCGCGCCAGCGTACACTCTCCCTTCCGACAGCCATCTTGGACACAAACTAAAATATTCACTCACACACAAAAATCATCCCCCCACAATGGTTACCACTGTGGGGTAAGGCACAATGTCCAGTCCCCATCCCCAGTTCTCCCAAAGTCAGGCCTATTGAGGCCTCCACTGTTGCCTCTACGGAGGCCCGATGTTCCTGGCCGTTCTGGCTGGGTGCTGTTGCCCCGGCGTCGGGAGAGTCCTCTCAGCGGCTGGGCCACCTGGAACAGCCGCTTCCTAACCGTAGACCGCGGCTTCCGTAGCCGACAAGTCTAGTCCTAGACTCTCCCACTAGTGGAAACATCCTCTCCACATCCACTTGATCCAAGACTTTCTCTATTCTGTATGTTTCATTGAGGTCCCCCCTCATTCTTCTAAACTCCAGCGAGTACAGGCCCAGTGCTGTCAAACGCTCATCATAGGTTAACCTACACATTCCTGGGATCATTCTTGTAAACTTCCTCTGGACCCACTCCAGGGCCAACAAATCTTTCCTCAGATATGGTGCCCCAAATTGCTCACAATATTCCAAATGCAGCCTGACCAACCCCTTACAGAGCCTCAGCATTTCATTCCTGTTTTTGTATTCTAGCCATCGTGAGATAAATGCTGGCATTGTGTTTGCCTTCTTTACAACTGATACATTCTTTGCCAACTTGCAGATTAAGTTTTTGGGAATCCTGCACCAGCACTCCCAGGTCCATTTGCACCTACGATTTTTGGATTATTTCCCCATTTAGAAAATAGTCTAAGCCTTTATTGCTACTACCAAAATGCATGACTCCACAATTTGCTACGTTGTATTCCATCTGCCACTTCTGTGCCCACTCTCACAATCTGTCCAAATCCTTCTGCAGCGTCCCTTCTTTCTCTGAGCCCTGCGGAACGCCGCTAGTCACTGGCAGCCAACCAGAAAAAGACCCTTTAATGCCACACCTTGCCTTCTGCCATCCAGCCAACCTGGTATCCATGCTAGTCTCTGCCCTTTGATACTATGGGGTCTCATCTTCCTTAGCAGCCTCACGTGTAGCACCTTATCAAAGGCTTTCTGAAAATCTAAGTAAACAACATCCACTGACTCTCCTTTGTCTGTCCTGCTATTTACTTCTTCAAAGAATTCCAGCAGATTCGTCAGGCCAGATCTCCCCTTCACAAAATCATGCTGACTTTGGCCTATTTTATCATGAACTAAATACTCCGTGATCTCTTCCTTTATAATGGACATTCAATTCTAACCAGCCACTGAAGTTAAACTAACCGTTCCCACTATTCTGTTTTGCTCCCTTCTTGTACAGTGGGATAATATTTGCAATTTTCCAATTGTCTGGAACCACTCATGACTCTAGTGAATCTTGAAATATCACTGTCAATGCCTCCACAATCTAAAGCCACCTCTTTCAGAACCCTAGTGTGCAGTCCATCCGGTCCAGGTGACTTATCCATCTTCAACCATTTCAGCTTCCTAAGCACCTTCTCCTCAGTAATAACCACTCCACTAACTTCCACCCAATGACTCTCTTGAATTTTAGACACATTGCTGGTATCTTCCACTGTGAAGACTGATGCAGAAAAGTTATTCAACTCCTCCACCATTTCTACAATATATTCCCCATTATCACTTCTCCTGCATCATTCTCCAGCGGTCCAACATCCACTTGTCTCTTTCTTACTCTTTATATAACTGAAGAGACTCTTGCTATCCCTCTTTATATTATTGGCTAGCTTACCCTTCTATTTCATCTTTTCTTCCCTTTAGTTACTTTCTGGTGTTCTTTAAAAGCTTCCAGTCCTCTGGCTTCCCACTAATATTTGCTATGTTACACGCCTTCTCTTTTCGTTTTATACTGGCCTTGACTTCCCTTGTCAACCACAGTTGCCTCTTTCTTCCCTTTGAACCTTTCTTCCTCTTTGGAATGAAAATATCCTGCACCTTTTGAATTATTCCCTGAAATCCTTGCCATTGCTGTTCCACAGTCATCCCTGCTATGGTCCCTTTCCAATCAACTTTGGTCAGCTCCTCGTTCATGCCTCTGTCATTTCCTTTGCTCATTTGCAGTACCGACACATCCGATTTCACCTTCTCCCTCTCAAATTTCAGGTTAAATCTTATCATATTGTGGTCGCTGTTTTCTAGTGGTTCCTTTACCTTGAGTTCCCTTACCAAATCCGGCTTATTACATATTGTAACACTAAATCCAGAATTGCCTTTTCCATGGTAGGCTCCACTACAAGCTGCTCTAAGAATCTATCTCAGAGGCACTCTACAAATTCCCTTTCTTGGGGTCCAGTACCAACCTGATTTTCCCAGTCAACCTGCACATTGAAATCTCTCATAACCACCATTGCCTTTCTTACATGCCGATTGTATCTCCTGCTGCAACTTGTGCCCCATATCCTGGCTTCTTTGTTTGGCCCTGTAAATAACTCCCATTGGGGGTTTTTTACACTTCCAATTTCTCAGCTCTATCCACAATGCTTTCTGATTCTATGTCACCCCTCGCTAAGGACTGAATTTCATTCCTAATGCCCCTGCCCTACTTAGGAAACCTGAACGGAAACCTCTGGAGACTTTGCGTCCCACCCAAGGTTTTTGTCAGGCACCCTACCTGCTTCCACTACCTGCAACCTCCGGCAACCACCTGCAACCTCTGGGAACCGCACGGAAACCTTGGGTGGGGCGCATAGTCTCCAGAGGTTTCAGTTCAGGTTTCCTAAGTGGGGCAGGGGCATTAGCAACAGAGCTACCCCCCGCTCTGCCCACCTGTCTGTCTTTCCGATAGGACGTATAACTCTGAATATTCAGCACCCAGTTCCAATCCTCTTGCCAATGTCGCTGTAATTCCAATGTCCCATGTAATTCCCACAATGTCATACCTACTAGCAATGTTACAAAATTTTGAGATTTTAAAAATCAAGTCTGTAATTTATCCCATCCGATAAAGCATAAAAAGAAGTTTAATTTGACACCTAATTCACTTTCATATCTTCAGTATTAAAAAAGTTATGGCTATTTTCAGACTCGGAAATAAGCATCTTGTTCCCTATTGCTTTTCCATTGACTGAACACAAAAGCTGTGATCGAGGACAGTCAAAAGCCTATAACTTTATTAAAAATTAAGAGAACTGAAAGAAATTTTCAGTTATTATAGATTGAAGCATTCTGAAACAAATATGAAACAATCTTACTTAGATGACTTGAAATTAAAGCATATAATTAGTTAGTTACCTAATTGTAGCTAATTACAAAATTCAATTACTAGATCTAAACATCTATCAATTTCTTAAGAATAGATTAACATTTTTAAATAGCCTAAGTGTCCAAAAAACATTCACACAAGAATTCACAATAAAACATGTTTTTTAAATCTCATTGTCATGGATTTATAGGCCAAATGGAAGGAATTTAATGTTTAATACCTGTAAATTAATGGCCATTTAAATCAACTTGTGAGTGGGTTTTACTGGAACGGGACCATATGGAACGCTGAGGTTGTGGTGATTTATACCCCCATATCGGCATGCCGGTTGGTATGTGGACTAAATCACCATTTTGCAACATAAAATGTGAACTAAAGGCATCTTAAGGACCACTTTTATACATAAAAATAAACAACTTTCTTTTACCTGTCACCTACATGAAATCCATCCCCGTTGTCGGCGTTTACGGCTTTAGAAGCTGGTTTTAAAATGACTCCAGCGTTGAAATTGTCGGGCGATTTAAAAAAAAAAGACACAGAACGGCCGTCGGAAAGATTCTTCAGCAAGCGCTTGGACTCCGACAAAATATAATCCAGGACAAGGTAAGAGAAAATCACGTTTTAACTCCGCCCCCCCCCTCAAACGCGCCAGAATCGCGCACACGGCTAGTGGCAGAACTGCAGCGCTGCTGAAGGTAAGTATTGTAACATACCTACATCTACCAATTTCTATCTGTGCTGCAAGCTTCTCCACTTTGTTTCTTATACTAAGTGCATTCAAATTCAACACCTTTAATTCTGTATTCACCTCCTCTCTTCTCACACTGGTCCCAATTTTACCTGACCTTACTCTCATATCACTTAAACTTTCCGTCCTATGACTTCTGGAGACTTCTGTAACTTTTCCTGCACTCTCTTTCACTTTAACTCCACCCTTACACTCCCAATTCGTCGACCCCCCCTCCCCCGCTATTTAATTTAAAGTCTATCTCTGGCCCTGGTTATACGGTTTGCCAGGAGTCTGGTCCCAGTTGGGTTCAAGTGGAGTCTGTCTCATCAGAACAGTTCCTTCCTTCCCCAATACTGGTGCCAATGTTCCACAAATTCAAACCCACTTCTTCCACATCAGCCTTTGTGCCACGCGTTCAACTCTCTCATCTTCTCAATCCTATGCCAAGTTGTCAGGTAGATAACAATCCAGAGATTTGTTTTTTCGTCTTTTTTGTTTTGTCATCTTTTTAAAAATGTTTTAGTGCGTTTTATAAGTTTGTGTACTTGCCTCCTCGGAATGACCTTGTGCCCCACTGTTCTGCTTTTCAATTTGGTGCCCTGCTGTTCAAATCCCTTAGTAGAACCTCTTGGATATTTTTAAGGCGGAGATTGATAGATTTTTGACTAGTACAGGTATCAGGGGTTATGGAGAGTAGGCAGGAGAATGGGGTTGAGTTTGAACGGAGTCCTTTTCAGAATGTTAACGGGTCCTTTTCAGAATGGCAGGCAGTGACTAGTGGGGTACCGCAAGGCTCAGTGCTGGGACCCCAGCTATTTACAATATATATTAATGATTTGGACGAGGGAATTGAATGCAACATCTCCACGTTTGCGGATGGCATGAAGCTGTGGGGCAGTGTTAGCTGTGAGGAGGACGCTAGGAGGCAGCAAGATAACTCGGATAGGCTGGGTGAGTGGGCAAATGCATGGCAGATGCAGTATAATATGCATAAATGTGAGGTTATCCACTTTGGTGTCAAAAACAGGAAAGTGGACTATTACCTGAATGGTGGCCGATTAGGAAAAGGGGAGATGCAACGAGACCTGGGTATCATGGTACACCAGTCATTGAAAGTAGGCATGCAGGTGCAGCAGGCAGTGAAGACAGCGAATGAAGAAAGCGAATGTTAGCATTCATAGCAAAAGGATTTGAGTATAGGAGCAGGGAGTTTCTACTGCAGTTGTACAGGGTCTTGGTGAGACCACACCTGGAGTATTGCGTACAGTTTTGGTCTCTAATCTGAGAAAGGACATTCTTGCCATTGAGGGAGTACAGAGAAGGTTCACCAGACTGATTCCTGGGATGTCAGGACTTTCATATGACGAAAGACTGGATAGACTCGGCTTGTACTCGCTAGAATTTAGAAGATTGAGGGGGGATCTTATAGAAACTTACAAAATTCTTAAGGGGTTAGACAGGCTAGATGCAGGAAGATTGTTCCCGATGTTGGGGAAGACCAGAATAAGGGGTCATAGTTTAAGGATAAAGGGGAAATATTTTAGAACTGAGATGAGAATAACATTTTTTACACAGAGATTGGTGAATCTCTGGAATTCTCTGCCACAGAAGGTAGTTGAGGCCAGTTCATTGGCTATATTTAAGAGGGAGTTAGATGAGGCCCTTGTGGCTAAAGGGATCAGGGGGTATGGAGAGAAGGCAGGTACAGGATACTGAGTGGATGATGAGCCATGATCATATTGAATGGCGGTGCAGGCTCGAAGGGCCGTATGGCCTACTCCTGCACTTATTTTCTATGTTTCTATGTTTCTATGAAAGATGAATTGAATGGTAGAGTAGACTTGGTGGGCCAAAGGGCCTAATTCTGCTCCTCTCACTTATGAAGCTATGAAACCTTCTTTCTAATGGGAAGCTATTTACAATACTACTACTCCGTTTGACAAACATGCCAGATGGCATGGCATAGTCCCACTAGACCTAATGAGATATCTGGAGCTTGCCTCTCAGCTGCTTTGGGGGATATCTCAACAGATGTATCAGATGGTACCCGTCACATATCTTCTCAAGCAAATCCAGCAATCAAGTCTCCATGTTCAATCAAGATAAGCACGGGTAATCAGTGGGGATTTATTCTGGGAATGGCCATGTTAGTTAAAGAGCATGGACATTATGTAACTTAAAGGTACATAAAGCACGCAAGGCTGCAAGTAAATTCCCTTTTTAACCGTTCTGTTCTATAGGGAATGGGACCCTTCAGCTGATGTGTGCTCATTCCCATCCAAAAATACACCCAAAATACCACCTTGTGAGGATTTGTTTGCCTGGGAAGCTTCGAATTTACGTCCTCATCACAAAGGCATCTGGAGTTGCCAGGCAACAGAAAACTGCAGTATATATTAGTGAATCATTAATGGTTCCGGTGTTACAATTGCTTTTATTTTTCTACTGTCACTTAAGTGTTATCTCGCTTTGTCCCTGATGTATGTTTTTGACGTCAGATCAATTTTTAACCCCTACGGTGTTTTTGGTGGGAATTCGGTTTGGGTGGGGAGGAGGAGATGGGGTACAAGTTATGTAGGGCTTTTAAAAGTGCAGAAGACACTGCAGTTTGGTTGCTGTCTGATCACTCTGGTTGCTCTGGCTTCCAGCTGTGAAATTCATTGCTCATCCACTGACGTATTAGCTCAGCTCCTGTGCTGATGCAAGTCTATTTGGGGAAGGTTGCTCATTCATAAAGGGCACCACGATATCACTAAAATGTGTGAAAATCTGTCTCTAGGCAATGACCAGTCTTTTCCCATGTTAAAAGGAAAACAAACCATCAATGAATAACACGGCGCCAAGATCGGTTTTGATGTCAAAGATTTATTGCTTAACATCATGTCTTATTGTCTCAGGCAACCTCTCCACTCAACAAAGGAAATCATAATCTGAAGAAAGGCCTTGACCAGAAACGTCACCCATTCCTTCTCTCCAGAGATGCTGTCTGGCCCGCTGAGTTACTCCAACTTTTTGTGTCTATCTTGGGTTTAAACCAGCATCTGCAGTTCCTTCCTACAAAGGAAAACATGCACTTTTGATACATTTTAATGGACATTCTTTCATCTATCCTGCCTGTCTATAGACCTATTATGCCATCAAGTGCTTATATACAGTAGATATATATCCAAGCAAATTTAAAAATCTATTTATAATTTAATTTAGTTGAATTTAGTTTAGTTTAGAGATCCAGCATGGAAACAGGCCCTTCGGCCCACTGGGTCCACTCTGACCATCGATCCCATCTATCCTACACACACTTGGGACAATTTTTACATTTATACCAAGCCAATTAACCTACAAACCTGTAGGTCTTGGGAGTGTGGGAGGAAACAGAACCTCTCGGAGGAAACCCACACAGGCCATGGGGATTAAGTATCAACTCCCACAGATAGCATCAGTAGTCGGGATCGAACCCGGGTCTCTGGCGCTGTAAGCGCTGTATGGCAGCAACTCTACCGTTGCGCAACCGTGCTGCCCACCCATCCTAGAATGTTTACAGGACACTTTACCAACTTTACAAAGAACCCCTGTGTTTTGGTTTACTCTGAGTTGAGATGAGGGGGTCTCTGTAACAGTCAACATCTGCAGTACCCACAAATAGTGGACAATTACCACATTCAAAGCATTACATTCTGTCTTTGCTTTTGAAATTTGCAATGTAATATGTGACTATGATGATATCTGGTCATGGGTAGCTGTCTCTGCCATGGACTGCCTTAAGGTCATAAGGTCATAAGGGATAGGAGTAGAATTAGGCCATTCGGCACATCGTCTACTCCGCCATTCTATTATGGCTGATCCATGCCTCCCTCCTAACCCCATTCTCCTGCCTTCTCCCTATAACCCCTGACACCCATACTAATCAATAATCTATCTATCTATGCCAATAATATCCATTGACTTGGCCTCCACAGCCTTCTGTGGCAAAGAATTTCACAGATTCACCACCCTTAACCCTTGCTTGCTATGGTACTGTCATTAAACAAAAATCAATCCTAGATTTTATTACTAGCTGCTCCTACTGCCCATGTAGATTGCAGCAGTGCCTTTAATTGCAGTAGCGCCTGCAACATCTACATGTGGATGATTATGGCCTGGAATGTAACTCCAGCAACTGGGGAGATTGGCACCAGATTGGTGACACAGAAGGAACACCGCTTGTACAAACTCCGTCACCAACTCCGTCACAACAGAGGGCAGTCACGGTGGTGCAGCGGTAGAGTTGCTGCCTTCCAGCACTTGCAGCACCGGAGACCCATGTTCGATCCCCACTACGGGTGCTGTCTGTACGGAGTTTGTACGTTCTCCCCGTGACTGCGTGGGTTTTCTCCGAGATCTTTGGTTTCCTCCCACATACAGGTTTGCAGGTAAGTTGGTAAGTGTAAAATCTGTCCCTAGTGTGTGTGGGCTAATGTTAATGTGCGGGGATCGCTGGTGGGTGTGGGCCTGCTTTGACTGAGGCTCAGGACCTTGGGCTGCAGCAGGCCAGGCTGGGCTCGGCACATTTACACAGGCAAACATGTTCAGTTCAGTTCCCTTACCCAGGAAGTGAGGCAAAGAAGTGACAGTATCAGAATGTAATATGGAGGTGGGGAGTTAACTGAAGCACAACACTGTCCTTTGGTGTGTGTGTGTGTGTGTGTGTGTGTGTGTGTGTGTGTGTGTGTGTGTGTGTGTGTGTGTGTGTGTGTGTGTGTGTGTGTGTGTGTGTGTGTGTGTGTGTGTGTGTGTGTGTGTGTGTGTGTGTGTGTGTGTGTGTGTGGGGGGGGGGGGGGGAGATGGGAAGATGTGGCGAGTGGTGGGGTCACGTTGGAGGAGGCGGAAATGGCGG
The DNA here is from genome assembly GCF_028641065.1 of Leucoraja erinaceus. Taxonomy (NCBI): domain Eukaryota; kingdom Metazoa; phylum Chordata; class Chondrichthyes; order Rajiformes; family Rajidae; genus Leucoraja; species Leucoraja erinaceus. The sequence continues at coordinate 36,840,803 of NC_073396.1, forward strand.
AGGGCTATTTGTTGTATGTACCGGCTAGTGGGGTGAAAGGTGAGGGCCAGGGGGACTCTGCCCTTGTTGCGAGCGGGGGGAGAGGGGGGGAAGAGAGACAGAGCAGTGTTACAGGGTATGGAGGAGACCCTGGTGCGAGCCTCATCTATAGTAGAGAAGGGCAACCCCTGTTCCCTGAAGAATGAGGACATGAACTTTGACATGAACTTTGAGCTTAATGTGTGCTCTCAGGAAATGGTGGTTACTATTTATCCTCTGGAAAAAAAACGATTATCCATACACGATGAAAAGGGCATAGAATTTCTAGACAGTGCCTATTATCTGGTCTTGCATCTCCCTGTTTGTATATTATTGTAATTGGCTGCTGATTTGTTATCAACTGAGTGCAAGATTAAAATACCAGCCTGAATCTCCTTTAGAGGATATGCAAAGATCATGGTAATTATAAATTGGGTGCAAATGAATCACTTTCATTTTAATTGTTTAACATCATTAGTTGTTCTGTAATGGTGCTAGGAGTGGAACATCAAAGCTGTTTTTTCCGATCCTAAGGGAAACATCAAGTTGCTTGTAAGTATTTAAGCAAGCGATGATATACTTGTACTTTGTACATTTCTAAGTTAAGGCAGGAATCTTAGCCCATAACTGCAAATAAGTAAACCCGTTAGTCTTACTGTTCTTTCAAAATAACCCAAACCTCTGGTGTGGAGAGCTTCCAACGCGGGCGGCGCTGACCACCATCGTGGAGTCCTGGGGCGCCTTGCAGAGGACCGCCAGCAGCAGTCTCCACCCGGCGCGGCCTACGGACATTAGAAGCCGCCGACTCCGGTAGGAGGGGGCTGACTCTGGTGTCCACGCCGCTGAGGACGTCCCGCAGCCCCGACGTCGGACGTGTATCACCCCGGCGAGAGGTCCTGGACATCGGGCTGCCCGTAGCTGCAACTGCGGAGGGCTTGGGGAGGCCCTGACCACGGGGAACAGTGGAGGAAGAAGACTGACTTTGGTGCCTTCCCACACAGTGGGAAACTTTGATTCTGCTGTGTGGGGATGTTTTGTGTTAAATTCTATAGTGTGTTGAGTCCTGTTTATTTTTATTGTATGGCTGTATGGGAATTCATTTCACTGTGCCATCTGGCACATGTGACAATTAAATCTATCTTGATCTTGATCTTGATCTTGACCTAAAGCACAAAATACCCTTTTATTTTGTTTGCAGATTGAGACAAAACTACTTACTTCTCTCCGAAATAAAATCTGAAAAAGGTGGAAATTCTCCTTAGTCAATTCGTCCTTGCCACCCAAACCACCCCCTCCCCTGGTACTTTCTCTAGCAACCACAGGAAATGCTACACTTGTCGCTTTAACTCCCCCCTCGACTCCATCCAAGGACAAAAGCAGTATTTCCAGGTGAGGCAGAGGAACCTCCTCTAACCTCATCTATTGCATCCACTGTTCCAGGTGTCAACTGCTCCAATTTGGTGAGACCAAGCGCTGGCTTGGCGATCGCTTCGCCCAACACCTCCTCTCAGTTCGCAATAACCAACCAGATCTCCCGGTGGCTCAGCACTTCAATTCCCCCTCCAATTCCGAATCTGACCTTTATGTCCTGGGCCTCCTCCATGGCCAGAGTGAGTCTCACCGCAAATTGGAGGAGCAGCACCTCATATTTCGCTTGGGTAGTTTACACCCAGGCGGTATGAACACTGACCTCCAATTTCAGGTCGTCCCTGCTTTCTCCTTCCTTCCACTCCCCTTCCCAACTCTCCCACAGCCTACTGTCTCCACCTCTTCCTTTCCCCCCCCCCCCCCACCCCCGTCACCAGTCTGAAGAAGGGTCTTGACCCAAACCTTTGCCTATTCCTTCGCTCCATAGAAGCTGCCTCACCTGCTGAGTTTCTCCAGCTTTTTTATTTACCTTTGAAGCAAATGTAAAAATTTGACAATAATTTGACTGTTTTATTCTTTGATGGTGTGTGATGACTCCTCCATCTAAATGCCATTACTAGCTGACAGTCCAGGAGGAGCTGAACACCAGCACCATGGACAGCGCCTGCCTGTCAGTAGACACCAGCACCATGGACAGCGCTCTGGCTTCAGCTGAGCAACAGGCAGAGCAACAGTAGATGCATTCAACTCACCTGCATCTCATCGACCCTACTCCTTAAGGGCCTGTCCCACGAGCATGCGACTCCATGCGGCAAGCGCAACCTAACGTGGTTGCTTGAGTTGTGCGGAGCTGGTCCCGACATCGCGCGGGGCTCCGAAAAACTGACCGTGTTCAAAAATTCCGTGTGGCAACGGCCTGCCGGCCCGCAGCCGCCTCAACGCCATACGCACCGCCTCGTCGGGCGTGCGCAGCATCTCGATGCCGTACGCAGCGTCTTGATGCCGCACACAGCGTCTTGACGCCATATGTCACGCTCGAACTTCCTGCGGACGTCGCTCGAACTTCACGTCACTCACTCGACCTCCGCGCGGCACCCGCTTCCGGTTTGGTCGTGCTCGCCGCATGCAGGCACATGCTGGTGGGACTAGCCCTGTACGGGGATCACTCAACCTCCGCGCGACCCCCGTTTCCGGTTTGGTCGCGCTTGCCGCATGCAGGTCGCATGCTCGTGGGACAGGCCCTTTATGAACAAGGCAGTTCGAGCCAGGAGGAAACAGAAAACCATCTTAGCTCTTCACCACAGTGATGATGTAGAAAGGAAGAGGGAAAGCGAGAGTACCTCCTTACTAGTTGTGCTTCTCCATTCAGACTTGAGGCAAGACTGAGCTGTCAAGACAGTTCGAGACCGCCAGTACCTCCTCACCTGTCCACAGAAGATGAGGGACTCCATCCCCACATGGATGTGGACCTTCTCCTCACCATCCTCCTTGACTGCTTGGAGCAAGACCGAGTCACTGGGTCACCGCCAAGATCACCGGCACTCCACGTCGAGGCAAGATTGAGCAACAGCGACAAGCCCAACACCTGTCAGCATCCACACTAGGAGACTGCACTGCTGGGACAAGCACAAGACTACCAGTGCCCCCTCACTTGTCAACAGCTGACAAGGGACTGTGCCCCCACACCGACCCCAACTTCTCGCCACTACCCTCATTCACTGTAAATAAACCTTATCACACGAGCTCATCCCATCACTAATATGTCAGTGTAATCATTGTTGACAAGGTGTGTCCTCAACGCTAAAGGTGATACTGAATGTTTAATTTTTATTTGCTGTAATCCCAACACAACTGTAAGCAACTGAATGATCACAAAGGGAAATAAAGCCAGTAGTACATCATTGCTACCGGAACTCAAATTTCACTTACAAGATGGCGAGAAGTTATTGCTTTTTATGGCGGGCCAACAAAACCAACTTTTGCTAGGCTTCTTTCTTCTCTTAAATCATTTCAATCATTCAGTTTAACTTTAGTGTAATTGACTGTGCTGGTATTTGTGTCTGTTTTCTTGAGCATTCAGAATCGCTATTTATTCATAACACATGCCTTAGCTTTTTTAATTACACTATAATGACCTAAAATAGTAAGATTATTAAATAGATACCAGTTTAAGATATGACCATTCGAGGGTGGGAGCGGAGGGCACGTATTCCCTCAACGTTCCTCCTCATAAAATAAAGATCAAACTTCAAACTGGTAAGTTCTCCTTTAATCTTACTATTTTACTTCGGAGTCACGTGAGTGACTACGTGAAGATTTCAAAGCTCTGTGACCTCATGCCGTGAACGAGTCCATGCTTCACAACTGCCTTGGTAGTTTGGGAGAAATTGTTAATGATATTCAAAACATTCATACCAATTATTTAACGTAAATGATAAATAATATCTTATTAATTCAAATCATAACCCTGTATTCTTCAGGGATAAATTATCATACAGAACTTAAAATTTTTCCCGAAAACGTTCCCATTCTGCTAACTGGTTTGTTATAAAATTTTTGAAACGTTTTCTCCGCCAACCATCCTGCAATCCTGAGGATTTGGTCCATGGATACATCAAGGCGTTTTGCTGCGGATGTAGCTGCAGCCCTGGTGGAGTGAGATTTAAATATGTTAGTGTCCACTCCCGCCTATCTTAACCCATATTTCAGCCACCGCGAAATGGTCTGAGTTTACACTCTACGGTACGGTTTCTTATGGCTGATTAAAAAGCCATTTCCTTGCCTCTGATAGCCTTTGTCCTTTCAATGTATAACAAAACGTGCTTCACTATACAGAGGCGTTTGTCCTCCGGGTAGGCCATAAATTCTATGACCTGCCCCGCTGATCCTGGTCTATTTTGTTTAATAAGGTCCTGGATCACAAAAACCAAACTTCCTGCCGCCATAGTCAAGCCATCCAGTCTTAATTTTTGCAATAACTGGACCCTTTGCGCTGTGACTAGCGCCATCAGCATTACCATTTCCTAGTTAGTTTGTCCAGATTTAATGCTGTAGCCGGCGACCAATTCCTTAGCATGGTCAGGACCACACTTACATCCCAGATTTGGTTGTATCTTGTTTTGGGTGGCTTGGTGTTAAAAATGCCTCTTAAAAGTTTAACTACCAGAGGATGTGATCCCACAGACTGTCTTTCTGTTCCTTGCCACAAATAACTTGACAATGCACTTCTGGCACTATTCACAGTGCTGTAACTAAGTCCTCCATAGTGCAGGCTGGTGAGAAAACTCTAGCACCGCCGGAACATCCTTATTTCTGTGGTCCAGAAGGTTATTATGGCAGTAATTAGTCCATTTTTTAATATGACCTAAATACTGTTTTTGTGTAGACCTTCTTTGTGCTGCTGTGATCATGTCCACAGTTCTTTTTGATAGCCCCATGTCCCGTAGCGGGTCTTTTAGAGTCTACAACCTAATAAATCAATATTTTCTATGGCATGGATAGCTATCCTGAGTTACTGGATGCACCAGTAACTTAGGACTATGTCTTAAAGTTATACATGGTTCCAGCACCATGTCCTGTACCACGGAAAACCATGGTTGGGTAAGCCAATCAGGTACTAAGAAAATCCCAGATGCCGATTCCTGTTGAATTTCCCTTAGTACCCGATTGATTAGGCAGAAAAGGAGGAAATACATAAATGAACCATTTCCCCCCAGTGCAGTGAGAATGCATCTGTAGCTTCTGCCCCAGGATCTGGTTCCCATGATACATACCTCGGTAACTGGTGATTTAAACCTGGATGCAAATCCAATATCCGGCCTTCCATACTTTACTGTGATTTCAGCAAATACCGTTCTATCCAACATCCATTCAGTACTTTCAATAAATTTTTTGTGACCTGGTGTCTGCCACTGAATTAGTATCCCTGGTAGATACGTAGCCGATAACCAAATATTCCTTTGGACACACCATTGCCAAATTGAGTTTGCCAATTCATCACAAGATGTTGATATATTTCCACCCATATGACTTATATATGCCACCACCGAGGTATTATCTATCTGCAATCTAACATGCTGCTGTTTCATTCCTGAGCAATAAGATTTTAGCCCATAAAATGCACTTAACATTTCTAAGTACTTTATACCCTTAGTGTTAAGTAGGTTAGCTTCTTGTATATTCCATCTCCCCCACAGCTCGAGATGGTATCAGTTGTACCCCAACCAATTGCACTGGCATCTGTTTGTAATAGCACAGACGGGTTGTCAATAACTATTGGGTTGGAGCAATACTTAACATTGTGTTCCCACCATTGTAATTATTTTATGGCTGCCTGCTGCTGTTCAGTAAACGGCAGCGACGTCTGTAGCTCTGTGCTGACGTCCGTAGCTGGCTGCCTGCTGCTCTTCAGAAAACGGCAGCGACGTTTGTAAAGAAAAAAGGTAAGGAAAAAATGTTCTTACCTGTGCTGGTTCTCAGCCTGCCGTTTGGGAGGAACGTCCTTCCTCCCGCAGCCCCACGGACCCCATAGTGTAGGTCTTGGGCTGTTGTCCAAGATGTCGGGCTGACGGCTACGTAGTACTCCTGTCGGCGTTCTTTCCCCCCCCCCCCAGCTGAAGTTGTACCAACTCCCGCTAAGGGACTATCATCTAGTGGCCGTTTGCTGGTTACCTGCTGCTTGCAGATACCTCCCTTGCCAGCTTTAAAACAGCCTTCCTGTAGGAAAAAGTAAGGAAATAAACGACGTTCCCTTACCTTTCTATTGCAGGTTCGAAAACCCTGCCGTTTGGGAGGAACGTCCTTCCTCCAGCGATGACGAGTTGCAATGCGTGTAGCGATATGACACGCATGCGTCGTAAGCGGGGTTCTTCACGTAGTCACTCACGTGACTCCGAAGTAAAATTTCGGGCAAGTTTTACTCAGTGCTAGACCAGGGATGGAAGCAAATTAGATTTATTTCCAGAGATAAACACAAAATGCTGCAGTAACTCAACGGGACAGGCAGCATCTCCAGGTAGAAGGAATGGGTGACATTTCAGAAGAAGGGTGTCGACCATAATGTTACCCATTCCTTCTCAGCAGAGATGCTGCCTAACCCTTTATGTGACTCCAGCATTTTGTGTCTATCTTCGGTGTAAACCAGCATCATCAGTTCCTTCCTACACTATAGATTTATTTCTGGTACAGTTGAATCACTATTATTGTTGATTTAATTTATATATACTGAATGGAATTTTTTTTTGCTAGTGTACAGCACTGGCACATACTGGCTTATTCTCAAATCTGGGCAAGCATCAAATGCCACGCTAACATCAATTGGAATCCTGGCCTATTTTGTTAGGCTCGTCCCATGTGATTCATCTGCAGTAATTTCTCGCCTCTTCTAGCTGGAACCTCTCCATTGCTCCCTCCCTCACCTATAAGATGCCTGGCCCCTCTATTCACCCTGCTACTGGTTGATGTTAATAAATCCAGAGATCTCCTGCAGGAACGCTGTCCTCCACTGTGGCTCGGATCAGCAGCAGACAAATGCCTCTGCTCCCTCCTGCCTCCCAGTAAATATCATGAGGACCAGGCCATCTAAAATGCAAAAGCACCCTGGACTTTAACACAGAGCTTGAGAGCAAATATAAAGCCTAATTTTGCTGTTGCGAGCTGTAAAAGGCAATCTATAAATAATAAATAACAACGCTTTCAAAGTATACTTGCATGGCTTACTAAGTGGGGAAAATTGAGGTTTATTATTGTAACAGTTGTAATGTTGGAGGTGGCTCTGGGTTCGGCAGTGATCACACCGACACTCGCAGTAGGGTGAACTCACTTGTTATGTTTTATTTAAAGAGACCAGGACCACAAGGTGGTGCTGTCCCTCGTTGCCATGGTGCATGTGTGGGGGCTCTAGCAATCACGTGCTTGACCCAGCAGCTCAGTCTTGGTCTTGAAGGAGGAAGTGTGACAATCCGTTGCCATTGCTGTTATAAGGCCTCCACAACTAGAGAGCTGTGCTGAACTACTATCTACCTCTTTGGTGACCCTCGGACTATCCCTGATCAGACTTTGCTGGCTTTATCTTGCACTAAACATCATTCCCTTATCATGCATCTATACACTGTAAATGCATCGATTGTAATCATGTATTGTCTTTTCGCTGACTGGAAAGCATGCAACAAAAGCTTTTCACTGTACCTTGGTACATGTGGCAATAAACTAAATTGAAACTGATGTGCAGGAAGGAACACAGAAGGTATACACAAAATTCTGGAGTAACTCTGCGGGACAGGCAGCATCTCTGGAGAGAAGGAATGGGTAACGTTTCAGGTCAAGACCCTTCTTCAGAAGATTGTAGGAAGGAACTGCAGATGCTGGTTTAAACCAAAGATAGACACAAAATGCTGGAGTAACTCGGTGGGACAGGCAGCAGGACTGCCCTATCCACTCAGTCTTAGCCTCAATACAGATGCTGGCTGTCTAGGACTTCTCCCCAGCAGCCCAGTCTTGACTAAGTGGCATTGGCAGTCTTGGATTGGTCTCAATAGCTCAGACTTCCTCAAACCCGCATCAGGGGAACATAGCTAGCAGGGAAGCGCCCCTCTTTCCCTTTCTCCTTCTCTCCTCCCTCCCCCATCACCCCCCCCCCCCCCTCCTCCATCCTCTCCCCCCCCCCCCTCCCCCCTGAATGAAGCATTTGACCATCTCGACCTTTGCACCATTGATGCACATTGGGGCACGCACTGCACCATGCTTCCTGAAGTCTCCCACATCTGACATTGAGGGAGAGGTTGTTGTGTTAACACCATGTCAACAACCCCTCTACCTCCTTCCTGTACTTCACCTCACCATTGTTCATAATAATGGGGTGACCACGGTGACGCAGCAGTAGAATTGCTACCTTACAACGCTTGCAGTGCCGGGGATCCGGGTTCGATCCGAACTATGAGTGCTGTCTGTATGGAGTTTGTACGATCTCTCCCGTGACCACGTGGGTTTTCTCCGAGATCTTTGGTTTCCTCCCACACTCCAAAGACGTGGGTTAATTGCCTTGGTATGAATGTAAGTTGCCTAGTGTGTGGAGGATAGTGTCAATGTGTGGACTCGGTGGGCAAAGGGCCTGTTTCCACACTGTTTCTCTAAACTAAACTAAAGTGAAGTGCAGATTAAAAAGAAAATGCAAGTGTTCAATGAGGTGGATTGGAATGTCAGGAACATCTATGAAAACTAAAATTATTTTTGCTTTGGTTGCTCAGTTTGCTGCTTAATTCTAATTCAAATGACCTGAGTTGAAGATTTGAAGCTGCTTTCGCTAGTCTTGACTCCTTCAATGAGTGAGGTTTTTTTTACCAGGTTCCTACATCTGAACCCTTGTTCCCAATGCATTCCCATTCACCACCAAACTAATGTCTGGATTGCAGTGCTGTGATGCTAACTCTCTGCAATTTGGCCCATGGGAGCGCATCATTTTGAACCCAGATCTAAGAGCAGCATGGGTCGCTTCAGTTTTAGCGATGATAGTCACAAAAAGCTGGAGTAACTCAGGGCCGGCAGCATCACTGAAGAGAAGGAATGGGTGATGTTTTGGGTCGAGACCCTTCTTCAGACTGGTTAAGGATAAGGGTAACGAGAGATATAGATGATGATATAGAGACATAAAGAACAATGAATAAAAAATATATGCACTCCCGGCCCGGAGCTTCAAGCCATGGGCACGGAGTGGACTTCAAATCGCGGAGCGGGAGATGTTTTGCCGAGGATCGCCAGAGAAAGTGCTCCGACCGCGGGGCCTGTGGATTTTAACACCATGAAGCCGCGGTCTCTGGTAAGAAGAGGCCGACTCGGGAGCTCCATGCCGCGGAGTGTTCCAATCCGTCCTGACGCCGGAATTTCCATCATCCTGAAGTGAGGGCTTCGGACATTGGACCGTCGGCAGCAGCAACTGCTGAAGGATCAAAGGCCTCGACCACCACGGGTGAACAAAGGAGGAAGATGACTGAACTTCATTGCCTTTCATCACAGTGAGGAATGTGGATTCCACTGTGGTGGAAGTCTATGTTAAATTGTGTTAAATGGTATTGTTGCTTTACACTTGGTATGCTGCATGGTAACTCAAATATCACTGTACCTTAGTTGGTTAACTGACAATAAACACAAACTTGAACTTGAACTTGAACTTGGGTGGGGCGGGATAGCGAGAGAGGGGTTATTCCAGGGCTACCTGAAGTAAGAGAAATCCACACTCATACCTCTGGGCAGTATGCTGCCCAAGCAAAATATGAGATTTTTAGTTTTAGCGATGACGGTGGGCAGTTCTGTTCAAGGTCAACTGAAGATTTCAGCAGAGGGTAAATGTCCACAATGGTGCTTGCTGCAGCAGAGCTGTGCAGTGCACTTGTTAATGTGCATAGGCATTTCCAGGCACCTCTGTTTCAAGGTGAGGACTACAGCCTAAAAGCGAGATGAAATATGTGCACTTTTATCTGCACTATATCATGCTAACAATAATATCCAGCTGAACTTGAACCCTTTGTGAGATCGGTTTGAGAATTTCAACGCACACATCTCCTCTGTAAAGTGGATAACTTCCTCTCCTCATTGAGCAACTAATTTTGCCACAGGTCAAGAGTCAAGAGTGTTTTATTGTCATATGTCCCAGATAGAACAATGACATTCTTACTAGCAGCAGCACGACAGAATATGTAAACAATATGATAAACAAAGAGAAAAAAAAGTTCAGTGTGTATATGTACACATATTCACAAGTACACACACATATATATATATATATATACTAGACTAAGTGGGACCCGTTGTGGGCTGGTCCCCCAACGCAATCTTCCACCTCCCCACCAATTCCAATAGTAGTGGGGGGTGGGGGGGGGGGGGGGGGGGGGGGGGGGAGCGCAGGTACGGATGTTATGGGCCGAAGGGACTGGTTTCCAGAGGGTTAGTATGGACATTGTGGGCCGAATGGATTCATTTTCATTTCACTTCCATTGCCATTGCAGTTTCAAGCACAGGGCAGGCCGAACAGCTGATTGCATTTTCATTTCACTTCCATTCCATTCTTTTGAAGAACCGGAGGGGAGAGGGTGAGGGGGGAGGGAGGAGAGTGGGGTGACGTCACTCACTGTGCGTGAAACATAGGGCAGCAGGCCGCGAGGAGCAGAGCCATTGTGACATCATGAGTTACTTTAAGTGACATCTCAGTTACTTTCCAAGTTATATGAAATTTTTGAATATTTTCATAAATAACTAGAGAAATTTTGCATTAAATATTCAGATAAGGCGATTTTGGACATCACGGCGTCAATCTCTATCGGAATATGTTAAAATTTCGTCGTTAATGCATCGTGTTTTCGAGGAGATGTGAAACGCACACGAACATCGCACAATACACACGCATCCAAGATCAGAGTTTTATAAGTATAAAGATATTCATACACACACATACTCAAAAAACAAACAAAAGTAGTGCAATAATAATAATAATAATAATAATAATAATAATAATAATAATAATAATAATAATAATAATAATAATAATAATAAGTCTATTGACGTTCAGCTTATTTGAGGTTGTTGTGTTTAATAGCCCGATGGCTGTTTTTGCTTTTTTTGATGGCGGCGCTGGCTTAACACCTGCAGTCCGTCTGTTTTTTTTTTTGTTTTTTTTTTTTCTTTCGTTTTGTTCCTTGTCATGTTTTAGTTAATTTTGTTTTATTAAGTTGTGTATGTATGTGGGTGGGGTGGGAGAAACATGCTTTGGCCTCTTCCTTCAGGGGATGTGACTTTTTCTTCGGTCGTATCCCCCGTCTCGGTCTGCGCCGAGGCCTAATGGCAGAGCTGGTGGCAACGGAGCTGTAGCGGCGGCAGCAGCGGAGACCCGACTTGGCACCGAAGCTGTAGCGGCGGCAGCAGCAGCGGAGACCCGACTCGGCCTCTAGAGCTGTGGCGGAGGCGGCAGAGACCTGACTCGGCACCGAAGCTGTAGCGGCGGCAGCGGCGGCAGCAGCGGAGACCTGACTCGGCCCTGGAGCTGTGACGGCGGCAGCGGTAGCAGCAGCGGTAGCGGAGACCCGACTCGGCCTTGAAGCTGTGGCGGAGGCGGCAGAGACCTGACTCGGCCTCTGAGCTGTGGCGAGGCAGCGACCACCCGCGGAGTTTGAACCGTTGCCTCGGCGCAGAGGGAGAACAAAGAGGGAAGAGCCAGAGACTTTAAGATTTTGCCTTCCACCACAGTGAGGAGGTGTTTGGTGAACTCACTGTGGTGGATGTTAAATTTGTGTTGACTATGTGTTTTTGTCATTTTTTTTAATTATATGTATGACTGAAATTATAGGGAAACAAAATTTCGTTCAGACCGAAAGGTCTGAATGACAATAAACGTATCTAATCTAATCTAATCTAATCTGTGGAGAAGAAGCTGTTCCTCGAGCTGGACGTTACAGTTTTCAGGCTTCTTCAGTTTTACCTTCTTCCCGATGGCAGGGGTGAAAAGAGTGTGTGGTCAGGATGGTGTGGGTCTCTGATGATGCTGGCTGCCTTTTTGAGGCAGTGACTCCGATAAATCCCTTCGATGGTGGGGATAGTCCGAGGGTCATCAAAGAGGTAGATAGTAGTTCAGCACTGCTTAGGTTGTGCCACTCTGGATCACTCCACATCCCGGAGTGGTGTGGGGTCATTGCAGGAAGGGGATTCAGTTGCATGGAGCAAACCATCACTGGGTGGGTACGCCCAGAAACACAGGAGATAGCTGTGCCCCATTGCCAATCTCACAACACTCTTCCTAACTCCTGTGGTAGGCTTAATGCAGGTGACCTGGGCTGCCTTGTGGAAGCTGGCCTGAAGCCTGCCCACTGGGGCAATGGTGTGGCAGAGACCAGCTCTCCTCACAGCTACTGAGAGAAGCCAGCCACACACATCCTGTTTTGATGCATTGATGCCTTTAAGCACAGCTCTATAACTGTGATTTTATGCCTTCTGATACAAGATTAACTTGTTTGTGATGGAATAACATTTATTTGAGTTGTATTTTGAATTAGCAGAGTTAAACCAGTAAATCAACAAGGTCTTTTCCTGAGGTCATTGGACATATTTATTTGCATTCATCAGTAATGTAAAAAGGATACTCAAATGTACGTGATGAAAAGATAAGATTCCCCTAATTCCATTTCACAAACTCTTACATTATTCAAGCTATCATATTAGTGTCATTACTTTGTAATCAAGAAACTACTCAACATGAGCCTGGCAGTACTGAGCAACAGTCATTTAAATTGAGTTGATGAAATTTCAAAGTTATATAATTGAATCACAAAAGAAATGTATCCTCAATCTAGCTCCAAATCAAGACTGATATGTGAGAGAGACAAACTTCAGATTAAATAAATAGGTAGCCATGTTATCTATTGGAATGAAATACATATTCCATTGATAGTCATTTGTGGTTAATCCACATTGGCCACCATTGTCTTTCATGTTATGGGTAATGTTACAGGTGACCATGTTATATGTTACGGGTGTCAGGGGTTATGGGGAGAAGATATGAGAATGGGGTTATGAGGGAGAGATAGATCAGCCATGAGTGAATGGCGGAGTAAACTTGATAGGTCGAATGGCCTAATTCTGCTTCTATCACTTATGACCTCATGATCTTATGATGGATAACTACCGAAGGGGATTTTAATGAATTTGTTGGTGTGTTTAACTGAGTCAAGAAGACTTAGGAATCATAATGTGAAATTATCGTGTATTCTCTACCAACACTCAGTAGCAGGCTAGGTTTATGCTGTTTGCCCAGTTTGATGATATCAGCGTGCAGCTGGTATTTATTGCACACATTGTTGAGTGGCTATTACTTCGACAGGGTCCAAGAGTCAGCATTTAATGCTGCACCGTGGGCTGCTGCTTCGAGTCAATCTTCACCTTTCAGACACAACTGGTTGGTGGTGGAGGTGAACAACACCTGACAACATATGTGACAGGAAGCGCCACCATTTTCAGGCGCTGGGCACAGGAAATGGAATGCAGATGGTATGGGCGATCTTCGCAGGATAATAGACAATAGATGTGAGGTGCAGGAATACACCATTCGGCCCATCGAGCCAGCACCATCATTCAATGTGATCATGGCTGATCATCCATAATCAGCACCCCGTTCCTGCCTTCTCCCCATATCCCCTGACTCAGCTATCTTTAAGAGCCCTATCTAGTGCTCTCTTGAAAGTATCCAGAGAACCGGCCTCCACCACCCTCTGAGGCAGATAATTCCACAGACTCACAACTCTCTGTGCGAAAAAGTGTTTCCTCGTCTCCGTTCTAAATGGCTTACCCCTTATTCTGAAACTGTGGCCCCTGGTTCTGGACTCCCCAACATTTGTTTCCTGCCTCTAGCATGTCCAAACCCTTAATAACCTTATATGCTTCAATAAGATACCCTCTCATCCTCCTAAATTCCAGAGTATACAAGCCCAGCCGCTCCATTCTCTCAGCATATGACATTCCCGCCATCCCGGCAATTTACCTGGTAAACCTACCCTGCACTCCCTCAGACACCAGGCCCTTGCAGAATTGCAAATATAGTCACCCAGAACAACACGTGTGGCAGTGAATGCAATCAGACAAATTTTTAAATACGATTCCATGCCTATTTTTAAAATTGAAGGTATATTTATTCCTACCGTAAAATTACAAATGTCCCAATTTTAATTTGCTTCCAGTAAAATATTTTTTAATTGTGAGAGGTTACTGGATTTTACTTCCTGTGACTGAAAATTCTTCAAAGTGATTGCCTGCACAGACTGCTTGATTGGTGGATTTTTTAAATTATTGGTCAAATCCAAAGATCCCTCCTAACAAATGACATTGGAATTGGACAGTCTCTGCTTTGGAGGGATTTCCCTTTGAGTTCTCTGGTGTCATTGATTACAATGTTACATGGACCTTTCTTCTCATATTCAACCCTCCCACATCAGTGACTTTCACCAGATTCTTCTGATCACATAATATGGAATACCAATGTGAGAAAGTTGATTTAATTTGTTCAATTTGTTACTTATTTGTTTCCTTTCACCTTATCGATCGATGCCTGTATCTTTAAGTTTTTTGCTTCATTGGCATTCACAGATTGTCACCCTTTAAAGTAGAGAGTGAGGATTGCTTCTTTCTTTTGATTTTCAATTTTTATTGCAGCATTGGAAATGAACAACTGGAAAAGCAGTTGGAAAGAGTTGCATTTGTGTATCCCGTATCTGCCAGCCCTCCAGTATTTTTTTAGCCCGGGTACTTGGACTTTTAACACTGTAAAGTGAAAAGGAAAGTCTTCCACTCGGTAGTGTTTTAATGTAATGAACCGGATCCTTGATGCTTCAGAACTTTTATTTTAATTTTTTTAATTTTATTTTATTAGAAGTAAGTACAATCATATGGCACCAAAGTGCCTAATATATATTTTCATAATACATTTTATGTACAGCTTCTTTTTTTTTGTTATATTAAAGAAAGATTAGAATAAGAAAAATAAGTTAGATAGTAAAGGATAGAAAGACGTGAGATATATAGTGTGTGAAGAAAAAGAAAAAAGACGAATGAGTGAAGAAAGTTGAGAAAAAGAAAATAGAAAAAAGAGAATAAGACATTTATAAAAAAAATAAAAAATAAAATAAAAAAAAGTAAGGAGATCATTGTTTATAATCTTAATAATAATAATAATAATAATAATAATAATAATAATAATAATAATAATAATAATAATAATAATAAATTTTATTTATTGGGCGCCTTTCAGACATCTCAAGGACACCTCACATAGATTAACAGGAAATATAAACATATAATCAGAATAAAATTAATAATAAAGACATCACAGAAACACAAATTAAAAACAGAATTCAGTCCAAAAACAAAAAATCAAAAACACAATGTGAAGAGAGAGCAGCGGCAGCTAAAGCGCGCCAGCGTCCACTCTCCCTTCACGGCTGCCATCTTGGACAAAGACTAACAGGATTACCTTACAGACAAAAAATCATCCCCCCAACAATGAACACCACTGTGGGGGAAGGCACAATGTCCAGTCCCCAACCCCAAGTTCACCCCCAAGTCAGGCCTATTGAGGCCGCTGCAATTGCCTCTACGGAGGCCCAATGTTCCTGGCCGCTCTCACCGGGTGGTGTTGCCCCGGAGGCGGGAGAATCCTCTCAGCGGCTGGGCCACCTGGAATGGCGCTTTCTAGCTGGAGACCGCGGCTTCCGAAGCCGACAAGGCCGCGCCGGTTTGGAGCTCCCAGGCTCCCGATGTTGAAATCGGCGCCGCCCGCTCCGCTCCGCATACCCGCAGCCCGGAGGTGTTGAACACGGCAGTCACAGCTCACCAGAGCTCCAGCGTGTTGATCCAGCGTGGCGACCCAGGCAAGGCATCGCCCGCTCCACTCCACGATAGCGCTCCAGCGTTGTGCCGCCACCGCGGTCCCCGCCAGGAAACGGCACTCCAAGCCCGCTGGTAGGCCACGAGGACGGGTCGGCGGGCAGCCCGGAGAAAAAGCTGCCTCACCGACCAGGTAGGGACCTAGAAGTAAAATTGACCCCAACCCCCCACATTAAAAAGTCCATATCTCCAAACATCACTAAACAGGCTCACTAAAAAGTTTTTAAAAAAGCGAATTAAAATGGACGGCTGCTGGCTAGCAGCCGTTCCCCAAGATGGCTCCTCCTTGACCAACCCTCGTCCAGTCCTGAAACAGTTATTTTTTTCAATTGTGTTGCACCATATGATTCCAAGAAGACGACAAATGGAGACCAACTCGTTATGAATTGGTCTGATTTATGCATTAGGAGGAATCGCATTTCCTCAAGATGTGCGGTGTCCAACATACTTGCAATCCACATTTTAAGCATTAGTATTGATGTATTTTTCCAAAATTTAAGTATTAATTTTTTTGCTATTATTAAACCATAGTTAAAAAATAAATTTTGAGATGTGTTCAATTTATTCCCATCTTCCATTACGCCAAATATAATCATTTCAGTATTAGGTTCCATTCTTATCTTGAATAATTTTGTAAATATTTCGAAAATATCACTCCAAAATCCATAAAGTTTTATGCAGGAAACTATGGAGCGTGTTATAGTTGCATTTTGGGATAGACATATATCACAAATGGCGGATATATTTGGATGCTTCAGAACTTAACATCACATCATGGATGTGAGCGTGTGGAGAGTGAGAGTAATCTAGGAGGTTCATTATATCTTTAGAAAAACAAAATATCCTGACAACATATTACATTCTGGTAATTTGCAGCTGGCAGAGGGCAGGGAGGGTGATAGTTACTTGGGAGATAGTTTGGCTTTAATTGTTAATTCTAGATGCTACCTGAGTTTTTCCAGCATTTTCTGTTTTCCCCCTCCAGATTTCCAGAATCTACACTTTATGCAATTTCTGGGAAATGTTGATATCCAGATCAAGCCCAAAGTTAATTGTCCACATTTAGCAGTGCCTCCAGTTGTCAATGTCCTAAAGTCTGGAATTCCCTACCTAACTCTGGTAATTATAAAAGTATTGTTCTGATCTTGTACAATATTCTATTGGCATCAGTATTCAATTGGCATTGAACGCATTTTCTATCCATATGCTTCCTGAACCCCTTTTCCATCTTTAAAGCACTCTTTGAATGCTACTCCTTTGGGCAAACATCATCTTTTCTATGATTTTCTTACATGGCTCAATGACTGGTTTTATTTGCTCCATTGAAGTCCGTTTGACTCATTTTCTGTGTTAAATTTGTTACATAAATGGAAATAGCTACCATGTTATACAATGCTGGCTTTACCTTGTACTAACACTATTCTGTTATCATGTATCTATACACTATAAATGGATCGATTGTAATCATGTATTGTCTTTCTGCTGACTGGTTATCACGCAACAAAAGCTTTTCACTGTACCTCTGTCCACGTGACAATAAACTACACAAGAGACAAGATAAGAGACAAGAGACATTTATTGTCACATGTACCAATTGGTACAGTGAAATAGTAAGATTAAACGAGAACTTACCAGTTTGAAGTTTGATCTTTATTTTATGAGGCGTTACAATGAGCGATAACGTGAAGAAGAACACCGCCAGTCCGCATGCGCGTCAATCTTCAAAGCAGCGGTGTGAAATCACAGATGACAGTAACTGAAGTAACATAGTAAGATTATAAACCAGACATACCAGATAACCTTTATGATTTGAGGGCCGGGAGCGGTGGGCACGTAATCACTCATCGTAACTCCTCATAAAATAAAGATCAAACTTCAAACTGGTAAGATCTCGTTTAATCTTACTATTTTATTTCGGAGTCACGTGAGTGATTCTGTGAAGATTTCAAACCTCTGTGAGTTCATGCCGTAGATACGAATCCAGGCGTCTCACTCTGCATCAGTTGACTCAGGATGAGTGAACAATGAGCAATGCATTGAAACATGGTACAAATTAACATGTTGGTGCTTTAATTCACAAAAGAAAGAAACACAATAGCGACCCCTCTCTCCCAGGGGGAAGCTATGAAGCAGAGCTTAAAATGTAATGGGCGAATAACCCGGGTTCGATAAGCGGTTTGTTATAAAACCTCTGAAAAGTCAGTTCATTTGACCATCCTGCGGCCACGAGGATATGGTCTAGAGGGATGTCCACTGCTGACGTTGATGCCGCCCTGGTGAAGTGAGATTTAAAATTGTCAGTATTTACTCCTGCATAAACCAGCACTTGTTTCACCCATCTTGAAATGGTCTGAACCAACACTTTCATATGCGGCTTTTTGTGGCTAATAAATAATGCTGATTCCGAACCTCTGAGGCTCTTGGTGACCTTGATATAATATTGCAAGTGCGACACTACACACAGTCATAAATCCATGGGATATGCTGAAAACACAATCTTGAATCCTGACACCCCTGGTCTGCTCTGTTTAATTAAATCATATATGTAAAACAAAATGTCATTCGCAGATGATACCATCCTGTCCAGTCGCAGCTTCTGCAAAGTCTGGACGCATTGCGATGAAACCAGCGCCATGAGCATGACCACCTTAAGGGTCATTTTGACCAACGACAGGGATGTGGCTGGACCCCACTGTTGAAGCAGCGTGAGTATCATGCTCACATCCCAGATTTCAGAGTATCTGGGCCTGGGGGGATTGGAATTAAAAATACCCTTCATAAACCGGGATATTAACCGATGAGATCCTACAGAATGTTGTTCCGCCCCCAGCCATAAGTATGATGTCAGGGCACTCCTGGCACTATTGATGGCATTATAGCTAAACGCTTCATCAAAATACAGCGTAGACAGAAAATCTAGCACATCTGAGATACATGCTGTGTGGTATGTAATGTTCCCCCGTTAACAGAACACCTCCCATTTCCTGACATGAGAGATGTACTGCTTTTTGGTACTATCCCTGCAGGCCGCTGTGACCACATCCACGGTACGATCGGATAGTCCAAGACCCAGGTATGGTCTCCTCAGAATCTGCAAATTAACAAATTAATACGGTCATATAACGGGTGTTGATCCCCAGTCACACGGTGCATCAATAGGTCACTACGTTTCGGGACCGCCATAAGAGGCTGTGTTATTATCTCCGAAATGAGAGGGAACCATGGCTGTGTAGGCCAGTCGGGTACCACCAAAACTCCTGAGGCGGAGTCCTGCTTGATCTTGAGCAAGCACCGAATGAGGCAGAATTGGGGAAATGCATATAAAAACACTCCGCCCCAGTGTAGCGAGAACGCATCTACCACTACTGCCACTGGGTCTGGTTCCCATGAAGCATACTTCGGTAACTGGTGGTTGAGTCTGGATGCAAACAAATCGATATCTGGCATCCCATACCGAACAACAATATCATTAAATACATCATGATTCAACATCCATTCTGTGTTGTCATTGAATTTGCATGACCTGGTGTCTGCCACTATGTTGAATCTACCTGGCAAGTAGACCGCTGAAACCAAAATGTTTCTTGTAATGCACCAGTGCCAAATAAGGTTAGCCAATCTATCACAAGATTCCGACTTGATTCCACCCATGTGATTGACATACGCCACTGCCGTGGTGTTGTCAATCTGAAGCTGAACATGTAAGTGATGCTTAGTAGTACAATAAGCCTTAAGCCCATAAAATGCTTCCAATAACTCTAAATAGTTAATCCCATGCGATTAAAGAATAAATGCCTCATGCATAATCCATCTGCCTCCACAGCTGGAAATGGTATCAGTAGCACCCCAACCTAGGGCACTAACATCAGTCTGTAAAACAACTGAAGGTTCCTCAACCAGGATTTTGCTGGAGCAACCTGAGATGTTCCTTATCCACCACTGCACTTCAGCAATAGCTTCAGCTGGTAATTGCATGGACCTGTCGAAATGACCTGCATGTATCCTGAGTGTCTGTACCTTTGCACGCTGTACATTTTGGTAATGCAAAGGTCCATACTGTGCAGCTGGAAAGGCAGCCACTAATTTGCCAATCAAGCTGGTCACATGTCTAATTGAAGGTTGTTGCTCCCCCATGAGCTTGTTACAGCCATCAATTAAATCTAATCTCTTGCCCTTGGGCAGAGTCACTGACATGTGAGTTGAATTAATAGTGAATCCCAAATAATCAATAACTCTAACTAGTATCAATTTGGATTTAACTGGATGAATGATAAACCCCAATCTCTCAACACTGAGTTTAACAGCTGAAACAGATAATTCAGCTGCTTGCCGAGTCTTGCCTATAATTAAGACATCATCCAAATTAGCCATTACAATATGACCCTGAACCCGGAGTAGCCCCAGTACTGGTTTTAGCAGTTTTGTAAATAATCTAGGTGCTGAGGTTAACTCATTAGGCAGTGCTTTAAATTGTCATCATTGCTTCATCCAGCTAAATTTCAAATATCTCTGATGATCCTTATGAACGGGCACTGAGTAATATGCATCCTTTAGATCTATACATGCCATATAACATCCTCTGGAAACCAATTGCTTGGCAGTAACAAATGTTTCCATTTTGAAATGTTTATACTGCACAAAGGGATTAAGGCTTGTCAGGTCCAGGATGATTCGACTCCCACCATCCTTCTTTGGCCTAGGAAAAATATTTGACACGAATTGGTGAGGTTGATAAACTGTCTTCTCAATTACCCCTTTTTTATATAACTTTTCAACTTCAGCTTGAACCTCCAAATTCGCTTTTTGTGAGAAAATGAGTGCCCGACTTGGTGTATGCTATGTGGGTGGACACAAATTGGGAAGGAATTAAATTCGAAACCCTTGTATTCTGTGCAGTATAAACAAATCTGATGTTATTCCATACCATTCTTTCAGAAACCAGTGTAATCTCCCCCCAACTGGTAAGTGATTCTCACTTAATATGTTTCGACAAGAACCAGACCCACCTACCTCCATGGTTACCGGTGGAATTTTCTGTCCCCTGGTTCTGGTGGGAAAAGACATGTTTGCCTGTGCTCCTGCTGTGGTGCGCCAGCTGCGCACATTGAATGGCCGACTTGGTCCTTGCCCAGATCCGGCTTCAGCAGACCACTTGTAGGGGTACTACCAAAGAAGAGTTCTGCTGGTCATTGGTGCCTTAATGAGCCCGACCGTTCTTGCCTCATCGTCCAGATCCTTCACCCTTTTTGCGAGATCTTCACCAAACAGCAGATTCGATGGCTGGATATTGCTGGGCTTACACAGAGCTGCGAACTTCGGGTTGATAGAAACATAGATACATAGAAAATAGGTGCAGGAGTAGGCCATTTGGCCCTGTGAGCCTGCACCGCCATTCAATATGATCATGGCTGATCATCCAACTCAGTATCCCGTACCTGCCTTCTCTCCATACCCCCTGATCCCTTTAGCCACAAGGGCCACATCTAACTCCCTCTTAAATATAACCAATGAACTGGCCTCAACTACCTTCTGTGGCAGAGAGTTCCAGAGATTCACCACTCTCTGTGTGAAAAATGTTTTTCTCATCTCGGTCCTAAAGGATTTCCCCTTTATCCTTAAACTGTGACCCCTTGTCCTGGACTTCCCCAACATCGGGAACAATCTTCCTGCATCTAGCCAGTCCAACCCCTTAAGAACTTTGTAAGTTTCTATAAGATCCCCCCTCAATCTTGTAAATTCTAGCGAGTACAAGCCGAGTCTATCCAGTCTTTCTTCATATGAAAGTCCTGACATCCCAGGAATCAGTCTAGTGAACCTTCTCTGTACTCCCTCTGTGGCAAGAATGTCTTTCCTCAGATTTGGAGACCAAAACTGTACTCAATACGCCAGGTGTGGTCTCACCAAGACCCTATACAACTGCAGTAGAACCTCCCTGCTCCTATACTCAAATCCTTTTGCTATGAATGCTAACATACCATTCGCTTTCTTCACTGCCTGCTGCACCTGCATGCCTACTTTCAATGACTGGTGTACCATGCCACCCAGTTCCCGTTGCATCTCCACTTTTCCAAATCGGCCACCATTCAGATAATAGTCTACTTTCCTGTTTGTGCCGCCAAAGTGGATAACCTCACCTTTATCCACATTATACTGCACCTGCCATGCATTTGCCCACTCACCCAGCCTATCCAAGTCACCTTGCAGCCTCCTAGCATCCTCCTCACAGCTAACACTGCGCCTCAGCTTCGTGTCATCCGCAAACTTGGAGATGATGCATTCAATTGCCTCATCCAAATCATTAATATGTATTGTAAATAGCTGGGGTCCCAGTACTGAGCCTTGAGGTACCCCACTAGTCACTGCCTGCCATTCTGAAAATGACCCGTTTACACTTACTCTTTGCTTCCCGTTTGCCAGCCATTTCTCTATCCACATCAATACTGAACCCCGAATACCATGTGCTTTAAGTTTGGTAGGGGGGATGGCGCTCTTTCTCAGGCAGTTTATCTCGAAGTGCGCATTGCACATGGGAGCCAGGGCATCCTGCAGTACATCAGACAGGTGCCCACCATCCACCGACCTGGCGAACGCCGTAATGCCCAAAGCGAGCAGCTTCAGCACCCTCTGCAGCCTCATTTCCTGATGCCTACGCCCATATGACCCCAGATGGCGTGGTTCACGGCCGGCACTTTAAGCAGGATACAATTAGCCGGGGTGTCATACTTTTTGGCCATTTCATTGATGGTCAGCTCTTGAAGCTGGTGTGAGGCCAAGTAATTAATACTCGCAGCCAACTCTTCACTCAGCGGCTCTCCTGACTCTGTTGGGATGGCAAATCTTGCTGCCAGGAATGGTATCTCTTCTCGTGCCCTTCATCCCATGGGGTAGCCTCCACTGCTAAACCCACAGACTCAGCATCAGAATCATACTGACCCGTTATGCTCTCCTCCTCCAAGAGGGAGACATTAGGCAGCCCTGTAGCACGTGCGGCTGGCGTGGGCTCTCAAAGAGGCTGGCACTGATACAACTCCTCCTGCTGGAGAGTATCTTGGTGGAGCATCCTCTCCATTAGGAGCTCCATCCTGGATAACCGCCCAAACACGTTATCCATTCCCGGAGGAGAACCCTCCCGGCCCGACTCGTCCGAGTCTATCGGCCGTGCAAACTTTCTAGTGACTCAGTAGGTGATCTAGGCGGCTGCCCAGCTACCCGCACTCCCGCGGTCTTCTTTAGCTACTTTCACGACGGCTCGCCTTGCTCTCAACACTTTCTCCGTCCTTGGACTTGCTTCCTGAAACAAGAATTATCAAGCGCAGAAAACGACCTCCGACTAAGTTTCACACTTACCTGAGGCTTTTGAAAACTTACTGCTGGAGGAGCGTTGCACCTCCCAGCCGGTCGCTGCGCCATGCATCAGATGTAATGACGCGCATGCGTATTCTTCACGGAATCACTCACGTGACTCCGAAGTAAAATTTGTGGTCACTGAACTGTACTGAACTGTCCATGGCTGTGAAGGTCAAGATGTTACCTTCACAACATTGCCCTGGGTAAGAAATGAGCTACGTTTATCAAATGTGCTGTGTCTTGGCATGGCTAAAGAAGAGTGTTAGAAAATCTACCCAATAACTCTCTTTCAAGTGGATAATTCTTGTACCACAGGTTTATTGCCTGTTATCATTTAAGTGAAACCATCAAGAAAATTTGATACTTAAATGTAAATTTGCATCATTTAATAGTTCAAAGATACTTTCTAACATGTCCAGAAATGCCCATGTGGTGCAATAGCTCGCACTAATGGGCCCTTTGTCAAAATAAATGATCCTGAGCAGTATGGCACAGTAATTCTCTTTGCTATCTGACACCAGAATGGAAGAGTGCCAATGTATTCATAGCTAACAGAAGTCCATTTCAGAATTTGTTGTGCTTATCTAATGTCACATGAAAATTAGGCAATAAGGATCTCTTCCCATCTGTGGCTCTGAACCTAAGAGGCAGATAGAGATGATGCATTGAACTTTGTTTCATTTCAAAAGGAAATGTATATGTTTTTTTGTAGGATTATAGTACATTGGGGTATGTTTCACAATTACATACACTTCCCTGGACCTAACTATTAGTAACCATGACTTTGGTGAAACATCAGGATGGAATCTGTGGCTTGTTCGATAGCGGAACTATTACTATTTACTATCACACCACACAACAACTTTGGGATTTCCATGCCCGCATAATTTTGAAACATCCTTCACTGGAGTGAGGCAAATTTACGTGAAATGTTAACGTGTAGGCAGGAACTGCAGATGCTGGTTTAAACCGAAGATAGACACGAAAAAACTCAGTCTGAAGAAGACTCGACCCGAAACATCACCCATTCCTTTTCTCCAGAGATGCTGTCTGACACGTTGCGTTACTGCAGCTTTTTGGATCTATCTGAAATGTTAATATTTTCTTTCTGCATAGAGAGCATTCTGATTTGCGAGCATTTTCTATTTTTTCATTCCGCTTTCTTTGTCATGCATCTGCATGATTTTATTTTTGGATTTAAAGAAATGTCCAGATATTCACAAGCTATTCTTAATGAAAAATACGCTGAACATTTAACACTTCGTTGCCAGTCTAAGTGAGATATTAAAGAAGTATTGAGTCACAATTATTGGTCCAAAAACTGTTTATTTTTTAATATGTGTTCTAGATTCCCTCAGTAAATATTTCAAACAATGATGCAAAATCTCAATACTTAAAGGTTACTTTATATTTAGTTTATATGTACTTTCAAGATGTTTCAGTTTATGCACTCATTTAATGTGCAGGCTCCAATGTGTTTATTTTACATTCTGTAAGAGGTTTAAAATGTTAACTATAAATTGTGCATTTTCTATCTTGCTATACCATCTGAGAGAATGCTTCATTGCATTTGACATCACTGTTTTAAGATGCCAGTCATCCAACTGAACAGTAAATGGCAGAGAAAAGGTACAAGTCCAGGCCAGAGTGACTGCCAGGTCTTTGAGGTTGGCAACGCAGAACATCAATTCTGGGTTGTGGAGGAAGGAACTGCAGATGCTGGTTTACACTGAAGATAGATGCAAAATGCTGGAGTAGCTCAGATGCAACTCAGAAGAAGAAGGGTCTCAACCCGAAACATCACCCATTCCTTCTATCCAGAGATGCTGCCTGTCCCACTGAGTTACTCCAGCATTTTATATTTATTCTGGGTTATTTAGTGCTAATGGATTTCTACTTGCAGGAGTAAATATATTTTATTATATATAATACTACATACATAAAGGATATCTGTGTACAGTCAGGTATCAACACATGAAGATATAGTTATGGAGTGTGGTGGCGCCTAACGGCAGAGGCTCGACTGCAGTCCATCTGTCTTTTTGTAATTTTTGACCCATTAGATGTATGTTTTTGGTTTTAATTTGTATTATTTTTTAGTTGTCCATATGTGTGTGTGAGGCGGGGGGGGGGGGGGGGGGGGACCGGTTAATCTCTTCCCTGTACGGGGACCCAACTTTTTCCCTGTTGGGTCTCCGGTGTCATTGGGCCTAACATCGTGGAGCCAGCGGCGGCCTCCAAACGGAACCAACCTGAGGGCTCCGGTCGCGGAGCCTGCGGACTCACCATCGCGGAGCTGGTCGACATCGGAGCAGCGAGAGTTGAGGTGACGCGCGCCTGCAACCCGAATTCGGAGCTTCGGAGGCTCCGGCCGCAGGTCCGGTGGACGGTAACATCGGGAGCTCGCGGGTCCCTCATGAGAGACCGCTTTTTGGAGCTCCCGCAAGGGCAATTTCTCCCGTCCGAATCGCGGGGTTTAAATGACTTAGAGCAGGGCC
The DNA here is from genome assembly GCF_028641065.1 of Leucoraja erinaceus. NCBI lineage: Eukaryota > Metazoa > Chordata > Chondrichthyes > Rajiformes > Rajidae > Leucoraja > Leucoraja erinaceus. The sequence goes on from NC_073396.1 coordinate 36,866,449, forward strand.
TAACATCGCCCGGCGGGGTTTCAATGGCCGCGGGACTTATCATCGCTCGCCGGGGGCTTTAACATCGTGAGCCCCAGTCGCCTCGACGCTGCCGTTGGACTGCTGGACCGCGGGGGAAGAACAAAGGGAAGAGATAAGACCTTTGCCTTCCATCACAGTGAGGTGGTGTTGGAGATTCACTGTGATGGATGTTTGTGTAAATTGTGTTAAGTGTGTGTCTTGGTTTTTTTGTAATGTCATGACTGCAGGAATGAAATTTCGTTTAAACCTTGTCTGTTTGAATGACAATGAAAGGCATTCTATTCTATTCTATTCTATGTTCATGAGCTTGTACCATCGGGATTATAAATTATTTAGAAAGTGGCTAAAAACAGAAGTGTAATTGGGCTGTGCATTGTTCTTTTGTACATAAAATGGACAAAATACAATCTCTTAATATGCTTCGTGAAGTTGACGAAGTTAATTTAATAGTAAATTAATTATTAAACCCCACTGTTTCAAGCTTATTTTCAATGATCAAAGTAAAATTTCAATTTTGTAATTTTTGTTATACTCAGGGAGTGGTTTTGAAAGTTCTGGGGACAATAAATTGTTCCTGATATCATAGGGGCATACAGTAACAATAGCTCTTGCTTTGTTTAAGTCACTAATATTACATGACAAACTGACTCCAGGAGACGGATTTATTACTAATGGGGAGGAAACTGCTGTTAATGCACTGGAATAAAGCAATTAATACTGAAATTGATTGGTTATTGTAGACGTTATGTGTATCATTCTGCTTTACAGATTTTGAAGCATTTTATGCCCATCTAACTGAAGCAGGCACCTTGTCCCTGGGAGTTAGTTATCTCAGCAGACAAATGACAAATTGCTGCGAATCAGCCGAGACCGTAAATGCTGGAAAGGACAAGATCGGAAATCATGTGATGCTGTAAAAGATATATTGCATCTAACTGCCAGCAGTACAAATGCAATAAATATTGAGCACCACCGTGGGCAGTTAAATATTAACATGCATTGGAAGTTATATCGAAATCCAATGGAAATATTGGATGAGAACATATAGGGCAAGATTAGCAAGTTTGCTGATGATACAAAAGTTAGTGGTTTTGCAGATAATGAAGATGGTTGTGAAAGATTGCAGCAGGATCTGGATCGATTGGCCAGGTGGGCGGAGGAATGGTTGATGGAATTTGATACAGAGAAGTGTGAGGTGTTGCATTTTGGGACGTCGAACAAGGGCAGGACCTACGCTGTAAATGGTAGGCCTCTGGGTAGTGTTGTAGATCAGAGGGATCTAGGAGTACAAGTGCATGGTTTCTTGAAGGTTGAGTCGCAGGTAGATAAGGTGGTTAAAAAGGCTTTTGGCACATTGGCCGTCATCAGTCAGAGTATTGAGTATAGAAGTTGGGAGGGCATGTTGCTGTTGAATAAGACGTTGGTGAGACCACATTTAAATATTGTGTTCAGTTCTGGAATTCTTATAGGAAAGATATTGTCCAGCTTGAAAGGGTTCAGAAAAGATTTACGAGGATGTTGCCAGGGCTCGAGGGTGTGAGCTATAGGGAGAGGTTGAGTAGGCTAGGTGTCTATTCCATGGAGCGCGGGAGGATGAGGGGGGGGATCTTATAGAGGTATACAAAATCATGAGAGGAATAGATTGGGTAGATGCACAGAGTCTCTTGCCCAGAGTAGAGGAATCGAGGACCAGACGACATTGGTTCAAGGTGAAGGGGAAAAGATTTAATAGGAATCCGAGGGGTAACTTTGTCACACAAAGCGTGGTGGGTGTATGGAACAAGCTGCCAGAGGAGGTATTTGAGGCTGAGACTATTCCATCTTTTAAGAGACATTTAGACAGGTACATGGATATGACAAGTTTGGAGGTATATGGACCAAGCGTAGGCGTGGGACTAGTGTAGCTTGGACATTACTGGTCGGTATGGGCAAGTTGGGCCGTAGGGCCTGTTTCCACACTGTATCACATTATGACTCTATTACACACTCTAATTGGTGTTCTTCCAACAACCTGGATATATGTTGTCACCTTCTCCTAGCTATCAATGATCTATTCTATATTTTCCTTGAACTTTATCGCTTTTGATGTCTTGTTTTCACACCTTACCGTTCCTTATCTCTCTCCTTCTCTCCTGACTCTCAATCTGAAGAAGGGTCTCGACCCAAAACATCACCCATCAAAGATGTTGCCTGTCCCGTTGAGTTACTCCAGCATTTTGTGTCTATCTTCTGGATAAATGTTAGTTGCCAAGGAAGCCATCTATTGAGGTGCAATAAGTTATAGGGTCCAAAATGAGCATGTTTCATGTTTATTGAATCGTTCCCATCAGCTCAACATAGTAATGCAACAATGGGTATAGATATCAATGCTATCTTTCCCCTTAAAGTGCAAGAGGGTTGTAATCAGGAAAATGTCAAAAAACCTGAAAGATTTGGGCAGAATGTGCCAATCACCCTAGTTATCATTTCAGTGGAGAACTAGTGAAATCGATGAGCTGACCTTGTCTGGGAGCCGAGAAATTTAGTTTAGTTTAGTTTAGAGATACCGCACGGAAACAGGCCCTTCGGCCCACCGGGTCCATGCCGACCAGCGATCCCTGCACGCTAATTCTTTCCTACACTCACTAGGGACAATTTTTACACATAGACCAAGCCAATTCATCGACATACCTGTACGTCTTTGGAGTGTGAGAGGAAACCGAAGATCTGGGAGAAAACCCACGCGGGTCACGGGGAGAACGTACAGACTCCATACAGACAGCACCCGTAGTTGGGATCGAACCCAGAGCTGCAAGCACTTTAATTTAACAGCTCTACCCCTGCGCCACTGCGGCTGCCCAAGTGTATCTTAGTTTCTACATAGAAGCAGAATTAAGAGCAACCTGCAATAAGTGTGGGAGGGTGAGATTGAGGTTTGGGATAGTTGTGAAGGTGAGGGATCTCTGAAGCTCACACTGGGCTGAGGATATTTTGAGGGTAATTTCTTGTGCATTGAACAGTGATCCCATTATGGGCTGCTGTTTGAATCCGTGCTATCACTCCACTTATGTGGAAGTTAAAACCATTTGGGATCCTCGCTATTATGTTGAAATATAATCAGATAGTTCTGGAAATGCTCCACAGGTCAGGCAGCATCCACGAGGATGGAAAGAAAATGAATCTTCGAAGGTACTGACACTTTTGAGAAATATAAAAGTGGATAAGTCTCCAGGTCCGGACAGGATATTCCCTAGGACATTGAGGGAAGTTAGTGTAGAAATAGCCGGGGCTATGGCAGAAATATTTCAAGTGTCATTAGAAACGGGAATAGTGCTGGGGGATTGGCGTATTGCGCATGTTGTTCCATTGTTTAAAAAGGGGTCTAAGAGTAAACCTAGCAATTATAGACCTGTTAGTTTGACGTCAGTGGTGGGCAAATTAATGGAAAGAATACTTAGAGATAATATATATAAGCATCTGGATAAACAGGGTCTGATTAGGAACAATCAACATGGATTTGTGCCTGGAAGGTCATGTTTGACTAATCTTCTTGAATTTTTTGAAGATGTTACTCGGGAAATTGATGAGGGTAAAGCAGTGGATGTTGTGTATATGGAGTTCAGTAAGGCCTTTGACAAGGTTCCTCATGGAAGGTTGGTTAAGAAGGTTCAACTGTTGGGTATTAATGGTGGAGTAGCAAGATGGATTCAACAGTGGCTGAATGGGAGATGCCAGAGAGTAATGGTGGATGGTTGTTTGTCAGGTTGGAGGCCAGTGACGAGTGGGGTGCCACAGGGATCTATGTTGGGTCCACTGTTGTTTGTCATGTACATCAATGATCTGGATGATGGTGTGGTAAATTGGATTAGTAAATATGCAGATGATACTAAGATAGGTGGGGTTGTGGGTAATGAAGTAGAGTTTCAAAGTCTACAGACAGATTTATGCCAGTTGGAAGAGTGGGCTGATAGATGGCAGATGGAGTTTAATGCTGATAAGTGTAAGGTGCTACACCTTGGCAGGACAAATCAAAATAGGACGTACATGGTAAATGGTAGGGAATTGAAGAATGTAGGTGAACAGAGGGATCTGGGAATAACTGTGCACAGTTCCCTGAAAGTGGAATCTCATGTAGATAGGGTGGTAAAGAAAGCTTTTGGTATGCTGGCCTTTATAAATCAGAGCATTGAGTATAAAAGTTGGGATGTAATGTTAAAATTGTACAAGGCATTGGTGAGGCCAATTCTGGAGTATGGTGTACAATTTTGGTCGCCTATTTATAGGAAGGATGTCAACAAAATAGAGAGAATACAGAGGAGATTTACTAGAATGTTGCCTGGGTTTCAGCAACTAAGTTACAGAGAAAGGTTGAACAAGTTAGGGCTTTATTCTTTGGAGCACAGAAGGTTAAGGGGGGACTTGATAGAGGTTTTTAAAATGATGAGAGGGATAGACAGAGTTGACGTGGAAAAGCTTTTCCCACTGAGAGTAGGGAAGATTCAAACAAGGGGACATGACTTGAGAATTAAGGGACTGAAGTTTAGGGGTAACATGAGGGGGAACTTCTTTACTCAGAGAGTGGTAGCTGTGTGGAATGAGCTTCCAGTGAAGGTGGTGGAGGCAGGTTTGTTTTTATCATTTAAAAATAAATTGGATAGTTATATGGACGGGAAGGGAATGGAAGGTTATGGTCTGAGCGCAGGTATATGGGACTAGGGGAGAATATGTGTTCGGCACGGACTAGTAGGGTCGAGATGGCCTGTTTCCGTGCTGTAATTTGTTATATGGTTATATGGTTATATGGTGATAACATGTTCTGTCTGACAGAGGTGGTAATCTGGTTACCGAGAGAATCAGTTGTATGGAGATGTTCAGCAGATTTCCTTACTGATAATAAGAAAGGCTTGAAGCACTTTTGCATCATTTCATGGTCTGTTTTACCTGGAATAATGGATAATTCATCATTTTGTTATTAGTAGTGTTGTTGCATTTAATGTACAGTAGCAGGAAAGCTGAAACAAGTAATAATTTCATTGCTCGAATCTCAGTGCATATGACAATTAAACTTTCTTGACATTCAGGATGGTCAAAGAAATCTGCAGGCATTGAATCCGTTTCTAAATATTGTCAAAGTATTGTCAAAATGTTGAAAGAAGTGCAGGAGTCTTTGCTGTTCATACAGGGTGACTCTTACAAAGAGCAGTGTGATGTTATTTATTTACTTATTACAACACAGAAGGAGGCGATTGGGCCCATCAAATCCAAAGGAAGTCTCTACAGAGTAATCCCATTCCCCTCGGTCTGAAGGAGGGTCTTGGCCCGAAACATCACCTATTCCTTTTCTCCAGAGATGCTGTATGACCCGCTAAGTTACTCCAACTTTTTGTGTCTATCTTCGGTGTAAACCAGCGTCTGCAGTTCCCTCCTCCACAATCCCATTCCCCTCTCCTTATTTCCCTGTGGCCCTGTGAGTTATTCCCTTTCAAATGCCCATCCACTCTCCTCTAATTCACCTGCCACCTCCCTATACTAAGATGACTGAATGGTGACTGAATAACCTCACGTTATAGGAACGTGTGATCAATGTGGTCACAAGGAGAACATGTACATTTGACACAGTCAGGCCAGAAGTCAGACCTGGACCTATGAGGCATGATGGCAGATAATCCCAACAAAGTGATAAAAATATTTTTAAATGTGTGGGTTAAAATATTCTGCAGGGCGAGAGGGGTGTAATTAATTTGGTTTTCTTGACTAGTGCAGTCATCAGAGAAAGCTGACAGTACCTTGGTTTATCATCTCATCTAACAGTAGCATTCCACCAGTGGATCAGACATTTGCAATTACATGTCCGGAGTGGAATGTAAATCCAGAATCTTTTAACACATTTGAATCCTACTACTACTGCCAACTGCTGATAAGGTTGTTGGCATGTTGTTTCAGCTAAATGAAAGCAGTTTAGCTGAGTTTGACAACCACTGTCTCTACGGAGTACTACTGCAACTGTGCTACCACTTTACACCTTTCAAATTTCACCGTACTGCTGTTTTTCACATTGAATTTTACAACCATAAAGGGTCTATATAAAACAGAATTGCTTTTGCTCCTGTTGCAGTAAATCTTTGCCCAGAAATGTATCCTGGTTTGCTGTGTAAGATGCAACATTTCTAAAGCAGGGAATAGTTCCCTGTCACAGCCATATTGTATAACCAACCAGATCATTTTGTAATGGAATGAACTGCAGATAGACACAAAAAACTGGAGTAACTCAGCATCTCTCGAGAGAAGGAATGGGTGACGTTTTGGGTCGAGACCCTTCTTCAGACCTGTCCCGCTGAGTTACTCCAGGTTTTTGTGTCTATCTTCAGTTTAAACCAGCATCTGCATTCCTATACAGGAATGGCAGATGCTGGTTTAAACCGAAGGTAGACACAAAATGCTGGAGTAACTCAGCGGAAAAGGCAGCATCTCTGGAGAGAAGGAATGGAGGATGTTTTGGGTCGAGTCCCTTCTTCAAACTAATCACGAGAAATGGAAACAAGAGATACAGACAGTGATGTGGAAATATGGAACAAATAAATGAAAGATATGCAAAAATGTAATGATGATAAATGAAGCAGGCCATTGTTAGTTGTTTGTATGCATTTGGTAAGCATTTAATTTCAATTTTCTCCTGAACGCTCTAATTTACCTGCACAGCCACAAACATCTGTGGTGGCAAGACTATGTTATCTTGATCTTTGGAACAACTTCCCCAATTCTTCATCATTTCTCCGCCGATCATTAATATTACTATCATTTGGCCTTGGAAAAACCTGTTAAGGTTTAAATTTCTCACTCTAATTCTTATATATTTTTGTAACCAGTTCTGGTGTTAACCTGTCATGGCACTCTTTATGTGTAGAAAACAACTGCAGATGCTGGTTTACACCGAAGAGGGGTACAAAGTGCTGGAGTAACTTAGCGGGTCAGTCCCCCTAGTCCTAACCTTTCACCCCACTAGCCATCACATACAACAAATAGTCCTCCAACATTTTCGCCACCTCCAATGTGTCCCCACCACTCGCTACATCTTCCCATCTCCCCCCCTCTGTCTGCTTTCTGCAAAGACCGCTCCCTTCGTAACTCCGTGGTCAATTCTTCCCTTCCCTCCCGCACCACCCCCTCAACAGGCACTTTCCCTTGCAACCGCAAGAGATGCTACACTTGTCGCTTTACCTCCCCCCTCGACTCCATTCAAGGACCCAAGCAGTAATTCCACGTGCGGCAGAGGTTCACCTGCATCTCCTCCAACCTCATCTATTGCATCCGCTGCTCTAGATGTCAGCTGATCTACAACGGCGAGACCAAGCGTAGGATTGGCGATCGTTTTACCGAACACCTCCGCTCGGTCCGCAACAACCTACCTGACCTCCCGGTGGCTCAGCACTTCAACTCCCCCTCCCATTCCGAATCCAACCTTTCTGTCCTGGGCCTCCTCCATGGCCAGAGTGAGCACCACTGGAAATTGGAGGAGCAGCACCTCATATTCCGCTTGGGCAGTCTGCACCCTAGCGGCATAAACATTTACTTCTCCAATTTACGGTAGCCCTTGCTGTCTCCTCCCCTTCTCAGCTCTCCCTCGGCCCTCGGGCTCCTCCTCTTCCTCTCTCCTTTCTTATCCCCCCTCCTCACCCTACATCAGTCTGAAGAAGGGTTTTGGCCCGAAACATTGCCAATTTCCTTCGCGTCATAGATGCTTCCGCACCCGCTGAGTTTCTCCAGCACTTTTGTCTACCAAATTAATGTAGCTGGTCCAATCTAAGTGTCCAGATTATGGTAATCCCCAATTTTTGATCCCCTCATTCATCTCCAGAAATAACTCATAGTCATAGTCATACAGCTTGGAAACAGGCCCTTGGGCCCAACTTACCCACACCGGCCAATATGTCCATGCTACACTATTCCCACCAGCCCGCTTTTGGTCAAAATGTCTCCAAACCTGTCCTATCCATGTACCATGTTTCTTAAATGTTGGGATTGTCCCAGCCTCAACTACCTCCTCTGGTATCTCATTCTATACATTCACCACCCATTGTGTGAAATAGTTACCCCTCAGATTCCTATTAAATCTTTTCCCCTTCACCTTAAACCTATGTCCTCTGGTCTTCGATTCACTTACTCTGGGCAATAGACTGTGCATCTACCCGATCTATTCTTCTTGTGATTTTATGCATCTATATAAGCTCACCCCTCATCCCCCATGTGCTACAAGGAATAGAGTCCCAGCCTAAGCCAGAATAGAGTCCCAGCCCTATAGCTCAGACCCTCTAGTCCTGGCAACATTCTCGTAAAATCCTCTTTAATACGAGTTTTGTTCCATTCCACTGAATTCTTCACCATTGAATTCTTGAGTCTTTCCTGGAGCTGGCAATCAATGATATTGTTAAGGGCCACATTGTACATAGATATTAACTTTCCTTCAGAATTGTCATTTCAGAATGGGATTATATGGGAATCAAGGTGAACTAGCAAATTGGAAACAAAACTAGATTGGTGAATGGAGTCAGCGGGCTGTAGTGAAGTTTTTTCAAGATAGGAGGTTTGTGACCAATGATGTGCCTCAGGAACCAATGTTTGGTCCCCTGATTTTGTCATATATATTAACAATTTACATGTGAATGTAGGTGGCCTGATTAGTAAGTCTGCAATTATATAAATATTGATGGTATGGTGAAGAGTGAAGTGGGTTGTCTGAATTTACAACGGGAGCCAGATCAACTGGGAAAGTGGGCAAAGGAATGACAGATGGAGTTAAACTCTGATGCATTTTGGGAAGTTCAACCAGGGAAGTAAGTACACACAGTAAATTGTTGGCCCCTGGGGAGGGTTGCATAACTGAGAGATTGAGGGGTACATGCACATAGTTTATACTGGTAAGTGGTTATATTGGTAGGTAGGGTGGTGAAGAAGACAGATGGTGTGCTTGCTTTCATCGGATGTCGCATCGAGTGCAATCAATCAATCAATCAATCAATCAATCAATCAATCAATCAATCAATCAATCAACCTTTATTGTCATCTTGCAAGCAACAGTTGTACAGTGCAAAATGAAAAGACGTTTCCCAGGGAATAGCGGAGTATCGCACATGAAATTTAAAACATTTCACACATAATAACACTAAAAACAATCCAGCCCCTGATGGAACAGTATAAATAGTTAAAAGCAGGTAAAACACAACGTTAAAATACAATAAACCAATCATAAAAATGTCCGGGGCAGCTGATTTGAGTGGCCAGTGCCAGTTATTAAAGTGGCCAGTGCCAGCCGCAGATTCAAATGACTGTGAGTACAGAGTGACTGTTTAGCAGCCTCACAGCCTGTGGTAGGAAGCTGTTTAGCAGTCTTGTAGTCTGGGCTTTGTTGCTTTGATATCTCTTGCCTGATGGCAAGACTTGGAACGCGCTGCTATGATGTTGGTGAGACTGTGTGCAGATCTAGTCTCCACATTAGAGGAAGGATGAGATTAAGCTGGAGAAGGTGCAGAAACGATCACAATAATATTGCTGAGACTGAATGGCTTGGGTTATGAGAAAAGACCAAGTCAAGTCAAGTCTAGTTCATTTGTCACATACACATATGAGATGTGCAGTTAAATGAAAAGTGGCAATGCCTGTGGATTGTGCAAAAAAAAACTACAATTTAAAAAAGACACAGTACAACAGTAAATTGGTAAAGTAAAGTTAGTCCCTGGTGAGGTGAGAGTTTACAGTCCTAATGGCCTCTGGGAAGAAACTCCTTCTCATCCTCTCTGTTTTCACAGCATGACAGCGGAGGCGTTTGCCTGACCATAGCAGCTGGAGCAGTCTGTTGCCGGGGTGGAAGGGGTCCCCCATAATGTTGCTGGCTCTGGATCTGCATCTTCTGATGTATAGTTCCTGCAGGGGGGCAAGTGAAGTTCCCATAGTGCTTTCGCCCAAACGCACTACTCTCTGCAGAGCCTTCTTGTCCTGGGCAGAGCAATTCCCAAACCAAATTGTGATGTTTCCGGACAAGATGCTTTCCACAGCCGCTGTGTAGAAGCACTGGAGGATCCTCGGAGAGACTCTGAATTTCCTCAGCTGCCTGAGATGGTAAAGGCGCTGCCTTGCCTTACTCACCAATGCGGCAGCGTTTGATGTCTATGTCAGATCCTCTGAGATGTGGACTTCCAGGTATTTAAAGCAGCTCACCTTATCCACAGTATCCTCATTTATCTTCAGTAAATGTACGTCCTCGGATGTTGTGCCTTCCTAAAGTTCACGATCAGCTCCTTAGTTTTTTTGATATTCAAGAGGAGGCTGTTGTCCTGACCCCAGAGTGCCAGATCAGCCACCTCCTCCCGGTAGGCCTTCTCATCGTTATCGGAGGTCAGGCCCACCACCACAGTGTCATCAGCAAACTTGATTATAGAGTTGGAGCTGAATCTAGCCACACAGCCATGTGTGTACAGGGAGTACAGTAGGGGGCTGAGGACGCAACCCTGGGGGATCCTGTGTTCAGGGTGAGGGTCTTTGATGTATTCCCTCCCATCTTGACTACCTGGGGCCTGGCGGTGAGAAAGTGCAGGACTCAGACACACAGAGGGGTGTTAATCCCCAATTCCAGCAGCTTCTCAGCACGTCTGGTGGGGACTATTGTGTTGAAGGCTGAACTGAAGTCAATAAACAGCATCCTCACATTGCCCCCCTTCTGGCTGTCAAGGTGAGAGTGAGTGGTGTGCAGAACCTGTGAGACCGTATCGTCTGTGGATCTGTTCGGACGGTATGTGAACTGTAGCGGGTCCATGTTGCGAGGCAGGAAGGCGCAGATGCGGTTCTTGACCAGCCTCTCAAAGCATTTCATGACCACCGAGGTGAGGGCCACCGATCAGTAAACATTCAAACAATTAGGCCGCCGACAATGTTTCCTGGAATGAAGAAGGTTAAATGGTGACCATAGAAGTTTATAAAATTAAGAGAGGCACAAATAGGGAAAATAATTATTGTGTTTTTTCTATCTACATGGAAGATAATTAAAGCCTTTTAAATACTAATTATAGTTTTGTATAGGGCACTCTAAAACTAGATTAGATTAGAATAGATTAGATCCTTTATTTGTCATTCAGACCTTACGGTCTAAACGGAATGTCGTTACCTGCAGCCATACATACAATAATACAATAATAAACAACAGAACAGACAGTAAACACAAATTAACATCCACCACAGTGAGTCCACCAAGCACCTCCTCACTGTGATGGAGGCAAAAATCTTAGGGTTGCAGTCTCTTCCCTCCTCTTCTCATTCTGCGCTGAGGTGATACCCAACCGGGCGATGGTAAAATCAGTCCCATGGCTCACCGAGCTCCGCGAACGGGCCGGTTCAAACACCGCGGCCCGGGGTGGTTGAAGCTGCCGCCCTCCAGTCCAGCGGACAGATTTAAGATGAGAGAATTAATGGAGAGCAGAGGGACAAATGTTTCCACACAGAGAGTGATGAGTAAATGGAACAAGCTGTCGGTGGTAGAGATTGGTACAATTACAATGATTGAACGACATTGGGCGGGTTCATGAATGAGAAAGGTTGAGATGCGTGGGGTCAAATGCAGGCAAATGGGTCTGGTTCAGGAAGGCATCTTGGTCAGCATGCACAAGTCAAGAGAAAGGGCCATGTGACTATCTTTTAATGCATGCTAACTGGGAAGTTTTAACTAATGGATTGACTGAACAGATAATTCCAACCAATGGAAATTTCTATGCTGCAAATTTACAACTGGGCTTCTCACTGAACAGTTTATCATTTATGTAAATACTCAATGGGTTAATTTTTTCTCTTGGAATTTCAGGGGAAAGGAAAATGAGAGATATAGACGGTAATGTAGAGGGATATAGAACAAATGAATGAAAGATATGCAAAAAAGTAATGATGATAAAGGAAACAGGTCATTGTTAGCTGTTTGCCAGGTGAGAAGAGGAACCTGGTGCGACTTGGGTGGGGGAGGGACGGAGAGAGAGGGAGTTCAGTGGTTACTTGAAGTTGGAGAAATCAATATTCATACCACTGGGTTGTAATCTGCCCAAGCAAAATATGAGATGCTGAACTGCAGTTTTACACCGAAGAACCGAAGAAGGGTCTCGACCTGAAACATCACCCAATCCTTCTCTCCAGAGACGCTGCCTGTCCCGCCGAGTTACTCCAGCATTTTGTGTCAAAATTCTTTTGTGTTGGTCGAGCCAGTAATTTTCCATCAAAGCTGCAGCACATAAAGTGATCTTACACTTGTTGCAGTCAAAATAATTTATAGCCAAGCAGTTATGCCTTGTATGGTGGTTTATTGCTGCCAATTCCAGTAGCGACAGACAAATTTATTCTCAGTGTTCCAGGTTTCCACATGAGAAGTTAACATGGAATAATGGAATTATGACATTTTGGTTGGAGTATAGATGTGATTAATTGTTTATTTGCTAGAATTTTGCAAATATTTACATTTTTGCTTTTGACTTTTTTTTGTAATGAAATATGCATATTAACCAGCTGAAGTGCTTCTTATGGTGAGGAGATATATTAATGATTTGGACGAAGGAATTAAATGCAACATCTCCAAGATTGCGGAAGACCCAAAGCTGGCGGGCAGTGTTAGCTGTGAGGAGGATGCTAGGAGGCTGCAAGGTGACTTGGATAGGTTAGGTGAATAGTAAGATTAAACGAGAACTTACCAGTTCGAAGTTTGATCATTATTTTATGAGGAGTATGTTGAGGGAATACGTGAAGAACCCCGCCAGGAGGCATGCATGTCATTCTTCAAAGCAGCGGTGTGAAATCACAGATAACTGTAATGCCTTCAACATAGTAAGATTAGAGAAAGAAATACCAGTTGAGTATATGATCATGGGTGGGAGCGGAGGGCACGTATTCCCTCAACGTATAATAATAACATACAATAAGTATGTCATCTAGATATGTCATGACCATGTGTTTTCATTTCCGTAGAAACGCTAGGGCTGGTTTCAAAATTTTAGTGAACAGCCTGGGGGCTGATGTTAACCCATTTGGCAGCGCTCTATATTGCCAAAGCTGTCCCATCCACTTGAATTTTAAGTAACACCTGTGGTGACCTCGTATAGGCACTGAATAGTAAGCATTTTTTAATCGATGCTAGCCATGAAGTAACCTTTGGAAATCAATTGTTTAGCAGTAACAAAGGTTTCCATTTTAAAATGAATATATTGTACAAATGTATTCAATTTGGTCAGATCTATGATGATGCGACAACCACCATCTTTTTTGATTTTGGTAAAGATATTGGACACGAATTCTAGCGGTTCGTGTTGGGATTTTTCAATTACCCTTTTGCGTAAGGCCGCTCCAGTTCAGCCTGCGCTTCTGATTTTTCTTTACCGGAAAGTACAAACATTCGGTTTGGTATATGTTGAACTGGAGGGCTGTACTTGTGTATAATTCTATTGTATATCCCTGGATACTGCTTAAATATAAGTATTGGTAGTTAACATACTCCATGCATCCAGAAAGGAGAGTAATCTCCCCTCCCCCCCACCCCCCCCCCCCCCCCCCCCCCCCCCCCAACCTCCCCCATAGAAATTAGGTGCAGGAGTCCAGCCATGCCCCTGCAATTTGTAGGGAACCAGACCCACCTACCTCCCATAGTTACCAGTGGCAGGTTTACTTCTTTTTGCAAATCCTTCGTTGATGTTGAGGCGTCAGTGTCTGGGTTTGTGGTTTGGTTGATGGAGGTTTGCGTATCTTCCAAGAGGGCCGGTCTGGGCCATGGCCTAAGAAAGACTCATGTTTGGTGTACCGGTTCTTCGAGCTTTCACCAGTCGGTCTTGTTCTACTGGTGGGTGTGTAAGGGTGCTGTCTATGGCTGTGTGTTGCAAAGCAGTGCCAGTGCATCCTGTTGTACAGAGTCTTGGTGAGACCACACCTGGAGTATTGCGTACAGTTTTGGTCTCCTAATCTGAGGAAAGACATTCTTGCCATAGAGGGAGTACAGAGAAGATTCACCAGACTGATTCCTGGGATGGCAGGACGTTCATATGAAGAAAGACTGGATAGACTCTGCTTATACTCGCTAGAATTAAGAAGATTGAGGGGGGATCTTATAGAAACTTATAAAATTCTTAAGGGGTTGGACAGGCTAGATGCAGGAAGATTATTCCCAATGTTGGGGAAGTCCAGAACAAGGGGTCACAGTTTAAGGATAAGGGGGAAGTCTTTTAGGACCGAGATGAGAAAAACATTTTTCACACAGAGAGTGGTGAATCTGTGGAATTCTCTGCCACATAAGGTAGTTGAGGCCAGTTCATTGGTTATATTTAAGAGGGAGTTAGATGTGGCCCTTGTGGCTAAAGGGATCAGGGCGTATGGAGAGAAGGCAGGTACAGGATACTGAGTTGGATGATCAGCAATGATCATATTAAATGGCGGTGCAGGCTCGAAGGGCCGAATGGCCTACACCTGCACCTATTTCCTATGTTTCTATGTTTCTAGGATACCTCTGCTTGGTAATGATGTCAGTGAAGTATGGCTATTGGAAACAGCTTATGGACAATGGTTTTACAAGGATGTGTGGGGGACTTTCAAGGTAGGATAAACATTTAAACATTTAAACATTTCAAATATATCTCCTACAGCAGGGATGAACAAATGTGACCAACAATACCACTTGTCTTAGACTTCTGAAGAGTAGCACCGAAAAAGAAAGGTTCTGTATTCTACAGTGTTCAAGGCCTTAAGACATTGTGTACACTATAACAGGCCTTCCCTGCTGTGACTTTTCACCATGTGGAGAATGAAGTGTGTGGAGAACATAAGTTGAGGAGAAGAGTCCTGGTTGATCGGACTATCTTTGATCAGACTACCTTTGATTGGACTATCTTTGATTGGACTGTCTTTCTGGTAACTGGATAGCACGCAACAAAAAAACTTTCACCGTGCAATAAACAAAACTGAACTGAAGACTAAACGCTATTCAAGTTAGTTTCTTTATCATGTATCTGTACACTGTGGACAGTTTGATTGTAATCATGTATTGTCTTTCCGTTGGCCTGTCCCAATTTCACGACCTAATTCACGACCTCTGCCGAGTGTGCCCTTGACTCATACTCGCAGCATGGTCGTCACGAGGTCGTAGGAGGTCGTAGGTAGGTCGAGCAGGCCGTGATGCTAGTCGTAGGTACTCGTGGCATCAAGTAGGTCGGGTATTTTTTTCTAGCATGATGAAAAATGTCCACAAGTAAAAAAGGTTGTGAATTAGGTCGTGAAAGTGGGACAGGCCTTTAGCACGCAACAAAAGCTTTTCGGTACACGTGACAATAAACTAAACTAAAGACCGCTAGGAGTTCCTGAGGGGAATTGCTTGGGTTGGGTTAGCTTAGCTTGGGTGGAATAATTAAAATTAAACAATTCAATTATTCCCCAAACACTCTTATTTTAGTTATTTAGTGTAACATTAGAATACAGTTTCCTTACCTTTAACATAGTCAATGCAATGTCCTGCTGTGTACCCCAAACACCCAGTGTGGTCTCTTCACTCATGGGGAATTCATCCTCTCAATGTGTGAAGAGCACAGACAATCCAGCAATTATTGTCCATTCACAACTGCCACTCATCACCGGTGCCTTGGCTAGAGTGGAGGGGGGGACTCAGGATTAGACATGACTGCAATGAAGGAACACTAATTTAATCCCAAGTCATGTGTAGGAAGGAACAGCAGATGCTGGTTTAAAACGAAGATAGACCCAAAATGTTGGAGTAACTCCAAGCAGGTAGCATCCTTGGAGAAAAGGAATAGGTGACGTTTTGGGTTGAGACCCTTCTTCAGACTGGTACTCCCAAATCAGGATGGTTTGTGAATCTGCAGATGGAGGTAGTCCCCATGCAACCCCAGTTTAGTTTAGTTTAGAGACGCAGCACGGAAACAGGCCCTTCGATCCACCAAGTCCACACCGACCAGCAATCCCCACTCATTAACACTATCCCACACACACCAGGACAATTTACACTTGTACCAAGCCAATTAACTTCAAACCTGTACATCTTTGGAGTGTGGGAGGAAACCGAAGATCTCGGAGAAATCCATGCAGGTCACGGGGAGAATGTACAAACTCTCTACAGACAGTACCCGTAGTCGGGATCGAACCCAGGTCTCTGGCGCTGCAAGCGCTGTAAGGCAGCAAATCTACTGCTGCACCACCATGCTGCAGACATCATCCACTAGCAGTGGAGCGAGTGAACGTTGATGTGTTAGATGCCCAGTTTATGATTGTGATGTAGGCAGCCTCTGTTTCCCCACATTTTCTGACCTATTTGATCTCGAGATTGCAACATCATTGTCCACTTTAATATTTGTGTTATTCAGTGGGAGTGTTGGCGGAATTTACACCCAGTGAGAGACCTTCAGAGAAAAAAATATTAAGCGGAGATAAGCTTATGAAATTGTATGTGTTTTTACATCAAACAAGACCCCTTACTTTACTACATCTAGCATTATTCTTCAAAAGTTAATTTTTCTTTCACGATGTTGTTGTGAGTTGCAATAGGAATTCTCTTTTAATTTACATTTTAAACATTGTTCATTGTGTATTGCCTGAGGATTTAAATGATGAGAAACACTGATATGACTGCACTGTTACTTCTTTACAGTTTTAACTACAAAGTCCCAGAAGGGAACTAAATTCCTTGTCTCAGTAGTCTTATCTTACTATCTATTATTTTCAGAACAATCAGTAACTGTTTTTAAATTCAAGGGTTTAGTGAAAACAAATGTGTGAGTAAATCTCCTGAAGCATTTCTTTGGGCAGTAAAAACCAGGTGCAATGTTGAGTGAAACAGCAAAGGTTAGGTGTTATTTGATTCAGGGTGTGGCGATGAGATTCGCTCATTCTTTAAGCTGTTTCATGTTGTCTTTAACTTTCATGTAACATTGTGATTCAAATTATTACTTGAAGTTAAATATCAAAGAGTTTGCAATTTTAGAGAAGAAAAGGAAAGTTGTTTGGAGATTAGGATATCTCTGCAGAAAATATCCTGGATTTGGCCGGTGAGACACAGGCTTGACTGTCTATTTATGGTACAGGGTTGCAATGTTGGAACAGTGGCTCTACAGGTTGAAAGCTGTACCTCTACACTTTATTCAGTTATGAAATGGAATAGATATTGGAATTTCCTATCATACCAATGGAATGGACTAACTTAGTCTCAGTCGCTTCTAGTGATGTGAAAATAAGTTGTTAAAAGTTTTGACATACCATTTTGAGGGTGTCGGTACATTAATGTGTTTCATAGTCTTATCGGTGCAAGCTTCAATACATCTTGGATTACGCCAATTACCATCTGTTCCTACAATACGGCAAAACTCTACTGAATAATTCAACTCCGAGTCTCAGTGATGGCCCCTCTTTGTCTCTGTCATTTTTCAGTGGATCACATGAGTGACTAGATGCTTTTCCTCCTCGCCTTATACCCTGACCTTCCTGTAATGACAAAGAGGTTTCTTTCTTCTCAGACAGTAACCTTTTCAACAGCGATCACTTCAGTCATGAAATATTAATGAAGACAATGAATAATAAATTCTTCCTAACACAGTCTGCTTGTTTGAATTACACCAGTGAATCCTTGAAGGGTAGCTGTCATATTCTGTCAGTACACTAAAGGTAGACTGCACAGTGAAGATCTGTTCAGGTATAGATGTAAATTCAATTATTCAGAAAACATGCCAATTAGCTGGAGGTCTGGGGATATATTTTTGTTTTTTTTCTGTTAATGTTGGTAAGAAAGCTGCAACAATCAGGATGGGGATAGGGAAAGACATGATACAATTGGGGATACTGTCATTTTGTGGCAATATATATTTTCCTTCCGAAGAAATTCAAGAAGCCATTTATTTCAAGATGTCAGCAAATAGAAATCAATCAACTACACATGGAAATGTTCTAACATTTATCATGTAACTGTCAAGACATAAAAATTGTTGCCTCTTTTATGAAATCGGAAGAAAATGTACACTGAGTTTCACATTGATGTAGCAGTTGAATCTATCCCCACCAAAACACTTAATGGAGTAACTCAGCAGGACAGGCAGCATCTCTGGAGAGAAGGAATGGGCGACGTTTCTGCAGTCTGAAGCAGGGTCTTGACGCAAAACATCACCTATTCCTTCTCTCCAGAGATGCTGCCTGTCCCCCTGGGTGTTCTGCGACCACTCACACTTCTCTTTTATAATATCTTAACGCCCACTAGCCATTGAGAGTTTATCTGACTTTATGAGCTTCAAGTTGTCCTCATGCGATTTGAGGAATTGGAAATACCATTTGTCTATTCTACAGTTATTGAGGTGATCAATAATTGTTTGGATTTTCGTATGTAATTTATGCGCCTCGTGTTAGTTGTATGTTCTGTTGTTCTGCCTGTTTTATGATGTCTTGCTTGTTTTCTTTTTTCTGTACAGCACTTTGTTCAGCTTTGGTTGTTTTTTAAGGTGCTTAACAAATAAAGTTATTATTATTATTATTATTATCAATTAGGCCTTTGGTAGAACAAAGTTTTGAATATTTTGTTGAAAAGTCAGAGGAGTGACAACTTTTTTTGTAGCGCATCCTGGTCCCCAGAAGGTCCCTTCTTTCACTTCCTGAAATAAAATGCAGATGCTGGAAATCAGAAATTAAAAATCCAGTGTCAGAGAGACATTTTCTGCTCTTTCATCTGCGTCAACCACTGCTCATTGCTCGTCTCTAGCCTCTACAGGAGATGTTACACCTGACATAGAAACATAGAAAATAGGTGCAGGAGTAGGCCATTCGGCCCTTCGAGCCTGCACCGCCATTCAATATGAGCATGGCTGATCATCCAATTCAGTATCCTGTACCTGCCTTCTCTCCATACCCCCTGATCCCTTTAGCCACAAGGGCCACATCTAACTCCCTCTTAAATAAAGCCAATGAACTGGCCTCAGCTACCCTCTGTGCCAGAGAATTCCAGAGATTCACCACTCTCTGTGTGAAAAATGTTTTCCTCATCTCGGTCCTAAAAGATTTCCCTCTTATCCTTAAACTGTGACCCCTTGTTCGGGACTTCCCCAACATCGGGAACAATCTTCCTGCATCTAGCCTGTCCAACCCCTTAAGAATTGTGTAAGTTTCTATAAGATCCCCCCTCAATCTTCTAAATTCTAGCGAGTACAAGCCGAGTCTATCCAGTCTTTCTTCATATGAAAGTCCTGACATCCCAGGAATCAGTCTGGTGAACCTTCTCTGTACTCCCTCTATGGCAAGAATGTATTTCCTCAGATTAGGAGACCAAAACTGTACGCAATACTCCAGGTGTGGTTCCACCAAGACCCTGTACAACTGCAGTAGAACCTTCCTGCTCCTATAATCTAATCCTTTTGCTATGAATGCTAACATACCATTTGCTTTCTTCACTGCCTGCTGCATCTGCATGCATACTTTCAATGACTGGTGTACCATGACACCCAGGTCTCGTTGCATCTCCCCTTTTCCTAATCGGGCACCATTCAGATAATAGTCTACTTTCCTGTTTTTGCCACTAAAGTGGATAACCTCACATTTATCCACATGACCCTCTACCTCTTCCCTTTCCATCATGCAGTCCCTGTATGAGAGGTAGCCTTTCACTTGCACTTCTTCCAATGTAGTGCATTGCCATCGATACTCACGACATGGTCTCCTCTACATTGGAGAAGCCAAATGAAGTAAAGGTGGCCATTGTGTAGGAAGGAACTGCAGATGTTGGTTTAAACCGAAGGTAGACACAAAATGCTGGAGTAACTCAGTGGGACAGGCAGCATCACTGGAGATAAGGAAGGTGTGATGTTTCTGCAGAAAGGTCTCAACCCGAAACGTGAGTCTAAAGAAGGGTTTTCGACCCGAGACGTCACCAATTCCTTCTCTCCAAGGAACTGCAGATGCTGGTATAAACCGGATAGACACAAAGAGCTGGAGTAACTCAGCGTGACAGGCAGCATCACTGGAGAGAAGGACTAGGTGACGTTTCGGTCGAGACCCTTCTTCAGACTGAAAGTCAAGGGAAAGGAGAGATATAGGTGATGATGTAGAGCAAGGGTTCCCAGGGGGTAAATTTCACCTACCCAGGGGTTTAATTTCTTGATTCTGGATTTGTACATATTTTTTCTCATTGACTGACTGTGTTTGCTTCTGGTATACTGGTGTCTGTTAATAAATAAGTGAACTAACATTGTCATGGGTTATTAAAGTTGCCAGGGGTAAACGGAACAAAAAAGGTTGGGAACCCCTGATGTAGAGATACAATGATGTAGAACAATGAATGAAGGATGTGAAAAAAAAAAAGTAACCAAGATAAAGGAAACAGGCCATTGGCTATTTCCTTCGTTCCATAGATGCTGCCTCACCCGCTGAGTTTCTCCCGCATTTTTGTCTACCTTCAATTTTCCAGCATCTGCAGTTCCTTCTTAAACAACAGGCTGTTTGTTAGGGTGAGAAGAAGCTGGTGCAACTTGGGTGTGAGAGGGATGGAGAGAGAGAGGAAATGCAGGGTTTACTTGGTTAAACAAATCAACAGTAATCCTGCCTATCCCACTGATTTACTCCAGCATTTTGTGTCTATTAAAGATAGCCATTGCTCAGAGCACCTCTGTTCAGTCTGCTCAGTGACCCTGAGCTTCAAGTTACAAATCCCTTTAACCCTCAGTCCCACTTCCATTCTGACCTATTTGTTGGGCACCTCTTAGTGTTCCAACAATGGGCAAAACAAGCTTGGGGAACTGCTCCTTGGGTTTGGTTTTGGCGACTGATCTGACTTGCACCTGACTCTCAGTCTGAAGAAGGATCTTGACCCGAAAAGTTACCCATACCTTCTCTCCAAAGAAATACTATTTGAGTTGCTCCAGCATTTTGTGTCTATCTTCGGTTTGAACCAACATCTGCAGTTCATTCCCACACATTTTGACTTGCATTTGACTTGCATTTCACAACTTTATATGTCCCTGTGTCTGTTTCCAACTCTCCAACTGCAATTATTAATCCAATAATGAGAATGTTGTGAGAACTCGGCAACTTGGGCAACAGTGATATTCTCTTTATCCTCTCCATTCCCTCCATCCCTGGAGATCTCTAAATGAATATTGTGTAGAAATGAACTGCAGATGCTGGTTTAAACCAAAGATAGACTCAAAAATGCTGGAGTAACTCAGCGGGACTGGCAGCATCTGTGGATAGAAGGAATGGGTGACGTTTCGGGTCGAGACCCTTCTTCAGGCTGAGGGTCAGGTGCAAGTCAGATCAGTCGTCAAAACTAAACCTAAAACCAAAAGAAGAATGTTGCAAATCAGTCAATGGTTGCAGAGTGGAAAACTAAATTAATATACATTTATGATAAAAACAAAAAAAACCCAAGTTGTTTGGAACAGTTGAATTTGATATTGAATCACAAAGATTGCATGTGAGGTGCAGTTCCCCAAGCTTGTTTTGGCCAATATTGGAACACTGTAAGAGGTGCCTAACAAATAGGCCAGAATGGAAGTGGGACTGAGGGTTAAAGGGATTTCTATCTTGAAGCTCAGGGTCATCATCGCAGACTGAACAGAGGTGCTCTGAGCAATGGCCACCTTTTATAGACACAAAAAGCTGGAGTAATTCAGCGGGACAGGCAGCATTGCTATTGATTTCTCTAACTTTCGAGTTGAGACCCTTCTTCAGGGGCCACAGTCTTAGAATAAAGCGGAGGCCATTTAAGTGAGGTGAGAAAAAAATGTTTTCACCCAGAGAGTTGTGAATTTGTGGAATTCTCTGCCACAGAGGGCAGTGGAGGCCAAATCACTGGATGGATTTAAAAGAGAGTTAGATAGAGCTCTAGGGGCTAGTGGAATCAAGGGATATGGGAAGGCATGGGTTATTGATTGGAGACGATCAGCCATGATCACAATGAATGGCGGTGCTGGCTCGGAGGGCCGAATGGCCTCCTGCGTTTCTACATTTCTATGTTTCAGTCTGAAGAATGGTCTCGACCCAAAGGTCACCCACTCCTTCTCTCTAAATGAGTAGCAGCAGTCACAGACATGAATGCAAACTGTGGAAAGGGTATGGGTTTGAGTCTAAGCTTTCATGTGCTCTGGAGACTGTTTATGCCACATCAACGCGAATATAATGAATCCATTGGGATTCCAAGCCCTCAGTTAAACATCTATTTATCACAATTAAGCATCTCTTTACCACAAAGCCTATACTGATTAGGATTATGGTAAACAGCCTTTCCATCTTTTCATTCTTCTGAGTAAGGTTTTTAATAACAATGAATTAATTATTATGGATCTTGGCATGATTACTTTCTTACCTGTAAACATAGATAAATGCAAATTTGATTTCACTCAAAGATTGATATAATAAATGTACAATTAGTTATTTGATTTTATCAACATATTCACTCCAATAATTGTAACAAACGTTCTGAGTTTATTTTTGCATTTTTCAAATATTTTTTCCATGCAAAGGTAATTGGAATCTAATTAAACACAATGAATGAATGAAGGCAGGTTACACAAAAAAGCTGGAGAAACTCAGCGGGTGCAGCAGCATCTATGGAGCGAAGGAAATAGGCAATGCTTCGGGCCGAAACCCTTCTTCAGACTGATCGGGGGCGGGGGTGGGTGGGGACAAGAAAGGGAAAAGGAGGAGTAGCCAGAAGGCTGGGGGATGGGAGGAGACAGCAGGGGGGCTGAGGAAGGGGAGGAGACAGCAAGGACTAACAAAATTGGGAGAATTCGATGTTCATGCCCCCGGGGTGCAGACTCCCCAAACGGAATATGAGGTGCTGTTCCTCCAATTTCCGGTGCTGCTCGCTGTGGCCATGGAGGAGACCCAGGACAGAGAGGTCGGAGACGGAGTGGGAGGGGGAGTTGAAGTGCTGAGCCACCGGGAGGTCAGCTTGGTTCTTGCGGACCGAGCGGAGGTGTTCGGCGAAACGATCGCCCAACCTCCGCTTGGTCTCACCGATATAGATCTGCTGACATCTAGAGCAGCGGACGCAATAGATGAGGTTGGAAGAGATGCAGGTAAACCTCTGTCGCACCTGGAACGATTGCTTGGGTCCTTGAACGGAGTCGAGGGGGGGGGTAAAGGGACAAGTGTTGCATCTCTTGCGGTTGCAAGGGAAAGTGCCCGGGGAGGGGGTGGACCGAGAGGGAAGGGAAGAATTGACAAGGGAGTTATGGAGGGAGCGGTCTTTGCGGAAGGCAGATATGGGGGGAGATGGGAAGATGTGGCGAGTAGTGGGGTCACGTTGGAGGTGGCGAAACTGACGGAGGATTACTTTTTGTATGTGACGGCTGGTGGGGTGAAAGGTGAGGACTAGGGGGACTCGGCCCTTGTTGCGAGTGGGGGGATGGGGAGAGAGAGCAGTGTTGCGGGGTATGGAAGAGACCCTGGTGCGAGCCTCATTTATGGTGGAGGAGGGGAACCCCCGTTCCCTGAATAGTGAGGACATTTCAGATGTCCTGGTGTGGAACGCCTCATCCGTGGAGCAGATGCGGCGTAGACGGAGGAATTGGGAGTAGGGGATGGAGTCCTTACAGGAAGCAGGGTGGGAAGAAGTGTAGTCCAGATAGCCATGGGAGTCAGTGGGTTTATAGTGTATGTCGGTTAGAAGTCTATCACCTGCAATGGAGATAGTGAGGTCAAGGAATGGTAGGGAAGTGTCGGAAATGGTCCAGGTGTATTTGAGTGCCGGATGGAAGTTAGTGGTGAAGTGGATGAAGTCAGTCAATTGTGTGCGGGTGCAGGAGGTGGCACCAAAGCAGTCGTCGATGTAGCAGAGGTAGAGGTCGGGGATGGGGCCCTGGTATGTATTGAACAAGGATTGCTCGATGTAACCTACAAATAGGCAGGCATAGCTGGGGCCCATGCGTGTGCCCATAGCTACACCTTGTATTTGGAGGAAGTGGGAGGAGTCGAACGTGAAGTTATTGAGGGTAAGGACCAGCTCCGCTAGGCGGAGGAGAGTGTCAGTGGCTGGGTATGGGTTGCTTCTCTGGTCGAGGAAGAACCGGAGGGCTGTGAGACCATCGTGGTGGGGGATGGAGGTGTATAGTGATTGGACGTCCATGGTGAAGATGAGGGGGTGAGGGCCTAGAGAATTGAATGCGCGGAGACGACGGAGAGTGTCTGAGGTGTCTTGAACATAGGTAGGGAGGGATTTAACCAAGGGTGATAGGATGGAGTCAAGGTATTTGGAAATGAGTTCGGTGGGGCACGAACAGGCGGAGACAATGGGTCTTCCGGGACAATCAGGTTTGTGGATTTTAGGGAGAAGGTAAAATCGGGCTGTGCGGGGCTGGGGAACGATGAGGTTGGAGGCTCGGTCGGGTAGGGCATTGGAGTGGATGAAGTTGGTGATGGTGCTGGAGATGGTGGCCTGGTGCTCGTCAGTGGGGTCATGGTCCAGGGGTAAGTAGGAGGAGGTGTCCGATAGTTGGCGCGTGGCCTCAGCTTTGTAGAGATCGGCGCGCCAGACTACCACGGCACCTCCCTTGTCAGCGGGTTTGATAACCAAATCTGGGTTGTTGCGGAGTGAGTCGATGGCAGAACGTTCATGTGGTGAGAGATTGGAGTGAGACAGGGGAGTGGAGAAGTTGAGGCGGTTGATGTCGCGACGGCAGTTATTGATAAAAAGTTCTAAAGCCGGAAATTGGCCACGAGGGGGGTTCCACGAGGAGGGGGTGCGTTGGAGACAGGAAAAGGGGTCATCAGTGGGGGGCGAGGACTCCTTCCCATGGAAGAAAGCTGTGAGGCGGAGGCGACGGTAGAAGCGCTCCAAGTCGTGGTGGGCGCGGAATTCATTGAGGTGGGGTTCTCAGTGGCAGTTCGACTGAGTCTCCTCCCCCCACCCCCTCTAACTGTAAGTCTCCTCCCCCCACCCCCTCTAACTGTGTGGCCCCTGCTCTTCCCCACCCACACCACAGCCCTCTCACCCCCCCACCCCCTGACCACCCACCACCCCCCCCACCACACATCGCCTCGTCCCCAGTCCACCCACCTGCCTTCCTCCGGCCCCAACCCCCATCCCTGTCGAGTGTTCACCATCCCCCCCCACCTCCCCCTCTCCCACACCCAACGGTCCGTCCTCAACAGAGGCCTTACCTTTGTCCCCCTCCGTCCCCACCTCAATGAATTCCACGCCCACCACGACTTGGAGCGCTTCTACTGTCGCCTCCGCCTCACAGCGTTCTTCCACGGGAAGGAGTCCTCGCCCCCCCCTGATGACCCCTTTTCCTGTCTCCAACGCACCCCCTCCTCGTGGAACCCCCCTCGTGGCCAATTTCCGGCTTTAGAACTTTTTATCAATAACTGCCGTCGCGACATCAACCGCCTCAACTTCTCCACTCCCCTGTCTCACTCCAATCTCTCACCACATGAACGTTCTGCCATCGACTCACTCCGCAACAACCCAGATTTGGTTATCAAACCCGCTGACAAGGGAGGTGCCGTGGTAGTCTGGCGCGCCGATCTCTACAAAGCTGAGGCCACGCGCCAACTATCGGACACCTCCTCCTACGTACCCCTGGACCATGACCCCACTGACGAGCACCAGGCCACCATCTCCAGCACCATCACCAACTTCATCCACTCCAATGCCCTACCCGACCGAGCCTCCAACCTCATCGTTCCCCAGCCCCGCACAGCCCGATTTTACCTTCTCCCTAAAATCCACAAACCTGATTGTCCCGGAAGACCCATTGTCTCCGCCTGTTCGTGCCCCACCGAACTCATTTCCAAATACCTTGACTCCATCCTATCACCCTTGGTTAAATCCCTCCCTACCTATGTTCAAGACACCTCAGACACTCTCCGTCGTCTCCGCGCATTCAATTCTCTAGGCCCTCACCCCCTCATCTTCACCATGGACGTCCAATCACTATACACCTCCATCCCCCACCACGATGGTCTCACAGCCCTCCGGTTCTTCCTCGACCAGAGAAGCAACCCATACCCAGCCACTGACACTCTCCTCCGCCTAGCGGAGCTGGTCCTTACCCTCAATAACTTCACGTTCGACTCCTCCCACTTCCTCCAAATACAAGGCGTAGCTATGGGCACACGCATGGGCCCCAGCTATGCCTGCCTATTTGTAGGTTACGTCGAGCAATCCTTGTTCAATACATACCAGGGCCCCATCCCCGACCTCTACCTCCGCTACATCGACAACTGCTTTGGTGCCACCTCCTGCACCCGCACACAACTGACTGACTTCATCCACTTCACCACTAACTTCCATCCGGCACTCAAATACACCTGGACCATTTCCGACACTTCCCTACCATTCCTTGACCTCACTATCTCCATTGCAGGTGATAGACTTCTAACCGACATACACTATAAACCCACTGACTCCCATGGCTATCTGGACTACACTTCTTCCCACCCTGCTTCCTGTAAGGACTCCATCCCCTACTCCCAATTCCTCCGTCTACGCCGCATCTGCTCCACGGATGAGGCGTTCCACACCAGGACATCTGAAATGTCCTCACTATTCAGGGAACGGGGGTTCCCCTCCTCCACCATAAATGAGGCTCGCACCAGGGTCTCTTCCATACCCCGCAACACTGCTCTCTCTCCCCATCCCCGCACTCGCAACAAGGGCCGAGTCCCCCTAGTCCTCACCTTTCACCCCACCAGCCGTCACATACAAAAAGTAATCCTCCGTCAGTTTCGCCACCTCCAACGTGACCCCACTACTCGCCACATCTTCCCATCTCCCCCCCATATCTGCCTTCCGCAAAGACCGCCCCCTCCATAACTCCCTTGTCAATTCTTCCCTTCCCTCCTCGGTCCACCCCCTCCCCGGGCACTTTCCCTTGCAACCGCAAGAGATGCAACACTTGTCCCTTTACCTCCCCCCTCGACTCCGTTCAAGGACCCAAGCAATCGTTCCAGGTGCGACAGAGGTTTACCTGCATCTCTTCCAACCTCATCTATTGCGTCCGCTGCTCTAGATGTCAGCAGATCTATATCGGTGAGACCAAGCGGAGGTTGGGCGATCGTTTCGCCGAACACCTCCGCTCG
Source organism: Leucoraja erinaceus (assembly GCF_028641065.1). Taxonomy (NCBI): domain Eukaryota; kingdom Metazoa; phylum Chordata; class Chondrichthyes; order Rajiformes; family Rajidae; genus Leucoraja; species Leucoraja erinaceus. The sequence goes on from NC_073396.1 coordinate 36,893,521, forward strand.
GTCCGCAAGAACCAAGCTGACCTCCCGGTGGCTCAGCACTTCAACTCCCCCTCCCACTCCGTCTCCGACCTCTCTGTCCTGGGTCTCCTCCATGGCCACAGCGAGCAGCACCGGAAATTGGAGGAACAGCACCTCATATTCCGTTTGGGGAGTCTGCACCCCGGGGGCATGAACATCGAATTCTCCCAATTTTGTTAGTCCTTGCTGTCTCCTCCCCTTCCTCAGCCCCCCTGCTGTCTCCTCCCATCCCCCAGCCTTCTGGCTACTCCCTCCTTTTCCCTTTCTTGTCCCCACCCACCCCCGCCCCCGATCAGTCTGAAGAAGGGTTTCGGCCCGAAGCGTTGCCTATTTCCTTCGCTCCATAGATGCTGCTGCACCCGCTGAGTTTCTCCAGCTTTTTTGTGTAACCTTCGATTCTCCGGCATCTGCAGTTCCCTCTTAAACAACGAATGAATGAAGGCATGTGACTTATCTGTCCACTCTTCATTTCATTCAGTCCTGAAAATTTGCATGAATGAAAACCAAAATAAATGCTGAGAAATAAACAAATTGATTTTCTGAAATAATTAAGAAAGAACCAATGAATTCTACAGAGCCTAATTACAACTGCACATAATAATAATAATAATAATAATAATAATAATAATAATAATAATAATAATAATAATAATAATAATAATAAACTTTATCACGGACTCAAGGTCCAGACAAGGGGCAACATTACATTAAAAATGCATTGGATATCAAATATCATAAATATATATAAAATCATGGTATATCACATAAAACATAGAAACATACATAGAAACATAGAAATTAGGTGCAGGAGTAGGCCATTCGGCCCTTCGAGCCTGCACCGCCATTCAATATGATCATGGCTGATCATCCAACTCAATATCCCGTACCTGCCTTCTCTCCATACCCCCTGATCCCCTTAGCCACAAGGGCCACATCTAACTCCCTCTTAAATATAGCCAATGAACTGGCCTCAACTACCCTCTGTGGCAGAGAGTTCCAGAGATTCACCACTCTCTGTGTGAAAAAAGTTCTTCTCATCTCGGTTTTAAAGGATTTCCCCTTTATCCTTAAGCTGTGAAAACATCATAATTTATATTTAACAAAAACCCACAATACTTAAGTTAAAAATCCAGATTAAAAGATGATCAATGTCCTACAACGAGACAACGATACCAGTGTCTCCACAACTGGGATTCGTAGTGTGTAGTGCTAACCCTTATGTTTGTCATGGCCACAATGAGCACATTTTTAGAGTCATTTATCCTGCAAATGAATTTATACATGTGATGTCTTAGGATCGCTTCTAAAGTACTGACTCCTGCAGCCACAAACATATTACTGGCACTGCACCATCTAGGTTGCCTTAGCAGTGTTCTCATGGCATCGTTATATGCCACCTTTAGTCTCTGCATACTTGTCTTTAAATAGTTCGTGCACATAAGATATGCACAAAATGCTAGAGTAACTCAGTGGGACAGGCAGTAAGTATCTCTTACGGAGGGAGGGAATGTGTGACATTTCGGGTCGAGAAACATCACCCATTGTTATGGTGATTTGGCCTGTTTTGCATGTCATTGAGGATGGCATGTGCCTTTAAATTTTAGACTGCCCGTTATATTGTGGGTGGGATTTATGACATGTTTTTGGGCGTGTTTGGAGCTTAGATGCTTATGCAGAAGTTTAGTTTTTAGATTAGTTTGGAGAGCCATGGGGAAGGTTAACCCTTCTACCATGTAAGCCACATGTAAGATCATGTAAGAACTATTAAGAGCCCCATGTAAGAACATGCAAGATCATGTGGGATCATGCGGATCTTGCCCGTGTTACGGACACACGAGGAGTTTGCTAATGTCTAAAGTAATAAGCTGGAGTTCGTAGAAGATTGCAGTAACGAGTCGGAAGAAACTTGGATGAACCTTACTGTTTTCTATCAACAATAAAGCATTTATTCATCAAAAGACTGTGTTTGAAGTCATATCTGAGAAGGAGCTCTGAAGGTCTCTGTGAGTGAGCTTGTGTGCGTTTAGAAGACGCAAGACATTTAGAAGACTTCAACCATTCTCATCCAAATAGCGGCTAGGGTGCTAATTACCTGAAAGATGTGAACATTTGCTGCTACACCCATTCCTTCTCATCAGAGATGCTGCCTGTCCCACTGAGTTACTCCAGCATTTTATGTCTATCTTCAGTTTAAACCAGCATTTTTTAATGTCTATCTTCAGTTTAAACCAGTTCCTTCCAACACATAGCTATGTATAGTTTATGTAAAATGGCTGTTTGATCTACAAGTCTCCATTAGCTACAAGACTTGATCTTAGCTCCTGCCATGTAGCCACATTGGTTCAACCTTGACATGCTGAAAATCTGACTTACTGCCCTCTACCCACTTTGGCAGGAGCCTGATCTAATATTCATCCTTACAGATGACACTTCGAAACATCCAGGTAACTATTCCTTCTCTGTGTTCTAGTGTGTGGCCCTTGTGCCCAGTCATGGTAAAATTGATTTCAGAAGACAAAACAAGATAGTTTTCTGGCAGCAAATTACTGGAAACATACTGATGGGCATTTGTGTTTGTAGCAAATTCAAATGTATGTATGTTTGACCTAATTGGAAACTTAGTTGAATAACTATCCATGTACCAGTTCTTTTATGCAATGAGAGAAAATCTATTACAGTGTGTTTGGAAGCATTTGTATGTGCATGTGCTGTAAAGGAGATAATTAAAAGTGTGCTGGCTAAGCATTTTCCACAGCAGTTTGCCAGCCCTTCCACAACCAATATCAAATCCCATGGACAGAATAAAATGAGCACTGGTTGGATATAAAACTCTTATTAAATATTAAGAAACAGAAGCGATGATTAGAACGTTTTTCCCATTTGACATTCAGGCAGTCACTTATCTGAAACCGACTTCAAAATGATAAATTTCAAAATCGATCACATAACCACCAGCAAAATAGCCCAACTTCTGTAACAAATTAGCTCGTCAGCTCCAATGGGCTCTTCCCAAAGTTCAATTTTACAACTTGCTTTTGTATTCAGCCGATGTTCTGTGTTTATCGTGAATTCCCATGAGCCGTGCTTCTGATAGTGTCCAGTATCAATGGTACTCTGATAAACAATGTTGCAATGACAGATTAATGGCCTAATTTAAATTGTGTTCTATAAACTGTGAAAGCAAAGACTCATGACTCACCTCAGCTCCATACATTGTCGCCAGAGCTACATTTCTGCACCATATCATTTTGCTGAGTGGCATCATGTGTGATATCAATCACGACTCTTGTTGCAAAGTAAAAGAGAAAATGGTCTTATAAAATCTGGGTACACAAACCCGTGTCTTCATATATCTGCTATAATGATGAATGGAAATCGTTCCACAAGCCAGTTTCAATCTCAATTGGTTTCATCTAAATGAGTTTTGGAAACTCTGGAGGGGACAACTCTATTAAGGCACAGACAGCTTTCATAATAAGCCAAACTGAATATTTCCACCTTCAGCAATTTACCATTATATTACTGAAGTTTACATAAACTTGGAGAAGTATTTTTGACCAAATAAATGATCCATCTGAATATTAATGAGAGACTGTGGCAGGTGGCGTAGCACTAGAGTTGCTGCCTTACAGAGACCCGGGTTCGATCCTGACTCTGGGTACTTGTCCGTACGGAGTTTGTACCTTCTCCTCATGACCTGTGTGGGTTTTCACAGAGATCTTAGATTTCCTCCCACATTCCAAAGACACACATTTGTTGTAGGTTGGCTTGGTATAAATGCAGAATTGTCCCTGGTGTGTGTAGGATAGTGTTAATGTGCGGTGATCGCTAGTTGGTGTGGACTCGGTGGGCTGTATCTCTAAACTAAATTAAAAATTGAAACAGGTTTTGCACAAGATGTTTTGCTCAGGAGATGATGGTTCACTTACACACAGCTTCCAAGGACAGCTCGACAGTGTCTGTGGGTTTGAAAGGAGGCTTCTTATCCTGAAGCCTGCTACATGCTGCTGAACATTGCTCATGTCCAGCATGTGACTTACGAAGAATTCATCTTTGACTGCTAGTTCCAGTTGCATGCACGGACACTGGCTGCTGAGTATACTCGCCCCTGCAGTTTGGAGTTTTATTGACTTCAGTGGAAACAAATGATGGGAGATGAATGGTCCTTCGCTGGACCGCGCCACCTGCCCGAACGCAACGAGGCCGAGACCTACAATGCCATTGCCGCCATGAGGAGCAGCACTAACACTCACCGCCTCTACGACCCTCGCCGCCTTCCCGGTTGAGCCCAGGCCCGGTTCAAGATTCAAGATTCAAGATTCAATTTATTTGTCATTTGGACCCCTTGAGGTCCAAACGAAATGCCGTTTCTGCAGCCATACATTACAAACAAATAGACCCAAGACACAACATAATTTACATTTTACATAAACATCCATCACATCGCTGTGATGGAAGGCCAAAATAACTTATCTCTCCACTGCACTCCCCCCCCCCCCCCCCCCGATGTCAGAGTCAAAGTCAAAGCCCCCGGCTGGCGATGGCGATTGTCCCGCGGCCATTAAAGCCACGCCGGGTGGTGCGAGGTCGCACACCGGGTCTTGATGTTAGAGCCCCCGGCGTGCGCTCGCAGAGTCCCGCGGCCATTCCAAGCCGCGCGGGGCGGTCCCGCTCCAGGAGCTCTTCGACCCCGCAACTCGGGCGGGAGAAGTCGCCGTTGCGAGAGTCCTGAAAAGCAGTCTCCCTCCAGGGACCCGTGGGCTCCCGGTGCCACCGTCCGCCAGACCCGCAGTTGCAGCCGCCGAATCTCCGGAGGTCGGGCCGCAGCAGCAGCAGCGCTCCACCACCGCTCCACCCGCTCCGGACTCGGCCAGCTCCGCGATGGTGAGGTGAGTCATCGGCACCAGAGTCCCCGGTCTTCTCCTGTTGGAGGCTGCTCCTCGTTGCAGCCCCAACGACAACGGAGACCCGACAAGAAAAGGTAGGGTCCCCCGTGCAGGGAGAGATTTAAAAGTTACCCCCCCCCCCCACCCCCACCCACCCCCCCCCCCCCCCCCCACCCCAGCAAAAAATAACAAAAACTACATAGAAACATAGACAAAAAATAATAAAAACGCGGACGGGCTGCAGAGGCCGCTGCTGAAGAGAGTCGCGCTGCCTACCGGATTTCTGTGATACACCACTGCTCAGTGACCCCACCACTGGCCACTTGAGTGGGTGGGGGGGGGGGGGGGGGGGGGGGGGGGGGGGGACCTGGCACTGATACTGTGTATACTTTGTAACTTTGTCGGTGTTCTTATGTGGCGACTATTTGCATATCTTGGGCGTGCAAGCAAAGAATTTAACTGTGCCTTGTCACCGAAGTTACCGCTGCCACTGACCTTCCCGCCTCTCCGGGGCAACCACCGCTGACCCTCATCCCCTCCCAGTGCCATCCGCTGACCGGTCTTTGAGGAAAGCAGATGGGGGGGGGGGGGGGGAGATGGGAAGATGTGGCGAGTGGTGAGGTCACGTTGGAGGTGGCAAAAATGACGGAGGATTATTTGTTGTATGTGACGGCTGTTGTATTTGACTCCACCTTAATGAGTTCTGCTCCCACCACGATTTGGAGCTCTTCTACCGTCGCCTCCGCCTCACAGCGTTCTTCTATGGGAAGGAGTCCTCGCCCCTATTGATGATCCCTTTTCCCATCTCCACCTACTAGCCGTCACATACAACAAATAGTCCACCGTTATTTTCGCCATCTCCAACGTGACCCCACCACTGGCCACTTGAGTGGGTGGGGGGGAGGGGTGGGGGGGGGGGGGGGCCACCTGGCACGGATACTGTGTATACTTTGTAACTTTGTCGGTGTTCTTAAGTGGCGACTATTTGCATATCTTGGGCGTGCAAGCAAAGAATTTCACTGTGCCTTGTCACATGTGACAACAAAAGCGTTCATTCATTCATTCATTCAGTCTGGGCGATCGTTTCTCCAAACACCACTGCTCAGTCTGCCTAGGCCTCTGTGATCTCACAGTTGCCAACTCCGCTTCCTATTTTTGTCCTGGGCCTCATCCATTGTCAGAGAGGGGCCACCGCATATTGAAAAAAAAACAGCACATCATATTTTGCTTGGGCAGCTTACAATCCAGCGGTATGAATATTGAATGCTGTAATTTCAAGTAACTCATGCCTACCCTCTCTCTCCATCCCTCCCCCACCCCAGTCGTCCTGCCAGTTCCACTGTTTGCATCCACATATCCCTTCCTTATCACCTCTTCCGCAGCCAACAATTGGCCATTGTGAGCTCGACTGTGAGCTCCACCATTCCTTGGTCATCGGTGCTAGCTCGGATTTGTTCTGAACCTTTTCATAACTTTAGTTTACCTTCCCACCAACTCTCAGTCTAAGGATGGGTTTTGACCTAAAACGTCACCTATTCCTTTTCTCCAGAGATGCTGCCTGACCTGCTGAGTTACTCCAGCATTGTATGTCGATCCTTTTGCACATTTTCATTGTCCTGAAGAAAGTTTTGGACAGAAATTCTGGACAGAACTGTACATACTGATCTATTGGTGAAACGCTGCTTTATTCACTTTTACCCCTTTGGACCTGATCATTGATGAGTTTTCGATGACATTAAAGCAAATTGTCCATAGAGTCTACTACCTCTGTGACTTACGTTTCCACTCTCCTGACATCAGCTACTGCCAACTCTCAGCTCTGATATCCAGCAGCGGTAATGCCATCAAAGAGAATGAGGTGCCATAGACATTAAATAAATAATGCTTGGACAGAGAAAGGTCTTGACCAGAAAACATCACCCATTCCTTCTCTCCAGAGATGCTACCTGTCCTTCTGAGTTACTCCAGAATTTTGTATCAATCTTGAGAACAAGAAGGACAAGATTCAATTTTACTTCGGAGTCACGTGAGTGACTGCGTGAAGACCCCGCCAGCACGCATGCGTGAATTAGTGTCTCACGCAGTGCAACAGCGACGGGCGGGAGAACGAGCTCTCCCGCAATAGAGTTTAAAACGGGACCTCCAGTTAAGTAAAACTTTCTGAGGTCGTATTTGCGAAATCCTTGTTGTGCTCTGTTTTATAGAGAACATGGACAAGGGCAGGAAAACAAAGAAGGTTGCACCCCGTCCGACTGTGATGGCCCAAGAGGGTTCCAGCAGTGGGGGGCAGCTGGCGGCACCAGGATCGCCCTCACTGCGGTCCACAGTCACCGATGAAATTTCTGCAGAGCCAAGCACAACGCCGTAAGCTGCTCAGCTCGAACCACCGCAGCGGATTGGAGGCAAGGCAAAGCAGAAGTAGGTCTGGCCGGTAGACTCCGATGAGTCCGGTACGGAAGACACGCCGCCCGAGAGCGGCAAAGGTGACCGTTTATCCCGCATGCAGGGGTTGATGGAGCAAATGCTCCAGCAGGACTTGCTCCGGGAGATGGGGCAAGCCCGCCAAGGGAGTGCAAGCACACCCGCAACAGTGCAATATCCAGCACTGGCCATCGCATCTCCCTCAGCAGAGGAGAGCGTTGGTGACCAGGGCTTGGCTGGTCAAGAAGAGGGGTCTTTGGCTGAAGACAACAGCAGTATGCTGGGGGTGCAGGAACAGGAAGAGCTGCTGAGAGTGGTAAACCGCTACGCTGTAACACTGCGAGCGGGACAGCCGTTGCGGCCTAAACTGGTGGCTAGTATTGACTACCTGTCCTTCAACTCATTCCAAGAACAGGTAGTCAATGAGGCATTGGAATTATACACGCCACCGGAGAATTGTATTTCACTCAATGTACCGGCCGTCAATAACCATATCTGGGGGTACATTGGGTTGGGCATACGAACCCAAGAACTAAAACTCCAAAAACTTCTGAAGCTCCTGACGTCAGCCATAACATCATACGCTCGTTCCGTGGATGGTGTTGAAATGACCAACAACCAACAAGACACCCTGGCTCTGCTGTGTAACACACAGTACGAGATCAAAAACCTACGGAAAGAAGCCATAAGACCTGCCCTCAATCACAAATTTGCAGGGTTGTGCAAAACGCTGACCTCACAACCTCAAATCCTGCTATTTGGTAAAGACCTGCCGAAGCAGGTAAAAGATCTGGATGAGGAGTCTAAAGCACTTAGACTCATGAGGGCAGGCCCCGGTACGAGCAAGGCCATGCAACCCAGACGGCAGCACCCCTACACATCCACCAACAGGCGTCAATATCATGGTACTGGTAAAAGCATGGGGCCCGCATATCATCCCCGGAGGTCTTTTTTAGGACAGGGCCCAGAGCGGACCCCATGGAAGATGCACCAACCCCACACAGCAACACCTTGACCGATGAAGAGCCGGAAACCCAACGAATGAATATTCTACCGGTAACAATGGAGGTAGGTGTGTCTGGTTCCTTCCAGAACATAAAAGGTCCAGGGCCTTTACACTCTCGATAATTATATACTACAAAGTATTCAGGGATACAAAATTGAATTTGTTCTAAAAAGTATGCAGCCAGTTCAGCATGCATCCCACAGGGAGTTTACCTTCTCACAAAAAGAAAAAATGCGAGGGACAAGCAGAACTGGTGAGACTACATACAAAAGGAGTCATAGAGAAATCGGAACATGAACCTTTGGAATTTGTATCAAATATCTTTACAAAAACCAAAAGAGATGGTGGACGTCGCATCATCATTGACTTAACGACATTGAATAATTTTGTCAAGTATATACATTTATAAATGGAAATATTTGTTACTGCCAAACAATTGGTTTCCAGAGGATACTTCATGGCATGCATTGATTTAAAAGATGCATACTATTCAGTGCCCATTCATATGGATCATCGTAGATACCTAAAGTTTAACTGGATGGGGCAACAATGGCAGTATAAAGCATTGCCTAATGGTCTAACTTCAGCCCAAGACTATTTACCAAGATATTAAAACTGGCCTTGGCAATACTAAGAAAACAAAAACATATTGTCATGGCATATCTTGATGATATTTTGATAGTGGGCAAAACCCTGGAATTAGCTAAATCAGCAGTATTAGCTACCAAACATTTATTTGAAACTCTGGGGTTTGTCATACATCCAGATAAATCTATGTTGACACCATCCACAACTATAGACCATCTGGGATTCACAATTAACTCAGTCCACATGTCTGTAATGTTGCCAAAAGAAAAAGCAGCAGAATTGGTGCAAGCCTGCAACAAATTGATAGTTACCAATCAACCAACTATTCGACAGGTGGCAAGAGTAATTGGGAAATTAGTAGCAGCATTTCCAGCTACCCAGTTTGGACCTTTGCATTACCAAAACCTACAAAGAGCAAAGGTGCAAGCGCTAAAACAACATGCAGGTCATTTTGATCGACATGAAATTACCAGCTAAAGCAATATCAGAATTACAATGGTGGAAAGTGAACATTTGGCATAGTTCCAGCCCCATCATTATCAATAACCCAACATTCACGATACAAATGGATGCTTGTACTCAAGGCTGGGGAGCAACTAACACTATATCTAGTACGGGTGGTAGATGGAACATACAAGAATCATCACTACTACAGACACTGGGTATAAATTATTTGGAAATGTTGGGTGTCTTTATGGGCTAAAAGCTTACTGTTCAGCTATGCACCATTTGCATGTCCACCTACAAATTGTATCCGCCTAGATATCGATATCTTCGCATCCCGACTGAATCACCAGGTATCAACATATGTCGCTTGGGAAACAGACCCTGAGACAGCAGCAATGGACATGTTCTGACATTTTTACATCTCACTCCACCAGGGCAGCAGCAACATCGGCGGCTAGGAATATGGACGTGCCATTGGACCATATCCTGGCAACAGTGGGGTGGTCTATGGAAAGAACCTTCCAAACGTTCTATAATAAGCTGATTGCTAAACCTGCATTATTTGCAGAAAGGATTTTAAATTCTGCAAATATATAATTTAAGCCCGGGGGAGGGTTATTTTCTTTGTTTAAAATAAATATTGTTATTGTATTTTAAAAAACTGATTCATGTTTGATTACGATAACATACTTCCTCCCTTGGATGACTTCGGCAGTAAATGAAGCATGGACTGTTACACGGCTTGAAATCACAGAGCTTCAAAATCTTCACGTAGTCACTCACGTGACTCCGAAGTAAAATAATAAGATTAAACGAGCTTACCAGTTTGAAGTTTGATCTTTATTTTATGAGGAATTACGATGAGGGATTTACGTAGTAAACTTCAAACTTGTAAGTTCTCGTTTAATCTTACTATTATTAGATTTTATGGTGAACATGGAACATGGACACAAAATTGTGGGAGTTGATTTGTTTTAATTGGTATGGAATGGTGAAATTTATGGATGGAAATGATAATCCATACACAATAATCCATAATACATAAGTGATAATCCATACATTGACACAAAATGCTGGAGTAACTCAGCAGGACATACGACATCTCTGGAGAGAAGGAATGGGTGACATTTTGGGTCAAGACCCTTCTTCAGAGTGAACTTCTTCAGTCCAAAGGAGGGTCTTGACCTAAAACATCACATTCCTTCTCTTCAGAGATGTTGTCTGTCCCGCTGAGTTACTCCAGCATTTTGTTTCTACCTTCGATTTCAACCCGCATCTGCATTTCTTTCCTACACATGATAATCCATACATTATAGGCTGGTTAAAGAAATGCTTTAAGTTATAAAGCAATAAAATCCTAATCCTCTTGCAACAAAGCATAACATATTTGGTGCTTTATATTTGGACAGCAGGATCAGTTTGTAAATTCTTGGCAGTCCATTGATCCATGCGTATCGTGCTGGAGGAGGCTGTAACAATGCATGCTGTGGAAGAGCTGATGGCAATATTTGGAATTCTCTGTTTCATTACTCACGTATACTCCAGGAACTGCTGTCAGATTTCTTTTTATATAACAACAAAAACTGTTTGCCTCATGGTTATTTGTCAGCGCAGTTTGTGCCTTAAGACAATTCGCCCTGTTAATTTTCTATTTGGCAGGAATCTTTATAGACAATAATGTTGCACAGACTAACTGTAGATATTGGACTTTAACCAACATCACTCAAATACTGGAAGATTAGAGCTTGTTTCCATTGTAAATCTACTGGGATTCCTTAAAATAATTACCATGTCCATAGTGCTGACTTTCTGTAATCAATCACTTCGTCCTCATAAAGATTAAATGTCAGAAATATAAATAAAATCCATGCAAATTGTGGAGTTTGTAAATGTAAAATACTTGAAACTGGTCTTGAGTTGTTTCTAAATGTTGTCTGTTTATTAAAATAAAGAGGAACTTCATAACTGTATTGTGTTTTAGCTGCCTTGTCTCTGTCCATTCTGCCTGCATATTTATATCCTCTTGCAAACTATTTTACTTCGGTGTCACGTGAGTGACTACGTGAAGAACCCGCCAGGACGCATGCGTGTTTTTCGTCTAACGCATTGCGTACGACTGGCAAGATGGACGCAATTCTCCTGCCAACAGTCAGACCTGAAGGTAAGTTAGTGGCGAAGGGTGCATTCTCGTTACACTAGGGAGGAATGTTCTTTTATGTCTTCCTCCATTTGGCCTCAATAGACAGCAAAATTCAGCAAGATTCCCACTTCCGGGTTTTCATAGTGCCTGCCTGGGTTATATACCTATGGCTCCCGCTGAGGCGAAGAATGAGAATAAAACCTTACATGGTTATTTCCGGATAAAAAAGATGCTGGTTCAGTTGTGATGTTGAAACCATCCTCTGCATGATATAATCAATTCATAAACTTACAGACTCTGAGAGACCGTTTCCTGCAGCTCGGGTTGTCAAACCATAAGCATTAGGAGTGCCCACTGCAGATTGCAGGGATAGCACCAAATAGCAACAAACCGAATAGGAGATGGGAAGTATTGTTTATTCTTCTTTACGTTTAACTCGGCACGGATGACTGACACATTGAAATTCAGTTTTATGGAATTATAACATCAAGTTAAAATTCCATTTACTGTGCCTGAAGTACCTCCTCATCATTTGGCTGCGGAGAATATGAACCACGCTTTCCGGTCTCACCCTCTGATGTCTAGATTATGAAGGGTATCGTCAACTAAAAACCTCCTAGGCCTAGGGTGGTCAAACTCACGTACTAGTGGTTATGCCATGGCATTGAGTACAGCGCTACGGTTCCAGTCATTGCTACACTGGATAGAATGATCATAACTGTGGCCTATAATAACATGTTTTGTTTATGATTAGTCAAGCAGAGTAGACAGGGACACAGACCAAACTAGATGTTGCATATACCATGGACCTTGGGTTGCATGTGATCACGCATCTACACCAGTATGTCAAGGTCCCTAAGAGCCTCATAGACACTGACTAGCAATATTGTTAGTTACATAAAACCTCGTTAGAAGGAATCACTACGAACCTTCTCCAGAGGGTTAAATGGGTCTGGCATATACAGGAGTGTACATTGAAATTGAGTCTCACTCTACCAGGACCGCTATACCTCAGCAGCAGGCTTATGGACCACATCCTAGCGGCTGCAGGATGGTCAAACTATTAATCTGTACAAATATTCAGAATAAACCCATTGCCAGATTAGGGGTATTTGCCAACTCTATGTTAGGTATGGTTCTTACTTCCTCCAGGTTGAGGGAGGTTACGATTCCCACTATTGTTCATTAATAGCATCAATATGTCTATATCTGTGTCATGTCTGAATGCAATATTAATGTTCACTCATCATTGGCCCACTGATGCTATGTATGACGTCTGGGCTCGTTTCCACGGCATGAAATCACAGAGCTTTAAAATCTTCACGTAGTCACTCACGTGACTCCGAAGTAAAACAGTAAGATTAATCGAGAACATACCGGTTTGAAGTTTGATCTATTTTATGAGGAGTAACGTTGAGGGATTACGTGCCCTCCACGCCCACCCTCGTTCATAAAGTTCAACTGGTATCCTATTTCTCTAATCTTACTATGTTCAGTTCATTTACTGTTATCTGTGATTTCACACCGCTACTTTGAAGAATGACACGCATGCGTCCTGGCGGGTTCTTCACGTAATCCCTCAACGTTACTCCTCATAAAATAAAGATGAAACTTCAAACTGGTAAGCTTGTTTAATCTTACTATTACTATTCATAAGATCATAAGAGATAGTAGAATTAAGCCACAAGTCTACTCCGCCATTCAATCATGGCTGATCTATCTCTCCCTCCTAACCCAATTCTTCTGCCTTCTCCCCATAACCTCTGACACATGTACTAGTCAAGAATCTATCTATCTCTGCCTTAAATATATCCACTGACTATTCTTCTCACTGTTTACTAGTTCTCTTAGCTAAATGTTTTGGGAATTCCTCCTTTAAATTCTTTCACCGTTTCGCCTCTAGATCCTTTGCTAAAATCCAACTCCGTGTCTGGGTTTTCAGACCCAGCCCCTCTCCCCTCCCCTTCCCAGAACCACTGAGAGTTTCCCTAGGATATTCACAAAATGCTGGAGTAACTCAGTGGGACAGGTAGCATAATGGGAGAGAGGGAATGGGTGACATTTCAGATCGAGAGGTCTCAACATCCATGCCTTCTCTTTAGAGATGCTGCCTGTCCCACTGATTTTGTGCCTATTCTCTGTGTAAACCAGCATCTGCAGTTCCTTCCTACACAGACTTTCCCTATCCATTTTGATATGTGCATTTGTGAAATGTTTTGAGAAAAAAAATCTATTGCATTAAAGATGCCATCAGGAAAGACGTTACCATTTTTAACATCCCAGTGTTGTGAACTATGCTTTTTGAGAGGTGATGGACAATCGCTTCTGCTACTGAAGGAAATTCTACGGTAACAATCAGGATGCAGACTAGTCTCTCCATTGCTGTAAGATATATTCAATGTTATTGTATTTCACATTAGATTGTAAAGTAAGAATGTTTGCAAGTAAGAATTTAATTGTACTGTCTGGGACATATGACAATAAAACACTCTTGAGATTGCATTTAATTATTTGGCTTCCACAGCACTGGTAATGCTTGAATAACTGCAGATGTTTTATCATGAAGGGATATTTGAGGGAGAGCTGAATGGTTTTAAACTTTATTTACATATCATGGAGGAATATCATGCACAAGCAAATGTGATAAGATTAATTAAAATTAAATTGCTAATGCCTAGTTTTGACTTGATGAGTCTAATTCTTTCTCTGACAGGAGATGTGATTCATTTCCTAGCTAATTGTCTCAGGAATTCCTCCTTTAAATTATCATATCTCCTCTAGAACCTTGTGTGTGAAGGAACTGCAGATGCTGGTCTAAACCGAAGAGACAAAAAAAGCTGGAGAAACAGCATCTCTGGAGAAAAGGAATAGGTGATGTTTTATGTCTGAAGAAGGGTCTCGACCCGAAACGTCAGCTATCCCTTTTCTACAGAGATGCTGCCTAACCCGCTGAGTTACTCCAGCATTTTGTGTCCATCCTCTAGAACCATCCCTAAAATCCCACTCCTTGTCCATGTGTTTGAAGAAAGGTTCCCACTGGAAACGGTACCTATCCATGTTCTCCAGAGATGCTCCATGACCCAGTGAGTTACTCCAACATCCTGTGTCTGTTTTTGTGATTTGGTAAGGTTGGTGTTTGCTTGGTTCCACAGAGTAAAAAAATCCATGAAAGCTTGAATGAAAGAATCTTAAAAATCTCAGCACTGGTTGGTGTCAATGCGATGGGCCGAACGGCCTTCTTCCCTGCTGTAAGGTTCTGTGAGTAACCACACTTGTCATCTTTGCTATTTCTGAGGTAGCTATGGGAACGTAGTTCGACTGGGCTGCTGTAATGCCTGCAGCAATCTTTCCACATGAAGAGTCAGAAATTATCGTCTGATTCTATTCTTATTTCCTGACTGTTAGATTATTTCGTAAATAGGCATGCCAAATGTACAAATAACACCGAACTGTATGCTGCTAGATGTAATATTCCTGAAATTTTATTACAGTTTGAGTTGCAAAGTAGAGGTAGATTTATTCTGAGATGGTTATCACCATGTTTTGAAAGCTACAGATACAAGGCATTGGTAAAATTTGTTAATATGTAAATTGCACCATGCAGTTATTTAAACTCAGTCCTTGTATTCAAGGTTTGTAAAACCAATCATTTTGAAATGAAGCAAAATGCAATAGATTGCTGGTGATCAAAATCTTAAAAATAAATAGAAAGATAAACTCTGCATTAATAAAGCATATCTTGTGGTTACAGGATATCGTAAAACCAATGGTCAATGCTGCCATGTTGGGAAACAATATTGCAAATATATGCAAGCGAGAAGCCACAAAGGTGACGATAGATGATAGATCAAAGCATTTTCATGCATAAATATATACACACAAGGAATAGACCATAATCAGCTAATCTTCCTGTACGTTCATCGTGTCATCAAATCAGTCTGATCATTGTGCCATCAAAACAATACATTCTATTTAAAATTCACCAATGCCACTCATATGGCCTCTTTGAAGAGCAGATAATCTTCCAGTCACTGGAACCTTCAGTCGCAACAGTCCCCCTAGTCCTCACCTTTCACCCCATCAGCCGCCGCATACAGCACATAATCCTCCGACATTTTCGCCACCTCCAACGGGATCCCACCACTAGTCGCATTTTTACTTCTTCTCTCCTTTCCGCTTTCTGCAGCGACCGTTCCCTCCGCAACTTCCTGGTTAACTCATCCCTTCCCATCCAAACCACCCTCTCCACAGGTACTTTCCCCTGCAACCGCAGGAGATGCAACACCTGTCCCTATACCTCCCTCCTCGACTCTGTCCAAGGATCCCGACGGTCCTTTCAGTTCTCTGACTAGCTTCAATGTCCTCCTGATTAATGTTACTGTTTGTGTGCCTCGTTGTTACCTTCCCATCAGCCAACAATGAACCATTCCACATTTCCTTGTTCATCATCTAATTTGATCTGTCATTGTCACACCTTACCCTTCCATATCTATCTCTTGGTTCCCTCTCCCTGAATCTCAGTCTGAAGAAGGCTGTTGCCCCAAAACGTCACCCATTCCTTCTCTCCAGAAATGCTGCCTGTCCCGCTGAGTTACTCCAGCGTTTTGTGTCTATTTCCAGTCACTGTTGACAGATATGTAATTGTTAGTCAGAACGCAAAATAAACTCTTTCTGCTCTTCTATAGTTTGTATCTATACAGTGCTTCTCTAAATGATGTTGGAACAACAGCACCATTCTACAGAAAATGCTGTAAAGAAGGTGACATTCAGTAAATCAAACAGCATCTGTGGAGAAGAATTGTTCCTTAATTTACAGAAGGACAGAATAATTTTCACAAGTTCCATATTCTCTTATAACTGCACTGCAAATTTGAAACTACACATTTGTGATATATTGTGTGGTAAATATGTACAGAATATGTAAATAATGAATATGTGGGTTTTGTTCTTGTTCTTGCATTAAGGTTGTAAAATGTAAAATAATTGTTAATGTTCCCTACCAGAATATTTCCCCTCACAAAATTGACAATATAATTTACCTTTTCTTTCAGGATTTAGGAGTTTGACAGATCATTAAAATATTTACATCCAAATATCTTATCACATTCTAGCTCATTGAAACGTGGAGGCTTATACAGTATTAACATAAAGTATTCCACGAAGTGGCATCATGCCCCCTGATAAATACATAATATGTAGAAATATTATTATATTAAATACACTTTCCAGATTTATTGAAGATCAGATGACATTTGATAAATGCGTAACATTTAAGATATGAAATCTAGTCAGTCGTACACAAACCAGCATCAAAACACTTTTCAATACAGAAAGACAGCAGGAGGTCCTTCAATTCAGAAGATTGTTTTAAAATTTGGTCCATTAATTCAAAGCAGCAGAATAATGGTACTATTATCTCCATCGAATGCTATTCCAATAGTCTTCCTGGCAGAGAACTGCATATTTGAACCATTTATTTTTGTCAGGTGTAATGAGATTTTTGTTATTTGTGAGCAGTTTCAATATAGTGAATTTTCAGAACTTGCTGGGATGTGCTGGCAGTTCTGTTGCTGCCTGACAGGGTTTAGTCATGTTAGCACAAGAACATTCAGGACTTTGGTGCCTATGCAGCCAAAGGAGCAAGATACAAACTTGATGCCATATTCTGACCAGCATATTGATGGTACTCCCTATCCTGGAGGTACTTGATGGATTCCACAGCACAGCACCAACTTTCTAAGTGTAGGAAGGAATTGCAGATGCTGGTGTTTTTCAAAGGGATCTGGTATATTCGTACATAAAAGATGATAGACACAAATGCTGGAGTAACTCAGTGTGACAGGGAGCATCTCTGGAGAGAAGGAATGGGTGGCTTTTCGGTTCGAGACCCTTCTTCAGACTGAGAGTTAGGGGAGAACGAGACTCGAGATATGGAAGGGTAAGGTGTGAAAATGACAGATCAAAGCATACGCTGACCAAGGAAATGTGGAATGGCTCATTGTTAGTTGAAGGGGAATGTGGCCACGAGGCAACGAGGGTGGGGAGGAATGGAGAGGGAGGGAAAGCAAGGGTTACTTGAAGTTAGATAAATTAATATTCATACTGCTGGGTTAGGGTCATAAGGTCATAGGTGAGAGGAGCAGAATTAGGCCATTCGGCTCACCAAGTCTACTCCGCCATTCAATCATGGCTGATCTATCTCTCATTCCTAACCCCATTCTCCTGCCTTCTCCCCATAACGCCTGACACCCATACTAATCAAGAACCCATCTCTGCCTTAAAAATATCCATTGACTTGGCCCTCACAGCCTTCTGTGGTAAAGAATTACACAGATTCATCACCCTCTGATTAAAGAAATTCCCCCCTCATCTGCTTCCTAAAGGAATGTCCTTTAATTCTGATGCTATGACCTGGACTCTCCCACTAGTAGGGACATCATTTCCACATCCACTCTGTCCAAGTCTTTCACTATTCGATACGTTTCAATAAGGTCCCCCCTCGTTCTTCTAAACTCCAGCGAGTACAGGCCCAATAGCTCATCACATGTTGCCTATTGTCTATAACCCACTCATTCCTGGGATCATTCTTGTAAACCTCCTCTGGACCCTCTCCAGGGCCAACACATCCTTCCACAAATATGGTGCCCAAAATCGCTCACAATACTCTAAATGCAGTCTGACCATCGCCTTATAGAGAATCAGCATTACATCCCTGTTTTTGTATTCTAGCCGTTGTGAAATAAATGCTAGCATTGCATTTGCCTTCTTTACAACAGATTCAACTTGCAGATTAACTTTTTGGGAATCCTGCACCAGCATTCTCAAATCCCTTTGCACCTCTGATTTTTGGATTCTCTCCCCATTTAGAAATTAGTCTATGCCTTTATTCCTACTACCAAAATGTATAACTCAACACTTTGCTACACTATATTTCATCTGCCACTTCTCTGCCCACTATGCCAATTTGTCCAAGTCCTTCTGCAGAGTCCCTGCTTTCTCTATACTGCCCTGCCCCTCCACCTATGTTCGTATTATCTGCAAACTTGGCCACAAAGCCTTCAATCCACTTGTCGAAATAATTAATATAGAACGTAATATAATAATATAAAGAGTAGAGGCCCCAGCAGCAACACCGCTAGCCCGCTAGTCACTGACAGCCAACCAGAAAGAGCCTCCTTCATTGCCACTACTTGTCTTCTGCTATCCAGCCAACCTGCTATATATGCTAATATCTGCCCTTTGATACCATGGGCTCTCACCTTCCTTAGCAGCCTCCCGTGTGGTTGTAAGCTGCCCAAGCTAAATATGAGATGCTGTTCCTCTAATTTGCGTTGGACTCCATTCTGACAATGGAGGAGTCCCTGGAGAGAAAGGTCAGTGTGGGAATGGGATGGGGAGTTAAAGTGTTTAGCTACAGGCAGGTCCTGTAGTCCTCGACGGACTGGGTGGATGTATACATCAAAATGATTGGTTAGCCTGCGCTTGGTCTAAGGTTCCCTACACCTAAACCAGATTAAACCTAGCCCATGTTTGGTGAGCCCATTCAATTCACCAGGCATTTTACAACTGCACGGATGAAAGGTAAAATAAAACTCCTTACATCCTTTGTATTTGCAGTAACATTTTTACTTTTGAGTAGTTTTGGATGATTTATTTTATTTCAAAACATTTTTTGAATGTTCTCATTGCATTATTTGTGGTTCTTCGGTGTTTTGAATGTCAGTGATATTCAAAGCTTCCGTAGTTTAATGGTGTGGATGTCAAAAGTTTCCGAAGTAGTTTAATGAGTGGAGCTGGCATTGGCCTCACCCGGCACAATAATTGCTTCATTGTTGTCTCTCAGGATATGACCTTTAGGTACAAGATGCTTGATGCTAATGGATTTCACCTTCTGTTTGAAAGCAGATGACCAGATGTAGGGCTGCATGGTGGTGCAGTGGTAGAGTTACTGCCTTACAGCGCCAGAGACCCGGGTTTGATCCTGACTACGGGTGCTGTCTGTACGGAGTTTGTATGTTCTCCCCGTGACCTGCGTGGATTTTCTCCGAGATCTTCGATTTCCTCCCACACTCCAAAGATGTACAGGCTTGTAGGTTAATTGGCTTGGTATAAATATAAAGTGTCCCTAGTGTGTATAGGATAGTGTTAATGTGCGGCGATCATTGGTCAGTGCGGACTCGGTGGGCTGAGGGGCCTGTTTCCGTGCTGTATCTCTCTAAACTAAACTAAACTAAACTAAACTAAACTAAACTAAACTAAACTAAACTAAACCACATGGTAATGTGGGATCTGAGAGCTGAGTAAGGAAGTGGCAAAATCTGAGGCATTAGATGATCCACATTCTTTCAATGTCTTTCAAAAACTTTGGGGAAAATGGCATGGAGTCATCTATGCTTTTGTTTTGGCACACTCGTTTAAGCCATAGACTTGGGCCTTAAAATTGTCCAAGCTTGTGGAGGTGTATGAAAATGGTGAGGAGAAATGGCCCCTACAACCATGTGAGATTGATCTTAGTATTGGATCTGTGGTGTGTTTAGTCAGCATTCACCTGCTTTGGTAGATGTACAATTTAGCTGCTGAAGTAAAGGAGTCTCTTGTCCTTCAGGATCCATCCCTCAGGCAATGCTAGGCGTCCAGCAGTGCAGTTTTCCTGAGGATGAAGGTGTCCTGTATGCTTCCCAGAAACGTAGAATTGAACCACATTAGAAAATTCAGTATGTGTAGGAAGGAACTGCAGATGCTGGTTTAAATCGAAGATAGATACAAAATGCTGGAGTAACTCAGCGCGACAGGCAACA
This sequence comes from Leucoraja erinaceus, assembly GCF_028641065.1. Lineage (NCBI taxonomy): Eukaryota > Metazoa > Chordata > Chondrichthyes > Rajiformes > Rajidae > Leucoraja > Leucoraja erinaceus. The sequence continues at coordinate 36,913,825 of NC_073396.1, forward strand.
TCTTTGGAAAGAAAGAACGGGTGATATTTCGGGTTGAGATCCTTCTTCAGACTATCAGACAATTCAGGGTTGGAAACATTGCCCGTGGATGAGGTGTTTGCTGCAGTAGTGAGAAGCCCGCACTTTTGGGAAATTGGCTGTTAAAGATGGAAGGTGACCTTCTCCTTAATGGAAGGAGTGGCCCAGGCCTGAGCACGAGAGTACATCTTGCAATTGAATGGAATATATCATGCTGAAGGCAGCTTTGCAAAAGATAAACCTGAAAATATAATTTCAATCAGGGAGGTCCCAACAGAATGTGCTGTCCCTGTAAACTCAGTGGCACTTGGACCTTCATGGATGGGCCTGGCTTCTATCTCCTACCCCAAGATCTGGAACACTGCCTGTGTTTGGTCCATATCCTTCTAAACTATTTTCTATACATGTACCTGTCCAAATGTCTTTTAAATATTGTGACAGTACCTGCCACAATTGTCTCCTCTGGCAGCTTGCTATACACCCACCACACTTTGTGTGAAAAGCTTGCTCCTCAGATTCCTCTTAAATCTTTTTCCCTTCACCCTAAACCTATGTCCTTTTGTCATCGATTCACACACTCTGGGGAAAAAAGACTGAGCATCTAACCAATCTATATCTCTCATGATCTTATACACCTCTATAGGCTTTTCCCTTTGAGAATAGGGAAGATTCAAACAAGAGGACATGACTTCAGAATTAAGGGACAGAAGTTTAGGGGTAATATGAGGGGAAACTTCTTTACTCAGAGAGTGGTAGCGGTGTGGAATGAGCTTCCAGTGGAAGTGGTGGATGCAGGTTCATTGGTATCATTTAAAAATAAATTGGATAGGCATATGGATGAGAAGGGAATGGAGGGTTATGGTATGAGTGCAGGCAGGTGGGACTAAGGGGAAAAAAAAATTGTTCGGCACGGACTTGTAGGGCCGAGATGGCCTGTTTCCGTGCTGTAATTGTTATATGGTTATATGGTTATAAGATCACCCTCATCCTCCTGCACCCCCAAGGAATAAATTCCGAGCCTCCCCAACCTCTCCCCCATAACCATATAACCATATAACCATATAACAATTACAGCACGGAAACAGGCCATCTCGGCCCTACAAGTCCATGCCGAACAAATTTTTTTCCCCTTAGTCCCACCTGCCTGCACTCGTACCATAACCCTCCATTCCCTTCTCATCCATATGCCTATCCAATTTATTTTTAAATGATAACGGAGGGTCTCTTGTCCTGGCAACATCCTTGCAAATCTTCTCCGCACCCTTTCCAGTTTAACAACATCTTTAATAGGGTACCCAAAAACTGAACATAATACTCCAAATGTGGCCCCACCATTGTCTTTTGCAACAGTAACATAACCTCACATCTTGTATACCTAGTCCTCTGTTTGATGAAGGCCAATGTGCCTGACGTCTTCTTAACCACCCTATCAACCTGTGACACAATTTTCAATGAACTGTGTACCCACACTCTTAGATCCCTCTGCTCTACAACACTCCCCAGAGCCCTACCATTCACTGTGCAGGTCCTGCCCTGGTTTAACTTCCCAAAATGCAACACCTCACATTTATCAACCATTCCTCAGCCCAACTAGCCAACTGATCAAGATCCTGCTGCAATTTTTGATAACCATATTTTCTATCTACACTAGTATACACTTTTATGTCATCTGAAAACTTGCCAACCATGCGTTGTGCATTCTTAGCCAAATTATTGACAGAAACCATGAAGAGCAAAGGGCCCAGCAATGATCCCCGAGGCCCACCACAGGCCTCCAGCCTGAAAACCAATCTTCCACCATCACAACTATGCTTCCTTCCATCAAGGCAATGTTCCATTCAATCGGCTAGCTCTCCCTGGATTCCATGCGCTCTCACCTTCCAGGGTAGCCTACCATGCGGAACCTTATCAAATCCGTGCTGACATCCATATGGACAATATCTATGACTCTGCCATCATCAACCTTTTTAGTTACTTCCTCAAAAACTCAATCAGATTTGTGAGACACAATCTCCCACATACAAAACCATGCTAACTATCCCGAAGAAGCTGATTTTATATCCTATCCCTCAGAATACTCTCCAGTAACTTGCCTACTACAGATGTTCGGCTCATTGGTCTATAGGTCCTAGGCGTTTCCTTACAACCCTTCTTAAATAGAGGCATAACATTATACACCTGTATTATATCACCCCTCATCCTCCTCCACTCCAAGGAATAAAGTCTTAGCCTGCCCAACCTCTCCCTATAACATAGACTCTTAAGTCCTGGTGACATCCTTATAAATCTTCTCTGCACCCTTTCCAGTTTAACAACATCTTGAACAGTGTGACCAAAACTGAACAGAACACTCCAAATGTGGCCCCACCATTGCCTTGCACAACAGTAACATAAGCTCCCAACTTCTATACTCATGAATCTTCCGGCACCTCACCTCACATATCTCAGCCAGAGTGCCTGCAGTTTCTTCTCTGGACCTTTGCCTTTGAATGGGAGAGCCTTTCACTGTCTGAGGCAACGTTCAGAGAGGCCACCATCTGCCTCATTCCTCAGAATAAGAAAGAAGTCTATGGCCTGCAGTTTGAAGATGAATGGCCCATGAGGAATTTCAGGCTGGGGGCAGGGGGACCAATGGAAACTTGAGCAACAATGAGTCATTTTGACACTGGGACATCCTGAGCAGAAAAGTTAGTACACAAATTAAAGTTCTTCTCATTCTTTTCCTGTACAGAAGAGATGCAATGCCTAAACAGAAGAGCATGGATCATACACTATTCAACAATAGACAACATGGATGTTGATGGAATGAAGGGCCTGGTTCAAACTCTGCTTTATCCCTTATTCCTCTGATGAAATAATTCACAGTTTCTATTAATTTGTAAATGGAGGTACATATTTTCCATCTGAATTTCTAGCAATGTTTTATAGATAACCCTGTCAACTCAGGGTTATTCCAAAACAATCTTCCATTTCAAGACTTTTTTTTTGCATCTTTCAAATTACTTTAGTTGTCATGAAATCCTGCTTCAGTGATGATAATATTAACTTCAGTTATTTTTACAGCCTCTCACACACATAGCACCATAATTTGATTTAAAATCATACTTAAAGCAAGCTGATTTGAATTTACTATCAGGATAGCCAGAAATAATTTTGAAATATCGCATTTACTTTAGGCTAATTTTAGACGGCAAATGAATAAGAAGGCAAATTGCTAATTCTTGAACATTGGACCGTGCAGGTTTTGTACCTATCAAAGCAGGATATCTAATCGTTTTAGAAGTCATTCATCTGTAATAAGTGGATTGTTAAAAATTGATCTTCACCCAAAATTGCTCACAGTAAATTTAAAGTCAGCAGCCCAACTAATGAAGATGTGTTGAAACGTTCTTTAAGAGGTTATTATTGCGGCATATTGATTAGCATCTTTGTTTGCACACCTTTCCTGCTGCTCTTCTGGGTTGATTTATGAATTAATGAGATGAAAAGGCAATTCATTATTATTAACTCCAAGCTAAATCAATGAAAGGAACTATTGGAACCCAGATGAGATAATACAGAATTAATAAGACTTGATCGCAATTTGTTAATCCCAGTTCATTAAAGTGACGCTAAGAATTCTTACGCCATGGTTAGATTTCTAAAGGATTACAGAGAAACTTGTATTAAAAAAGATTCATCCCATTTTCCCTGGGGAATATCCATCTGGGGATGCGTGTGGAAAATTCAAAACAATGTATCTTGTTATTTTGATTACAGTATAGGCATTTTTCTTTAATCTTCATGTTCTGTATTAAATCATTACACTGAAAATTGATTCAATGCAGAGCACTGAGGTAAGATATTTTAACTGGTGCTTTGCAGTGTCTGTCTTTGCTGCATGAACTATGAAGATATAAATTCAGGATCTTGTGCATAAGAAATGATGAAGGTTTCCAATATAAAGGAATCATTAGTCACCGATTGTCGGTATCCAGTGATGGATCTGCAGCCATTTCTACAGAGAGCTACCACAGCAACAAGCAACATTAAATTAAAGCCGTGCTGATTGATTTTCTTTGGACAAAGTTTCAGAACTTGTCGTGGTACACCCATAATAAATGTTACCACCTACCACAATTAATGGCCCGCGCAGTGTGCTGGAGAGTTCAATATTTCAGCCTGACATTATTGGCAGTAGAAATACAAACACAGCAATTCTTTACTTGCCAACTTGCTAAGCAAGAATCTGTAATTAATAATTTATCTTCTAATTAAATGAGGAGGATCATGTCAGCTTCTCTACAATATAAGCAGGGAGAAGGAGATGCTTATGTGGGTGTAATCCCCTTCACCGCAGTGCATGACATAATCAATGGGGAAATTTACTGATTATGAGTTACCATGGTTTGCGGCACGGTGGCGCAGCGGTAGAGTTGCTGTCTTATAGCACCCGAGACCCGGGTTCGATCCTGACTATGGAAGCTGACTGTATGGAGTTTGTACGTTCTCCCCGTGACATGTGTGGGTTTTCTCCGAGATCTTCGGTTTCCTCCCACTCTCCAAAGACATACAGGTTTGTAGGTTAATTGGCTTGGTATAATATAACACTTGTCAATTTGTCCCTAGTGTGTGTGGGATAATGTTAAGGTGCAGGGATCGCTGGTGTGTGCGGACTTGGTGGGCCGAAAGGCCTGTTTCTGCACCACATCTTTAAACTGCACTGCATTTCGTTGTCTCTGCACAATGACAATAAAGTTTGAATCTGAATCTGAATCTGAAAACTAAACTGTCTTTGAAACAAAGGAGACTGAGGGATATTTAGTTGTGCATAAAGTTGGGGAATAACAAAAGGGCATGTTTTCCTAAAAGTTGGTAAAGTTTGCTGGAAGGAATAGAGGAGAATCGACAAGGAGCTATTTCATTAATTTGGAGACACAAGAGACTGCAGATGCTGGAATCTAGAGCAATAAATAATCAACTGGAGGAACTTAGTGGGCCATGCAGCATCTGCAGGGATAAGCAATTAATGGTGTTTTGGGTTGAAATCTTGCATCTGGACTGAGAGTAGAGAGAGAAGATATTTGTGGAATTCCCTGCCACAGAGGGCAGTGGAGGCCAAATCACTGGACGGATTTAAGAGAGAGTTAGATAGAGCTCTAGGGGCTAGTAAAATCAAAGGATATGGGGAGAAGGCAAGCACGGGTTATTGATTGGGGATGATCAGCCATGATCACAATGAATGGCGGTGCTGGTTCGAAGGGCTGAATGGCCTCCTCCTGCACCTATTTTCTATGTCTAAGATGAGACAAGGTAAGCAGGTAGTGATAGGTGGTCCATGGAAGGGAGAAGGTGTAAGTTATTGCGGCAAACCCACCAAAATTATGGAAGAACTCGGGGATAAAGACCTGGACATTTTAAAACAGACATGCTGGCTGAGAAAGGAAAACCCCGAATCCACAGAAGAACAAGTTTTAAACCTCTCTGTAGGCCTGGGCAGCTACATGACTATGCGAATGGTGTGAACAGGGAAGGCCGGGATGGAGATAACGAGATTATCTTGGAAAGACAGAGGAAGGAACTGAGCCTCAGCAGACGGGGGTAAACAGCCCAGCAGCAAGACAATCACCATCGTAAATGGCCCATCCGTCGGGACTATGGGAGCTCATCCAGGTGTTGGGATAACGATCATGCTGAGGCATCGTGACAACAGCAAACCCATTATCATCGGAAGCCTATTGTTCATGCCAGATCGAAACTGGGAATCATCGAAAGACCATTTTGCCCAGAGGACCACCTGGGGGGTTTCAAGGGAAAAACTCGGATATAAAAGGGACAGGCAAGCCAGAACTCGCTCTCTATTCTGCTCTGTTGGACGCCTCCTGACCCTGCATCAATCTAGCTGTAAGTACCCCAGCCGACCTGGTGAAGTTCCCGAAATCGGATAGAGGTTGAGAGAAGAAGGGGAAAGGGGGATGTATCTATAATTAAACTTGTATAAAGTAAGTTTTTATGATGTGCCCGATAATTTTCTTTCCATAGTCTTAGTTTAAAGCATAAGTTTAGCCAAATATTATGTAGTGTTGGTGAGATTCGGTTCCTCATTGTTTAATAAAGCCTGTAAATTTTAGACTTGCTTTGAGTCCGTCTTGGTTTCTGTTTTCTCTCATCAGCACACTCTGGTCAAGTCAACCCTTTATCATATCCCACCATAATTCCGAGGTCTAGAACCCAGGGGAATCCCTTTTTTTGTATTCTGTCTTGGGAACCGCTCGAGTGGAGTGGTGGCCGTTTGACCCACCGACAAGGGAGAGAATCACTCGGGAAGTTGGGCCCGAAGTGGAGTAAAAGGAACCAAACCCCTACAAAGGATAATGGGCAGATGCAGTCATGTGGGAGAGGGGGCAGAGTTGGCATTGCTCTGTTACAGAATGTTTCAAATCCACTTCCCAATCCCACACCTACCTGCCTGTCCTCTACTTCTCCAACTGTAAGGAGCCACCCAATGCCAACTAGAGGAACTACGCCTCAAATTTCACCAAGCTTGTTTTCACCTGGCCTACAGCTAACAATGGCTTGTTTCCTTTATCATCTTTACACTCTTGAATATCTTTCATTCATTTGTTCTATATCTCTCTACATCACTGCCTATATCACTCGTTTCCCTTTCTACTGACTCTCAGTCTGCAGAAAAGTCTCGACTCAAAACGTCCCCTATTCCTTTTTTCCACAGATGTTGTCTGACCCGCTGAGTTACACCAACCTTTTGTGTCTATCTTCGGTTTAAACCAGCAGTTCCTTCCTACACGCTTCATATTCTGCCTGGGTGGTCTACAACCCAATGGCATGTGACCTTTCCAGTTATAGGTAAAACTTACCTCCTGTGTATTCCTCTCGTTGCCTCGTATTGATCTACCTCCGGTCCTCCCAATTTTGTCACCTTTCCCATACCCACCTCCAACTCCCCCTTTACTCTTTATCATCTTCTTTCCCCATCTTTGTTTGTGTCCACTGGCTTACCCTTCACATCTGGTGCTAGTTCCATCTCCTCTCCCCTAACAGTTCTCTATTCCTATCGTCCTGAAGAAGGTCGATACACCATGTGTCCATTTCCCCCGCAGATGCTGGCTGACCTGCTGTGTTCCTCCAGCACTTTACGCTTTGTTCAAGATTCCAGCATCAGCAGGTTCTGCCTGCAGCTGTTTGTCTTTTCACCCTTTTTTTAATTTTAAGTGTGCCAAAAGTTTTTGTTTTTGGAGGTCTAGTCTTCGGCGCTGAAGCACCATCACGGAGCGGGCGATGCCTTACCCGGGTCACCATGTGGTGAGCTCCAGAGTGCTGGGACCGCTGACTCCAACATCGCGGAGCTGTGGTCGAGGAGCGTCCAGCCGCGGCGGCGCTGTGTTTAAAGACCGCAGAGCCTGGGATCTCTCGCCGAGATCGCCAGTGTTGGAGCTCCGACCAGCGCGGCCTGTGGGCTTCAGGAGCCGGTCTCTGGCAGCAAGCGGCCGTTCCAGACACTCTGCGAGTGTTCCTTCAACGCCGGAGCTCCATCATCCGGCAAGAGGATCTGAAACATCGGGCCGCCGTCGTGGCGACTGTGGAGGCCTCAAATAGGCCCCGGCCATGGGTGAACTAGAGGAAGAGGATTGGATTTTGCTGCCTTCCCTCACAGTGGGAATCATTGTGGGGGGATGTTTTTATGTTTAATGTTAAATTCTTTAATGTTGTGTTTTATTTTTATTGGTGTGCTGCAAATGGCAACTCAAATTTCACTGCATCAAAAATGGCGTTTGTGACAATAAATGTCCTTTGTTCTTTCTAATGTCTCCAATTTACTGCTCCACTTCAAAATCTCAAGTTATGCCTACTTTGAAGAAGTTCTCCTCCTCTCTCCGACTCTCCCTCACTGCCCCCCTTCTGCCGATCTCCTTCTCTCCCACCATGTTTTGACGTGGACTCGCCATCACAGCCACATATGTTTCCTCAACAAAATGTTGGAGTAACTCAGCGGGACACGCAGCTTCTCTGGGGAGGGAGGAATGGGTGACATTTCGGGTGAAGACGGGCCTCGACCCAAAACATCATCCATTCCCTCTCTCCAGAGATACTGCCTGTCCCGCTGAGTTACTCCAGCATTTTGTGTCTATCTTCAGTGTAAACCAGCATCTACAGTTCCTTCCTGCACATATATTTCCTCAATGCTTGCTTGCACAGCCATTTTGTGTCATGTGGGTTTTAGCAGTGTTTCCAGGCCTCCCTGTTTGGGCCCAACCAGGATCTCAGTAACCTCCCCTCCATCCACTGCTACTCACAACAGTAATCCCCCAGGAGTTCTGCACTCTCCTCCATGCCCCATTACCTCTGGCACTCTAGGTGCTCTAGGCCTCCCTCACTCAGTCCTGCCATGGATCTCCACTCCTCTTCATCTACCACTGGATCCACACCTTCAACCAGTGTCTCTTCACCTCCCTGACCTCCCGCACCTGTCTCTAGACTAGGACCCCGACCAACTCTACTGGACATCACCTCGCACACGATGATCACTCCCAGGTAGGAGGCCCCACTGCCGGATGGTGCTGCACTCGCAGCCACCTCCAGGATGGGACCTGCCACACCATTGCCACCATCTCAAACAGGGGCCCCTTCACTGTCACCTCCAGGCCCAAGCCTCTGATAGTCCGTGGACCAGGGTCAACCCTCGCCACAACCCTGGCTTCCTGGAGGCCAGGATCACCAACTTCACTGGATAGACGGCTCGCACGGGGACGTTGCTGCTGGGTCCATCTTCTCCATGGATGACTCTCGTAGGTCCTACTGCTCTCCCGGGGCCATTAACACAGACAATACTGGGTCCAACTTCTCTTCCTCCAATGCCACCATTCCTACACCACCCACACACCCGACTCTCTTCTAAGCCCACCTCCTCCTTTTATGAACCTCTCCCTCCACCCCTCTGCCCTCCTCAGACCATGTGCCTGAACCCAGCTCCTGTCAGGTTTTCACCACCCCCCCTGATCTACCCCTCTCTATGCCAAGGGCCTCCACCTTTGCACCTCAATGGATTCCATGCCCACCATGATGTTGAGCTCTTTGGCCGTCGCCTCCACCTCCGGGCCTATGTCACTGACAATGGGATTGCTCAGGGATGACCCTCCTTATCCCATCTCAAACTTATCCATCCCCTCCACTTGGGCCACCACCCCCTCCCGAAGGCCTTCTCTCCACTCTGGACCTTTTCATTCCCAACTGGTGCTATGACGTAACTGTCTTGAATTCTCCAATACCTTCACCCACTCCAGTCTCACCCCATCTGAAAACACAGCCCTCCAATCAGTCAGTAGCAAACCAAATATTGTTATCAAATCTGCTGACAAGGGAGATGCCGTTGTAGTCTGGCAGGCTAAAATGCTGAGGCCAGGCGTCAGCTCTCAATTATCTCATACCTTGCTTATGATCCCACAGATGAACATCAGGCCACCATCTCCCAGACCAAGCTAATCACCTCTGGCGATTTCCCCTCCACAGCCTTCACTCTTCTAGTTCCTCAACACCAGACTGCCTGTTCTACCTTCTTCCTAAAATCCCCAATTTAGACAGACGGCCTTGTCAGATCCATTGTTCCTCCCTGCTCCTGCCCAGACTTGTCTCCACATAATCCAACTCTATTTTTTCCCACCTTGTCGTGTTCCTTCCTACGTAATCCAAGATATGTCATTCCATGCTTCAACAACTTTTAATTCCTACATACCTATTTTTACCATGGATTACCAAGCAATTCACAACCCCATTCCCTGCCAGGGAGGTCTCGGCCCTCTTTGGTTTATTGAGTCATACAGCATAGAAACAGGGCCTCCAGCCCAACTTGCCCGTGCCGACCAAAATGCTCCATCTACACTAATCACAACTGTCTGCATTTGCACCATATCCCTCTAAACCTTTCCTATCCTTCTTCGTCCTCTCTGTGCGGCCTACCATCGAGCTGGAGCAGCGCTGGAGCGACGATTTCCTGTCGGGACTACAGCTCCGCCGGCGGTGCAGATGCTGGGACACCAACACCAACACGGAGCGGGCGATGCCTTACCGGGTCGCCTTCGGGTAAGCTCCGGGGCACTGGGAATGCCGACTGCAACATCGCTGAGCTGCAGCTGCAGAGCGTCCAGCCGCGGGCGGGCGGCACTGGATTTCAACACCTGGTGTCCGAGTTCGCCAGTGTCAGAGGTCCGGCCAGCGCGGCCTGAGAACTTTGGACATTGCAGTCTTCAGGGACGAAGCGGCCGCTTCAGTCCAGGCCGCTGGAGAATGTTCACTCGACGCCGATGATCCAGCTTCGCGGCAGAGGGCCTGAGAACATCGAGTTGGCTGAGGAGGCCACATATAGACCCCGACCTCGGGTGGACTATGAGGGGGAGAACTGGATGTTTTTAGTGCCTTCCCTCACAGTGAATTCTGCTGTGGGGGGACGTTTCATGTTGATTTCTATAGTGCACTGTTCTGTGTCTTTTTTCTTTTTTCTCTTTTTTGTTTTGTATGGATTTATTGACATTTGATCTGTTCAATTAATTTAATCAATCTCTGTAAAGCACTTTGGTTCAAATACTGGTTTTGTTGAAAAGTACTATATAAATAAAACATTATTATTATTATTATTATTATTATTATTATTATTATATCCATATACCTCTCCAATGTTGTTATAGCACCAACCTCAACTACCTCCTCTGGCAGCTCATTCCATACACCCATCACCCTCTGAGTGAAGAAGTTACCCTTCAGGTTCCTATTAAATCTATCCCCCCTCACCGTAAACCTATGTTCTCAGAGTAGGGGTTCTTGATTCCCCTACTCTGGGAAAAATAATGTGCATTTATCCTATCTATGCCCCTCATGATCTTATACACCTCTGGAAGATCATCCCTCAGCCTCTGCACTCTGAGGAATAAAGTCCTTGTCAGCCCACTTAAAGTTGTTCCTTTAACGGTGTTCAGTTCCTCTCAACTAAAGCAAAGCAAAGCAAAGCAAAATATCCTTTATTGGCTTTCAGACATTTCAGTCTGAACGGAATTATATACCTTGCAGTCATAACATAGAATAAAATAACAAAACACACACTTAACAGAGTTTAACATCCACCAAAGTGAGTCTACCAGGCACCTCCCCACTGTGAAGGAAGGCAAAAGTCTTAAAGTCCTTGTCTCTTCCCTCCTCATCTCCCTCTGCGTTGAGGCTATCCAGGCTTCTGATGTTGGGATCCCGCAGGGTGATGGTAAGTCCAGCGGCCGCATCCGCGCTCCACGAACGGGCTGGTTCGAACTCCGCATCCTGCGCGGTTGAAGCTGCAGAAGCTACCACCCTCCAGTCCAGCGGATGAAGCTGTAATTGCGGGAGCTCCAGAAAACCAGTCACCAAACTGGGAACTGCGAGCTCTCGGCAATGTCGTCCACTGGGTCCGCGGCCGAGTCCACTGTGTCCGCGGACGAGCCTCCGAGGCTCCAAAGTCACCGCCTCCGCAATGCCACCACTGGCTCTGATTTATCTCGGAGCCTCGAGGTCGGTCCCAGTTGGAGGCCGCCAGCTCCGCGATTAGGCCTCAGCGCAGACGGAGACGGGGGATACGACAAGAAAAGGTTGCATCCCCCCGAAGGAGGAGACTAAAAACAGTTTCTGCCACCCCCCACACATACACAACTAAAATAAACGAAATAAACTAAACACAGGACAAAAAAAAAAGAAAAGACAGATGACTGCAGGTGAGCCGCAGCTGCTTGGGCAACGCCGCCACTTCCAGATCTAACACTCTCCTCCATCCGGCAGAATGTGTCCTCACCCGTATCAATTTCTCGTTTGTCTTCTTTCACTTCCTTCAAGTAAAAGGTGTAGCCATGGGCCCTTGTATGAGTCCTAGCTCCACCTGTTCTTTAGTTGACTACATTAAACACACCTTGTTACAAATATATCTCAGTACCATTCCTCAACTCATTCTCCATTACATCGACGACTGCATTGGGGTTGCCTCCTACACCTGTCCAGAACTTGATGACTCCATCAACCTTTTTGCTAACTTCCACCCTGGCCTCAAATTTACTTGGACCATTTCTGACACCTCCCTCCCCTCTCTTGATCTTTATCTCCATCGCCCATATCTCCACTGTGACCCGTAGTTTTACCCTTGCTCACCCTCCCCCCAACGATAGAATTTGGCTCGTCCTCAATTATCACCCCACCAGTCTCTGCATCGAACACATCATTCTCTGACATTTTCACCACCAATCACATCTTATCATAGCTACCCCTTTCCATTTTCCATGGAGGCCACAGCCTCCACAACTCCTGACTTCACTCATCCCTTCCCACCCAACCTGCCCCTCCCCAGGCACTTTCCTCTGCAAATGCTGGAGATGTAACACCTGTCCCTTCACGCCATCTTCCATTTACTTGCTGGGTGGCGAGCAGCCCTTTCAGGTGAGACAGAGCATCACGTCAACCTCTTCAAACCTCATTTGCTGCATTCGGTGCCTCTGATTTTGTCCTGGGTCTACACCATCGTCTGAGTGAGGCCAAACACAAACTGGAAGAAGAGCATCTCATATTACAATCCAGGTAACTTGCAACCCAACAATATAATCCTTGAAGTCTTCAATTTCAAGTAATGCCATCCCCGACATGACACGCACCCATTTCTCCCCCCATCTCCCAACCAAGGCCTAGTCAACCTGCTGCTTTCCCATTTGTACTTCCATCTCCCATTCACGAGCTCCCCATCTCACTTTTAATCCCCCCTCTTTCTCCTCCCATTCATCCCTACTTCCAGCTTTACATTTCACCTCATCGTCTCTACTTATTTGACAACCTTTTGTCTCCTTTGCAATCGCAGCCTTTGTCATTTACTTCATCCTGCTGCCAATCAAATCTCCCTCACTGATAGCCACCAAGCGTTGTACCAACCCCACCTGTCTTTTCCAGCTCTCTCCCCCCCCCCCCCCCCCCCCACTCCCACCTGTTTCCATCAGTCTGAAGAAGGATTGTGCCCTGAAACATCCTCTGTTCAATCCCTCCACAGATGCTGCTTTACCAGTTGATTCTCTAGCACATTGTGCTTTGCTCAAGATTACTGCTTCTGCACTTCCTTGTGTTTGCCTTCATTCCTGGTTTAAATGACATGGAAATCTTTGTTGATGTTCTTTTAAGAGAAACAGTGTGGAAATAGACCCTTTGGCCCATTGAGTCCACGTTGACCACCAATCACTCCTACTATAGAAAATAGACAATAGACAATAGGTGCAGGAATAGGTTCTTGTCTTCTCTCCATATCCCCTGACTCCGCTATCCAGCACTATCCCACGCACTAGGGACAATTTACAGAAGCCAATTAAGCTGTAGACATGCACGTCTTTGGAGTGTGGGAGGAAACCGGTAATCTCTGAGAAAACAGATGCACTCACATGGAGAGCGTACAAATTCCGTACAGACAGCACCCGTAGTCAGGATGGAACGCGGGTCTCTGACGCTGACAGTAACTCTACCGCTGCGCGTCCATGCCGCTGTAGTTACAGGTGGTTCATACAAACATGCAAACCATCCAGAAGGAAATGTAAGAAACAATGAGATTTTTACAAAGATCGACACAACATGTTGGAGTAACTGAGCGGGACAGGCGGCATCTCTGGAGAGATGGAGTGGGTGACGTTTCGTGCCGAGATCTAAAACAGTTCCTTCTCTCCAGAGATGTTTCCTGTCCCGCTGAGTTACTCCAGCATTTTGTGTCAATCTTCGGTATCTGCAGTTCCTTCCTACACATTTTTAGAAAGGATTCAATGTGAAAATATGAAAGCATGAACACAGTGCGAATGCTAGAGTTTTTCAATATTATAGGAATCTATCATCAGTCACTCAATATTTGCGCATTTGTACGAGCTGATCAAAGAGAGGAACTGTGGGTTTGTGAAGAGAAGGTTAAAGTTCAATTAATTAATTGATTTGAGAGATTAGTATGGGTGTGAGATGTGTAGTAAATATGGATTTCCGAAATGAACGATAAATTTGGCATCACTGAATTTACCAGTCAGAAACAGCCTACTTAGACATCTTGAGCAGATTGTATTTTACTATAATTCCTTACTACACGCAATGCCATTTGGCCCATCGAGTGGATGTCTGTTCTCAGAGCAATCCATTTCTCACACATATCCATGCAAGCTATTCTCTCACATCAGCCATGAAATTCCCTGTGAATCTTCCCCGACCCACTTAGCCTTTTGAACGTTGATCTGCATCCACTGTCCATAGGTTCAAAATTCTAAGAGCAGAATTAGGGCAATTGGCCTATCAAGTCTACTCACCATTCAATCATCTTTCCCTTTCAACCCCACCCTCCTGCCTTCGCCCCATAACCCCATGACACACTTACTAATCAAAAGTCTGTCAATCTCCACCTTAAAAATATCCATAGACTTGGCTGCAGCCGTCTTTTGCTCACTTGCAAAATCTATTCCACATTAAAACCAGTCATTGCGTAAAGTCTTATCACTTTTGGGTCTTTGATAATCACTGCAAAATCTCTCAATGCCTCTTCAATCAATAGGAGAAGTTCTTTTATATTTACCTTTTACAATTTTAATTAATTCTGTTAAATCTACATTTAGTTTTTCAAGATCAATCCTAGGTTAGTTCAATTTGGTTTAGTTTATTGTCAAGTGTACACTGGTACAGTGAAAAGCTTTTGTTGTGTCCTAACCAGTCGGCAGAAAGACAAAACATGATTACAATCGAGCCATTCACAGTGTATAGATACATGATAAGGGAATAACGTTTTGGTGCAAGGTAAAGCCAGTAAAGTCCAATCATAGATAGTCTGAGGGTCACCAATGAGGTAGATAGTAGTTCAGGACTGCTCTCTGGTTGTGGTAGGATGGTTCAGTTGCCTGATAACAGCTGGGAAGAAACTGTCCCTAAATTTGGAGGTGTGCGTTTTCACACTTCTATACCTTTTGCCTGATGGGAGAGGGGGGAAGAGGGAGTGGCCAGGGTGCGACTCGTCCATGATTAAGCTGCTGACCTTGCCGAGGCAGCGTGAGGTATAAATGAAGCCAATGGAAGGGAGGTTGGTTTGAGTGATGGTCTGGGCTGCGTTTTCTTTTGGTCTTGGATGGAGCTGTTCCTAAACCCGATAAAATGCTTTCTATGGCGCATCTGTAGAAATGGGTGAGAGTTATTGAAGACTTGCCGAAATTCCTCAGCCAGTTTACTCTTGTAACTGTGTTGCCTGATTGTGTGAGCTTTCTCATAAATGTCTAACCTTACCAGAGTGTTGATATCAGTTCTAAAGTGTGATGCCCAGAACTGAACACAATGTTCCAGCTGGGGATAAGCTTGTGTAATCCAATGATTTAACATTACTTCCTGGCTTTTGTACTTTATGACTTTGTTGATAAAGTTTGCGGCTTGCTCCATTTTTAATTGAATTGCTAAGATGCCCTGCTAAGACCAAGATTTGTGTATAAGCAAATGTTGATATCTCTTCCTTTGCATTAGGCAGGAAGTGATGGGAATCGTTTAAGCTTGTATAGTTGCGGGAAACATAGTTGATAATGAGTGAGGCAAATAGGAGGAACAGCACCTCATATTTCGCTTGGACAGCTTACAACCCAGTGGTATGAATATTGATTTCTCTAACTTCAAGTAACCTCGGCATTCCTTCTCTCCCCTTCCCTCCCCCCGACCAAGTCACACCAGCTTTTCGTTTTCACCCACCAAACAGCTAACAATGGCCTGTTTCCTTTATCATTGTTACTTTTTTGCATATCTTTTATTCATTGTTCTTTATCTCTCTACATGATCACCTATATCACTCATTTCCCTTATCCCTAACCAGTCAAGAAGGGTCTTGACCCGGAGCATCACCCATTCCCTCTGTCCGGAGAAGCTGCTTGTCCCGCTGAGTTACTCCGGCTGAAACAGGTGCAATGTGCTGTCGGCAATAACAAGCACATGTTGAATTGGCGCATATTGTGAGGCACTCTGGACCTTCAGAGGATCCAATCAGGTAGAGATCTTATACAGGTGTATATAATCATGAGAGGAATAGATCGGGTAGATGCACCGATTCTCTTGCTCAGGGTAGCTGAATCGAGGATCAGAGGACATAGGTTCAAGGTGAAGGGGGAAAGATTTAATAAGAATCTGAGGGTTAACTTTTTCACACAAAATGGATGTATGGAACAAGCTGCCAGAGTAGGTAGTTGAGGCCGGGACTATCCCAACATTTAAGAAACAGTTAGACAGGTACGTGGATAGGACAGGTTTGGAGGGATATGGACCAAACGCAGGCAGGTGGAACTAGTGTAGCTGGAACATGTTGGCCGGTGTGGGAAAGATCGGCCGAAGGACCTATTTCCACACTGTATCACTCGATGACTCTATGACTCAAATGATGATTCTCCCGCATAATAATAGTATCTATCTATTATTTGCACCATAATAGACAGTTGAACTAAAGAAATAATGGGAAAGTGAAAGCATTGATTGGTGAAGCTGGTTCCAGTAAGATAGATATGAACATTGAATTTTTGCTGAGATTACAACTTTTTAATAAATTTGAACACATTTTTAGAACATCACTAAATCTGAGCATTCCGATTTATAGGTAATATAAAATTTCCAGGACAGGAAGGATAGAGAAAAAGTAATATTTATCGATCTACAGAAGCTTAAGAAGTATGCATTGATATGAGAGTGAGATTTATTGGATCAAGAAAAGTTTCAAACTGATGCTAAAATGGAAATGATTCCAAATTAAATGGCAAGAATGGATTTGAGAATACGTTTAGCTGTAATTGTCAACCAAACCAGATGTGTTAGGCGTAAAAACAAAAAACAACCAAAGAGTGGAGTGTGTGGGGATGAACTGCAGATGCTGGTTTAAATCGAATATAGACACAAAAAGCTGGAGTAACTCCGCGGGTCAGACAAAATCTCTGGAGAGAAGGAATAGATGATGTTTCGGGTCAAGACCCTTCTTCAGACTGAATATGCTGTCTGACCCGCTGAAATACTCCAGCATTTTGTGTCTATCAACTAAAAAGGGAAGTGTATCTCTTGATGGAGTTAAAAATCAAAATCAAAAGGTGGTGGTGGTGCAGTGGCATAGGGGCAGCACAGTGGCATGGCAGTGAGTTTCTGCCTCACAGAGCCAGAGACCCAGGTTCAATCCTGACTACGGTACTGTTTATGCAGAGTCTTTTATGTTCTCCCTATGACCTGGTGGGTTTTCTCTGGGTGCTCCAGTTTCTTCCCACATACCAAAGGCATGCAGGTTTATAGGTTAAGTGGCTTTTGTAAATTGTCCCTAGTGTGTAGGTGATAGAATTAGTGGACGGGTGATAGATGGTTGGCACGGACACGCTGGGTCGAAGGGCCTGTTTCCACAATTATGTTCCTCGGATTAATCATCAAGGACGCTGCAAGACATTCTGAGTATTTCTGTTTTTAAATCAGATTTCCAGCATCTATAGCTTTTAGCTTTAAGTACCTGGAATATAAGTTTTAAGAATGCTGTTAACATTTTTCAAAAAATGGTGATATCACCTGATAGGTATTCACAATGTACAATCTTGGCAAGAAGTTGTACCTGCTGGGTTTGCATAATGTGAGCAGGTAGATTCAAGATATATCTTTCCAATGGATTTCATCAACATTGCAAACTATTGTTCACAAGTTCACAAGTTATAGGAGTAGAATTAGGCCATTCTCGCCATCTTTCTTCTTCTTTGGAATGAAATGATCCTGCACCTTCCGAATTATCCACAGAAATTCCTGCCATTGCTGCTCTACCATAATTCCTACTAAAGCCCTTTTCCAGTCAACCTTTGCCAGCTCCTCCCTCATGCCTCGGTTGTCCCCTTTGCTCAGCTGTAATACCGACACATCCAATTTCACCTTCTCCTTTTCAAATTGTGTGTTAAATCCAATCATATTGTGGTCACCACCTCCTGGCGGTTCCTTTACCTCTAGTTCTCTTCATTGTCCAACACTAAATCTACAATAGCCTTATCCTTGGTAGGCTCTTGTAGTCTACCTGCATATTGAAAGTGTGTGTACTAGTAAGAGCACCACATTTGCTTTCCTTAGTTAATAAAATGCAAATCAGAAAGTGCTGGTGGAACTCAGGTAGCATCCTAGAAGAAGCATTCTGATCCAAAATGTTGCATATCCATGTTTTCCATACCACCTGACCCATTGAGTTAAGGGCATGTCCCATTATACGAGTTTACCCAAGAGCTCTCCTGAGTTTATTAAAAAAAAACTTGTGGTAAGTACGTAGAATGTACGTAGCGGGTACGTCGGAGCTCGGGACGTCTCTTAGCGACTCGTAAAGCTAACGGCATGCACTCGGGAAACGCGGTAAGATCGTCAAGTTTTTTCAACATGTTGAAAAATGTCCACGAGAGCCCCGAGTACCTACGAGCGGCTATTACTGTAATTCTCTGAGTTCAAATCAGGGGAAACTCGGGAGAACTCTTGAATTACCTCGTACAGTGGAACAGGCCCTAAACTCCAGCACCTGATGTTTTTGGCTCAAGATTCCAGCATCTGCAGTTCCTTGTGTCTGCAATATGAAAATCAATTTTGGGAATGAAAGTAGAACTTGGTAGACATTTGTAGAAGACTAGAATGAATTATTAAAGTATATGGAGGGAAGAAATAGTAAAAACACAAGAAGTAGTAAAGGAAATGCTAAATTATAGACACCTGGTTACACCAAGTTCCTAATTTTGATACCTGCAGATGCTGTTTTACAACAAAAGACACAAAGTGCTGGAGTAACTCAATGGGTAAGGCAGCATCTCTGGAGAACATGGATAAGTGGAAGGGGACAGGGAGATCCAGTACGCCTCGGTGGACCAAACTAAATTGTCGTCGAGTCTATGCCTGGTCTCACGGATCCAAGGATCCCACATCGAGGTCAGGTTAGAGTAGGTGCACGTGAACCTCTGTCTCACCTGGAGGGACTGCTGGGGTCCCTGGATGGAGGTGAGGGAGGAGGTATAAGGACAGGTGTTCCATCTCTTGCAGTAGGAGTGGAAAGTACCTGGGGAGGGGGTGGTTTGGGTGGGAAGAGTTGAGTGAACCAAGGAGTTGAAGAGGAAGCTGTCTCTGTGGAATGTGGAAAGGTTTGGGAAGACTGGTGGTGGGTTGGAGGTGATAGAAGTGTCGGAGGATGATGTGTTGGATGCAGAGGCTGGTGGGGTGAAAGGTGAAGACCAAGGGAACTCTACCCTTGATTGATTTGGGAGCAGGGGGTGCAAGAGCACAGAGGGGAAGCAGGTGAGGGATCTATTGATGGAGGCGGGGGGGGGGGGGGGAGGGGGGAGAGACACGTTCACAAAAAAAAGGGATATCTAGGATTTAAACATCTTAATTTAGATTTGTGAGCATTTATTTCAATGCACGAACAGGCATTGACACTAAAAACCTAGTGGACAGGCATTCCGTTTGGATGGTGAATTAGTTATAAATTTTCAAACACAACCTAACCTGACCTAGAATCATTTGTATTTTCAGTAGCATGGTTCAGAGGAAGGTACAGCTCCATAATGAGTATATCTCTCATAACCAATTCTTTAGTTCAAAATAACTTGTGAAGAAGCATTAGGCAGTAGGTCTTTCAGGGGCCTCATCCACTCTTGCCTTCAGCTGACCTGTACCTCTATTCCATTGACCTGCCTTGATGTCAGATCCCCCTGTCCATTGTATGAAGATAACTTTTCTACCTTCATCTGGAAAGCTCCAAATGTGCCCGGGTTCAGCTATCTTTTTGGCTAAAGAGGACTCAGATATCTCTCCTCACCATGTGCCTGAAGTTCAGGAATAAAAGAAAGTCTTGATTTCACTCCTGAATGAACTGTCTCTAATTTTGCGATATCTGATTCTCCCCAAGAGGAAATACTTCCTTCCCCATTCAAACGATTTAGCATTTTGAACACATTACCCCTTAATCTTCCTTGGTCCTGAGATTATAAAACAGATTTATATTACACTTGCTCATTGTTTAAACTCCTGAACTTCAGGCAGCACGGTGGCACAGTGGTAGAGCTACTGCCTTTCAGCGCCAGACACCCTAGTTCGATCCCGACTACGGTGCTTGTCCATATGGAGTTTGTACGTTCTCCCCGGGACCTGCGTGGGTTTTCTCTGAGATCTTTGGTTTTTCCTCCTACACTCCAAAGACGTACAGGTTTGTAGGTTAATTGGCTTGATATAATTGTAAATTGTCCCTAGTATGTGTATGGTAGTGTTAATGTGCGGGGATTGCTAGTCGGTGCGGATTCGATGGGCCGAAGGGCCTGTTTCTGCACTGTAGCTCTAAAACTAACACAGAAAGGGTACATGAACACAGCAAATGGCTGCTGAATTGCGCAATGGTTTGTGAGTTTGTTCAAAGACTCAAATAGCCGACCACAGAATTTGAAACCAGCGTTTGGTGGTTACACTCTCAGATCCCTGTGGGTAACTCTAAACTTGGCTTAAATCAACAGCAATCTATTCTTACTCAAACAACATTGTGCCAGAGGAAGAGGTATATATTTATATTTATTATAAAATATACTGGAGCTCACGGATTATGCTTTGAGTCTGGCTGATTTATTTTTATTCACCTCGGCTATAATGAGTTCCTGATTTAATCCTCTTCCACCTGAGGTGGAGGGGAAAAGGAAAGAGGATCAGTGAACACTGCCGATCATTCCTCACTGCATGAATGCAATAGCTGCCACCCAACAAACATTGTCAATATAATTTATTGTGCCTTTGTGATTAAATAACTAGAGAGAGCATCGACATTGAAGCATTGCCATTGCCAAGTCTGAAGAAGGGTTTCGGCCCAAAACGTTGCCTAATTCCGTCGCTCCATAGATGCTGCTGCACCCGCTGAGTTTCTCCAACACTTTTGTCTACCTTCGATTTACCAGCATCTGCAGTTCCTTCTTAAACGCCATTGCCAAGTCCTCTGGTCACCCCAAACAACTGCAAAACTGTACCCAATTGATCTGGTCTTTTAGTTTAGTATAATTTAATTTAGAGATACAGTGGAAAAACAGGCCCTTCCGGCCCACTGAGTCTGCACCAACCAGCGATCCCCGCACAATAACACTACCCTACATGTTTACATTGATACCAAGCCAATTAACAAGAGAGACAAGAGTCAAGAGAGAGTCAAGAGTCAATTTAATTGTCATTTGGACCCCTGGAGGTCCAAACGAAATGCCGTTTCTGCAGCCATACATTACACACAAATAGACCCCAGACACAACATAATTACATTTTACATAAACATCCATCACATAGCTGTGATGGAAGGCCAAAAAAACTTATCTCTCCACACTGCACTCTCCCCCCCCCCCCCCCCCCGATGTCAGAGTCAAAGTCAAAGTCAAAGCCCCCGGCTGGCGATGGCGATTGTCCCGCGGCCATTAAAGCCACGCCGGGTGGTGCGAGGTCGCACACCGGGTCTTGGTGTTGGAGCCCCCGGTGTGCGCCTCGCAAAGTCCCGCGGCCATTCCAGCCGCGCGGGGCAGTGGTGTCAGGCCCCGCTCCAGGAGCTCTTCAACCCCGCAACACGGGCGGGAGAATTCGCCGTTGCAGGAGCCCCGAAAAGCGGTCTCCCTCCAGGGATCCGCGGGCTCCCGGTGCCGCCGTCCGCAGACCCGCAGTAGCAGCCTTCGCATCAGCAGCAGCAGCGGCATCGGCAGCAGCGGCAGCAGCAGCAGCAGCGGCAGCAGCAGCAGCAGCGCTCCTCCACCGCTCCACCCGCCCGGTCTCGGCCAGCTCCGCGACGGCAACGGTGAGTCGGCACCAGAGTCCCCGGCTTCTTCCCGTTGGAGGCCGCTCCTCGTTGCGGCCTCAACGACACCTGAGACCCGACGAGAAAAAGGTCGGGTCTCCAATGCAGGGAGAGAGTCAAAAGTTTCCCCCCCCCCCACACACCCCCCCACACACACACCCCAACATAAAATAACAAAAACTACATAAAAACACAGACAAAAAATAATAAAAACGCGGACAGGCTGCAGAGGCCGCTGCTGGCCAGAGCCGCGCCGCCTACAAACCTGTATGTCTTTAGAGTGTGGGAAGAAACCGAAGATCTCGGAAAAAACGCACGCAGGTCATGGGGAGAACATACAAACTCCATACACGCAGCACCGCTAGTCGTGATCAAACCCGGGTATCTGGCGCTGTAAGGCAGCAACTCTACCACTGCGCCACCGTGTCACCTTCATGTGAACATTTTTGTTCCTTCAAAAAGTGATATTTATTTATCTGCTTAGCTGTGAAACTTTGATTGCAATAAGGTGTGTTTTATAGTACAATATTGTTTCTTCCGTAAGGGCAATTGCTTTTAATTTTAAGCAAAAATAATTGTTATTTACTACCTTATACAAAAAGCTGCTGAGATAAACACTGAACAAAATAACATAGAATGTTCACATGTAAAGTGATTTTGAAGGAATACAGTTCTGTGAATGGAGAAACGAGGACAAGCAAATGCTGGGCTACAAAAGAAGACATGAAATGCAGGCATAACTCAATGGGTCAGGGACAAACCCTGGAGATCATGGATAGGCGACGTTTCAGGTTGAGACCCTTCTTCTGACTGATTGTGGTGGGGGTGTTGAGAAAGCAGCAAGAGTGAAACGCATTTCCAGCTTCAGGTTCCTGGGGGTCAACATCTCCGATGACTTCTCTTGGACCCACAATACCTCAACTCTGATCAAGAAGGCTCATCAGCGTCGCTTCTTCCTGAGGAGACGGAAGAAGATCCATCTGTGTAAGCTGGTGAACTTCTACCGCTGCACCATCAAGAGCATCCTTACCAACTGTATCACAGTATGGTATGGCAACTGCCCTGTCTCCGACCGGAAAGCATTGCAGAGGGTGGTGAAAATTGCCCAACGCATCATCGGTTCCTCGCTCCCCTCCAAAGCAAGCGCTGTCTGCGAAGGGCGCTCAGCATCGCCAAGGACTGCTCTCACCCCAACCATGGACAGTTTACCCTCCTACCATCCGGGAGGCGCTACAGGTCTCTCCGTTGCTGGACCAGCATGTCCAGGAACAGCTTCTTCCCTGCGGCTGTCACACTATTCAACAATGTACCTCTGTGATTGCCAATCCCCTCCCCCCCCGGACCCTCCTCCCACAGGAAAAACACTATGACTGCATGCATGTAAATAGATATATTTATTGAAATCATATTCTATGCCGCTCTTCCAGGGAGATGCTAACTGCATTTCGTTGTCTCTGCACTGTACACTGACAATGACAATTGAAGTTGAATCTGAATCTGAATCTGAAGAGTGGAGGGGCCGGACAAAGCTTGCTGAGTGATCGGTAGATTGAGGTGAGGGGGTAGGACAAAGGCCAGAGATGACAAAACAAAAGAAGTGAGATAAGAATAGAAGGAGTGTGATTTGTGAAGCCAGATGAAGGAATATAGGTGGAGGGGGAGGGGTGCAATTCAAATGGGGCACAAGGAAGAGTAAAGGGTAAAAGGGCAAGGGAGAAAAGGGGGCTTGTGAGGATTGTTAGTTACCTAAAATTGGGGAATTTAATGTTCATACCATTAGGTTTCAAGCTACAATGAATATAAGGTGCTGTTTGTGTGTGGCCTCACTCTGGCAACGGACGATGCCCAGACCAGAATGATTAGTGTGGGAATGAGCAGTGGAGTCAAAATGGTTCTCAACTGGGAGATACACCTGGCCTTGGTGGACTGAGCTCATGTGCTCGGTGAAACGGCAGCTGTGTCTATGCTTGTTGTTGCCAATGTAAAGGAGGCTACATGGAGAACACTGCATGCAGTAGATGAGGTCAGAGGAGATGCCCATGTACCACTGTCTCACCTGAAGGACTGCTGGGGTCCCTGGATTCATGTGATGGAGGAGGTATAGGGACAGGTATTGCATCTTCTGTGGTTGCAGGGGGAAATACCTGGGAGGGGGTTGTTTGGGTGGAAAGGGATGAGTGAACCAAGGTGTTGTGAAGAGAACGGTCTCTGCAGAAGGCAGAAAGGGGTGTAGACAGGAGGATGTAGTAGGTAGTGGGATCACGTTGAAGGTGGCAGCATTGTTGGAGTACGATGTGTTGGGTACGGAGACTGGCGGAGTGAATGGTGAGGACCAGGGGAACTCTATCCTTGTTCCATATCGATGGCGGGGGAGGGAGTGCGGAACTACAGGACACAGTGGAGGCACAGGTGAAGGTTCTCTCTATGACTTCAGTGGGGAAATAGTCATTGAATTGCCGCTGGTCTCTTCAAATGGTGCCGGACTCGGTAGGAAGGAACTGCAGATGTTGGTTTAAACCGAAGATAGACACAAAATGTTGGAGTAACCCAGCGGGACAGGCAGCATCTCTGGAGAGAAGGAATAGGTGAGATTTTGGGTCGAGGCCCTTCTTTAGACCAATGTCAGGGGAGTGGGGGGGGGGGGGGGGTGCACATAGATAAGGAAGTGCATAGATAAGGAAGTGTAGTGTGTAAAAACAGGTAAAAACTTCCTTTATAGATTCCTGTGCATGTTTTATTGTACAGTCATTCAGTAATTGTATGGTTTATGGATAAAGATGCTACAATAACTCCTTAGCTACTGAAACTTCTATTGCCTGATAGCAATCTTTCAAAAACAGATCACATACATGTCTTAATCTTCCCATGGGAAGCATGTGAAACATCCAAGGGTTTCTCATATTGCATGCTGTTCAGTGGAGCAGCAGGCAGTTTGCTTCAGTGCGGTTTTTTTCCCCCGTTTTGTATCCTGCTCTCTTCTCTCTTGCACAGTCTTAATTCAATCTTTCCCTTCATTTGTTTCTGTAACTAATCTAATATTGTAGTTTAATCTACACATCGTGCAATGTAATAAATCTTTGATCTGATTGGATGCTTATTGGTTTATCATGTTCATTCACACTCCAGATTACATTTTGTGTGGTGGAAAAATATGCAAAAATCAAATGTGGATGATTATGCCTAACTGACCTTTAGTTTATTATAGTTTAGTTTAGCTTAGAGAAACAGCGCGGAAACAACCGTTTCGACCCACCGAGTCTGCACCGACCAGCGATTCACACACATTAACATTATCCTGCACGCACTAGGGACAATTTTTTTTAAAACACTTTATACCAAGCCAATTAAGCTTCAAACCTGAAAAGAGACACAAAATGCTGGAGTAACTCAGCAGGTTAGGCAGCATCTCTGGAGAGAAGGAATGGGTGACGTTTCGGGTCGAAACTCTTCTTCATACCAGAAACATCACCAATTTCTTTCTCTCCAGAGATGCTGCTTGTCCTGCTGAGTTACTCCAGCTTTTTGTGTCTATCTTCGGTTTAAACCAGCATCTGCAGTTACTTCCTACAACTTACAAACCTGTATATCTTTGGAGTGTGGGAGAACATCTAAGATCTCGGAGAAAACCCATGGGTCTAATAGTGTTTGATGTGATGCCAGGGTAAATTGAGATGCAATGACCTTAAAGCAGCCACATATGGGAGCAGTGAGATCGGCTGGAAATATTTATTTTTGAGATTACTGCAGGGAATGTGGTAAATCTAAAATTCCTTGAGGACTTATTGTGCAGCATCATTTAGAACAGCATTTCCATCAAAGGGGACAGACCATCGACTGATGTCTACTTCAAACCTACCGACTCCCACAGTTATCTGGACTACACTCCCTCACACCCTGCCTCTTGCAAAAATGCTAGAGAAGGAACGGCAGATGCTGGAAATCGAGGGTAGACAAAAGTGCTGGAGAAAGTGCAGCAGCATCTATGGAGCGAAGGAAGCCGCATCTGCTCCCAGGATGAGGTGTTCCACACCAGGGCTTCGGAAATGTCCTCATTCTTCAGGGAACGGGGATTCCCGTCCCCCACTATAGATTAGGCTCTCACCAGGGTCTCTTCAATACCCCGTAACACTGCTCTCACTCCCCATACCTCCACTCGGAACAAGGGCAGAGCCCCCTAGTCCTCACCTTTCACCCCACTAGCCGTCACATACAACAAATAGTCCTCCTTCGTTTTCATCACCTCGAACATGACCCCACCACTCGCCACATCTTCCCATCTCCCCCCCCTGTCTGCTTTCCACAAAGACCGCTCCCTCCGTAACTCCCTGGTCAATTCTTCCCTTCCCTCCCGCACCACCCCCTCTCCGGGCACTTTCCATTGCAACCGCAAGAAATGCTACATTTGTCGCTTTACCTTCCCCCCCCCCCCCCCCCCCGACTCCATTCAAGGACCCAAGCAGTCGTTCCTGGTGCGACAGACGTTCACCTGCACCTCCTCCAACCTCATCTATTGCATCCGCTGCTCTAGATGTCAGTTGATCTCTGGAAGTGGCGGCGGAAGATGTCCGGAAATGGCAGCGCTGCCTTGCAGCTGCGGCTCACCTGCAGTCCGTTTGTCTTTTCTTTTTTTGTTTTCTTTTGTCCCATTTTTACAGTTTATTTTGGTTTATTTAGTTGTGTATGTGTGGGGGGGGTGGGTGTAACATGTTTTTGACTCTTCCTTCGGGGGGGATGCAACCTTTCTTGCCGTATCGCCCGTCTCCGTGTCCGTCTGCGCTGAGGCCTATCGCGGAGCTGGCGGCCTCCAACTGCGACCGACCTCGAGGCTCCGGAGGCAGAGCCAGGACTTACCAACCGCTGGCCGACTTCGGGGTTGTGGTTGCGGCGCGACCCAACTTCCGACCCGACTTTGGAGCCTCGGAGACTCTGCCGTGGGCCAGTGGACGACATCGTTGGGAGCTCGCAGGTGGTGACCTGTTTTTCCGGAGCTCCCGCAACTACAGCTGCGTCCGCTGGACTGGAGGGTGGCAGCTTCAGCAGCTTCGACCGCCCCGGGCCGCGGAGTTTGAACTGGCCCGTTTGCGGAGCTCAGATTCAGCTGCGGGACTTGCACACCATCACCCAGTGGGGTCGCAACATCGGAGGTTTGGATTGCCTCGGTGCAGAGGGAGAGCATGGAGGGAAGAGACAATGACTTTGGGACTTTAAACTGTGTTGAGTGTTTGCTTTGTTATTATTCTATGTTATGACTGCAGGCTAAACCATTTTGTTGCACTGAAAAGTGCAATGACAATAAAATTGAATCCAATCCAATCCAATCTACATCGGGGAGACTAAGCGTAGGCTTGGCGACCGTTTCGCCGAACACCTCCGCTCGGTCCGCAATAACCAACCTGATATCCCGGTGGCTCAGCACTTCAACTCCCCCTCCCATTCCAAATCCGACCTTTCTGTCCTGGGCCTCCTCCATGGCCAGAGTGAGCACCACTGGAAATTGGAGGAGTAGCACCTCATATTCCGCTAGGGCAGTCTGCACCCTAGCGGCATAAACATTGACCTCCAATATCCGGTAGCCCTTGCTGCCTCCTCCCCTTCTCAGCTCTCCCTAGGCCCTCGGGCTCCTCCTCTTCCTTTCTCCTTTCTTCACCTTCCACAGAGACGGCTCCCTCTCTGCCACTCCTTTGTTCGTTCATCACTTCCCACCCAAACCACCCCCTCTCCAGGTACTTTCCTCTGCAATCACAGGAGTTGTAGCACCTGTTCTTATATCTCCTCCCTCACCTCCATCCAGGGACCACAGCAGTCTTTCCAGGTGCGATAGAAGTTTATGTGCACCTCCTCTAACCTCATCTACTACATCTCGTGTACAAGATATGGTTTCCTTTACATCAGTAAGACCAATCGTAGACTAGGTGATCATTTTGCCAAACAGCTCCACTCATTCAGGCAAGGCCTAATGGATCGCCTGGTTGTTAACCTCCTCTTCCCAATTCCATACAGACCATTCTCTCCTGGATTGAATTCTCCAACTTTAAGTAACTACAAACACTCCCCTCCCCCTTCTTCTCTCAACCATCCACATGATTTTAGCGACTCGCATACAAAGACTCTCAGATGCCTCAAAACACCAACAATGTTTGAAAACCAGAAAATGGTGGAAAAACACGTCAGGCAGCATCAGTGAAGAAAGAAAACACACCCAATACTTCAAAACGTTAGCTTTTCCTGCTCTTTTCCCAGATACCAGGATTACATTTCATCCCTTCCAATCTATGGAACCATTTTAGAATCTACAGAATTTTGGAAGACAAATCTGCTCTCTCCATTGCCATCTGTCACAAAATGTTGTGATGAGGTTTTGAGGATTTGTTGACTTTTAATTGACCCATTAATTTCTCCATTACTCTATTTTACTAATGCAATGCTAATTTTGCTCTCTCTAGTAAATCGAAAGAGATTAGCATTACATTAGATGAAAAAAAAGTATCTCCAAGTCTGAATGATTTACTATTTACTGATAATATATTTTGTCCATCATGAAGTCATGAATATTCCTAAGAGTTACACACAATGGAAGATTGCCAAATATATATAACCATATAACAATTACAGCACGGAAACAGGCCATCTTGACCCTTCTAGTCCGTGCCGAACACGTATTCTCCCCTAGTCCCATACACCTGCGTTCAGACCATAACCCTCCATACCTTTCCCGTTCAAATCTTAGATTTGAAACTTTTATATGGCCTTGTCCTTCCATGATATCTTAAGAATGTGTTTCATTTTTTGATGCATGACAGTGACATTTGAATGTGAGCAGCTAAAACGGTCAAGTCCTTTGAATCTCATGAAGGTCTCCGAGCTTATTTGATTTGAGAATAATAAATGTAGACCTAAAACAGCGGTTTAACGTAGCTTTTGTAAATGTGAAATTGTGCAAATATATTGAATAGGTTTCAAAGAGAAGTTCACCTGCTCAAACTTTGCAGGTGCATTATCGCACGCTCCACTATGTTCACTATTCGCCTGGTCTAGGTTTTTCGAACCAAGTCTATGCATGAATCAATTGTGCATGCTGTGCGGAATCGGTTAGTTGTACTGGAGGACATCGGAATTAACAACTAAAGTAGAGAACACAAACTGCACCACCAGCTACTGTGTAACCTCAGCACAGGAATGCCTTCTGCATGAAAATCTTTCTTAATTTATCCGGTGCTGAGGTAACTACACGTGCAATTGATTGGTTGATCTATGGGTACTTGAAATGCCTGCTGTTTGCAAGAACCTCAGCTGTGAGCTTGTCCTTGGAGAACAAATATAATGAGCTGTTCTGCTGCCGACTGTAGCCGTTACCTGAGACACGGGCAGTGCAAATCAATAATTTACTGGTATCATCAATATTTCCCATAAGGATCTGAAGGAAACTTAATACCCGACGTGTGCTGCAGCTTTGACCTTAACACGGAGTTGGAATCATGATTCTGGCAGTACTGAATTCCTCAGGGTCCATTACAGATTCCCTATATACTCAGTCTATTCAGCCTACACATTCTGGTAAACGCCATTCCATTTCAGACTGCAAAGTAACCCTGAACAAATTCTGACTGGTTGATTGATATTTTTGTAGTTCAATTTTCACTCAGTATTTTGTTATAATTCTTGCTATCACAGTGGAGATGAGTTGGCTGCATTCTCTCTAGATAACTCCCATTAGTTAGAGCCTTTCTTTTAATTGCTAATTTTAATGATTTTATAAGCTCGTCAAGGGGTCACTGTACAAGCAAATTTACAAAGGAATGTTACTAATAAGAATCAAAATTATTTTCTCCAATTTCCTTTTTGTCAATAATATTAATTTATAAAACCATTTTCAAATTTGTTCGTTCACTTTCAACAGTTGAAAAATATTATTTGATATAATTCACCGAAAGGACGGAGTAGATTTTTATCTTCACTCCACAACATTAAGATGGGTGCTTCCTTTGTCTGCCGGCTCCCACTTTGTCTCCTCTCCCTTTCAGACACGTCAGGCATGAGGTAGCATGTCATGATGTACAATGCTTGACTCTTCAAAATCCAGAGATCAGAACACAATTGCTGAGGAATAAGACAATTGGGCAAGTTTATAACCCCTACTGGAATAATGTGATGGGAACAAATGAATGAAAAATATGCAAAAAAGTACCAATGATAAAGGAAACAAGCTATTGTTAGCTGTGTGCTAGATGAGAACGAGTGCAGACAGTGAGACACAACAAGACGTTTTTGAAGCTGGTAAGACTATGGTGGGGGAGAGATGGAGAGACAGAGAGGATGCAAGGGTTACGAAGTTAGAGAAATCAATATTCACTTTTTTGCATTTCTTTCAATCATTTGTTCCATAAATCGCTAGATCACCATCTAAATCTCTCGTTCCCCTTTCCCCGACTCTGTCTGAAGAAGGGTCTCGGCCCGAAACACCACATGTTCATTTCTCCAGAGATGCTGCCTATCAGATTACTCCAGCTGTTTGTATCCATCTTCAGTTTAAATCAGCATCTGCAGTTCCTTCTTACACAAAAGGTGATGGGAATTTATGCTAACCAAGTCCTTGCTCTCAGGCAAAGAGATGCAACTACCACAGAGATAAATAAAGATCTGATAGTACAAAGAAAAGTCACATTGGATTGTTTTCTCTGGAATGCCAGAGGTTGCAGGGTGAGCTGATAGATGTATATAAAATTATGACAGACATACTGTAGATGGGGTAGAGAGTCAAAACCAGAATGGAAACAATCAAATACTCGAGTGCATAGCCTTAAGGCGAAAGGGGCAAAGTTTAAAGATGTGTGGGGAAATTTTTTTATACAGAGGGTTGCGAGCATCTGAAATGTGCTGTCAGGATGATGGTAGAGGTAGATACGATAGTGGGATTTAAGAGACTA
Organism: Leucoraja erinaceus; assembly: GCF_028641065.1. Taxonomy (NCBI): domain Eukaryota; kingdom Metazoa; phylum Chordata; class Chondrichthyes; order Rajiformes; family Rajidae; genus Leucoraja; species Leucoraja erinaceus. The sequence goes on from NC_073396.1 coordinate 36,944,584, forward strand.
TGGGGGCACATGGATATGCAGGGATTGGTGGGATATGGACTATGTGCAGGTGGTTGTGTCCTTATGTCTGACACAAAGATTGTGGGCCAAAGGGCTTGTTCTTCTGCTGTACTGTTCTATGGAAGGTAATTTACTGACAAATTATTGTGATGATGTACATCAGCACGTAGCCATAATACCACAAACACTATAAATTGCAAGAAGTTTCAATGCTTCCCCCACTGTAATTTGACAAACCTTGAATAAACTGACTTGTTTGTGGAACTCACACCTCCTGTATGTTTTTTTGTTTGTATGCCGGTCCTGATCTGAGTCGTAATTAAGGAGGTGACTGGCCCGACATGAAAGGCAGAGCCACAAATCCCTCCAACAATAGCCCAGGTATAGGAGTGCTGAGACCTCACACAATGCTGTCTCTGGATGGAATATTAAACCATGGCTTCATTAGTCTTCATGTGTGGACCTAAAGCCCCTGTCCCACTTTGGTTTCTGGACATAATGATAACCCTAATTGTGTTTGCCCTTGACTCATACTCGCAACATGGTCGCCACGAGGTCGTAGGAGGTCTTCGTAACTCTTCCTCATGCTCGTGAGTGGTCTCCGCATACTCGTGGCCTCAAGTAGGTGGCTGCGTTTTTTTCAGCCTGATAAAAAATGTCCACGAGTAAAAAAAAAGGTTGGCATGGAAAAAATTGAAACCTTTTACTCGTTGGTAGGTTGTAGGAGGTCTTGATGGTAGTCGTAGGTAGTCATAGATCGTTGTAGGTCGGTAACTGGTCCGAGAAAAAAATACAAACATGACATCATTTGATCATGTGATCATTTTCCACTCGTAGCTAGTTGTAGTCGGTCTTAGGTGTGAAAGACTGAGGTCGAGGGGGGTCGTAGGAGGTCATACACATAGTCGTAGGAGGTCTTTTACTTCAGCGACCTTGACATTTTTTTCAACTCGTCTAAACTCGTGGATTAGGTCATCCAAGTGGGACAGGCCCTTCACAGGGAGTTAAGCATGGTGTCCTGTTTAATAGTTATCCTTTCGTCAGCACCACTTTAAAAGAGACTATCTTGTCATTATTATATTGTGCTTATTAAAACATGAGGAACTTGGCAAGTCCTGTATCAATATCATGATAATGATTATACTTCTAACATACTTAATTGCTGCACACTTTGGGACATTAAGAGAGTGCTATACAACTCTTCTGTTTTAAATTTAGCTATTTTAATTTTGCTGTGGTGCACACTAATGGATCCACCTCTCGTGGTTCCAGGCACCATCATTCAATGCAATCAATCCATTACATTTGTTCATGACCACACAACCAGGTTGATGTTTCCAAGATCCATTTTTCTTTCTTTTTTTGTAGCGTTTGTCTGTATTTTGGCCTTCATTTTGCAAACTGGAGATGTCCTTTAGTTTACGTGCCAGTGATAGCCAACGCTTCATCACTTTGCTCAAAACCATTGTCGGTTTCCAATTATCTGCTATCATGTATTAGTTTAGGCAGCAGCTTTTAATCCAGCGTCAGCAATGCTGTAGAAAGTGGCTTTGGTTTCTGGACATAATGATAACCCTGGGTTGGGTTACTGTCAGTCCTGATGAAGGCTTTTAATCTGAATTGTCATCAATTATTTTCCCTCACCTTGCTTGAACCACTGGGTTCCTCCAGCAGTATGTTTTCAGCGTCAGACTCCAATGTCTGAAGTCTCTTCTGTATCTCTGGCTCACTGATGTTTTAGAAACATCACTTATGTTTAGAAACCCGAGGGCCATCAGGTAATGTTTCAATCATAAATTCCACACATGGGAACTAGAAATGAGTCGGCATGAGATTAATTGACCAGGACACACAGGCAGAGCTCCAACAGATATGGATACAGGATGTGTACAAATTAGTAAGGAGCTCCGTGCCGTGATCTTTGGTGTGTAGAATGCGCATACAGGAGACCTATGACTATCTCCAGCATGGTCTCCCCCCCCCTCCCCCCATCAAAACACATCCCCACCTCATGTCCCCACCTCCTGCCCCCAGAATTATCATTGTCCAGGAACACACCTTGACCAGCTATGTACATACCTTGATTAAGGAGCACATCAGATGATGAGCATCCTGCTGTGAGTAATGCATCTACTGACCCTGCAAAGTATTTCGTTCAGTTTAGAGATAGAGTGTAGAAAGAGGACCTTCAGCCCAACGGGTCCACGTCGACCAACGATTCCCGCACACGGCTACTATCCTACCCACACCAGGGACAATTTACCTACATACCTGTACATCTTTGGAGTGTGGGATGAAACCGAAGATCGCGGAGAAAATCCATGCAGGTCACAGGGAGAATATACAAACTTAATACAGACAGTACCCATAGTCGGGGTCTAACCCGGGTCTCTGGCGCTGCAAACACTGTAAGGCAGCAACACCACCACTGTGCCACCATGACTTTTAATTTTGGTTAGTTTTAAGATACAGAGTGGTAAAAGATTCTTTGGTCCATTGAATTTGTGACGATCTGTGATCCCCACACATTACTGTATGCTACAAACTATGGACACATTACTATTTTACCAATCCAGTTATCCTACAAGCCTGTACGTCTTTGGAATTTGGGAGGAAACCGGAGCATCCAGAGAAAACCCATGTCCGTCACAAGGAGTGTAGGAAAGAACTATGGATTCTTGTTTAGACCGAAGATGGACACAAAAAGCTGGAGTAACTCAGCGGGTCAGACAGCATCTCTGGAGAGAAGGAATAGGTGATGTTTTGGGTTAAGACCCTTCTTCAGTCTGAAAGAAGGGTCTTGACCTGAAACGTCATCCATTCCTTCTCTCCAGAGATGCTGCCGGTCCCGCTGAGCTACTCCTGCATTTTGTGTCTATCTTCAATCGTCTTGGCCCCACTGGGAGTAGAAGTGGGGACGGATCCGGACTGCAACGGCCGTGAGCCCCAGGTCGAGCTCGGCGATCGTTTGTCTGCTTCTGCTGCTGTTGGAGGTGAGACGTTGTGGCGCGCCTGGGTCTTGGGCCTGTCCCACTTTGGCCGTCCGTTACGCGACAGGCCGGTGGCGTGCGAAGATTTTGTTTGCTACAAAATTTCGGAGCCCCAGCTGCCACACGATGCCCGTGCGCCTCAACGCAACGACGAGGTTGCGTAATTTGCGTGCCAAGGACACGTAAGTGGGACAGGGCCTTTATAGACGGTGATGTAGAGAGATACAGAATGAATTAAATACAAAAAAGTAATGATGAGAAAAGAAACAAGTCATTGTTAGACGAGGCCTAACTGAAAACGAGTGGAGATAATGAGACTCAACAAGATGACCTTGAAGCTGGTACGAATTGGGTGGGGAAGGCGGATGCAAGGGATTCTTGAAGTTAGATAAATCAATATTCATACCACAAGGTTGAAGCTGCCCAAGCAAAATATGAGATGCTGCTCCTCCAATTTGCATTTGGATTTACTCTGACAATGGAGGAGGGCTAGGACAGAAAGGCCTGGACCTACCTGATGTCCCAGTTGCCAAACACTTTAACTCCCCTTCCTTTGACCTTTGAAGTGTGGGAATGAGAACGTACAAACTCCATACAGACAGCACCCATAGTCAGCATTGAACCCTGGACTCTGGCGCTGTAAGACAGCAACACTACCGCTGTGCCACCATGCTGCACATTTACATTTGGCATTTAGCATTTACGGTAGGCGGCGCGGCTCTCGCCAGCAGCGGCCTCTGCAGCCTGTCCGCGTTTTTATTATTTTTTGTCTGTGTTTTTATGTAGTTTTTGTTATTTTATGTTGGGGTGGTGTGTGTGTGGGGGGCGGGGGTGGGGGTGGGAGGGGGGGGGGGAAACTTTTTGAATCTCTCCCTGCACTGGAGACCCGACCTTTTCTCGTCGGGTCTCAGGTGTTGTTGGGGCCCGCAACGGGGAGCGGCCTCCAACAGGAAGGGGCCGGGGACTCTGGTGCCGACTCACCGTTGCCGTCGCGGAGCTGGCTGGGTCCGGAGCGGGTGGAGCGGTGGAGGAGCGCTGCTGCTGCTGCTGTCGTTGCTGCTGCTGCTGCTGCTGCTGCTGCTGCTACCGGAGAGTCGGCTCCAACGACGGGTCTGTGGACGACGGGTCGTCGGAGGCTCCAACGACGGGTCTGTGGACGACGGCACCGGGAGCCCACGGCTCCTTGGGGGGAGACCGCTTCTCAGGGCTCCTGCGGCGGCGACTTCTCCCGCCCGAGTTGCGGGGTTGAAGAGCTCCTGGAGCGGGGCCTGACACCACTGCCCCGCGCGGCTGGAATGGCCGCGGACTCTGCGAGCGCACACCGGGGGCTCTAACACCAAGACCCGGTGTGCGACCTCGCACCACCCGGCGTGGCTTTAATGGCCGCGGGACAATCGCCATCGCCAGCCGGGGGCTATGACTTTGACTCTGACATCGGGGGGGGGGGAGAGTGCAGTGGAGAGATAAGTTTATTTGGCCTTCCATCACAGCTATGTGATGGATGTTTATGTTAAATGTAATTATTGTTGTGTCTGGGGTCTATTTGTATGTAATGTATGGCTGCAGAAACGGCATTTCGTTTGGACCTCCAGGGGTCCAAATGACAATTAAATTGACTCTGACTCTCTGACTCTGATTAAATTTATATAGACTCAATACGACAACGTGGTCCATGGTTTGATCCAGGTTGTAGCATTTACAAACAGAAGAGTCGTTGATTTTGCACTTACTCATGGAACAAAAACAACGACCCAATAACTAGGAAATAGGACTTTCATCAAGAAGGGTCTTGACCCAAAACGTCACCCATTCCTTTTCTTCTGTCCTTCAAGACGCTGCCTGTCTCACTGAATTACTCCAGCATTTTGTCGCAGAAATTACTCAACTTATATTTTTGTTTCAGCATCCTCAAAAAATAATAGAAACAGTTCTTTTATTATACCGAGGACCAAAGGCCCAATCACTTTGATTCCCCTTGGCTTCCACCAAGAGCCAAACATCTTGGCGTATATCTCTCTCTCTCCACATTTGGAGAAATAGATGTGTGAGGTGCATTTTTTAAATGTGCATTTGAAGACCTGATTTCATCATTGTGGCTAATTTTAGCCTGACTCATAGCAGCAAAAGGTGCCAGGGAGAGAAGAGGTACAGAAAAGTAATTAGTCTTATTGGTTCAGCTTCTGTCTTGATCCAGAAGAGCACAAATGTTCCTCCCAACTCATGAATAACTCTGGCCCCACTCTCCAAAGTAATTACTTCAGCATTATTCTACAGAAAATGACGAGATTCTCTTCCATATATTATTTCCATAATTATGGTGTGTGATAAACTTCTCATTGTGGGAGCCTTGCCTGTAATCCTAGTAATCATTGCTGGTCATATACACGTTACAAAATCCAGTGGCCATTTACTGTTTTGGGTTTTCAAATGTTGTATCAATAGTTTATGTAATGGTACAAGAGGGGGAAATGGATGCTTTCTCTGCATTAATTAAGAACAATGAGAGTCATTCAGTTATCTGCTGCTGTCAGCCCGTTGAACAGGTTTCCAGATCAATACTGTATGACATTATCGTTTCATTGCAGGGTGGACTTGTTGAGAAGGTCAGGACTTGTTAGATTTAACGCCACAATTCTTTCTCCAAATTCAGGGCTTCTTTATCCTGGATGAGGAAAGCAGCTATTGGAAATCAATATTGTGCTTCGCAAAGTACGAAGGAAACTTTAAAGCACTAGTGAAGGCAGAAAATAGGTGATTTCTTTCTACTTGGCTCTCATGGGACAGTAATTACTCCATTCTCCAGCTACTGTAAAGCCTTACCTAATCCGTAATGGTGTTCTCAACGGCTTTTACATCTATTGTTCCCACTTTCTTAAATTCTCCCTTTGTTTTAAAATATAAATTTCTTCTTCCATACGACTGGTGCAAACGTTATGGTCATATTTACATTCAGTCTGAAGAAGGGCCTCGACCCGAAACATCACACATTCATTTCTCTCCAGAGATGCTACCTGTCCCACTGTCACTCCAGTATTTTGTGTTGGAAAGAACTGCAGATGCTGGTTTAAATCAAAGGTAGACGATACTCGAGCATTTTGTGTCTATAAATCGAATATGAACTTTGTAAGCTGTATGGCTTTTTCAGAGAGCGAATTTATAAGTGATAGTAGAATTAGGCCATTCGGCCCATCAAGTCACCACCACCATTGAATCATGGTTAATCTATCTCTCCCTCCTAACCCCATTCTTCTGCTTTCTCCCCATATAACCTCCGACACCTGTACTAATCAAGAATCCATCTATCTCTGCCTTTAAAAATACCCACTGACTTGGCCTCCACAGGCTTCTGTGACAAAGAATAGTAAAATTAAACGAGAACTTACCAGTTTGAAGTTTGATCTTTATTTTATGAGGAGTTACGTTGGTGATTACGTGAAGAACCCCGTGAACCTCATGCGCTTCAATCTTCAAAGCAGCGGTATGAAATCACAGATAACAGCAGGTCGAAGTAACATTGTAAGATCAGCAACATGAGACTACCAAGAAATGAACTTTTTATGAGAGAGAGAGTTGGGCGTGGTGGGCACATAATCACCAACGTAACTCCTCATAAAATAAAGATCAAACTTCAAACTGGTAAGCTTTAGTTTAATCTTACTATTTTACTTCGGAGTCACGCGAGTGATTCCGTGAAGAGTTCAAAGCTCTGTGATTTCATGCCGTAGATTCAAATCCGGCATCACACTGCCTTGATTGACTCAGAATGAGTGACTAAAATGCATTAAGCATGTCATTGTTTGCAAACATATTCATAACTTATCCACCTAATGGAATCCATAGCAACTCCTCTATCCCAGGGAAATCTGTGAAACCTGTACTCAAACAGAATGGCAAAATAGCCTCTTGTCGGCAATCGACTTTATGGTAGAATTTTTGCAAACAATTCGCTTGACCATCCTGTGGCCACAATTATAAGATCGATGGGGATGCCCTGCTTGCTGACGCCGATGCTGCCCTGCTGGAAATGGGATTAAGAACTGTCAGTGTAAATACCTGCATAACCAAGAAAAACAATGCTAATTCCACACCTTTAAGGCCACTGGTAACATTGATACCTTAGCTAGTGTGCCCTTCCCACGACAGTGAACCCATGGGAATTGCCAAAATATGATCCTAAACCCTTCTCACCCCTGGTTTGCTCTGCTTGAGTGGATGAGATATGCAAACAATAATGGCATCTCCAGCCTCTTCCATCCTTTAGCACTGTCTACACTCATTGTCGATACTCGAGCCATGACTAAGGATATAGTTGGAACCATCTGGTGAAGCATTGTTAACACAACGTCAAATCCATACTCCTTGTGCTTGTCCTGGGAGAACTTGTATTAAAGGTATTGTTTTACACACTCGATATCCAGGTTGACACCGATCAGAGTGGACGTTCGCTGCCACCAACATGACAGGAAACACGTTGGATACAATAAATGGCCCAAAACAATAGTATTATCATTTAAGAATGAACTCTAAGACATCAAAACCTTATTACATGTAATATCAGTATGAAACAAACACTTCCCATCTCCTGAAAAGAAATGTCCTACTTTTCCGGTGCTATCTCCACATTCCGGAGTGAGCATATCCATGCGTCGGTGTGGCAAACCAACCATAAACAATCCATTCAGTATATGCAGGCCATCCTTGATTGTCATCCTGCAAAACTGATTTCCCAAGCCACAGCTGCATCAGTAGAAGGTTATGTCTAAACGCACAAGCGTTCTAAAATGAATTATCATTCCCAACAAACCGCGGAAAGAAGTTGCATAGACCAATCAGACCATAGTACCTCTACTGCAGCATCTAGACTTTATATATAAAGACCCTACTGTGAAGGCAAACATTTTAATACATATCGTGTGGTCTAACACCCCTTCTGGGTTGATCTGAACTTGGGTTGGTCTGAAGCTGATGATACACCAATAGCAAACGACATGGGTAACAACGACAGGATATTTGACTTGATCGCAATGTGACTAACATCTGCCACCACCATAGCGTATCAACTTAGAGCTGAGCATGTAGTGAATGTAGCTAAGTCATACGTTTGACTGAAGACTTGACAATGCATGGAAAAACCTCTTGACTCCAAATACATTAGCAATGCTGAATACTGTTCATGTACCATAATGACTTCCATGGAGGTAAATAACGAGACCTACACAAGCGTCTCTATCTCCAGGTCTCTTAACTTTGCTGGAGTTCCACACTACATTTCATTTGCACTCTGCCCATGTCGTCATTCCCATTAGATCGCTGATGCTGCTGGCCAACTCCTCTTGTAGTGGCTTGTCCATCTCCGACTGAGCAGCAACTTTTAGAGGTAAAGCCCACTGCTTCCCTCATACGATCATCGTGCATTGAGCATGGGATCCCGACACATAGTCATGTTCAGATTCCTGTTTGGAATTAATCCATACTAACCTCAGACACTCTTTTTAGAGTGTGAGTAATCGCAGCTGAAGCAGCTATCACCATCCATCTCCTGCATTTGCCTGTACATGCTTCTGTACCAAGCATGTTGTTCGACACCATTTCCCACGATCTTATATGTGTTGCTCCATCTGCATCCGCTGTACATCTGCATTGGAGGACCTATACAACCTACAACAGGAGCTGCCTCAGGCCTGTGTGCATGTTTATCTGCACGATCTCAACCACTGTGGTGAACCAAGTGGGAAGAATGGCAACCCTGCAAACAGGTGTTGCTTCAGGCACATGCTTCTACTCCTGTAGCACCTTCTTGACCACTCCAATTGCGTGGGTGGAATTCAGCAACCCTTTACTAGGTATTGCCGCAGGCATGTATGCATCTCGACCACTGTGATGCATCACAGGACATTATTGCCATAGAGGGAGTGCAGAGAAGGTTCACCAGACTGATTCCTGGGATGTCAGGACCGTCTTATGAAGAAAGACTGGATAGACTTGGTTTATACTCTCTAGAATTTAGGAGATTGAGAGAGGATCTTATAGAGACTTACAAAATTCTTAAGGGGTTGGACAGGCTAGATGCAGGAAGATTGCTCCCGATGTTGGGGAAGTCCAGGACAAGGGGTCACAGCTTAAGGATAAGGGGAAATCCTTTAAAACCGAGATGAGAAGAACTTTTTTCACACAGAGAGTGGTGAATCTCTGGAACTCTCTGCCGCAGAGGGTAGTCGAGGCCAGTTCATTGGCTATATTTAAGGGGGAGTTAGATGTGGCCCTTGTGGCTAAGGGAATCAGAGGGTATGGAGAGAAGGCAGGTACGGGATACTGAGTTGGATGATCAGCCATGATCATATTGAATGGCGGTGCAGGCTCGAAGGGCCGAATGGCCTACTCCTGCACCTAATTTCTATGTTTTCTATGTTTCTATCACGTGGGAGGAATGGCAACCCTGCAAACAGGTGTTGCTCTAGGCAGAAAATGTACCCTTCTGTAGCACTCTCTCGACCGACCACTCCGCCTTTGAGTGGGAGGAAATTTTGCAACCCTTACTAGGTGCTGCTGCCTGACATGCCTTAAGATGGAGCGTTGTCAGACTGCGACGAGACTAAATCATGTCTGACATTGATACCCCCGACTTGGCACTCATTCTGAGTTGGGATTGTCAGGTCACTGCCTACAGCAGCCGCCAGGACTAGCTGTGCAAATCAATGCTCTGTTGATATCCTCCTTCACCAAACAGGCTGCACGTGCTACTGACTTCAGTCGTGCTCTTTCCAGACACCAACGCCATTTACAGGAAAAGGATTGCAGTGCATCTGGCCCCCGTTCGTCAGACATAGTGGGAAATACTGGAACAAAACTGAACATTTATATGTCATAGGCAAAGACATTTATGAAGACGCCCACCCCAGTAAATCTGGGATTTATTTACTTTTAATATGAATAATCCGGTGTCTTGGGGAAGAAACATGCACAGCCCCTTTAATGAGCATAATTACTATGATGCCACCTGGTGCAACACCCACAGGTGACTGATGAATACAGCTCAACAAGGTTTCCCATTTACTATAATTGGAGTAGATGATAATCACCTGTCTTGGTATGATAGTCACAACGTGACCAAATGGCAACTGTAATGTCTACCCTTTCCCAAAATTGCGTGTCACCCTTGCACAGGCTTACTCCAGCCTTCTGTGTATCCCTTGCACTGCGAAAGTGAGCACTGCATGCCACTAGAAACTAATACACTGGACCTCACAGCACATGTTACAGGAAAACCAGCCTCACGTACCTGCGTAGTTACCGGTGGTCTTGAGGCAAGCCCAAAGGCCGCTGAAGTGGGTTGCATTCACATCCTTAATTTGGAGGGCAGCACTGCCAGGATGCGTGAACTGTATTCTACTTGAAGGCCAGCTTGGACCTAACCTGAAACCTCCACAGAATTAGCAGAAAATACTACTGCCGTAGCATATAAGGTGATAAACCACAAGTCTCACTTCCTGGGTTGGGATCAGCCACACCTCTTGTACTCCTCTCCACTGAGGGAATTTGTCAGCAGCCCTGAAACAGGTGCTGCCTCAATCCCCTAATGATGGCTTACCATAGCAGGATAATGCATGTGTGAGGACATTTATGTATATACATATATATTTATATGTGGCAGAGTGAGCTCAAGTACAATTTTAAGTGAGTTAGTGTCACTGTACAATCAATAAAATTCTTGCTTTGCTTCAGCACACATAACATAATAATCATTCATTACCACACCTGGCCAGGCTGCACATGGTTTCCTCATGTGGCCTGCTGAAGTCGGGCCCCCCTGCCTCAATGAGTTGGGTTGCACTCCGACCTCTGGAGTTGCTGACCTACTGTCAGCGACTTAACAAAAAGTCCGACGGCCACATATTGAAACAGATTTTGGGAGTCGCTGACCTCCCTGTCAGCGACTCGAACACCTACAGCCACAACATTCTATTGTGGCCGTGTCTTGTGTAACCCGCGGACCTCCGCGGCACAACTAAACAGCTCGGGAGTCGCTGACCTCCCTGTCAGCGACCCGACAACAACGAGCCCAACAACCCTCGGAACAAAAAACCCCCGCGGCCAATTAACCTCGGGAGTCGCGGACCGCTCACCCGCGGTCCGAACCGGCTTCCCTGCGGCTGAACAAATTCCCCGCGGTCCACCGGGTTTTGCCCACACAACATCCAGCAGGAACCCACGAAAAAGGGTTCCCACAACGGACGACCTGAAACTTACCTGCAGGATTTTTTAAACTTACCGCTGGAGAACTCCATTCCTCGCAACAGCTTGCGCCAATGCGACTGATGTAATGAGGCACATGCGTACTGCACGGGGTTCTTCACGGAATCACTCACGTGACTCAGAAGTAAAATTCCATAGATTCACCACCCTCTGACTAAAAAACAATGTAATCCTCCCCTTCCTAAAAAAAACATCTTTTAATTCTGAGACAATGACCAATAAATGTATCTTCATTGGGGAGACAATACGTCAATGTGGTCCATGGTTTGATCCAGGTTGTAGCATTTTCAAACAGAAGAGGCGTTGATTTTGCAGTTACACATGGAACAAAAAACACAAATGAATAACTGGGAAATTGTTCTCTTATTATACTGAGCCATTCACTTTGATTTACTCTTGGATGACACCAATTATCAGACATGACTCCCTGGTGCAAGTGCCAAACCTCTTGGCGTATCTCTGCATGTTTGGTGTGATCTTCTATCATGGTTGGGATTTCCCAAGGCTGGGTATGTTATAATAGAATGCATTGAAAGGCACCATTGCTATTAGAGTGGTTCTAGAACCCTTGCCAAACAAAAAAATGTAAAAAAGCCATTTCTGAAGAAGTGTCTCAACCAGAAAGTCACCAATTCCTTTTCTCCAGAGTTTCTGTCAGACCCGCTGAGTTACTTCAGCATTTTGAGTCAATTTTCACCATCACTCTGTTTAAAGTTTGTTGGTTATTCTGTTCAGTGGTAACACTAATCCTAACTCGAACCCTAACCCTAACCCTAACCCGAACCCTAACCCTAACCCTAACCCTAACCCTAACCCTAACCCTTTCTCCCTCTCTCTCTCTCTCCCTCTCTTTCTCTCTCTCTCTCTCTCTTTTTTTTTAAATTCCAAGACTTTATTCGACACAACAAATAATACAACAGATCAAGTCATAAACAAAAAAAGAAATTACACTATATCAAGTGTCATTATAGTACAACATTACAATCATTGTTCACAATACTCTCAACCCCACGTGGTGACCAGCGCCCACGGAATACCTCCAAAGTCCCCGTAGACACTGCGTGTTCCCTCTCCAGGGACACACGTGCACGGACGTAGGCCCGAAAGAGGGGCAGGCATCCAACTCTAGCCTGACCATCGACCGCCTGCTGCCTGGACCCGCGTATGGCCATCTTGGCCAGGCCCAGGAGTAGACCGACAGGTAGGTCCCACCCTCCCACTTGGCTCTCCCCACACCCTGCCTTGTGTCCAAACACAAGAATCGTAGGACTAAAATGTAACCAGAACTTTAGGAACAACCCCTTCAGATATTGATACAGGGGCAGTAGCCTCTCACACTCCATATAAATGTGGAACACGGTCTCTTCCTCGCCACAGAAAATACAGGCAGCGGACGAGTCCGTGAACTGATTCAAAAGTTTGTTACACGCCACCGCTCTGTGCAGCACTCTCCACCCCAGGTCCCCCACGTATAGGGGGACAACTCCCTTGTACAGGGACCCCCACTGGGGACCTTCCCCGCCTTGAGGTGGTAACACCGTCCGCTATGGTGTGTTGGGTCAGGAAACGAAGGCAAGGAGGTGCAGAATGTGCAGGAACATTCTATACAGTGAACGTCTCTTCGCGTCACGAAACGGCACGCTGGTCATCTCAGAAATGCGGCTCAGGTTGTGTGGAACCAGTGCCCGGGATATATCCCGGAACCGAGGCCCAATGAGCAGATCTGACGGAGCGGGTAAGGGCTCATTTAAAACCACTCTGGGCGCACGCCTCTCCTCGACGCCCGCCATGATTTGTTGAGGACCGGCCACTCCCGCAGCCGCAACATCCCCCTCCCCTCGTGGAGCATCACGCTGGCTGAAAACAACCAGATTCCTCACTCTTAACACATCCCGGTAGAAAACAGGCAAGCCCCTTAGGGCGGGTCGACTAATGCCCGTCACCGGGAGCCGCGAGACCCCCCTTAGACAACGACCCCGTCGGAAAAAATACGTGGCCAAAGCATGCCAGTTGGGGTGGTTCTCTATATATAGGGACGTCAGATGGCACAATGGGCTAAGTGTTCGGCTGGCGACCGGAAGGTAGCCGGTTCGAATCCCGCTTGGAGTGCATACTGTCGTTGTGTCCTTGGGGCAAGACACTTCACCCACCTTTGCCTGTGTGTAATGTAATGTAATTATGTGAAGCACTTTGGGGTCAATGCAAGTTGACTGAAAATGTGCTATATAAATAAGATTATTATTATTATTATTATATATATAGCTCCGCATAGTCCTGAGACGGAGAGCCGCCACCTGGGTATGCATGCATACCAAGGACTGGCCGCCCTCCTCTAACGGGAGACGCAGGACCGCTCCGGAAACCCAGTGCTTCCTATTTCCCCAAAATAAGTCCACCAGCTTCTTCTGTAAAGCATTTACAAAAATGGAAGGCGGGACAAGTGTAGCTAGCCGGTACCATAACATGGAGGCCATCAGCTGGTTTATGACCAACACCCTCCCCTGAAAAGAAAGAACTCCAAGCAGGCCTGACCAGCGCCCCAACTGGGCACCAACTTTCGTCTCCAACTCCTGCCAGTTTGCCGACCAAGCATCCTCAGTGGGACTCAGGTACACCCCCAGATAGAGGAGGTGCGTGGTGCTCCACGCAAACATTGCCATCTCCTCTGGCAGGGAGTCTACCTGCCACTGACCCACTAAAAGTCCAGAGCACTTGCTCCAAGTTAATCCTGGCAGAAGATGCAGCCGAGAAAATCTTCAGTGGATCAGTGAACATAAGGAGTACATCATCGGCATACGCCGAAAGAACCAACTCCACCCCTGGGCCCGGTAGGGCCAGGCCTGTCAACCTCCTCTGAAGAAGACACAGGAATGGCTCCACACAGACCGAGTACAACTGACCCGACTTGGGGCACCCCTGACGGACCCCCCTCCCAAAATAAAAGGGAGCCAACAACGCACCATTAACCTTCACAAGGCACTCCGCTGCAGCATACAAAAGGCGGACCCGGGCCACAAAATGCGGTCCAAATCCAAACGCTTGCAACGTCCCGAATAGGTATTCATGCTCTACCCTATCAAAAGCCTTCTCCTGATCAAGAGACAGAAAAGCAGCTGACTGACCAGTTCCCTGTGCTAGATGAATCAGGTCCCTAACCAGGTGGATGTTATCCTGAATGGACCGGCCATGGACTGTATAGGACTGGTCATGGTGAATCAGCTGAGACAGCACGGAGCCCAGGCGATTTGCCATCGCCCGTGCAGAAAGTTTATACTCTGTGCATAGGAGAGAGACCGGGCGCCAGTTTTTCAGCAGGCGGAGTTCCCCCTTCTTGAGCAGCAGGACAACAACTGCTCTACGCCACGAAAGGGGCATCTCCCCTGTCGCCAGGCTCTCCCCCAGAACCAACATGTAATCACCCCCCAGGACACCCCAGAAGGCTCTTACAAACTCTACCATCAGCCCATCCAGCCCGGGGGACTTACCCCTCCTGAGCTGATGCAATGCACAAGTCAACTCCTCCAAAGATAAAGGGCCATCAAGAAGATCGGCCACCTCCCTATCTATAACCGGTAGACTCTCCCACAGGTCCTGCTGAGCTTCCCCGCTGAATCCACCTGCGGAGAACAGGGACCCATAAAAGGACCTGACCAAGGCACTAATCCTCTCCGGATCAGTGACAGAGGAGCCATCATCTGCGAGCAGCTCCACGAGCTGCTAGCGGGCTCCCCGCCCTTTCTCCAGAGAGAAAAAGAAGGGCGATGCTCGATCCAGATCGTGCAGCATCTGGACCCGCGCCCTCACGTAAGCGCCTCGGGACCGCTCAAGTTGCAGATTCCTCAAGGCTTCCTTCTTCTCCAGAAACACACCCCATTCGCAAGTCATCTCCAACCCGACCCAGGCGAGACTCTGCGTCCATCAGCTCCCTCTCAAGCTTCTCAACCGCTGAGTCCCGCCGCCTGGTCGACCCCCACGTATAATCCTTACAAAAAAGACGGATGTGAGCTTTCCCCACATCCCACCACTGCCTAAGGGAGGAGAAGCATCTATGCCTCTCTCTCCACCGCACCCAAAACCGACTGAATGACTCCCGGAAACACCGATCCTCCAGCAGCCGGTTATTAAAGTGCCAATACGCAGACCCAGCCTGAACGCGTGCTGGATTAAAATCCACACGCACCAGACAGTGGTCCGAGCATGGCACCATCTGCATTAAGGCACGGGAAACAAACGCTCGGGAGATATATATTCGATCAATGCGGGAACCACCGCCCTCAGACTTCCGCGAAAAAGCAGTGGAGGTCCCGCCACGCATCAACCAACTCAAAAGAATCAATCAACCCTCTCAGCGTCTTTGCTACAACACAGGCACACTGAGTACCAGAACGATCTCGCACCTGAAGTGTGCAATTAAAGCCCCCTCCCCCCAAGGAAGACACACTCTCCGCTATCAATAGTGCTCAACAGCGCATTCACTTCCTGAACTAGGCCGGCCTGCATCGTGCCGGAGCTGGGGGCATACACGTTAATGAAATGCAACGGCATGCCATCCAGGCTCACGGCCAGATGGAGCAAACGTTCTGGCACAACTTCTTACACTTTTAGAACATTTGGCAGGAAATTCTGAGCCAACAGAAAGGCCACCCCACTCGAATTCCAGCTAAGATGACTCGTGTAGACCCCCCCTTCCCACTCCAGTCTCCAGGTGGGTTTGTCACTAATAATGGTATGCGTCTCCTGCAGAAAACGCACTGCAAATCCCGCACCTCACAGATAACAATTGCATGAAACTCGTCCTTGGATCCTGGGCTATCGGCCAAGTTACTCGCACCTGACACAAGCTCAGCATCACCAAGGTCATTGTCAGAAGTCGAAAGACCAGAACTCTCTGGAATTTCGCTAACTCCTCCACACAAACTGGCCCAATCACTCTCCCCCTCCTCCGGCATGACACCACCCCCAGGATCAATGGCGGGGAAGGGTCCCGAAACCCCTAACCGCATCACGCAGCCCACTGACTGACTGGGCTCCTGCGTTCTTCCCTCACCCTCTACATCTGGGCCTGGGGAAGAAAAACCAAGAGGCACCCCCAGGGTCTGTGGTACACTGGCATCCCCAGAATTTGAAAGAGGATCGCCACCTGAAAGAGCTCCGACCTCCACAGCACCTAAAGCACCCCCTCCACTGGCAACATCCAGAGACTCTCCACTTGCTTTTTTACTCTCCCCTGCTAAATCAGCCGGCAGTGCAGCACACCCCCGAGCAAATCCATTGGCTCTGATGTGGAGCACAGACTGGTACACCATTGCCCCCGAACTGGGCGGCACGGCTCTGGCCAGCAGCGGCCTCTGCAGTCTGTCCGCGTTGTCCGCTCCTTATTATTTTCTGTCTGTGTTTTAATGTAGTTTTTGTTATTTTTTGTTGGGGTGTGTGTGTGGGGGGTGGGAGGGGGGGAAACTTTTTAAATCTCTCCCTGCACGGGAGACCCGACCTTTTCTCGTCGGGTTTCCGTTGTCGTTGGGGCTGCAACGAGGAGCGGCCTCCAACAGGAAGAAGCCGGGGACTCTGGTGCTAAGACTCACCGTCGCCGTCGCGGGGCTGGCCGAGTCCGGAATGGTTGGAGCGATGGTGGAGCGCTGCTGCTGCTGCTGCTGCCCGACCGGAGAGTCGGAGGCCCCAACGACAGGTCTGTGGACGGCGGCACCGGGAGCCCGCGGCTCCCTGGAGGGAGACCGCTTTTCAGGGCTCTCGCAACGGCGACTTCCCCCGCCCGAGTTGCGGGGTTGAAGAGCTCCTGGAGCGGGGCCTAACATCACTGCCCCGCGCGGCTGGAATGGCCGCGGGACTCTGCGAGCGCACACCGGGGGCTCTAACACCAAGACCCGGTGTGCGACCTCGCACCACCCGGCGTGGCTTTAATGGCCGCGGGACAATTGCCATCGCCAGCCGGGGGCTTTGACTTTGACTCTGACATGGGGGGGGGGGGGGGGAGAGTGCAGTGGAGAGATAAGTTTATTTGGCCTTCCATCACAGCGATGTGATGGATGTTTATGTAAATTATGTTGTGTCTTGGGTCTATGTGTTTGTATGTATGGCTGCAGAAACGGCATTTCGTTTGGACCTCAAGGGGTCCAAATGACAATAAATGTATCTTATCTTATCTTATCTTTATCTTATCTTATCTCCCCTCGGGCTGACTCTGCTCATCCCCCGTCTCAGGGGCCACACTACCAGGGGAGCTTACCCCACCCTCTAGCATGCCAACACCCTCAGTGAGCCTCTGAAACAAGGGGACCTCCTCCAACCCAGAGGACACCCCCAGGGGAGCTAAACTCACCACGCGATGAGATAACTCCCTTGGAGGGCCCCTGAGATGAAGGGACATCCACCCGCCCGGAGGACACAGCTCCAGAGGGGTCCACCCTATCACCTGATATTGTAGTACCATCAGGAGATCACTGAAGTGGAGGCTCAACCTCCAACCCGGAAGACACCAGTTCCTGACCTCCGACCACATCGGTGGTGGAAGGTCTGGAAAAAGGCATCCCCCTAATTTTGGACCCATGTCCTAGCTCTTCCTCGCCAGGCCCAATCCTCCTTTTTATCCCACTAGCATGCAACAGTACGGTGACCTCCATAAAGAATGGGTCTTCCGCCTCCACACTACCCCCATCCACTTTATCACCTGCATGTTTTACCTTCCCTACCCCCGTCAGAGCCACCTCAGCTCCTTGCTGGGCCATGGCAGTTGCACTCTTGACCTCACTGGAGCTGACAGGCGCCCCTTAGGTGATCTCCGCACTCGGCAGTTGCACACCCGCCTGCTTTTGACTCGCTTGGGTGTTCTTTTTCTGCTTGTTCTTCTTCTTCTTCTGCTACTCTATTTCTCTCCACCCTCATTCTGTGCCTCACCTTCAGCCACCACCACATGTTCAGAACGTAGGGGGTGGGGCCCTCGCTGCCCCGCGTCCCCAAGGTGGATTTTGCAGACCCAGAAGGGCTATCTCCGCCGCCCCGGATCACCGAGGCAGAGCTGGCAGCCCCAGCCAGGTCAGCAATACCACCCTGCCCCTCCGAGGCCTGACGAGCCACCCCTGATGGGCCAGCGGTGCATTCCTGGGTCGCTGCGCTAGAAGTTCTAGCAACAACCCCGTGATTAGGACATTCCCTACGGAGATGTCCATAACCGCCACACGCATGACACCGTGCCTTTCCCTAACTCCAACGCACGGTTCTAGGCGAGACCCCTACACTCCACCTCGAAGCTCCCCTCATCGCTTTCCCCCACCCCCACCTTCACAAACACCCTCCTTTTGAAACTATAAATCCCTTTTTCCTCCGGGTCCCCCCAGGGTGCATGAGCCTAAAGCACTTTAACTGCACCTCCCCAATCTGAGACAGGTACGGAATGAGTGTCGCATCCGGAATACATGTAGGGCAACTCCGCAGGAGAACCACTCACCCTGGACACCCATGGGTCCACATGTATATGGACCCCCTCCACTGAAATCCCCCTCTCCAACGCTGTGGCCACATCCTCCCGGGTCTTCAATATCATCTCAACCTTTCCCCACTCAAGCTCGGAAGAGACAATAGCCCCCCTCCCAAGAAGGGCATTCATAGCCTTCGTAATTACTCCCCTGAACATCTGGGGCCCAGTTTGAACCGAGATACCAAAACCGTCCCAGTCCAAGTCAACATGAGGCTCATGTTCAGATGGCCTTGCTTCCGCTGCTGATGCCACCGCTGAGTAGCTCCTCTCCTTCGGCCGAGCCCCCGCCATCGCCAGAGGCACAAACCAGCTCCCGGCACCCCAGCAGCTCAGGAATAGTCCTAGTCAAAGACAATCTTCAGAAAGCAAATCCTCCAGCTGAAGCAGCAAAGTCTCCAAGTTCATCCACAGCCGAGAACACCTTACCCTGTCTTGCCGAACACAAAAGCACCTTCTTCACATTAAGCCAGGCAGCTGCACTGTGCAAAATGACTTTAGGGCAGAGAAACAGTGGCAAAACACAACAAAGGCACTGAAAACTTCATACCCTCGCTCTCCAGGCACTTTTGGCAGTCCGCCAATGACAGCCGCTCCATCGACAATGTAGAGTCTCAGGGATTTTCACACTTGTGGATGAATTTGTAAAGCAAAGGAAAGTTTCAACAGTCCAACAATAAGTTAAACTATGAAGCCCCTCTGCTTCTGCCTCTGTTCCTTCTCCATCGACCAAATGCTTAAAACTTCTCAGCCACTGGAGCTGAGAAAGATAGTCTCTCTCTCTCTCTCTCCCTCTCTCCCTCTCACTCTTCGGCAGTGACACAGCGCTGGAGTGCTATTGCGGCGCAGGCGATACCTTGCCCGGGTCACCGTGCTGGAACTCTGGTGAGCTAAAGACCGCCGATAAAAAAAAATCATCGCGGAGCTGCGGTCTGTGGAGCGGCCAGCGGTGGGCGGCAGCGCTGAACTTTACATCGGGAGCCTGGGATCTCTCGCTGAGATCGCCAGTGGTGGAGCTCCATCCAGCGTGGCCTGTCGGCTTCTGAAGCTTCAGTAAGAAAGCGGCCGTTCCAGGTTTCCCAAGCCACTGTGAGGATTCTTCCGACGCCGGAGCACCGTCACCCGGCGAGAAGGGCGTGGAACATCGGGCCTCCGTAAAGGTGACTGCGGAGGCCAAAATAGGCGTGACTATGGGTGGACATGGGGATGGGGACTGGACATTGTGCCTTCCCTCATAATGGGAACCATTGTGGGGAGGATGATTTTTATGTTTAAATATATTTATTATTGTTATGTCGGTATTCTTTTTTTTATGTGCTGCATTGGCGATAAGCATTTCACTACACCTATGGTGTATGTGACCAATAAATAACCTTTGAACCTTTGAACACTTTCTTTCTTTCTTTCTTTCTTTCTTTCTTTCTTTCTTTCTTTCTTTCTTTCTTTCTTTCTTTCTTTCTTTCTTTCTTTCTTTCTTTCTTTCTTTCTTTCTCTCTTTCTCTCTTTCTCTCTTTCTCTCTCTCTCTCTCTCTTTCTTTCTTTCTCTCTTTCTTTCTTTCTTTCTTTCTTTCTTTCTTTCTTTCTTTCTTTCTTTCTTTCTTTCTTTCTCTCTTTCTCTCTTTCTCTCTTTCTCTCTTTCTCTCTTTCTTTCTTTCTCTCTTTCTTTCTTTCTCTCTTTCTTTCTCTCTTCCTTCCTTCTTTCTTTCTTTCTTTCTTTCTTTCTTTCTTTCTTTCTTTCTTTCTTTCTTTCTTTTCTTTCTTTCTTTCTTTCTTTCTTCCTTCCTTCCTTCCTTCCTTCCTTCCTCCCTTCCTCCCTTCCTCCCTTCCTCCCTTCCTCCCTTCCTCCCTTCCTTTCTTCCTCCCTTCCTCCCTTCCTTCCTTCCTTCCTTTCTTCCTTCCTTCCTTCCTCCCTCCTCCCTTCCTTCCTTCCTTCCTTCCTTCCTTCCTTCCTTCCTTCCTTCCTTCCTTCCTTCCCCTGAAACAACTCCTAATCCATTCCCTCCACAAATGCCGGCTAGCCCGCTGAGTGCCTCCAGCACTGCCATAGTTTATGTATCTTCCATAACCTGTTTCAGTTCAGATGCTTCACCAAATCGCAAATAAAAAACACGATTAAAGCAGCAGCATCGCAGGCACACATAGACAACACACATAAACATAAATTATACATAAATTGTACAAGACAGTGAAAAGAAAAATACTCTGCAATGAAATCAAAACATTAGATCAATCAGCCCAAACTCCGGTGCAACCCGTTCCACCTTAATCCCTCTGCCCGCCATGATTTTGAACCAAATCTCCTCTCAGCCTTCGCTCCTTCTCCAGCATTGTAACCAAAGTTCCAGGTAGTAGGGCTGTTCTAAGAAATAGACACAAAATACTCTGCTGTGTTTTCACACTGTACAGTACAGTGCAGTGTCCAATATCCCAGCCTCAATGAAACCATTGTTTTAACGAATTTCAACACAATCGCCTTGCCTTTGTACCCTGCACCTTCAGTTACAAACCCGTGCAAATGGTTGGCATTCTTGATACTGCACATTTTTTACAATTTCCCCTATCACCCTGAGTGTATTTCTTGTTGGAAAGCAGAATATGGTTGATGTGGTCGGTTAGATCTGACAAAAGCTGGTTCTGAAACTTGTTTAATTTCACCCAATGCATTTGATAATTATTTTCTCTACAACTGACCCACTTTTCCAACCCAAAGGAAATCGCTGAGCGCAAACGATCAGTACTGTCATATCACTGAACCGACTCAGGAAGCTAAGATATTCTTTAAAAAAACAGTAATATTTTTTAGTTTGGTTTCTCGATTCCCACCCAAAGGACCACTGGCCTTCAAGATGCATGGTAGTGTATGTATTGTGGTTGTCAAAATATAATTGTTACAGCGTTACTGTTGGATCTAATTTGGATTATCATTTTGTTAAATTAACCGAAAGTTTCAATCACACGGGATTTTATTTTATATTCAGGAAAGTCCAAAAGCGGCGAAGGAAAATGAAAAATCCAACCCCACCCTCCCGTCTCCCCTGGCCATTAATGTGATGGATGCAGGAGTCTGGACCTTTCGCTAACAAGGTCTCGGACAAATCCCGTCCCCGGAGACATCATGTCCGTTTGGCAGCTTTTCGACGTCATGTCCGTTCTGCGTATTGTCCTTTCTGCGTGAAGTTCGTTTTTGTTCGTATCCTTTCGGTGTCGTGCCCTTACGGTTATTTGGCTTTTAGGCATCGTGTCTGTCGACACTGGTCGGCATGGACTCGGTGGGGCGAGGAGCCTGTTTCAATGCTCTATATCTAAACTATCCTAAACCAAGCTAAATAAAACAGTTTAACAGAGTGATGTTGATTTATGGATAATATTACTCAGAACATCGTAGATAATGGCATTGCTTCTTTTGGATATAGTAGCGATGTTACAATACCTACCTTCAGCAGCGCTGCTGTTCTGCCATTGGCCGTGTGCATGACTTTGGTGCCTTTGAGGGGGGGGGGTGGGGGGGGCGGGATTAAAATGCTGTTTTCTCCTGCCTGTCGGAGACGAACTTCCTCAGGCTGTTAAGCTGCTGAAGAATAATCGATCCGACTTCAGTTCTCGGAAGTTTAAAAAAAAAAATCGTGGGACAATTTAATCCCTGGAGTAAAATAAAAAGTTACTTCTAATGCCGTCAATGGGACGGATCTCACGTAGGGGACAAAACATAAGGTAAGTTGTTTATTTTATATATAAACTTGCTTCTTTAGATGATTTTAATCAAAATTTCCTTGGCGATAATTTGATTTTAGTCCCTATACGAACCGGCAGTATTTTTCCTGCTGATATGGGGTTTAAATTCACTGCAACCGCATCGTTCCAATCGATCGCGTTCCACAAAAACCCACTCGCACGATGATTAAAATGCCCATAAATTTATGGGAATTAAACATTAAATTCCTTCCATTTGGCCTATAAATTCATGACAATGAGATTTTAAAATCATGTTATATTGTGAATTCTTGTGTGAATGTTACTTGGACACTTAGGCTATTAAAAAATGTTAACCTTTTCTTAAGAAATGGATAGATGTTTAGATCTAGTAATTGAATTGTGTAATTAGCTACAATTAGGTAACTAACTAATTATATGCTTTAATTTCAGGTCATCCACGTAAGATTGTTTCATATTTGTTTCCGAATGCTTCAATCCATAATAACTGAAAATTTCATTCAGTTCTCTTAATTTTTAAGAAAGTTATGGGCTTTTGATTGTCCTCGATCACAGCTTTTGAGTTCTCAATGGAAATGCAATAGGGAACAAGGTGCTAATTTCAGAGTATGAAAATGGCCATAACTTTTTTAATACTGAAGATATGAAAGTGAATTAGGTGTCAAATTAAACTTATTTTTATGCTTTATCTGATGGGATACATTGCAGACTTGATTTTGAAAATCTCAAAATTTTGTAACATTGCTAGATATAGTGCAACAAGTCTCCTCAATATCCCGCAGCTCCGTTCTTAATCCCTATCCCCCCCACTCGTAACAAGGACAGAGTCCTCCTTGGCCTCACCTTCCACCCCATCAGCCATTGCATACAACATATAATCCTCCAACATTTTCGCCACCTCCAACTGGATCCTACCACTGGCCACGTCTTCCCATCTCCACCACTTTCTGCTTTCCGCAGAGACCGTTCCCTCCGTAACTCCCTGGTCAATTTGTCCCTTCCCTCCCGAACCACCCCCTCCCTGGGTACTTTCCCTTGCAACCGCAGGAAATGCTACATTTGTTGCTCCACCTCCCCCCTCGACTCCATCCAAGGACCCAATCAGTCTGCCGAGGTGAGGCAGAGGTTCACTTGCACCTCCTCCAACCTCATCTACTCTATCCAGTGTTTCAGGTGTCAATTTCTCTAACTACGACCACAAGAATTGACAAGTCTCTACCTAACTGAGAAGACACTGGAGGCACAGTGGAGCATCTCACCTTTCACCGTGTTATATTCCCTACTACCAAGCACGATGGCGCAGCAGTAGATTTGCTGCTTTACAGCACCAGAGACCCGGGTTCGATCCTGACTATGGGTACTGCCTGTACGGAGTTTGTACATTCTCCCTGTGACCACATGGCTTTTTACTGGATGCTCCAGCTCCACTACAAAGATGTGCAGCACAGGTTAATTGGTGGTATAATTGGAAATTGTCCTAGTATGTGTAGGGTAGTGCTAGTATACAGGGATCGCTGGTCGGTGTAGACACAGTGAGCCGAGGGGTTTGTTTCTGTACTGTATGTCTAACTAACTAAACTAAACCACCCCGTGGGCCAGACTGGCAGCTTGTGCTTGAAACTCTTGACTGGAATTTTAATCCATAACCTTCTGACAGACGATTCACACAAGTTATAGGAGTAGAATTGGGCCATTCGGCCCATTGAGTCTACTCCGCCTTTCAATGCTGGCTGATCTCTGCCTCCTAATCCCATTTTCCTGCCTTTTCCCCATAAACCTATATACCTGAACTAATCAAGAATTTGCCTATCTCTGCCTTAAAAATATCCACTGACGTTCTCCATAGCCCACTGTGGCAATGTTTTCCACAGATGAACTATATTCTGATTAAATAAGGTCCTCCTCACTCCTTTCTAAAAGAGCGCCCTTTAATTCTGAGGCTATGACGTCTGTTCCTAGACTCTCCCACCAGTGGAAACATCCTTTCCACGTCCACTCTATCTATGCCTTTCACTATTCTGTCAGTTTCAATGAGGTCCTCCCTCAACCTTCTAAACTCCAGCGAGTACAGGTCCAGTGCTGTCAAACGCTCATCATATGCTAACCTACTAATTTGTGAAATCATTCTTGTAAACCTCGTATGGAGGTTTTCCAGAGCCAACACATCCTTCCTCAGATATGGGGCCCAAATTTGCTCACAGTACTCCAAATGCGGCCTGACCAGCACCTTGTCAAGCCTCAGCATTACATCTCTGTTGATGCTGCCTCAGACAAAGGACCTCAGTTGATATATTATTGCAGCTCCTGAAAGGACGGCTTCACTGGTTTTCTAACCAGGTTATTGGAAACAAAGAGCCAATATAGATATGATAGCTAGTGACCCCACAATGTTTGCAGGTTGCTACAAGCCGCACAGATCAGGTCCAAACCCCATAACCTAACTTCAAACCTCTCCCCCTGATGTGTTCTTCCAATCGTTTCCTCTTTTGTGGAACTGCTGTCCAGCAACATCCCAAAGGAATTCTTCCCAGAGAGTGGTTTGGAATCTCAACCAGGGAGCAGTGCTGAACTACTATCTACCTCTTTGGTGACACTAACATTATCCTTGATCAGACTTTACTGGATTTACCTCACACCAAATGTTATTCCCTTATCATGTATCTATACACTTTATATGGCCCAGACCATCACACAAACCAACCTCCCTTCTATTGACTCCATTTATACCTCACGCTGCCTCAGCGAGGCCAGCAACATAATCAAGGATGAGTCGCACCATAATAATAATAATAATAATACATTTTATTTATGGGCGCCTTTCAAGAGTCTCTAGGGCACCATGGCCACTCCCTCTTCTCCCCTCTCCCATCAGGCAAAAGGTGTAAAAGTGTGAAAACGCACACCTCCAGATTCAGGGACAGTTTCTTCCCAGCTGTTATCAGGCAACTGAATCATCCTACCACAACCAGACAGCAGGCTTGAGCTGCTATCTACCTCATTGGTGACCCTCGGACTTTCTGTGATCGGACTTTACTGTCTTTACCTTGCACCAAACGTTATTCCCTTATCATGTATCTATTCATTGTAAATGGCTTGTTTGTAATCATGTAATGTCTTTCTGCTGACTGGATAGCATGCAACAAAGGGTTTTCACTGTACCTCGGTACACGTGACAATAAACTAGAGAACTGATACATGTGTTGAACACTATAGGTACTGCAAAAGGTCAACTATGCTTTATTTTCACTATTCAAATTGGAAATAGACCATTAGGCCATAAGGACAACAGCAGGCCATTGTCTTTGCTTTATCTTCCTCTACACCCCCTCTCCCCCATATCTTATATTTACTTTTTTCCTCTCAATCAGTAAAATACATTGTAAACAGCTACCGTTGATCCCAGCAACACTCCACTAGTTACTGGTTGCCAACCTGAAAATGATCAGTTAACCCTGCACCCTGCTTGCTGCCAGTTAGCCAATCCTTGCTCCATCTCATATATTATCTACAACATCATAACATAGAAACATAGAAACATAGAAAATAGGTGCAGGCATAGGTCATTTGGCCCTTCGAGCCTGCACCACCATTCAATATGATCATGGTTAATCATCCAACTCAGTATCCTGTATCTGCCTTCTCTCCATACCCCCTGATCCCTTTACCCTCAAGGGCCACATCTAACTCCCTCTTAAATATAGCCAATGAACTGGCCTCAACTACCTTTTGTGGCAGAGAATTCCAGAGATTCACCACTATCTATGTGAAAAATGTTTTCCTCATCTCGGTCCAAAAAGATTTCCCCCTTATCCTTAAACTGTGACCCCTTGTTCTGGACTTCCCCAACATTGGGAACAATCTTCCTGCATCTAACCTGTCCAACCCCTTAAGAATTTTGTTAGTTTCTATAAGATCCCCCCTCAATCTTCTAAATTCTAGCGAGTACAAGCCGAGTCTATCTAGTCTTTCTTCATATGAAAGTCCTGACATCCCAGGAATCAGTCTGGTGAACCTTCTCTGTACTCCCTCTATGGCAAGAATGCCTTTCCTCAGATTAGGAGACCAAAACCGTCGCAATACTCCAGGTGTGATCTCACCAAGCTTTCCATTGCATATCCACCGTCAACCCTTTAAGAATCAACAGGGCTCTCGCTTAACCTTTTTTCCCTTTTGCCAGCCGGGCAACATTTGCAGCTTTTTAGTTTGCCAAATGACAGTTTAGGTGGTCATTTAAGACGGTTTGCATGACGCGTGCAATAATGTGCTCGTTTGAAGTGTTTAGTTACCAGTCGGAATTATACTCAATGAAGCATTCACATATTATTTCTGCTTCAAATAAAGTCGCAAACTAAACATATTCACCAATCAAGACATGATATATCCCACAATGACATGCAGCAATATTATAAGACAGTATCTCAACTCTTTTTACACATTGCAATTAATGCAATTTCTATTAGTTCTTTCCACTGCCAAACAAAAATGTGGTTGGATTATTCAATCCAATCCAATCCAATCCAACTTTATTTGTTAAGCACTTTAAAACAGCCAATGATGACCAAAGTGCTGTACAGAAGAATAAACAAGACATCATAAACAGATACCATAACAGCTCACATGAGGCGCAAAAATTACATATGAAATATAGCAATAAATTAAAAGACATAAAACATGAGTAAAAATAATAGCCACGGAATAAAAGCAATCAAAAAATAAGAAATTAAATCAAGTAAATAAATAAAGTCGATATTCAGCGTATGATCAATCTGTGTCAATAAATCCTGGACCATGGTAACATATATGCGTACGTATAGTTGTGAATGTTGCTCATTAAATAACTACTGTACTGATACTCCATATTAAGAGCATTGATTTGCCATTAAAATGAATTCTGTAATAACGTGTCAATGGCAGCAGTGACAATCGAACTCTGCAGTTTTAATGTTCCACTTATACATCATTTAATTAATCCATCTTTATGGATTAAAAGAAATAATGACATTGGGAATTAAAACACATTTGATTGCATTCCGTTATCAAACATAGTCAATGTACGCTCTGAAGACATTCCCAAGACAATAGGGTCAGGGAGGGGGTGTGTGTGTGAATCAGTGCGGGGTGGATAGGTGGTGGGGGGGCATGCAGTTCAACCCTTCCAAATGTGAAACTATGCGTGTCACCAGAAAGAGGAATCCAGGCATCACATCCTACAATATACTTGGTGCCACCCTTGAAGAATCCAAACAAACCAAGTATCTTGGAATCAAATTGCAGAATGATCTGCGTTGGAATGGTCAGACTCATCATGCAACGGTGAAAGCAACAGGTGTCCTAAACTTTCTGAGGCGCAACTTTCATCATTGTTCAACTTCTGTCAAGGAGAAGCTATACTTCACCCTCGTTAGACCTCATTTGGACTATGCAGTTGCAGCATGGGACCCATACACAAATAAAAAACATTTCTTCCATCGAACGTGTCCAAAGACAGGCAGCTCAATTTGTTACTAACACCTATGAGAGAGAAGCGAGTGTCTCCAAACTTCTGAATTCTCTGGGGTGGAACCCTCTCCAAGACAGACGTGAAGCTCACCGTTTGATCTGTTTTTACAAAATGTTAAATGGTCAGCTCGACATAGACTACAAGACCTACACCAAACCCAAACCAATTAGGAGCAGATGAGGGCATTCGATCCAATTTGTCATCCCAGCTACAAAGACAGATGTATACAGCAATTCGTTCTTCCCCCGAACAATTAAAGCATGGAATAATCTCCACTCAACTATAGTTACCCAACCAGATGCAACTAAATTTAAAGTAGCTCTTTCTTCCCAATAACCCTTTCTAGCTTAAGCCCCCCACCCCCTCCCCCTTCACCACCTCCAGTTTAAATTCCATTTGGAATATTTTGGAGGACCAAGAAACCAAGAACCAAGAACCAAGGAGAGCAGCATCTATGGAGCAAAGGAAATAGGCAAAGTTTCGGGTCGAGACCCTTCTTCAGCCTGTTCCCCCCATTCTTCTTGAATGGGAGGATCAGTACAAGATGGATGGGGGGGGGGTGGTCAGCGGATGATGAATGGAGGGATCAGTACAGTGTAGATCGGAGGGGCTGTGCAGTATGAATGGGAGTTCACTACAGTATAAAAGAGGGGAAGGTGCAGGGTAAATGGAGGGTGGGTCAGTACGGGATGAATGCGTGGATTTGTACAGGATGGAGGGGGGATCAGTACAGGTGGATGGGGATCATACAGTACAGGATGGATGGGGGAGGTGCAGGATGGATGGGAAAGGGGTAAGTACGGGTGAATTGGGGATGGGGGGGTGGCATGAGAATCAATGCGAGGTTGATAGGGTGATCAGCGCAGGATGAATAGATTTGGGGGGGGGGGGGGTGATGTGGAGGGGAGCACAGGGGATGTCAGTGAGGACTGAATAGAGGCGGGAATGGGGATCAGTGCGGGATGGAGAGGAGGGGTCCCAGGATAAGGGGTGGAGGGGGCGTACAAGAGAGAGAGAGAGAGAGAAAGAGGGAGAAGTGGGGGCGAGGTATGGAGGAAGGAAGGTCAACACTCCTCGGACAACATCGCCCGTTGCCTTGGCCGTTGGGAGCTCCTCGCCACCGCCTCCCTCCTCCGCCAGCCAACAACAAGGTGCAGGGCCGAGCGGTGCAGCTCAAAGATCCCATAGCTATAGGATCTTTGGTGCAGTTGCTTCAGAAGTGTCGGAACGAATGACGGGTCCCGCACAGCAGCAGCAGTGGCAGCGTTGGTGGTGATGACTGTAGTGCGCACGCCGAGGCCTCCCCCTCCCTCCCTCCTCCCGGCCTCGGCGTGCGGGAGGGTTTATATTGAAAGTGCGCCGTTAGCGGGTTTGCAACCAGAGGCCCTTATCAGGGCAGGTGGGGTGCGGGAGGAGGAGGTGATGGAGCCGCTATTGCTGCAGCGGCCGCTGCTGCCACTGTTCGGGGCCCGTCATTCGATGCGACCCTTCCTCACCCCACACCTAGTATCTTTCCCACGCACTACAGCCATCACCGCCGACACAAAATTCCTTTTCTCCAGAGATGTTGCCTGACCCGTGGAGTTACTCCATTTTTTTGTGTCTATCTTCAGTACAAACCAGTATCTGGTTGCCAAGTCGAGCAAAATGACGCGGTGTTTAGGTTGCCCGGCGGCGCTTTGAGTGGTCAGTGGCACCCGGGCAACCGTTAATTTCGAGCCCTGATCAATTGCCAGTCTATCTTGGCCAATTCACGTCTCATAAACTCAAAGTTACCTTTCTTTAAGTTCAGAACCGTTGTTTCTGAATTAATAATGTCACACTCCATCCGAATGAAGAACTCAACCATAATATGGTCACTCTTGCCCAAGGGGCCACGTACAACAAGACTGCTAATTAACCCTTCCTCATTACTCAATACCCAGTATAGAATAGCCTGCTCTCTCGTTGGTTCCTCTACATGTTGTTTTAGAAATCTATCCCGCATACATTCCAAGAAATCCTCTTCCTCAGCACCCTTGCCAATTTGATTAACCCAATCTATATGTAGATTGAAGTCACCCATTATAACTATTTTACCTTTGTTGCGCGCATTTCTAATTTCCTGTTTGATGCCATCCCCAACTTCACTACTACTGTTAGGTGGCCTGTAGACAACTCCCACTAGCAGTTTCTGCCCCTTAATGTTTCGCAGCTCTACCCATATCAATTCCACATCCTCCAAGCTATTGTCCTTCGTTTCTATTGCGTTAATCTGCTCTCTAACCAGCAACGCTACCCCACCTCCTTTTCCTTTCTGTCTATCCCTCCTGAATATTGAATATCCCTGGATGTTCAGCTCCCAGCCTTGGTCACCCTGGAGCCATCTCCGTGATCCCAACTATATCATAGTCATTAATATCTATCTGCACATTCAACTCATCCACCTTATTACGAATGCTCCTTGCATTGAAACACAAGGCCTTCAGGCTTGTTTTTACAACACTCTTACCCCTTATACAATTATGTTGAAAAGTGGCCCTTTTTGATTTTTGCCTGGATTTGGCTGCCTGCCACTTTTACTTTTCACCTTGCTACCTATTGCTTCTACCCTCATTTTACACCCCTCTGTCTCTACGCTCACACATTTAAGAAACCCTTTCCCTTTAACTCCATCCTCGATTATCCCATTTGACACCCCACCCCCCTTATTATTAACCTTTCACTGTGCAAAGTTACTTTTGTGTGGCACTTTGTCAAGCACCATTTCCTGGATCTCCCCTATCTATTCTGGTTGATACTTCCTCGAAGAACGCTAATAAGTATGTTGGAATGATTTCGGCTCCTTGAACCCATTCTGACTCTGCTTTCTTAGATTTTGACTTGCTAATGTTCTGTTCTTACTTCCTTAATAATTGATTCTAACTTTTTTCCAATAAAGAAGTTAGGTAAACTGGCTGTTGGCAGTTTTCCAATTCTTTGGTACCTTCACAGAATCTAAGACATTTTGGAGATTACAACTAATGAATATCTTATCTCTGTGACTACTTATTTTCAAACCCAAAGATGCACAACATCAGGTCAAGGGATGTATCAGGCTTTCCCCATTTGGTTGCCTAATAGTAATTCACTGATGGTATTGGCAATAGTTGTAGTTCTTCCCTGTTTGTTTTGGTATTAATGGGATGTTCATAATATCATCGATCATAAAGAGTAATGGAAAATATCTGTTTAACTCTGTTGTTAGTCTGATCCACATCAATATTTTCCCTACAGTGTTCTCTCTGGAACCTATGTTCACTTAAACCTCTCTCTTCATAGATTAATTGAGTTGTACAGCATGGAAATGGATCTTCAGGCCCAACTCACCCATGTTGACCAAGATACCTAATCCCATATGCCCACTTTTGGTCCATGTCCCTCTGAATCTTTCCTATCCTTGAACCTTGAACCTGTCCACATGTCCTTTGAACATTGTAGATGTGCCAGCCTCTACCAACTTCACCAGCATCTTTTTCCATAAATGTAAAAGCTTGCCCCACAAATCCCCCTTCAAAATCTTTCTTCTCTCAACTTAAACCCATGCCTCCAGTTTTAGACACTCCTAACCTGGGAAAAAGGACTGTGACTGCCAATCCTATCGATCCTCCTCAGAACTCTGAAATGTCTCCGTCGATCCTGGAAGATGTGTCCCACCACCTAATCTCTCCATACCCAACCTCTCCTTATAACTCAAATCCATCAGTCCAGCCAACATTCCTCTGAATCTTTTCTGTATCTCCAGCTAACTTTCATTCTTTTTATTCCTTCCTTAAGAAAGAAACCTTTTATTGTCAGCTTATGTATGTTTTATCAGTATATTTTTATTTCTTGTTTAGATCTCCTTTGCTGTTTTTTTAAATGTTATCCCTGTTTTTTTGCTCAACCCTAACATTTGCCTTGTATGCATTCTCCAACTCAATGCACTTGAAACTTTTTTGGTTAGCTATAGTTGATTCATCACCACAATTGGAATCAAAATTTTCAAGGAAGTTGAGAATTTTCCCCTTTGTTTGAAAATATCTCTTAAATGTTTAGTTTATTTTAATTTAGATTAGTTTAGTGATACAGCGCAGAAACAGGCCCTTCGGCCAACTGAGTGGCACACTAATGCCCCTGTCCCACTTAGAAAATCTGAACGGAAACCTCTGGAGACTTTGCGTCCCACCCAAGGTTTCCGTGCGGTTCCCGGAGGTTGCAGGTAGTTGCCGGAGGTTGCAGTAGTGGAAGCAGGTAGGGAGACTGACAAAAACCTCCGGGAACTGCATGGAAACCTTGGGTGGGGCGCAAAGTCTCCAGAGGTTTCCATTCAGGTTTCCTAAGTGGGACAGGGGCATTACATTATCCCACTCACACTAGGGAGAATTTACAATTATACCAAGCCAATTAGCCTACAAACCTGTATGTCTTTGGAGTTTAGTTTAGATTAGTTTAGAGATGGGAGTGTGGCAGGAAACTGGAATTCCCAGAGAAAACCCACGCAGGTCATGGGGAGAACGTATTAACTGTACAGGCAGCACATGTAGTCAGTATTGAACCTGGGCCTCTGGTGCTGTAAGGCAGCAACTCTCCCGCTACACCACCATGAATGAATTAATTAATTAATAAATGTTATTAGCCAAGTATGTATACATACAAGGAATTTGCCTGGATGCTGTGCTCGCAGGTAACAACACAAGATTCAAGATACATTTATTTGTCACATGTACCAACTGGCACAGTGAAATGTGTGGTCACATGATATACCGTAGACAATTAAAAATAAAACATTATAATTTAAACATGTGAAGAATGAAATAAAATACCAGAGCACAAGAAGGCTATAGACTTTTGACTGTTGAGTAGAGCGACTGCTTGTGTTTTTAAGTCTGGCTGTGGCAGCTTTGACAGTCCAGAGTCACCTTCCAGAGGGAAGTGCTTCAAAGAGTTTGTGACCAGGGTGAGAGGGGTCAGAGATGATCTTACCCACTTCCTGGCCCTTGCAGTGTACAGTTCGCCAATGGAGGGAAGGTTGCAGCCAATAACCTTCTCAGCTGATCGGACGATTTGCTGCAGCCTCCAGATGTCATGTTTGGTGGCTGAGCCAAACCAGACCATGATGGAGAAGGTGCGGATAGACTCTATGATGGCCGTATAGAATTGGATCATCGTTGCCTGTGGCAGATTCTGTTTTCTCAGCTTCAGCAGGAAGTACATGCTCTTTTGTGCCTTTTTGACTGTGGAGTCGATGGTGGCCTCCCATTTAAGATCCCTGGAGATGATGGTTCGAAGGGATTTAAATGACTCTGCAGATGTGACTGTGATGTGGTTGATGGTGAGTGGGGGGGAGGGGAGGGTGAGTCTGCTAAATTCAACAATCAATTCCACTGTCTTAAGAGCACTGAGCTCCAGGTTGTTGCGATGGCACCAGGACGCCAGCTGTGTCACTTCCTGTCTGTAGGCAGATTCCTCCCCATCCTGGATCAGTCCAATCAGGGTTGTGTCATCTGCAAACTTGAGAAGCTTGACAGAGAAGTCAATGGAGGTGCAGTCATTGGTGTAGAGAGAGTAGAGGAGAGGGTTGAGTACGCAGCCTTGTGGTGATCCTATGCAGAGCGTTTGTGGGTCCAAGATGTGCTTTCCCAGCCTCACATGCTGCTTCCTGTCTGTCAGGAAGTTGATGATCCACCGACAGAGGGGTTCAGGCACAGTCAACTGGGAGAGTTTGGAGTGTAGTGGCTCTGGCACAATGGTGTTGAATGCAGAGCTGAAATCCACAAACAAAATCCTTGCATAGATCCCTTGGCGGTCTAGGTGCTGGAGGATGAAGTGCAGGTCTAGGTTGACTGCGTCATCCACTGATCTATTTGTCCGGTATGCAAACTGCAGAGCGTCCTGCAGTGGGTTTGTGACATTTTTAAGGTGGGCCAGCACAAGTTTTGCAAGGGGTCTTCATGATTACTTCATGACTGTAGGTTTTCACTGCCCTCGCTTCTCCACTTTTTCATTGTTCTGATCACAGACTTAGCAGATTTTAATTTTTGCCTGTAGGTTGGAATAAGGTGAACTAAACAATGATCAGAGAGTCCCAGAACCGCACGGGGAACAGAGTGATATGCATTCCTGGTTGTAGTATAACAATGATCGAGTGTCCTCTCCCCTCTGGTGGGGCAGGTAACATGATGACTGTGTTTTGGAAGCTCTCGGCTGAGGTTAGCCTTGTTAAAATCCCCCAAAGCAATGACCATGGGGTCCGGGAAGTCTACTCTCATTACCTGGTCAGCGAGTTGCGCTTGCGCCTCACATACACAGGCTTGGTGGGGGATGTAAACTCCAGCAAGAATAAAAGAGGTAAATTCCCTCGGAGAATAAAAGGGCTTGCAATCTATAAATAAGGAGAGGTCCTTGTTTGTTTAGCACAGGAGTTGCAGTTCGCCCAGTTTGTTGTTGAGAAAACGTAGATTGGTAGAACGCAGGTCCTCCTCCATCTCAAAACCTTGAACACAGCCACAGCCCCGCCAACAAGTATGTCCAAATAACCCAGCAAGTGACAGAAACCGGAACGATGTTTGGAGGTACCGAACACCTGATGTTAATGAGTACCTCTCTCATGAAAGTGATCTTTGTGGGATTTTCACAGACGCCACAAACGAACAAACACAGATAAAAGAGCAAGGAGCAGCACACCGTGGCAAACATCATCGGCCCCACTGACCTTCACTATACCGCCTTACCTGGTCTCAATAGGTCATTTTTCCATGGTACACTTCTTTAAAAAAACCCACCGTTCAAATAATCTGAAGCAACCCATTGTTGTAAAGGTTTAGTTAAGGAGCCAATTTTTAAAAATCAGACTCAGCTACCTGCAATGGGCTTCACATATAATTTAGATGAGTGAACTTCAATATAGGACACATAATACATTTACCTTGGGCCTCGAGTCATTGTCACCTATGGTTCCGTCTCATTGCCTCTGCTATGCTGCAAATGTTAGCTGCATATTGCTATGACTAAGAGTACAAATTGGTATTAAGTCATGACAATGATTAAATGTGGCAACTCAATCTTGCAGTTATGCAAATGCTTTAATAATATATTAGAACATAGAAATATGAGATTCAGTTAAAGCCAATATATTATTCCATAAAATAACCTAATTGACAACAAGCTGGAGTGTATGTACCTTCCAATTACTTTGTATAATTCCTGGAAAACTACATTTTAGCAAATTATGGTCTAGTTTAGTTTAGTTTCATTTATTGTCAAGTTTTGTTTTTTTGTTGCGTGATATCCAGTCAGCAGAAAGAATATTGATTTCTCTAACTTCAAGTAACCCTTGCATCCCCTTTCTCTCCATTCCTCCCCACCCGTCGTACCAGCTTCAAAGTCGTATTGTTGATTCTCATTGCCTGTACTCATTCTCACTCAGCACACAGCTGTTTCTTTTATCATTGTTACTTTTTTGAATATCTTCCATTCATTTGTTCTCTTTCTCTCTACATCACCATCTATATCTCTTGTTTCCCTTTCCCCTGACTCTTAGTCAGAAGAAGGGTCTCCACCCGAAATGACACCTATTCCTTTTCTCCAGAGATGCTGCCTGACCTGCAGAGTTATGCCCCTGTCCAACTTAGAAAACCTGAACGGAAACCTCTGTAGACTTTGCGCCCCACCCAAGGTTTCCGTGCGGTTCCCGGAGGTTGCAGGTGGTTGCCGGAGGTTGCAGGTAGTGGAAGCAGGAAGCAGACTGACAAAAACCTCCGGGAACCTCCGGGAACCGCACGGAAACCTTGGGTGGGGCACAAAGCCTCCAGAGGTTTCCATTCAGGTTTTCTAAGTGGGACAGGGGCATTACTCCAGCTTTTTGTGTCTATCTTCAGCGGAGCGGCTATACATGATTACAACCAAGCTGTCCACAGTGTACAGGATAAAGGGAATAATGTTTAGTGCAAGACAAAGTCCAGTAAAGTCGAATTAAAGATAGTCCAAGGGTCTACAATGAGGTAGATGGTTGGGCAAGGGTGTTCCCTAGTTGGTGGCAGTATGGCTCAGTTGCCTGATAACAGTTGGGAAGAAACATTATCATACTAAAGTATCATTTTTTCTAATCTCTCTTAACAACTTGGTGATTATTTCCAACAATGTGTAGTTTACTAAGATTGCACATTCCTTTTATAACTTGATGCTTTGTTACTTAAATTCCAAAGACTACAACATCCAACACCCAGTCAATAAAGATGAGGCACAAGATGACCCACAGGTCAAGAACCCAAGGTGGAGGAATGCTCAGAACAGTAGTTGTACTCTGCACAGTAATGGTGACCTCTTCAAATGATATGTCACCTAGTATGACCATAGTCCATTACATAACTAGATATATTACTTACTAAGCTGTGCTTCCTTCTTTTATAAGCCAATGAACAGCCTAAAACAATTTATATTTATTAAACTGATTAAAGCCTTTGCAAGATGACGGTAATCAGATCATCACTTTATATACTCAGCTCTCATGTAAATAATAATAATAATAACTTTATTTGTTAAGCACCTTAAAAACAACCAAAGCTGACCAAAGTGCTGTACAGGAAAAAGAAAACAAGCAAGACATCATAAAACAGGCAGAACAACAGAACATACAACTAACACGAGGCGCATAAATTACATACAAAAATCCAAACAATAAATTAAAAAACATAAAACACGAGTACGAACAACGCAGAAAAACCAAGCAAATAAAGTTAATAAACAATTCAACACCTCACTGGTCTACAAAGGCCATGGAGAATAGATATGTCTTCAGGAGTGACTTAAAAACAGCTAGAGAAGGGGCCTGTTTAACGTGCAGAGGCAATTAATTCCACAATCTCGGAGCCGACACAGCAAAGGCACGGTCCCCTCTGAGCTTCCGCTAAAAGCCCTATCTACTCAAATCCCTTTCATAACTGAACCTCATACCATTGGTAATGTGCTGGTGTTTTTCTTAATTCTTATAAAAGGCCTGGAAAACTTAGTTTTACTCCAAACAATGCTCTAACTTAGTTTTAGTTTTTAGTTTTAGAGATACGGCACGGAAACAGGCCCTTTGGCCCACTGGTTCCACGCTGACCAGCGATCCTTGCATATTAATACTATCCTACACCTGCTAGGAACAATTTTGACATTTACCCAGCCAATTAACGTACAAGTCTGTACGTCTTTGGAGTGTGGGAGGAAACCGAAGATCTCAGAGAAAACTCACGCTAGAGAATGTACAAACTCCATACAGCCAGCACCCGTAGTCAGGATCGATCCCGGATCTCCATTGCGGCATTCGCTGTAAGTCAGCAACTCTACCGCTGCTCCACCATGACCACCCAGTACTGAAGTTCTCTGCAAGTTTAGCCATACAAGTCTCCCATTGCAGTGCATGCCTTGAACGTTAAAAAACAATCCAGCACATTTTATGGAGTGTGCATCT
Organism: Leucoraja erinaceus; assembly: GCF_028641065.1. Taxonomy (NCBI): domain Eukaryota; kingdom Metazoa; phylum Chordata; class Chondrichthyes; order Rajiformes; family Rajidae; genus Leucoraja; species Leucoraja erinaceus. The sequence continues at coordinate 36,981,981 of NC_073396.1, forward strand.
GCAAACTATGGTCTCAACTAGTCTATTCCATTGATTCAAGGTGCAATTTCTTTACTTGTTCTTACTCCACAATTGTACTCATGTGTATTTTAATATTGTGCTGCCATTGCCACCTATACATTCCTATTGTCAACCCATGTGTACTTGAACAAGGGTCTCGACCTAAAACGTCACCTATTCCTTCTCTCCAGGGATGTTGTCTGACCCACAGAGTTACTCCAGCATTTTGTGTAAACCAGAATCTGCAGTTTCTTCCTAAACATGTATACTTGCCTCCAGTTTTTAAGAAACACTGTCATAAGTTTCCATGTTCTAAAATATTTGATTCTTAAAACCAAAACAGTCCACTTTAATCCTCTTCCTGCATTGAAGATTTATAATAACCACCTGTTGCACCAGTTTTTTTCCTGAGTACCAGGTTTGTTGAACGCTATAAAAGAAGAACATGTGTAGGAAGGAACTATAGAAGCTGGTTTAAACCGAAGATAGACACAAAACACTAGAGTAACTCAGTGGGACAGGCAGCATCTCTGGAGAGAAGCAAAGGGTGACATTTTGGGTGGAGATCACTCTTCAGACTGAGAGTCAGGGGAAAGGGAAATGTGAGATATAGATGGTGACACAGTGAGATATAGAACAAATGAATGAAAATTGCGGACGTTAGAACTCTGAAATAAAAACAGAAAATGCTGGGAACTCTCTACAAGTCAGGCAACCTCTCTGGTGGGAGAAACATAATACACATTTTGGGTCAATTCGTTCATTCATTCATGATCGTTGAAAACATTAGCGACGCAGTGGCGCTGGTTTACAATGGGAACGGTGATGGGATGCACCACACATCTCTGTCCTCCAGTTCCTGCGGACTTCCGCCGCAGGAAGTATAGGATTTTGGTGTTATCATCATTCCTTACAATGCTATGTATGACAGTGATTGCAACTTCTACTGAAGTGTGGATGGCTGTTGGCTCGCTAGACACTCATCCGCCCTTTGACAGGTCTTGTTATTGGTTCTGCTGAGGGTCCATAGCCCCCTCCTCACCTGGCAAATCAGGTGGGGTGACGGTTTAGTCACCGACTATCCGATCATGGAGCATGTAGCACGGGATTACATGGTACCCGTGGTGGGGGAACTCCCCACCCCCCCCCCGACCTGACCTTGATCAATGGTCCTCTGAAACATTACCAACCATTACCATTTTCTTTTTCCAAAGATGCTTCCTTTCAGATTGAAAGTGCAAAAACATTTACTTCAGTGCCACTTTTGCATCGGTGAGGAAAAAAATAATGCATTGAATGTTTGTAAGGACTGGTAGTCCTCACAATAAATGCATCTTGTTGAGTGTCCTTGAGTTCAGAAAGGCATTGAGAATAAGCCATGATAATCTTGTATTTACTTTAGACTATCAAATTGTCCCTTTTAGTTGTAAATGTAAACATCAGATGGCATTAGAATCAGAATCAGAATCACACATTATTCGCCAAGTATGTTTTGCAACATACGAGGAATTTCATTGGCCAGGTCAGTCATACAATTAAAAGCAACAGATCACTCAAAAACACATTTTAACATCAACATCCACCACAGTGACTCCTACACATTCCTCACTGTGATGGAAGGCAAAATAAAGTTCAAGTCCTTCCCTTAGTTCTTCCTCGGTCGTGGGCCTCGAGCCTCCGTTGACGGGATGATCTTGACTCCCATAGCCGGCGGTGTTCGAGTCCTCTGCGTCGAGGCGATCAGCTCCTGCATTGGGGGGGATGTCAGCTCTCCCATGCCGGGCGATTGAACCTCGCGTCGGGGCTGGTCGAACTTTTTGCGGCATTGGAGCTCCCCGACTCGGCCTCTCCCGAGTGCGAGCCCTTGATGGTAATGTCCGCGGTTGCCGTGGAGGGAGCGATCCCAGGGAAGGGTAAGCTCCGATGTTAAGTCTGCACCCTGTGAAGAACTGAAATAAATTTTCATTAGGTGAGAAATAGTATTGGGTATGCTAATGGGACTGAAGGATGATAAATCCCCTGGGCCTGATGGTCTGCATCCCAGGGTCCTCAGGGAAGTGGCTCTAGAAATAGTGGTAATCATTTTCCAATGTTCACTAGATTCAGGATCAGTTTCTGTGGATTGGAGGATAGCTAATGTTATCCCACTTTTCAAGAAAGGAGCGAGAGAGAAAATGCGGACCAGTTAGCCTGATTTCGGTGGTGGAAAGATGCTGGAGAATTATTAAAGAGGTAATAATGGGGCATTTGGATAGCAGTAAAAGGATTAGTCCGTCAGCATGGATTTATGAAAGGAAAATCATGCTTCACTAATCTTCTGGAATCTTTTGAGGATGTGACAAGTAAAATGGTGGCTTGAGTGCTTTGGCTTGAAGTTGAAAGGCACTACTTACTGCAAATGGTGGCGTGGGTGCATTGCCTTGAGGTTGAAAGGCACTACTTACTGCAAATGGTGGCATGAAGTTGAAAGGCACTACTTACTGCAAATGGTGGCTTGGGTGCTTTGGCTTGAAGTACAAAGGCACTACTTACTGCAAATGGTGGTATGAGTACATTGCCTTGAAGTTAAAAGGCACTACATACTGCAAATGGTGGCATGAAGTTAAAAGGCACTATTTACTGCAAATGGTGGGTTGGGTGCTTTGGCTTGAAGTTGAATGACACTACTTACTGCAAATGGTGGCTTGGGTGCTTTGGCTTGAAGTTGAATGGCACTACTTACTGCAAATGGTGGCGGGTGCTTTGGCTTGAAGTTGAAAGGCACTATTTACTGCAAATGGTGGCGGGTGCTTTGGTTTGAAGTTGAAAGGCACTACTTACTGCAAATGGTGGCTTGGGTGCTTTGACGAAGTTGAAAGGCACTACTTACTGCAAATGGCGGCTTGGGTGCTTTGGCTTGAAGTTAAAAGGCACTACTGCAAATGCACTTACTTCCTGTTTGCACTGTATATTGATTTTAGATAAAATGCTACCACTTACGGCTGTGATTTTTGGCCATCAGTCCCCCTCCGCTGAGCAGGTGCAGGGAATTCTTCCCATCAATGCAAAATAAAAGTATTATTAGTTTTTAAAACATGTTGAGAATCTCTCTCCTGTCAATCGCGCCATGAAAGCCACACCTTTTCTGGTGGGAGGGGGAGAGGTTATAAAACCCGGATGTGTGGGTGTGGCTCAGTCTCTGCATGATGGGGGAGGTAGAGGTCATGACTCTGTCTGAGCTGTGAATCAACTGAACATACTGAATGTCTACTGAACTGAGTTTGGTGGCCTTGCACCCTGCTGAAAATGGAATGAAACTGTACTTGAATTTGGTGGTCTTGGATCCAGCTTGAAGTGGTATGAAACTGCACTTGAACTTGGTGGCCTTGCACCCTGCTCAAAGTGGTAAGAAACTGCCCTTGAATTTGGTGGCCTTGCACCCTGCTTGGAAAGGAATTTCAAGGAATAGTCATGAGTCAACTGCCAGCCCACCAGCCGTGAGTGAGCTGCCAGCAAATCAGACTTGAGGGACTGAGCTGCCACCCCAATAACCCATACCAACACTCCAGAAAGCCCCCCCACTGGCCACCAATATTGGAATTGGTGGAGAGGGGGAATATTGCGTCGGGGGACCAGCCCTTCCATGTGAACATGGGACCCAACGGATCCCACTTAGTCTAGTAAATTTATAAAAGGACTGGACAAGCTAGATGCAGGAAAAATGTTCCCAATGTTGGGCGAGTCCTGAAGAAGGGGCCACAGTCTTAGAATAAAGGGGAAGCCATTTAAGACTGAGGTGAGAAAAAACTTTTTAAGAGAGTTGTGAATTTATGGACTTCCCTGCCACAGAGGGCAGTGGAGGCCAAGTCACTGGATGGATTTAAGAGAGAGTTAAATAGAGCTCAAGGGGCTAGTGGAATCAAGGGATATGCGGAGAAGGCAGGCACCGGTTATTGATTAGGGACGATCAGCCATGATCACAATGAATGGCGGTGCTGGCTCGAAGTGCCGAATGGCCTCCTCTTGCACCTATTTTCTATGTTTCTATGTTTTTATGATAGGGCTCAATGTCAGTCCGAGGAGGCTTCCAGCTCCATCGATGGTAGGCCACAGAGCGCACCGGAGAATGTGATCCAGAAATTAATCACATCTCCGGCAAGGTAAGAACTTGAAGAAAAAGTTTCCCCTGATCCCCTCCCCCTCCCCCACATAAAACAAACTGAAGAACATTAAAAAAAACGTTTAACACGCTAAAAAATAACAAATTGAATAAAAACCGAACACTGCCGGCAGGGCAGCCATCGCCCTGGCACCCCCTGGTAGTTATGAGAATTACATAGAAACATGGAAAATAGATGCAGAGGTAGGCTGGTCAGCTCTTCGAGCCAGAACTGCCATTCAATGTGATCATGGCTGATCATCCAGAATCAGTACCCCGTTCCTGCCTTTTACCCGTATCCCTTGATTCTGTTAGCACGAAGAGCTCTATCCAACTCTCTTGAATACATCATTCATTTGGCATTTGCCTCTTCCCTCATCTCTGTGATCAATACTTGTCCCAGGTCAGCACATTATCATTATCCTGGTGATTCTCTTTACGTGGTGGCTTTGGAGAGATATAAGAGGAGCCTTGGAATGTATCGTGAAAAGGGAAGACACGACACAATGGGTGATGGTATTCCAAAGTTCAATTATCATTGGTAATTGGAAGCTAAAGTTAGGAACAAGACTCCATGTGACACATTGCATAGCCCATGGGATTGGAGAGCAACAAATAGTTTGTGCCTTGACTCTCAGCACTGAGCTATTAATTGATATTTTTAATGCACAAGAATGAATAAATTCAGCAATTCCATTTTGTAATTATCCTGTGATACCTGTAGTACAAAAAGTAAACAGTTCTGAAAAAAAAACATCACTGGAGGAAAAAATCAATAGTTGAGATTTATGGTTTGTCAATTATCATTTCTGGACGGACAATGGGAAACATTTAATTCATCTAGGGAAGCTTGTGGTAAAAGATTTCAACTGGGGAACCACATATAAAAAATGATTGTCTTGCAAACAATGTGGTTTTTAGATACTCTCTGATGCCAGCTAATTTGCATTTACGATGATAATATATGCCCCAAAGATTAGAGAGTGTATTATAAATGATAATGTATATCCTAAAGTAGGTGGAACTGAGAGAAGAACCATGTCTTAAGTAAAAATGCATGTCTTCAGTAGAATTAAACAAAACTGAGTCAGCGGAGAGGGAAACGAGAGATATGGAAAGTTAGGGTATGAAAACGAGAGATCAAAGAGGATGAAAATCAAACAAAATGTAGAATAGCTAATTGTTAGCTAGTGGAAGGTGACAACGAAGAATGCAACATCAAATTTAATCAGGAGGACAGTCAAACTAGTCAGAGAACTAGGATGGGAGAGGGATGGAGAGACAGAGAAAGAAAGGGTTACCTGAAGTTAGAGGTCAATATTCATACTGCTGGGTTGTAAACTGCCCAAGCAAAATATTATGCTGTTTCTCCAATTTGCGCTGGGCCTCACTCTGACAGTGGTGGAGACCCAGGACAGAAAGGTCAGTGTGGGAATGGGAGGGGGAGTTAAAGTGTTTAGCAACCGGCAGATCATGAAGGTCTAACCTACAGGGTTATTTACATAACCGCAGGGATAGTTCCCAACCCTGGAATTAGCTGGACAAATGTTTAAAAAATCTTGGACAGGTTCATGGATAGAAAAGGTCCCGAGGAAATGAGCCAAACTCAGGCAAATGGAACTAGTTCAGGAAGCAACTTGGTCAGCATGGACAAATTGGACTGGACGGACAGTTTCTTTGCTGCATGGTTCTATTATTCCAGTGCTGTTGCTAAATTCATTTTTTGGCATCCCAGCGAAGATACTTTACCTATTTTGCAGCTCTAATACAATCTATATTTCTGATCATAATGTTTCAAAGACTGTAATGTCAGATAATGTCTGTAATATTATATAATTCAACAATAATACAGCTCGCTTTTTGTATCCTTTTATCTCATCCACAGCAGCCGCAAAACAGATAGGAATAGAAAGAAGTGATTTTACTCTTATTTGACATTGCACAATTTGTAGCTGAAAATAACTTTTACCAGAACAGAATGCTCTTTAACTCGAGGTTGCTGGAAGAGAAACTGGAAAAATTCCACTGAGATTTGTTTGGGGCTGGGCTGGTTATATTAGCACATGAGATCATTGGTTTCCCATCATCTAGAATCGAAAAGCTTTAACAGTTGTTCGACAAATACAGATGCATTTGTCATTTGAACTTTTGAATGCAAGAGCAAACATTACAGATGACTAATTGTGAAAGACTAATTTTGAAAGAGGGTAGTCGAGGCCAGTTAATTGGCTATATTTAAGAGGGAGTTAGATGTGGCCCTTGTGGCTAAGGGGATCAGAGGGTATGGAGAGAAGGCAGGTACGAGATACTGAGTTGGATGATCAGCCATGTTCATATTGAATGGCGGTGCAGGCTCGAAGGGCCGAATGGCCACTACTCCTGCACCTAATTTCTATGGATCTATGTTTCTATGAAAGGCAAAACAATTGCACTGTGATATTTCACCTGTAGTTTTTGATTTGAGAAATGATACTTGTTAGATGTAACAAGGTAGATTGCCCGGCATGGGGGAGCTGAGATTCCCCCCCCCCCGGCCCCCCCACCAATGCAGGAGCTTGATCGCCCTGACAAGGAGGACGCCACCAGACATGGGAGTAAGATCGCCCCGTCAACGTAAGGTTAGAGGCCCCCGACCGCTGGTGGACAAAGGGAAGAGATTGAACTTTTTTTCGCATTCCATCACAGTGAGGAATGTGGAGGAGTCACTGTGGTGGATGTGTATGTTAAAATGTATTTTGTGTGGTCTGTTGCTTTTTATTAGTATGACTATATGGCAAATCAAATTCCTCGTATGTTGCAAAACATACTTGACTAATAAAGTAAGTATGTGTATATGAGTTAGTTTTCATTTGTAATCATAGCCCGTAAAGACATATGATTTTCTTTCATAGCCACTTTTTTAATTGGTTTGAGGATTTAGTGAAAGGTGCTTCCTTTGTTTTTTATGTTGTAGTTATGTTGTTGCCTCATTCAAGACATGAGTAAGATTTCATTCAATGGATAGTTTGCAAAAGTGTCGGAAGAAACTGCAGATGCTGGTTTACAGCGAAGATAGACACAAAAAGCTGGAGTATCACAGCGGGACAGGCAGAAGGAGTGGCCGAGGTTTTGGGTCGAGACCCTTCTTCAGACTGAGTGTCAGGGGAGAGGGAGATGCAGAGATAAGGAAGAGTGAGATGCGAAAATACATCAAAGGGGATGTAGACCAAAAGTGATGAGAAAAGAATTGAAGGTGGACTGAGCATTCCATCATTGTTGCTTACTATTTTGCTTGCTTTTGACGGCCAACTTTCATGTCATTATTTTACTCTTAGGCTTCTCATTCTTTACTCCAGCTGTCAGGTAAGTTAAGAGCTTTCTTGCTGGGCTTGATTTGTTTTACACTGGTGAGATAGCATAAACATTTCTCTTGATAATGGGATATATATGAACTCTCACATTCCATGAGAGCTGGATTGCCCAGCAAAGGCTGACAGAGGTACCTGCATTATTGTTGGGAAATGGACATCAATGCCAGTTAGCCTAATTACTGTAGATTTTTTTGTTTAGTTTAGAGATACAACGCAGGAAACAGGCCCTTCAGCCCACCGAGTCCGCACCGACCAGTGATTCCCACACATAAAATCTACCCTGCACATATACCAAGCCAATCAACCTACAATCCTGTACGTCTTTGGAGTGTGGGAGGAAACCAAAGATCTTTGAGAAAACCCATGCGGTCACGGGGAGAACGTACAAACTCCGTAGACAAGCACCGGTCATCAGGATCGAACCCATTCTAATTGTAGTGCTCTTAGAGATGTGCAGATTGTCTAACCTCTGTGTGAAATTCCAGTATCAGTTACGTTGTTCCTGCTTCAGAAAGCTCCAATTGATTATCTCACATGAGTAAACCTGAGACTTAAGCTGCTTGGAGTTTGGAATGGACATACCAACTACTCCTCTCCCAAGTGTTTTTGGTGCAGTACACAATACACACAATACAATTTATTTGTCACTTGAACCTCATAGAGGCTCAAATGAAATGTTGTTTCTGCAGTCATACACACATGAAAAAAAAGACCCAAGACGCAACACAATTTACACAGCGCATCTCCTCCTCGCTATGATGGAAGGCAAAAAAAACGTAGCTCTCCCCTGCACTCCCCATTCCCCTCCCGATGTCAGAGTCAAAGCTGCCTGCATCCCGACTCCCTCCCCAATGGCGATGGCCATTGTCCCGCGGCCATTAAAGCCACGCCGGGCGATGCAAAGCCACGCTCCGGGTCTTGTTGTTGGAGCCCCCGGCGGGCACTAGCAAAGTCCCGCAGCCATTGAAGCCACGCCGGGTGATGATGTAAGGCCCCGCTCCAGGTCATCCTCGACCCCGCTACTCGGGCGGGAGAAGTCGCCGTTGCAGAAGCCTCGAAAAGCGGTCTCCCACCAGGTACCCGCGGGCTCCCGATATTACTGTCTGCCAGACATGCGGTAAGCCTCCGAATCTCCGGGGGTCGGGTCACAGCAGTGCGCCACCACAGCTCCACCCGCTCCAGACTCGGCCAGCTCCATGATGGTGAGTAGTTCCGCAGCTCCGTGACTGGAGCCCCAGGACGTTCCTGCTGGAGGCCGCTCCACGTTGCAGCCCCAACGACAACGGAGACCCGACAGAGAAAAGGTCGGGTTCTCCGTGCAGGGGAAAGATTTTAAAAGTTTCCCCCCGCCCCCGCCACACACACCCCCACACACACACATACCCCATCAAAAAAACTAATAAAATCTACATTAAAACGGGACACAAAATAATAAAAAGACAAACGGACTGCAGAGGCCGCTGAGACGTGAGTCGCGCCACCCACCGGAAGTACAAATGTAGACAGTGATATAACCACCATCTTCTGACAAAGATAGACACAAGATGCTGGAGTAACTCAGCAGGACGGGTAGCATCTGTGGATATACGGAATGGGTGACATTTCTGGTCGAGACGCTGCTTCAAATCTACATGCATCTTCTGACAGACGATGTTTAACTAATTGTACTGGGGACTCAGTGCTTTTGTTTGCACAATACTGGACTTTTATTTATTGAACTTTTTAATATATTTGTTTATGAAGTTTTCTATTGAGTACTGTATTTACAAACCTGTTGTGCTGCTGCAAGGAAGAATTATATTGTTATTTTTCAGTCCCTTATCATTTATCTATACACTGTAAATAGCTCGATTGCAATGATGTACTGCCTTTCCGCTGACTGGATAGCCCGCGACAAAAGCTTTTCATTGTACCTCGGTGCACGTGACAATAAACTAAACTGAAACTAAATGATACACTTTTGACTCTTAACTCTCTTGACTCTTGAAAACCTTACATTTGGATTCTGATGAACAGCATTTCTTGTCTGTTGTTGTTTTCTAATATTTGAAATTCCTGGTATTATGTTTAAATTGGTGTCATCTCCAGGCAATGATAATCAGGGAATTTATAATCTGGTGCATAATAACAGAATGATTTTATTATTCACTTGCATATCCTCTTGGTGGCAATCTACATTAAAATGAAATCACCATTAAACTCTTGCTAAAGGATCTTTATATTCTGCAAAGCATTTTGAAATACGGCAGATTAACAGCGATGATAATAGCAATAATAATAATAACAAAAATAATGAGATATTATCTGTTTCGGAGAGCTGATCAGCTCTGAGTCAATTAGTTATTGCAAAAGAATGTTCAACCAAGGCAATGTAATTTGCTGCTTCCTAGCCGATCCTCTTGGTGGGCAATCTGACACCTACACGATAAGCAAAATAACTGCCTCCAAAAGGACAATTTTATTCTCGAGCTTCAAAACACTTAAAAGTTCCACTCCCGACACTTGACCATGTTTTTCAACAAAAAGGAGTATACATTATGCTGCCTACTACTTCACTTAAAATGTGAGTTCTGCTGAGAAAATCTTTAGAAGCAGAGTTGTATCATCACAGGCATATGTGTGCTTATTTATACGCGCCTAGGCATATAATGATCACATGTTTGTAGAAAACAAACTACTGCAGCATGCTGGTTAATACACAAAAAGAACACAAAGTGCTGGAGCAGGTCAGGCAGCATCTCTGGAGTACAAGGAGGATCCGGTGATCTTTCTGAAGAAGGTGTTGCGACCTGAAAAATGTCACCTATCCATATTTCCAGAGATAGAAAAGCAAAAAGCTGGAGTAACTCAGCGGGACAGGCAGCATCTCTGGAGAGAAGAAGGGTTGGCATTTTCGGTTACTCCAGCTTTTTGTGTCTATCTTTCGGTATACACCAGCATCTGCAGTTCCTTCCTACATATGTGTTTCCAGAGATCCTTGACACTGCTTGACCTGCTGAGTTACTTCAGCACGTTATGTCCTGATTGTATACTGGCTGGTTATTTGATTTAACACAACAAAGTAAAGCTACACAGTCTGTCACAATTTTTTTTTTCAGTCAAGTAACACGAATGCAAACAATGCTTCGATCCATGTCAATCTTGCAACTCGATCAATTTTCAGCTCAGGGGATATACAAGATGTCATGGTGTCTAGCGTAGCCCTTCAGAATATTAGATGGGGACCTTGTGCCACGTTCTTGGCTGCAGACCCGGTGGTGCTGATCTTCACACATCATGAAGTCCCTGGAGAGGCTGGTGCTCACTCACCCCTGTGACCCCGCAATGGTTAATAAACCCTACCTGGACCGCCCATGCAGACAGCTTACCCAACAAAGATGGGGGGCTAAAGGCGCCATCATCGCCTTTGCTCACATTGTTCTTATAGCTCATCCTGGATAGTCCGTGAAGGGCAATTGTTGAGTCAGTCATGTTTATTTACTTCTCCCAGGTTGCTTTTAAACATATCCTCATCCGGTCCTAAACTGACCGAAATATGTGCCGTGGTGGTGCTCCATTGGTGTCCTGGATCAACAACTACCTGACTGGACGGACCACAATATGTCAGGCTGCAGAACTGTGTCTTCGAACATGGTGGTGATGCAACACAGAGGCCCCACAGGGGACGGCGTCCTCCTTTCCTTCCTGTTCACCATCCTACACCTCGGACTTCAGGATATAACTCGGACTCCTGGAGCCAACTACACAGAGGTTTTCATGCAGATGACTTCTGTCAATTGTGGGCTGCATCAGTGAGGAACTTGAATACAGATGTGTGTGGTCACAGCTTCGTTTGAGTGGTGTCGGGCTGCATCACGACAAGACTAAGGAGTTGGTGTGTGGACTTTAGGAGGGGAGGATACCCACCCCTGTCCCCTGTCTCCATTAAGGATGTAGATGTACAGTTTAATCAAGTAGTGCAAGTGCCTTTGGATGTGTATGTGGACAGTGATCTGGGCACTGTACAAGAAGGATGGTCATTCTGTACTTTCTGAAGAGGCTCCCCACTCTTTCAACTATCTACATGATATTCCCCCTAACAATCAGCGTGTTGACCAGTGCCATGCTTCTTCGCTAATCGTGTGCTGGGGGCAGGGTTCAGGGTAAAGGCTGCGGACACCAACAGAATCAACAAGCATCATCAGAAGGCTGTTCAGACCTGGGGTGGAGTTTGGATTCACTGGAGATGGTCTTGGAGGGGAGGGTGCTCCTCAAACTGCAGAGCATCATGGACAATATATCTCAACCCCCCTCATGACACACTTGTCAATCCTGAGGAGCCCACTCTTACAGCAACAGACTGAAGAAGGGTCTCGATCTGAAATGGCACCCATTCCTTCTCTCCAGAGATGCTGCTGTCCTCGCTGAGTTACTCCAGCATTTTATGTCTACCTTCAGCAACATCTGGTTCCACCAAGATACAGCCTACAGAATGCCACAGATCTTTTTTTTCTGGTGGCTATCAAACTGTAGTGCAACTCCTCTGCCCCCTATCTGTCATGGTAACTGATACCTCCTTTCCCCCTCTGCCCTCGCCCCCCACCGCTCCCGCCCCTTTGTACATCCTGGAACTTTTTTCACAATCAATAATATAATTTCATAATTTCACTTGTTAGCATATAACAAGTTACAAGTGTACACGTACACGTGTGCAATAACTGGTCACTTACAATGTCATTATCGTTACAACTGCACATGACAGCATTGCAAAGCCGTTGGGTAAAGCCCCAGTCCCACTTTCCCGAGAAGCTCAAAATCTTCCGAGTTTTCGCCCCTGAATTACGGTAATAGCCAGCCCGTAGGTACTGCGGGGGTATTATTTTTACTCATTGGGACATTTTCACAAATGCTGAAAAAACGTCACCAACCTTACCTGATGCCCCAAGTACCAAAACCAGGCTGGCACAACTGAGCCGCAACGAAATATCTACGGACAGTCTGCGTCCCTTTCTACAGACTCGCTATGGACTCCTATTGGACTCGCTATGGACATTTCTCTGAGTTTGCGACAGCAAGGTGAAAACACTCAGGGCTATTTTGTGAGTTGTCCTCGGGAAAGTGGGACAGGGCTCTTAACTGTATCTTTTGGACTTGTTAGCAGACCCATTTCCGGGCTCCGGGATAAAGTTGTATCGTATGGAATCATTCTGTGGGGTGGAGCCCGTTGATGGGCTGCCCGCTCAGCAATATTCGTCCAGTGGCATGCTATATCACACAGGTTTCGCGCTTTCTGGGGCATAGGGGAAAACAAATGGGGACGACGTTTCTGGTCGTAGATCTCTTCTTCAGACTGAGGGTCATGTCTAGAGAGACCTGAGGTTTAGCAAATGATCAAAAGCTTGATCAGGGGATTGGTGAATCATATTTGAGGAAGCGATGCTGCAGTATGAGGGATGGGGGGGAGGGGGGGGGGGGGGGGCATAGTCACTAATGGTGAGCGTGGCAGGAAAGTCAAGACAAGGGATGGTCTCGAGAATCTGACAGATGGGCCAAGATAATTGTGGTAAGTTATTTATTTGGGGAGGGTAGTCGGGGGATGCAGGCAGCTAAGTCTGAGTTGAATGAGATGGTTGATGAGTGTGGGCTTGGATGGCCAAGGAGAGCATTGGAATATCATTAAGGCGTGGCAAGACTTGACATTTTACACCGCACGAGATATGTGCAACCTCTAAGACACTGAGTGGTAAGATTTGAGGGCAGTAGATATGAGAAAGATTAGCTACAAACATCGGCAGAATGTTACAGGTAGGCAGGCTGAGGCTTATTAATAGAGGGATGGCATTATTTCTAATAATTCATAGTTGTGCTCGACCGACAAATTAAAAGGCATCTGGATCTAAGTCTTCTCTTTAGATCTATCAGGGGCTGAATTGCTGGCATTTTATTTTGTATTCATGTCCTTCCCACAGACTCAACTTTCAGTTCTTATGGCTACGTTCGTCATTTCTTCCTAACGGGATCAGCGTTTGATGCCTCGGCTGCTGACAGAATTGTTCGTTCAAACCGCAAAGAAGATGCAATAGAAAATAAGCGCTTCCCGCCTGCACTGACGTCCGTTCCTCCCGGTCATGACTACGAAAAGAAACGATAATGACAACTCGCTGATCATCGGTCCAAAGTATATTAAGAATGTTGACGCCCAAGAGGGGTTGAGGCGCGGCTTGACGCTATTTTGGTAATGGAGACAGCTGCTATTAATTGCTTGGCATAATTCAACGTTTCAGTTATTTTTTCTTTGCTGATTTGCGCTTCCTTCACAAGTCCAGTAGCATTGGCCCACTACGCCATCAGCTTTTGTTCACTTGTAGCGCATTGGCCTTCGGCACAATCAGGGGCTTTCTGTAACCATGGAATGGTTGAGTATTAAAGCACATGTGTAATTTAACCCAGCAGTTAGCCAGTCAATTGACAGAGTGACTAGAACAGTAAGGCTGGTTAAACATGCTTGCAGGAGTAGGAGTGTAGCAAAAAAAAAATAAGAGAGGCATATTGGAGCACCCCCTCTCTTGTTTGGCCTCCAGTCTTTAATTTTTCAAAAGGTTAAAAAATAACTACATAAAAGCTGGAGTAACACAATCAGGAGCAGGCTGGCATCTCTGGAGATCTCTGGACTCCTAATGTCCTGGCTTCAGACTGAGAGTCAGGGAAGAGGAATCTTGAGTTTTAGTAAAAGTCGGCCGAACATATTCCGTACAAGCCGGCACTGGTGACATAGCGGGGACCAACAGATGTCCATTGTTGGCTGTGGAGGAGGTGAGTGGATGAGGCGGATAACAACAGTAAAACTGTAGGGATAGGGATTGCGGGAGTTAGGAGTAGAGGGCAGAGGGAGAGGTATTGCGCAAGTGTTACTTGAATGAGAGAAATCACTGTTTATATCATTCGGGTTGTACGCTGGCCCAATTCGGCAAATGAGATGCTGTTCCTTCCTAATTTGTCGCTGTGTGCCTACATTCTTGACTAGTGGAGATAAGGACCAGAGAAGAAAGGACAAGTGTTGGAATGGGAGCCATGATGCAAGGTTTTTAGGGCAAACGGAAGATTTTGTAGGTTCTAGGTGACTGAGCGGAGGTGTTGCAGGCGAAACGATTGCCCGACAATCGCGCTTGATATATAGATTCGCACACTGGAACAGCCGGGATGCAGAGATGTGAGGTTGGATCAGAGGTGCAAGGAACTCTGTGCCTCACTTGAAAGGATTACATGTCCGAGTCTCTAGTTGAGTTGAGGGACTGAGGTATAGGGACAGATGTTGCATCTCCATGCAGGTTTCTGTGGAGAAGTATAACTGGACGATGGTTGGTTTTGGGTGTTAACGTGACGGATGTGGACCGTGGTAGTTTGGGGCATGAAGGAAGCCGGTGCTCTACAGGAATAGGCGGGAAAGGGGGGTCCGGGGGGGGGAGGGGGAAAGGATGTGACTAGAGTTTGAAAGGATGCGGGGCAATTGAAGGTGTCAAAATGGGGGATTTTGTGTCTGTATGGGCGATGGCTGAGGGTGTGGGTAGGTGGAGTGACACAGGGGATTGTCCCTGTGCGACTAGGGGGTAGTGGGGAGGCAAGACAGAGTTATGGTGTAGGCCATGGAGACATCGAGGTGAGGGCCTCATCTATGATGTGAGAGGGTGAACTCCACCTCATAGTTGTCCCTAAAGAATGCGGACATTGCGGATGTCCTGTTCTATGGACACCGCATCTTGGCAGGCGAAATATGAGGATATAGTCTGCTGTGCATTGGCCGGGCCTAAAGTAGGTGTTGTGTGTCAGTTAGGCCATTCATAAAGATAAGAAGTTTCATTGAAAATAAGTGGGTGAAATGTAATTGATGAGATTGCTCTGTAAGCACTGTGGCAAGGGACTCAAAAAAAAAAAAAGCCAAAACAAAACAAAAAAAAAAAACAGAAAAAAAAAAAGATAGGTAGGGCTGATGGTCTCCTCCTATCCGATTGCAAATCAATATTAGAACTGGCATGGGTGGCACAGTGGCAACGGCGGTAGAGTTGCTTCGCTCCCCACAGCACACATAGACCTTCGGGTTCGATCCTGTCTATCGGTGGGGCTGTGTGTATCTGGACCTTTGTACATTCTTATCTCGTGACGCTTGTGGGTTATTTGCTCTGGGCGGGATTCTAGTTTCGCACCCACGACATCCAAGGACAGTCACAGTTTTGTATGTTAATTGGCTTGTATAATTGGCACCAAAAAATTGTCGCGGCTAGTGTGTTGTAGGATAGTGTTAATGTGCCGGGGTCACTGGTTGGTGCGGACATCTACACTGTTTCCTAAAGCGCTGTAGTCTCTAAAGCTAAACTAAACTCTTTACGCACTGAGTTATGCTAACATCCCTTCTCATTTTGGGCAACTCTCGTACATTGATTCGGCATGTTGCATTCTTTGGTTGTTATTCTGAGATTTCGTTCCAGAATTTAGTTTTTTAACCAGATAGCTCTCCTTCTGGCTTATTTTCCACTCATAATCTAGTTGACTTCCTCCTCACCAACCACGTCTCTGCTTATTTTTTCTCAACTTTGGCATTCATTTCTATTATTCATATGCTTTGGGGGCTTTCTAATGTCCCCTTGGCCAGCTTTCCTGCCCTTCCCCCTCAATCTTATCTTGCACTGTCTTATTGCTTCGCCATTCCCTGGCATTTGCGGACGATGGCTCTGGCTTCCTGGTTGGCTTGAAAATCTATTGGGCTAAAACACTCATTATTCTTTTCCAACGCTTATCCCATTGCTTTCTCCTCTTCCACGCGCTCGTTACTCTTCTCCACTACTAGAATCCTCTGTGAAGGCCGTGGCAGAAAGGCCGCAATTCTGGCCAGCTTGTGGGCAGCTGAAAATTGGGCAAAACTGCACTTACCCAGTGACTTCCTTAATTACTGAGTTTCCTCTCGCGTAATGGCCCCTGTCCGCACATTTGGGGGGGTGTTTTAGGATCCCCAACCTAAGAACTGAACCTCTGGCGATATTTGGCGTCCGTCTGGCACCCAAGGTTTCCGTGGGTGCGGTTTCCCGGAGGTTGGGCAGGTGGTTGCCGAGGGTTGGGCAGTATGGTAGCATGGTGGGGAGACTGACAAAACATCTTGCCGGAAGCCTCCGGGAACCCGCATGGAACCTTGGGTGGAGGTTCAATCTCGCAGATATATTTCTGTTCCAGGTTTCGCTAAGTGGGAGCAGGGCTTAAGTTTCCTTCCTCGCCTTTTCTGCTTATTTCAAGAAGGATGTCGGGGCACTTAAATCTAGCATTTTACTACAAAATGGCAGGTTGTCTCTTGGGCAGTCATGATTATTTGTCTATTATAGTGCCATGCATTTCCATTGAAGGTTGTGATATGCCTATGGTTTTTTCCCATGCTATAAAGTAGCAATATATCACAAGTAGGTCTTAGCATAAATCAGCAAATTTATGCAGGCAAATATATAATATATATGCAGCGAATATGTAAAAAATGAAATAAAACTCAGATGCTTTGAAAATGGAATAAAAACAGAAAACGCATGTAAAGACGAGCACAGGTCTAGGGGCAGCATCTGTGGAGTTAGAGAAATAATGTAAGCATTTCAAGGCTCCAGAACTCAACACAGAATGTGATATCTTTAGTGTCCCATTTTATATAAATGCAGACGCATGATACTTCGATATAAAAAACCTTTGTGATAATCTGCTTTATCTTAATAATTCATAATCAAAGTAATGGATGATACGAACTGCATTTAAAAATGATGCTTGAAAATACTTGGAGATGTCATGGGATTCAGAGCGAATGTGCGTGTGCCTGAATCTTACAGTCCGTTCAGGTAATTCTGGTTGGCAAAAAAAAAAAGGGTCAAAGTGCGTCCATTGTATCTGTACTCACTACATGCGTGCACGTTTGACAATAAACTTGACTCACATTAAATTGAAAATATTGATTCAACTTTTGTTAATTATGGCGTGACTTTGTAAACTACCGTTATGTACGACATCAGATCCCCCTTGAAATAAAGTCAAGTTTGTCATTATTAATTATTTTTGGCAGCTTACACTTCATTTTTGTGATTTTATTGACATCTACGAGAATAACTATTCTAATGGGCTTACAATTAACAAACCGAGTGCTTGCAAGTTAGAGTACAGCCCGGAAACAGGCCCTTCGCCGGCACCAAATCCGCCCGGCAACCCTCCCCAGCAGGCAATTCCCCCTAAACATTCATACTTATCCTTACAGCAGCCCTAGGGAGCAATTTTACGGAATGATACCAAGCTGCAATTAAGCCTAGCAAACCCGCAGCGTCTTTGTAGTGTGCGTGGGGGGGGGTTGGGGGGTATGGGTTAACCGGAGGCAGGACAGGCAGAAAACTCGCAACAGCAGGTCACGGGGACACCAAAGCAAGGACGATCAAAGACAGGACTGGGACAAATGGAGAAAAGGAAAAGAACTTAACCAAACTGCGTGATCAGACAACACGCCTAGTCATGATCAGATACGCTGAGTTTCTGGGCGCTGAAAGCATATAACAACGTCTAATGCAGTTGGGTCGCGCCGTCATACCTGGCTGAGGGCAGCTGATTTTAAAATTTAATTCAGCATAGTACTTTTAGTATCTGGGATCACTAATCTCTTCTGTCACGGGGGGCATGTAGCAGAATCCATCGGCATAATTCCCTTGAAAGCTCAACACGTTATTTTGATGTTATGGAAAATTAAATTGCGAAAATTATCTATAGAACAATATCGAGGATTTACCCACAATTTAGATTTCATGTCAGAGGATGTTGTATCAGCAGTAGATGGTTTTGTTTCGCCTCTGTTCGTGCTTATATGCCCTTTTACCTATTTCATACGGTAAAAATATTATCAATTCTTTGCATTGTTTTCCCTTGAATTTTCATATTATGTCCATTTTGGCTGTCGCTGAAGGGCCGAGCACGCATCATACTGAAGGTCTGCCGGACGCTTTAATACAGCTGCCTTGAAACCTTTCATTTCCTATTATGGTATGAATTATCCTCGTGACCGGACTCTGGCAGATTATTACATGTCTCGATTTTCTATCTCAGTCACTGAACCAGCTAAACGGCACTGCTGCACTGCAGCAGTACAATTAATTCCCTTCTCTTTTATTTGTTTCGCAAGGGATTGTTCAGTGCTAGGTGATTATATCTACGTTCAAGCCTGTTAAATTATCACAATTCACTGAGGAAAGTATAATGTAACGATGAGCTTTTGTTTTATAGATATAACTAATAAGAGTGGTTCGCTGGCGCTTCAATAGCAGTTTAGCGACATGTTGTTTTGTTGGGTTGCTTGGGAGGCATTTCGTTACTTTTGTTTCTTTCTATCATCTACAAGTGTGATTATTTTGGTCTTGTTTGGCCTATGATCAATCATGTGGCCATCAGGCATCTTGCAGAGGGAAACAACGGCTAGAGTGACGTTTCAGGTCAGGATCCTTATTCAATAGAATTGGATGTAGAGCCAACCACGCCCAACGGGCATGAAGCTGCAAAAGGACAGCACTAATGCTGGAGTAACGCAGGGCAGGACTAGGCCACATCTCTGAGAGACGTTCCGTCAGAGGCTTGCATTCTTCCAATTTTGACGTAAGCACTGCCTTTTGCCTGGATCTGCACAGAACCTCCCTCCCCTCGCACCCTCCTACCTCAGCACCCCACATCCATCACAGTGAAAATTTTCACTTCCTTCCAATTCTCCATCATCTCATATGCGCCACATAGCTGTTATTAGTCAACTGAAGGCCATCTCACCATCAACTAGAAAAAAAAACGAGTAGATGATTCGCTGACTGCTATCTATCGGCCTCATTGGTGATCCCATTGGCTTATCTTGTATGCAACTTTACTGGCTTTATCTTGCGCACTAAACGGTGAGGACATGTTATCGGCCGTTAAGCATTTATATGGTACACTGTGGATGGTCAATTGTCTTGCCTTTGTCGCGCTGACGTGGGCAGAAATTATAGAATTCAATGTTCATAGTCCATTGGGTGTAAGTCAGCCCAGTGACATATGAGGTGCTGTGGGCTCCATGCCTGTTTGTGTGTGGCCTCAGCATCTGGCATTGGGGAATCCGCTAGACAGAAATGAGTACTGTGATGGGAAGGGGAGTTGAAAATGTTTGCGTGAACTAAACGATATCCTTCATAGGGGCCGTTGCGAACCATAAATGTAAGTTTCACAACGAGAAAAACGGCTCGGTTGAGAATATGTGGGTCTCGCTGATGTAGCATGGAGCCCATAGCGGAACACGATGCAGTAGATGAGGTTGGGAGGAGGTGGGTGCAAAGCGAACCTGCTCTGGCTCTCACCTGACAAGGACTAGTGGGCGGTCTCGTCCTGGATGGAGTCGGATTGGGAGGGGTATAGGGACAGGTGTTGCGTCTCCTGAGCTGTGCTGGCGAAATGTGAGCTGCACATGGGGAGGGGGGGGCGGTTTGGGTGTGAAGGGATGAGTGAACTCTGTGGAGTTGCGCGGAGTGAGCATTCCCTGAGAAGGTGAAGGGGGGAGTTGGGAAGATGTGAATATGATAGGGATCCCGTTGGATTTTGACGGAAATATGCGTAGAGTGATGGTGTGTCGGATGGCGGTTGGTCTGGTGTGGTGAAAGGTGAGGACCATGGGAACTCCTGTCTTTGTTAGGGCTGGGGGGATATGGTGAGTGCGACCAATTTGTTCTCGGCATCTGTTGTTTTTTTGCTTCAAGATTCCAGCATCTGCGGGAAGAAGGATTTATAAGATCTAATGGTCGGAGGGCAGATATAATAATAATAATATACATTTTCTTTGTATAGCGCTTTTCAGGACCAGTCGAAAGGCACTTTAACATGGTGTAGTCAAGAACAAAAGCAAAATAGAGGCAGTAAGAGGCATGTAGTAATGCAAATGTGAGGGGGTACATGGACTAGGATACCCGGCATGAGGGTGAAGGTATGGGTTCTTGAGGCGGTGACTGTAAGAGGATCGAGGACTCGGAATGAGGCCATTCAACCCAATCGTCTATTCTGCTCATTCAATTCATGTGAGATTCATCTCTCTGCCCATTCTCCTGCCTCTGCTCCCATCAGACCCCTTGAAACTCTATACTAATGCACGAATAGTCCTCTCTGTGGTCATAAGAATATCCCACTGCCGTCATGGGGCCGTCTCGACCCTCTGCCCATCTGTGGCAGTGAATGCCGCACCCCCTTTCGTCGTACACCTGCAGCTCTCCTTCGGCGCCGACTTCACTTACTAAAATAATGTTGCATGGTCAGGCATGTAGGGCTCATGATGAGGGTTACTCTCCATTTAAACATAGGTACCAACAGTACGAGGTCGGTGAAGGCATAGGGCACGTTCGCATTGTATATCAAGGCTTCATTATCATTTCCTCTTGGAATCTCTTCTGTGTAAGGGCATTTACTGATTTCACATTGGAAGCATGTTTTAGTTTATCCCGCGGGCAATAGAATTTCGTCTCGACACCTGGTCAGTATGATGCCCACGAGCAGAGGTAATTTTATTTGTAACCGTCGTGAGCTGTGCCGCTTCACCAATATTCCTACGGGCCATTGTTAGAGTGTTGAAGGAGCTTTTTGATGATTCTAGGGTCTTCACGGCTTGACGCATGGGCTCAGATGTAATCGGTCGCGAGCTGGGAATAGCTGGGATGTGACACAGGTTGTACGTTCAGGCAAAACTTAGACTTGTGTAGGCAATAATAGCTCCTTGCAGCAGAGGGCAGTGTGTTCACACGAGGATCAGCTAGGATGGAGTAATTTGAATCTTGACTATTCATATAAATTAGTGTTTGGATATTAATATTGAACATTTTTTTATATCGGTTATGCTTGCCAAAATGTAAATGGGAAACTGATGCTGGCGTAAAGTGATTCCGCATGGGGCGAGTGGCTTCTTTAAATAAAAAAAAATTCTGTCCTCGCAATGGCACTACTTTCACTAGATTGAGCTAGAATGAATTACAGCCAATTGCTGACAAAAATGGGTGATTTATAAAATGCAGGGGAGGAAGGCAGTCTTGGGAAAAGCTGTTGTGCAACAAAGGGCGGAGAAACAGAGTAGAGAGAGAGGAAGGTTATGGAGGGAGGAAGAGAGAAATGAGGAGGTTTTAGGGAAGGAAGAGAGAAGAGGGGGGGAGTAGAGTGTTTGAGAGAAAGAGAGAGATAGATATATAGAGAGATAGAGAGATAGAGAGAGAGAGAGAGAGAGAGAGAGAGAGAGAGAGAGAGAGTTAGAGAGAGAGAGAGAGATAGGAGAGAGAGGAGAGTAGGAAATAAATGAATCTTTGGCCACATTGAAGACATTAAATAATTCAAATCCAATGTGGTGCCCTTATATTTGGTCTCGTTTACTTGCTGTTAGAGATTTTTTTTGTGATTTGCTTATTACATGTATTTACTGTATTGCTCTTTTCCATAGGATTTTAAATGATTACTGGAACGTATGAGAGGGTAGTAAGTGGAAAGTGTTAATGCAATTGGAATGCATCTAAGGATCCATTTGCATATATCCCATGATAGAATCTTATAATGCTTTTCTGTGTGGGCCAGAATGAAAATTAAGACATCCTTGTGTAACAAAAGGGAAGCCCTGTTTATTCTTGTTTCCTAGTACTGAATTCTGTTTAGTTCTTACTCTGAATTGACCTGTTTGTAGAAAGACTGATGTGTGATGCCTATCTGTGAGAAAAGTATGAATTTGAATTTGAAGGTCGAAGGCTGGGCATGATGGATTTGAAAAAATGAAATCTATTAGTACAATGACCCTATAAAATTATATTGGCTCCAAAAAAGATAGAATTATGCATTTGGCCAGAAAATATTTTCTTCACTGTTTTAACTGGAAGTGTTCTACATTTAAATTTCAATTGATTAGTAACTGATTCTGACGATAGTCACAAAAAGCTGAGTATCCAGTCTCTACCATGGAGGGCGAAGGAATGGGTGACGTTTCGGTGAGGACGCGCATTCTTCATCATATCAGAATGAGAGTAGTGCAGTGGAGGGCGGGGGGGGGGGGGGGGGGGGGGGTGGTGTGGGGTGTGTGGGGGGGGGGGGGAGGGGGGGGGTTGGGGGGGGGGGGGGGGGGTGGTTGGGGGGGATTGTGGGGGGGGGGGGGGGTGGGGGGGGGGGGGGGGGAGGGGGGGGGGGAGGGGGGGGGGGGGGGGGGGGTGGGGTGGGGGGGGGGGGGGGGGGGGGGGGGGGGGGGGGGGGGGGGGGGGGGGGGGGGGGGGGGGGGGGGGGGGGGGGGGGGGGGGGGGGGGGGGGGGGGGGGGGGGGGGGGGGGGGGGGGGGGGGGTGGGGGGGGGGGGGGGGGGGGGGGGGAGGGGGGGTGGGGGGGGGTTGGGTGGGTAGGGGGGGTGTGTGGGAGGGTGGGTGGTGGGGGGGGGGTGGCGGTGTGGGGGGGTGGGGTGTTTCTATAAAATGGACTGGTAAGGTGTGTGAAATGACAGATTTAAGGGCAGATACTGATAATGATTTCGAATTGATTAGCTATGGGGAATGGTGACAAGGAGGGCAATCAAGCGAGTAGAACATTAATTCAGGAGAACATGGATGGGGAGAAAACGCGCTGAGTTACTGTGAGTCCGGATTGCTAGGAGACTGCATAGTGACGGGATAGGCTGGGTGAGTGGGCAAATGTTGGGGCGAGTATGCGTATAATGTGGATAAATGTGAGGTTATCCATTTTTGTGGCGAAAACGGGAAAGCAGACTATTATTCTAAATGGTGGGCCGATTGGGGGGGGGGGGGGGGGGAAAGGGGAGAGATGCAAGCGAGACGCTGGGTTGTCATGGGAGCTATCCAGTCATTGAAGGTAAGGCATGGCAGGTGCAGCCGGGCATAGAAAGAAAAGCGAAATGGTATGTTAGGTCTTTCATTGCCAAAGGAATTGAGTATAGGAGCAGAGGGTTTAGCTGCAGTTTGTAGCAGGGGTCGTGGTGAGACCACACCTGGAGTATTGCGTACCAGTTTTGGTGCTGCGCAATCGGAGGAAAGGAAAGTATGGGCCATAGAGGGAGTTGCAGAGTACGGTTCACCAGGACTGATTCCTTCCTTGGGATGTCCGGACTGGTCATTATGAAGAAAAAGATGGATATACTGTGTATATACCCTCTCTAGACTTTAAGAATGATTGAGAGGGGATCTTATAAAAGCTTACAAAAATTTTAAGGGGGTTGGACAGGCTAGATATGCAGGATACGATTGTTCACTCCGATGTTAGGGAAGTCCAGGAGCAAGGGGCCAATCAGCTTTAAGAGGATAAAGGGGAAATCGTTCCTTTAAAAAACGCGAGATGAGAAGAAGTCTTTTTTCATGCAGGCCTAGAGTGGTGAATACTCTGGAACTCCTACGCTGCGAAGCAAGGGTAGTTGAGGCCAGTTCATTTGCTATATTTAAGAGGGAGTTAGATGTGGCCCTTGTGGCTAAGGGGATCAGAGGGTATGGAGAGAAGGCAGGCACGGGATACTGAGTTGGATGATCCGCCGATGATCATATTGAACTGGTGCGGTCGCCAATGCTCGAAGAGGTCTCGAATGGTCTCTAGCTCCTGCACCTAATTTCTATGTTTCTAGCACACAATGTTTACGAGGGTCGATGGAGGCGGGGTGGTCTATATTAGATATCAAGCAGGACGGTGTTGTGGCCGATTGTCGTGGTGAGGCTGGATTTAATTATACCACCTCCTATTAACAGGAGAGCAAAATTTGTGCAGAATAAACTAATCCGATTCTAGTAGTGCGGACCCGACCTGCAAAAGCCAAGGCATCTTCGAGAAAAAGTAGATGTGGGAAGCGGTCATGCGCGGGGGTCAGCACGGTGAAGCTCTCCCCGCCACCATTCCCTTCTCACACACGCGCAGCGGTTGGGTCTCGCCGGGGACGGGTCAGGGCGTGGACGCTTTCACGTGGTAGCACTCTCCCGCACCGGTGCCCTAACAGTAGTCGAGTATAGTGGCCCTAGTGAGACCACCCGGTTATTGTTGCATGTTTTGGGTCCCCTCATTTGAGGAAGGACATTCAGTGCTATTGCTATGAGCCCATCTAGGTTCACCAGTTAATTCCCGGGTCGTCGGGACTGTCCCTATTGTCTATTGAGAACTGGACGTCTGATTCAACATGTACACTCTGCTCTCGTTTAGGAAGGGGATAGGGGATGGCATAGCAACCACATACAATTCTTAAGAGTCTTGGACTAGGCTCGAAGTTTTGTAACATGTTCCCGATGTTGGTGGAGTCCAAGCACCAGGGGCCACACACATTTTAAGAATAAGGGGTCGATGCCATTAGGACTGAGATGATGGAAACCTATTTCGCCCAGTAGGCTGTGATAGACAGACTCAGCTGGAGAATGCCCCCCTCCGTCCCGCCCATGTCCTGATCCCGTCCCGTCCGCCCACTGGACCTTGTCCAGGAATGGCTCTCGGACAAGTCAATGTTTCCGACAAGACAGAGTTTCATGAGTGTCTCCTACGAAACTTAGAGTAACTTCGAGATGTGGCTGGCAGGATTACGACATGTTGACGTTGATTTACAGGCGGGGATTCCACCGGAATTCATGTGCTTATCTGACGGGTGCACGCTCCCCTTGCAAGGGTCCCCGCTTGCCCGGTCTCCTCATGCCCCCCCCCTCGCACTGCCCCCGTTATCACCGCACCCGTGTGGTCACATGTAGTAGACAAAAATGATTGCGAATCTCATCGGTGACGTTGGCGGCAGCTCCTGGCAAAGGAAATAGGTTGTTGTCGCATTCGAGACAAGACTTAATTGCCATAGAGGGAGTGCAGAGACGTTCACACCACGCATACTGATTCCTGGGATTCGGACTGTCATTCTGAAGAAGACCTGGATAGACTGCAGGTTTGTACTCTCTAGAGATTTCGAGATTGAGAGGGGATCCTTATAAAACTTACAAAATTCTTAGGGGGTGTACAGCGCAACATGCAGGAAGCAATCAGATTGTTCCTCGAGGTGCCTGGCGAATTCCAGGACAATTTTGTCACAGCTTACGAAAGGGTGGAAATCCTTAAACCTATATGAGAAGCTAGCTTTTTTCACGCAGGCTAGTGGTGAATCTCTGTAACGTCTCTGCCACAGACTGTAGTTGAGGGCGCATGTTCTTGGCCATATGTAAGAGGGCAGTTAAGATCGTGGCCAACTGTGGCTAAGGGTACAGGGGGTATTTCAGTAGATCAGGGTCAGGGAATCCTGAGTTGAATGACATCAGCCGGATCTATTGCAATTGTGCGGTGTCAGGCTCGAAGGGCCGCTATGGCCTACTCCTCACCCTAATTCTCATATGTTTCCTATGAACCCTCATCAGACTGAACGTGAGGGCTGGGGGGGGGGGGGGGGGTGGCCGGAAGAAGAAAGGAGAGGCGGATTACAGAAAAAACATTGAGCACCAGAGCTGGGAAGGTGAGGAAGAAAGGAGGGACACCGGAAATTGGAGAGTCAATGTCATACCGCAGGGGTGCAAACGTCCCAACGATATAGGTAGCCTCCTCCCCATAACTCCTGACACCCACTAATCAAGAACCTATCTTATGTCTGCCTTAAAATATCCCTGACTTGTTGGCCTTGGCAGAGAATTCCACAGATTCTCACCAACAGTGCTGACTAAGAAATCCTCCTCATCTGCTTCCTAAAGAACGTGCCTTTAATTCTTAGAGGCTGTGCCCTCATGCCTTCTAGACTCTCCCACTAGGGCAACATCTTCCACATCCACTCTATCCCGTCCTTTTCGACTGATTCTGCACGTGAGAATGAGGTCCCCACCTCATCCTTCTAAACTTGGGAGAGCTACAGGCCCAGTGCGTCAACCTTGATCGTAGTGTTAAACCTTGGAAGTAATTCGCTGTCAGTAGCATTCTTTGACCCTCCCGGACCCTCCCACAGAGCCGCGACTAACTCATACAGGACGGAGCCGTGATGGAGAGAAAGGAGATAGGGTAATAAAAAAGGGAAAAGTGGAGAGGGTGGGGGAAGGCTCTGAGTTAGCTCCAATGCTTTTGTGTCTGTCTCCGGTTTAAAATCGCATCTTTCTGGCAGTTCCTTCCTGCACACAATGTCGGTGGAGTGAATGGGCAGGATGATTGTTCATGTTGGGAAGTCTGCGCTCAGGCTGATGGAGAAGGGGTGATATAAAGGCTGTAAGATGGAGGTGGGATAGAGGGGCGAAGGGCTGCATCGAGGGGGCATCTAGTGATACTCAGAGGGGGGATTGGTGTGTTGCTAATGTGTGGGGCAGCTAACAAAGTCATAAGTGAAATGTGGTACAATGAACATGCAGATGAGTAGGAAGGGAGAAAGGAGTGGTGTAGTAGTGGAGTTGACCAGCCAGTGGGTGCTGCAGCGGTGGACACAGCCGCCAAGCAAATCCTTTTTGATTTTTGTCTTTTAAAAAATATTTTATGTGTTTAAAGTCTTTGGGGGCACAGTTCTGCTCTGGGGAGGGGCAAACTTTTTTCAGTTCCTTAGCGACTCTTTTTGCTGACAGCCTCGCGATTAATTTTCCGATTGGGCATTCTACAGCGGTCACTCTGCAGTCCAACGTCATCTATGGAGTCTTGGGGGGGGGGGGGGGGGAGGGCCTTCCTCGGACTGACCTTGGGGCCCGCACCGATTGGTCCTGGGTATCCTTGCTCCCTTAACCTGCTAAGCGGTCCTGCGGACTTTTATCATCGTTAGCTCGGCAGTCTTCGGAGATGCCGTGGATGTCCGGAGCTCCACGACGCAGTAAATGCTCGACCAGCCCAGAACGCGGGTTTGATCGACGCTTCGCGGGTGATCTGACCAGTCCCCGCCGAAGCAGAATCGTTATCGCCTTCGACACTTGAGGTCCTGTGCACCGTCCCGCACTCTGCTAAGGAGTCAGCTATGATCCTGTGCCTACTGAGTGCAGTGGAGGGGGCGGGGCGGGGACCGAGGGGTGGGGTGTGTGATATGGAGGTACGTGAGTTGGGGGGCTTCGGAGGGGGGTGAGGGGAGGGGGGGCTACACGAGCTGAGCGCAGATGTATTGGGCAGCTCACGGACGTTGCCATGTTCCGTTGCTATTGCTTTGTAGGAGGGAGCGTGGCGTAGGATAAATATTCCTGAACATGGAAAACGGAGTTGGATTACGAAAGTTTTATGCCAGCGCTGCATGAGCTGGTGGCCCTACTGGTGAACGGAAGAAGTCGATGACGCATGGAGGATACCATGCTGCAATTCGAAAGTACGGGCACCAAGGAAAGGGCCCCCCCTTGGAGACATGCATGAGAAGGTGGGGGGTGGTGAGGTGCGGGGGAGGGGGTGGGCGAGGGGAAGGGTATGGGGGGGGGGGGGGGGGGGGGGGTTGGGGGGTGGAAGGTGGAGGGGGTGGGGGTGGTATAGGGATATACTGAGGATGCCTAAAGTTGAGAATTCAACGTACATGTAATGGATGCTTATTGTTTTTTGTTGCTCACAACGCCAAAGGTATCAAAGCAATTCTTGTCAATTAGCAATAATGTCCTCGCTGGTCTCCTCAGCCTATTCAACTCTATCAGCAGCTGTTGCATACAGTACATAATTCATCCAAATCATTTTGTCTCCGCCACCCTCCTAATGGGATCCCTACCACTATCTGCACTATCTTCCCCCCTCCACCTCCTTCTGGCTGTTCCGGTAGAGACTGTTCGCTTCTGCAACTCCCTGGATTAACTCGTCCGGCATTCGCCACCTGCAAACCACGCCGGCCTCCCAGGTTACCGTTCGATCCCTGCAGAGCCGGCAGGAGATCAACACCTGTCTCAATTCCCTATCCGTCCTCCTTGAGTTCGTCCTAAAGATCCGCTACAGTGTTTTTATGTGAGGCAGAGGTTCACTATTTGACCCACGGCCTCTTGCCTAATCTTCATCTTTTTTATCTGATGTTCCATTCGTGTGGACTGCCCTCTATATACTGCTGAGGGACCAACGGCTAGGCTCTGGCGATCCACGTTTCGGCTGTAAGCACCCGGTGCCAGCTCACGTGTGCTCAACTCTGAAGCTGCTAAACAACCTATCCATACCTGGGGGGGAGGGGCTCCCGGTTGGGCTAGAACACTTTAACCCATCGCCTGGTCACATTCCTTCCGCAACACTGCCTTCTGTCACCTGGGCCTGCATTCCAATTGCCAGAGGGTGAGGCCAATGCGTCAATTGGAGGAACCGTGCACCTTTCATAATTTGCTTGGGAATCTACATCCTGAACCAGGCGGATAGTACATTGATCCTCTAAACTTTTTCAAATAACCCTATGCTTTCTCGCTCTTTCTCCATCCGCTTCCCGCCGTTCTGCCATCGTTCTCCGACAATCTGATTGTCTAGGCTCCTGATTAAATTTGATCTCTTGCTGCCGTCGTTTTTCTGTTCGCCCAAGGCTCTCCCCTAGTCTACATTGTCGGCTTTGAACCATCCTCCGTTTGATGTCTGGTTTCACACGGCTTAGCGCCTTCCTTATTCTCTCTATCTCTCCGAATCCCATGACTCTCAGTCTGAAGAAGGGTCTTCAACTCTAGAACGAAAAAAAAAAACACGCGAATAATGCAGACGATTCTATCTCATCCAGTGAGATGGCTGCCTGTCCTGTTACATTATTCGCAGCATTTTGTTAAAATGGAGGTGGTGTGGAGACATTGGTGAGGCCCCCGAGGGGAAGCGCATGTGCGAGTCGAAGAGCGGGTGTGTTATTGAAATTGGACGAATTTTAGCAATTGCCATTGCCGTTGTGTTTGTTAAGCTAGGGCTACCCAATGCATAACATGAGTGCTCCTCTTCTCAGTTGTGGCTTCAGCCCTGGCTAGTTAGAAGGTGCGCAAGGACAGAAAAGTCATATGGGAATGAGAATGTGTGGCTTAAATATGTGCGAGCAAAACTGCCGAAGGGAAAAGATTTAATAGGAATTCCAAGGGGTAACATTTTCACATCAAGAGAGGCTGGTGGTGTATGGAACAGCAAGGCGCCACAGGAGGTAGTTGAGCTTGTGAACTGATCGCAACATTTAGAGAATACATTTAGACAGGTAAATGGTACGTGGACAGTTTTGAGGGATATGAACGGGCAAGTTGCGCAGGGCACAGAGTGACTAGTGCAGGGGTATGTGTACTAGGACATGATAGCTAGTGTTGGCTAAGGTGGGGTCGAAAGGCCGTTTTCTTTCTTCGGGGCCTGTATCACTTCTAATCTATGTGGATTGGTGAAGGCAGGATTGGAATCTGATGAACTTGAATATATTTTTGGAGATAAGTAACAAAGAGGGTTAAAGAGGGCAGTTAATTTGTTGTAGCGCATATATTAGATTGTGAACTGGGCTTTGACCATGTGCGGCAGCAGGTGATGTCGCTGTAAAGAAACACAGAGGCATGTTGGATCCTCTGGTGAGTGGTAAATTTGGTTCGCAGTATGGTCTTAGGAATCAGTCCACCTAGAGAAGCATTCATTGTGACTGAAAGGCTGTTTCCTGTGGGAGTTCCCCCGTGCTCAGTTTCTGCTCCGCCGTCTCCGGGTATCTCACACGACAACAAATCAATAAGTTAGAAACGTAAGTGTAACAGGACACGATAAGGAAGGTTGGAGATGATGCCAAAAGAGTTAGCCATGGCTAGACAGTTAACGAGGTAAGCTTATGTGTGGTAGTCGAGATGAACATGGCGGCAGGTACAGTTGGCACTGTGAAGTGGAAAGTGGAATTATTCTAGACGTGGGATCTAATGCAGCTTGGAATTGTGCAGCAGGGCTATAAGTCATAGTGAAGATTCTGCCTTTGAGGATTTTAGAAGAAGGATTCCTTTCCCTTAAGCTTCGGGTCTAAAAACTATATAAAAGGTCATAAAATGGTGAAGTCTGGGAGTAACAGATGGACTTTGGTCCGCTGCCAGCAAGGCTCGTTGAGGTAATAATGAGGTGGTCAAAGAATTATTATGTGCGCTTTATTTTTAGTCGAGGGTAATGCAGAGGAATGGGGAAGGCTTAATGTATGATTAAAAGACAGCCAAAGTGCTGGAGTAAGCTCAGTGAGTCAGGCAACTCTCTGTAGGAATATGGTGGCTATGTTGTGGATCGGACCATTCTATCGCCTGGGATTATGGGTGGGGGGGGGAGGAGTTGTGGGGGGGCGTGGGTGGTGGGGGTTTTTAGCCGGCGCCCGTTTGGGAGAGCGGGGTGGAGGAGTAAATGTTCTGAAGAGAAGAGAAGGGGCATGCCAAAGGTGGCTTAGTGGAGCGAGTTTTTGTGTAGAGCAGAATGGTTGGAGCAAAAGTCCAGAGGTGAAAAGCCAAAGGATTAGTATTGATGACGGACAGATGCACGATTTGTGAAGCGCAGAGATGAAAGGCAGTATGCAAAGGGGTAGGTGCAAGGGTATAATGAATGCTAATGCTTAATTGAGGCACAAGGAATAGGGGGAAAAAAAAAAAAAGGGAATAATTTAAAAGAAGATGAAATGTTAGGGGCACGAACTGCAGATTCTGGTTTGAGCCGAAGATTCTACTCACCAAGTGCTGGATAGTAATCTCAGTCGGGTCAGAACAGCATCTCTGCATGGTTGATCTGTTTCTTGGTCAGCCCTCTTCAGATTCTGAAGAAAGGTCTCAACTAGAAATTATGAGCTGGCCATTATGTTGGCATCTCCTCCAGTAATGCTAGCCTGCTTCGGATCAGTTATGCCTAGCATTTTTGGCTATGTCCGATAAATAAAAGGAAGTGTTTTGTAAAAGGTTATGGGGCTACTTAAAATTGAAGAAATTCAATCCTGTTCCAGCGTTAGCTGTGAACTGCTCAGAGGGTTTCTGTTCCTCCGGTTTGGGCATGTAGCCTGCACTCTGGCAATGGAGGGGGTTTAGGACAAAGGTCAGTGTGGAATGGGAAGTGGGAGTTAAAATCCATGAGATTTCGTATGACCTGAGCGGGGGTCAAGTGTTCAGGCAAAAATGGTCGCCGAGTCTACGGCTTAACACAGATGTAAGGGGGACAGATTAGGAACTGTGATGTGCATTAGATTAAGTGAGAGGAGGTGGGGGCCTGAACGCTCTGTTAATCACTCTGCAATACACATCTAGGTCCTCTAGGTGGAGGTGAGGAGAAGAGGTAGCATAGGACTGAAGGGTTTTACATCTCCTGTTGTTAGCATGGGGAAAACACCGCATGGAGTGGTGTACGAAAGAACGTGCCTGATGGCCTGGTTTACCACAGAAGATAGTATCAACATGTGGCTAGAGTAAGGTCGCTGGGTCAGGAGACTAAGGAATAGGTAGTTGTTCAGTCAGAACCGCGATCTTTAGTAGGATGGGGGGGGAAGGGGATGTGAACAAGGAGCTGTGGTGGAGGGAGTGATACTCTGTGGAGGCTTAGAGAGGATGGGAATGGGATATAGGTGACTGATGTTGAGTGATCATGTTGAGGGTTGAAGATGAGAATCTCATTCTATGCAATAGGTGTTACTTCAAGAAACGGATGTCACGGATATCGGCCTAGTTAAAAGCAGTGTTCAAGTTGCAA
Source organism: Leucoraja erinaceus (assembly GCF_028641065.1). Taxonomy (NCBI): domain Eukaryota; kingdom Metazoa; phylum Chordata; class Chondrichthyes; order Rajiformes; family Rajidae; genus Leucoraja; species Leucoraja erinaceus. Next base: position 37,014,016 of record NC_073396.1, read on the forward strand.
GTTCACAGTGAGTTTATTGCATGTGTCCCTGATAGGACTAATGAAATCTTATTTATGGGCTTGCATCCCACTAAAAAGAACATAGTATTGGTCATTACTACAAACAGTATAAGTGTGCTCCATATACTATATATACTATATATACACAGCTGAGAATAAAATGATAAAAGTGCAATAACAGATAATTGGTTATTAATACCGCAGGAGTTTTGTCGGCGGTTTAATAGGCCTGATGTTCTGTGGGAAGTAACTATTCCGGCTGAACCTGTTGTTGGGGCTAGTCTTGCAGGCATCCTGTACGTGCTTCTACCTGAGGTAGGCATGGAGTAGAGGTTATGTGGTCCAGGATTGTGTTGGTCTTGATGATACT